>NC_056663.1:86108793-86708793 GCF_018350195.1 Panthera tigris
TGCTCTAAAAGGACCCCTTATGAATACCAAAAGACCCTCCTATCACTCAGGGAATTCCACAGGTTTAAGGAGTTCTGTGTCAGGAACCAGGGACAAAGACCAAATATGTCTCCTACTATACCCTGGATGGGCATCACCAGCACTTTTCAGGGATGGTGGGCAGGGACCGGTCCAGATAAGAGAGGATGGCAACCCCCTGGGGTGAGGACTCCAGGGTGTCGCCCTACATCCAGCCTCACCGCCTCCAGTCTCTCCCCCGCTGATCTATGCCAGACTTGTTCCAACAAATTGTATCTCTGACGACATCTTCTGCTCAAAATAAAGTCCTGGCATCACTGAAATCTTGTCCTTCCAGATTTACCTCAAACTACTCTCTGCCCACACTCCGGGCTCCAGCCCAGCCCACACCTGTGCAACCCCACCTCTGAGCCTTTTCCATACTGTCCTTTCTGCCCACCATGCTCTTTGCCCTGCTCACGTCCCAACCCTCCCCCGTTTGCACGTGAAACCATCCCCAGTGCTTGTCCTGATCTGCCATTCCCTCCTCGGAAGAAAACTCTTCTTTAGCTTAAAGATAGAAAGAGGTGCGTGGTCCGGTGTGAGGGTCCACAAACATATTTGCCTGAAGACCTCAATAAGTTTTTGTAAGACCATGTGTCCCCTCACACATTTTAAATTGACATAAAAAGGTATTCATTATAAGCTTAAGTAACTGCAAAGACAGTCATTTCTGATGCAGTGGTTCTCAAATTTGTGCATGCATCAGAATCACCGGGAGGGCAAGTTAAAACACAGCTTGCTGGGCCCGTTCTCAGAGTCTCTGATTTGGTGGGTCTGGGGCCACCTGAGAATCTGTAAAGTTCACAGGTGATCCCAATGCTGCTGGCTCAGAAACCACACTGTGAGAACTGCTGTCCTGGTGTATTGTGACTATTGACATTAAAAATAAAACCATCCTCTTGCTCTTTTAAATGCATCCGGCGAAATCTAAATACCACAGCAATTGAGAGCCACCATCATCCATTTTTCTAACTCCTCCATTGAATTTTATGCTAACGCTAATATTTATTCTTAAAAAATATGCTATGCTAATATTTATTCTTAAGATTATTTTATAGATTATTTTTTCATATATCCCTGCCGTAAATATATGTATAGAAGTTGGAATTGAAATTTATTTCATTTTCCTATAACTAGTAGGCTGAGTGTTTGAAATGTTTACTTTGGATTACTTAGTATCACAATTATTAGTATACAACTGAATGTATGTATATTTCTTAAAGATGAAATGTATTGGACATGTATCTTTTAATTAGATGGGCTGTCTTTTTTTCAATTAGTTCTTGTATTTTTTCATTAACATTCGTTATTGCAGAATGATACAAGCTTCTATATGAATTCTATTCCTATTTCTATTTTTTAAAGATATATGCACCAAAGAATATTGTTGACATGAAGAAGTAGGCGAAAAATGGAATGAATTTTGTAACTTCAATTTTACTTAATTCTCTGAATGCCTTCCAGGTTATAGACCAACAATGATATAGTGAATAACATCTAAAATTATTCTTAATGATCTACCAGCTAAAAATCTCATTACGTTCTTCTTCAATACAGTTGAAAGCAATGAATTAGAAAAACATATAGTTTGCAAAATGCTTTGTTAGCCAAATATTTTCAGTACTGACACCATTATTTCTAATTGCACCTTTCTTTGCTGCACTGGACATTTTGTTTCACTTGTTTGCTGGGTTGGGATGTTTGTTTGTTTGTTTGTTTGGGGGTTTGTTTGGAGGGAGGGGTTGCTTTTTTAATTACTAGGACAGAGGCTGGCAAACTAAGGGCAGCCAAATCCTGTCTAACCTGCTTTTGAACAGCCCTCAAGTTAATAATGGATTTTACATTTTTTAAAGGATTGTAAAACACACTCACACAGACACACACACACACACACACACACACAAGAATATACAAAGGGATAGTATGGCCCACAAATTCTGAAATATTTACTATCGCGCTCTTATCAAGTAAAGTCTTCCAACTGATCTAGGACAAAGCAGCCTGGTAAGAATGGAGGGTGCACATACAACTTTATTTGTAAAGTGAAAGAATGGCCTTTCTGATCATCTCAGGATGATCAATTCTAGAAGAGATACATATGGAAGATTAGAATCTGGAAGATGAGTCCCACATCTATTGCTGCATAACAGACCACCTAAAACTCAGTACCTTAAAACAACAATCATGTACTTTGCTCACAAATATGTAACTTGGGTAGGGCTCAGAAGAGAAAGCTCATCTCTATTCCCTGTGGCTTCAGCAGGAATGGCTTGACCAAGGGGTGGGGAATGACTTCCTTACATGGAAGTCCAAAATGACTTCCTTACATGGCTGTCAAGTGTTGATGGTTGTCAACTGGGACCTCTGTCAGGGTGGTGATCGGAGGCTTTTAGGACCTGTGCAGAAAAGAGGCGACACAGCAGGCCTGACTGCTCTCCTTAGGCGGGTCTACTTATACGGCTGGCTCTGACTGGTATTTGAAAATTTGGATTTGGGGAGGGGTCTCATCACCCTAACTGGCAAGGGTATCTTCTGGTACTTAACCTGTACAAACAACGTGGTTTAAACTGAACCCCTGCCTTCCTTCTGGGGGTCTAAAATCTTGGTACCTGCTAGGCAGAGGATACCTACATGATGAACCCCCAATAAAAACCCTGGGCACTGGAGACATTTCACATGATCATCACTGCTCATTGCTGAAAGAATTAAGCATGTCCCGTGTGACTCTCTACTTTGAAGGTTTGCACCATGTTTCCTCCTGACTTTACCCTATGTACCTTTTCCTTTTGCTAGTTTTACAATGTATCCTTTTACTATAATAAATCTGAGCCATGAGTACAACCATATGATGAGTCCTGTGAGACCTCATAGTTGAATCATCAAACCCGGGGGTGGTCTTAGCGTCCCCAGCACAGTTCCTTTGTATGTGGGTCTCTCCTTGAGGTCTGGGATTTCTCACAGCATGGTGGCTGGATTCCAAAATGAAGTATCCTGAGCGAGAGAGCAGGTGGACCTAGCCTCAGAAGTCGTGCAGCTTCACTTCTGCCAACTGTATTAGTTGAGATGTTCACAAAGGCCTACCCCAGTTCAAGGGGGAAGACACAGACTCCTTCTTCTTCCTGTTTGGGTATGCAGGATTCCAGAACAGAGTGTGGGTGGGAAATATCATTTAAGCTATTTTTGGAAAACAAAACTGATCATACCCTTAAAACCCTCTTCACCCATATACCCTTGAAATATCTCGGAATGCCTCTGGGTCAGGTTCCTTCATCTACTGGTACAGCAAATAAAACATTGACTTTTGAGTCAGAAAGACTGGATTTGCATCCTGGCCCTGTCACTTCCTGCCTATGTGATCTGGGGAGGGCTGTCTCTTGCTGTCTCTAAACTTCAATGATATCCATCTCAAAGTTGCTTGGAGAACCACACGAAATTATTTCTGCAAAACTGCCAACCATGAGGCTAAGATCAGTGTAGATATATTTCCTTCTCCAGTTGCCCTCCTCCTAACACTCTATCTATGCCTCTACTGCGCCACTTACAACTTTGAACTTGGTTCTTTAGTTATTTGCATACAAACTAACCTCCCCTAACCTCTAGTAGTAGGGGTAGCATAACTTCTTAGGGCACCAGGAGTAGCATAACCTCCTTAAGGGCATCAGTTAGGTCTTCCTCTTCAGTCCCCAACATACACACACACGCACACACACACACACACCTCCTAACCCAGCACCTAAACATGGAAGTCATTTAGCAAACCTATGAAGAATGCTAATTTATGGACATTTTCCACTGAGCTTAATTCAGTGCCATCACAAAGAGTGCTGAGTCCATGCTTATTGATTCGCTCATTGCCACAAGTCCACATGCTAGTTACCACCTTGAGTTGCACTAAGGAGAATGCTAGAGATATGTGCTCCACGTGCGTGCATGGTCGTGTGCCTGCATGCCACAGACACATCTCTTTGGGGGCGGGGGATCATGGGAGGGAGGCCTTGAGGCCCACAATTATGCTCCTGATTGAAAGGAGATGAAATGAATTGGTACCCTTTGGCCTCGTGAAGGGTGTATATGTCGTGGTAAAGCACTGGCTTTGGAGTCAGATGTTACTTCTCTCTCATCAACCACCTTTTATTCTTTTTTAATTGTGGTAGACATAACATAAAACTTATCGTCTTAACCATTTTTAAGTGTACAGTTTCATGGCATGAAATACGCTCACAGTGTTGTGCAACCATCACCTCCATCCATCTCCAGAACCCTTCCCATCTTGCAAAAACTCTATGTCCATCACACAATGCCCCGTTCCCACTTCCCCCAGGCAGGCAGCATTCTATTTTCTGTCTACAAATCTGACCACTCTAGGTACCTTACACAAGCAGAGTCATACAGCATTTCTTCTTGTGACGGCTTGTTTCCTTTAGAGTAATATTCTCTGCATTCACCCATGTTATAGCATGTGTCAGAATTTCCTTCCTTTTTAAGGCTGAAAAATACTGAATTATTCCAGTATTCCAATATTTCTATTGCAATATTCTATTTTGTATATATGTGTATTTTATGAAATATATATGTATATGCATATGTATGGAGTATATATATTCCATTTTATGTGTGTGTGTCTGTATATATATAGATATATATTTGATCAGTTTACCCATTGATGGATGCTAGGGTTTCATCCACTTTTTATCCTTTTGTTGTTGTTGTTGTTGTTATTATTATGTTTATTTATTTTGAGAGAGAGAGAGACAAGAGTGTGAGCGGGGGAAGGGCAGAGAGAGAGGGAGACATAGGATCCGAAGCAGGCTCAGGTTCCAAGCTATTAGTGCAAAGCCCAACGCGGGGCTCGAACCCACAGACCTGAGCTGAAGTCGGATGCTCAACCAACTGAGCCACCCAGGCGCCCCAGACTTTTTAGCTATTGAATGATGTTGCAATGGATATGGGTATACCAGCCCTTTTATGCCTACCTCTTCATCTAAATAGTCTCTTCTCCCCAGTTCTAGTCTATCTGTAATTCCCTTAATTTCCAACATCAAATTCTTCAATTTCTCAAGCATAGCAAGGACACAAAGCTAGCTCCCACTAAAATTGAGATACACAGATAAAATGTAGCTACTTTGTTTTGTCTATAATTAGTTTGATTTTCTTCCTTAGCTCTGACACTGTGGATGTGCCAGAAAAAAAAAAATTAAGTTTGTTTTGATCTGATCATTTATGTGTTTTTAGGATACAATATTTTTAGATAAAAATGCTCACTCCTCAGGACTAAGTGAATGTCTGTGGTGATAGAAGTATTCTGTATCTTCACTGGGGCATGTATTGGTTTTGTGAGTACCTTTGTCAAAATTCAAGCTATGTACTTAATATCTGTGGCTTTATTGTGTGTAAATAATATCTCCGTAAAGTTAATTATAAAACTTTTAAAACCTCACTCTTTCAGATAGCCTTTCCCTCCCCTTGCTTCTTTGCTATAATGGCTCTGGGGTATATGAGGGAAGAGAATTTTGTGTCCCTGGCTTGTCCTGGGACAGAGTCTAGTCAGTTCTGCAGCAGAAGAGGAATATAGGATATGGTAAGACAAGGAAATGGGTGGGATCTGCCTTTGTCTTCCAAGAGGAGAAATGTAGGGGTTTCTAGCTTGGTGAAACCTAAGTAGCAAAATCTGGGACTGTCCTCCTGGATTGTCCCAAAGTAGCTGTGGTCCAGAGTTCTTTCTTTGTTGTCATTCATTCCCTTTCTGACAAACACTTCCACCGGCACCACAGCAGGATGACCAGACAGCTCAAAGATTGGTTTGGTATTTTCTGACGTGCTTGATTAGCACATGTGTTTGACTGTCCCCATGGTCCTGGGTGGAGGGTGTGACCCTGGCTTGGTGTGTGTGTCTGGATACTTGCTGACTGCAATCTGCTGGTCTCTAGACAATCTCCCTCTTTCTCCTGGTGCTACTGGCCCCAAATGCTGAAACTGGCAACTGCTCGTTCAGCAATTCTAGGGCAGGCAATGCAGGAACATGGCAGGGATGGAACAGGGGCCTCTTTCCTTCTCAACTCAGCATCGTCTCAGTTCTTGCTGCAAAGTCCTAGGCTTCCCATCAGTCCATATGGCCAGCTGGTCTACCCCAAGCCCTGCTCTGGGGGCCACTCATCTAGTGCTCAAAAAGGGCCCCATGGTAAGACCACCAACTCTCAATTCAACTTACGCACCATGTGAAAGCTGAGGGCAGCTCAGGAAAGCTATGCTCAGGGCCCCTCTTTTCCTGATCAGACTGCTCTACTTCTCTGTGGCTATGCCAAAGACTGGATGGGCCAGAGATCGTGTACCAGGAGAACAATGTTCACGAATAATTTCCAAGCTTGCACACTTGTTAAAGGTTCTAAGAGTTTAGGATCATTTCCTGGAGGCCCAGAGTCCAGTTATGAAGCTTTGCGAATTTACTAATTTACTCGTTCCTTAAATATTTATTGAGTGCTTTCTACAACTGTATTAGTGCCAGATGTATAGTGCTTAGCAAAACTGGCCCAGTCCTCACAGACCTCACACAAGAGGAAACAACTGGCAATCTAACAATCACAAACAAGTAACCACACCCTATGTGAAGCTCCACGAAAAGAAGAGTTCAAGGTGCTATCTCCATGAGAATATAAACTCCACAAGAGTTTTGTGTGCTTTGTTCCCTACCTAGAAGGCAGCCTGGCATGTATTAGGTGCAAAATAAGTATTTGTTGAATGAATAAGAGCTATGAGATGACTTCTGAGGAGGTAGGGTGAATTCCCTGAGGAAGTGCTATTTTGGCTGATGTTAAAGATAAGAAGCTCCATTTTCTTAACTCAAATTCTACTGAATGAATTTATATTAACCAGACTCTCAGGAGACTAATTCACACACCAGGATACACTTATTATTTTTGCACTAGGAGATATACCTGATTTCATATTTCCCTAGGAAGCACCCAAAAAAAATTCCAAGGGGAACTATCTTTGGTGTTACTGAAATTCTGTTGAGTTGAGCAGTATTTATGTGTTCTGGGAGCCAAATTAATTATCCCAAGGCTAACATAGAAGAACTTGGAATCAGTAAAGTGGACACTACCTTGACTTAAAGGACATTCAGTGGCGCCTGAGTGGCTCAGTCGGTTTAGTGTCTGACTTCGGCTCAGGTCATGATCTCGTGTTCATGGGTTTGAACCCTGCTTCAGGCTCTGTGCCGACAGCTAGGAGCCTGGAGCCTGCTTCGGATTCTGTGTCTCCCTTTCTCTCTGCCCCTCCTCTGCTCACACTCTCTCTCTGCCTCTCAAAAATTAAAATAAAACGTCAAAAAATTAAAAGATAAAAGAACATTCATAGAAGTCATTCATACAACTTACATAAAACTACTTTCCTACTAGGGGCGTTCCTGTGCAGATCAAAGCTCCCTCCCCCTGCCCCCCACAACTTGGTCGTACTGAGGAATGAGAGCACATCACATTATTGCAATTATTCCTTTTCCTGGACTCCAAGCTGGGAACTAATGTGAAATTTCAGGGCCGTATTATTTTGCCTTTGGCTGTCTGTGAACCTATTGTCATCAAGGCAGTTATCATCCTGAGATTGTGCCAACTTTACTTTCTTCCTAGTTCCTGAGATCCTTTTAAATCAGCAGTCTATGACGGCTTTTGTATGCCTCTTACAGGATGACCTCCACACAGCCATATGCTCTCTCTGGGTAATATATCTATTTCCATATGGATACGTGCATGTGCTTCTGTGGGGCTCTTCATACATCTGCATTCAGGTGCATGGATTTGTGGTATGACAGCAAAGTCTTGTGCTTTACTTCACTAGCCCCATGTGAACATTTACCTCAGTGTTCAGGCACATCACCCATCTGTGGATACATACATGTGCATATCTGGGTGTTGAAAGTGTATACATAATATTTATGGGGCACCTGGGTGGCTCAGTCAGTTACGTGTCTGACTCTTAGTTTTGGCTCAGGTCATGATCTCACAGTTTGTGAGTTTGAGCCCCATGTCGGGCTCGAAGCCAACAACACAGAGCCTGCTTGGGATTGTCTCTCTCTCTTTCTCTCTGCCCCTCCCCTGCTTGTGTCTCTCTCTCTCTTTCTCCCTCTCTCTCCCTCTCTCTCAAAATAAATAAACTTTTAGAAACAAAAAAGAAAGTGTCTACAGATATTTACTATACAAATCCTTCGGGAGCACTGCTGGCTGCCCAGAAGTGACAATCTGTTTAAACCAGATGAAAGTTGAGTCAAGGGAGTCTAGAAGGCTGGGCACTTCTTGGACACCAGAGAATCTGTCCTTTGCTGAGCCATGGAGAAAAGCAGGGAATGAGTTAATGTGAATGCTGGCAGATCTCAGAAGAGTATTTTGCTCACAAAAACTGAAAATAGCATATGGAAGTAGGACATTTGAGCCTTATGGAGAAGAATTAAAGGATACTTTGTAACAAAATGCCATTCAGGAAGTAGGGGATCTCTACAGTCCATGTGGGCCTGAAGCACTATGGGTCCAAAGGGTCATTTCTAGCTCATGAAACATATTGAAGTTAATTTCCTTAAAATGAAGATTTTCCCCCATCTGCCTTTATAAAACAGATGTTTCTAGTCAGAGCCTTCCCTAACGACAGTAGGTTTCTCCTTTGAGCAGCAGTGCTGTGGAACAGGCACCCTCATCCCCAATAATTTTCCTGGAAGATCTGAGAAGTGAGTGCAGCTGAGCGGTGAGGAAGGAGTTAGAAGCTACACTATCTTGACGGTTCTGGCCTTAGGACCTCCGAGGTCAATGCACTGGGCTCGAGGAACCTCTCACCCCACCTCCGGCCCTGCCCCTCCTTCGCTCCTTCCCTCTGACACTTGGCTTTGCTTTCTCTTGAGTGCTGAATGTTTCTTGAATTAACCATTTCATTTTAAAAAAATACACTTTCATCATCACGTATTAATCGCCTCCTATGACATAGTCCTATGACATCAGAGCTGCTGCCTGTCCATGTAGTGCTTTGGGACAAATTAGAAAAGATGTCCCTTCCACCTTACTTTTCTCTAGGAAAAAATTGTCATAATATACTGATTTTGTTTGAATGAGACCCATTAGTGCCACCTGCAGGAAAACCATCCGTGATGTCTATAATGTGAACTGTGCCCTCTTAGATAAAAGCACAGGCCCTAAAACAGGACAGTCTGGATTCCAATCTAACTCTGCCTCTTCCAACAGTGTGACCTTGGACAAATTGCTTCACTTTTCTCAGCACTAGGTTTTCTCCATTTGTAACAGGGGAATAATCTACCAAAGTATCAAACTTGTTGTAGAGATTAAATGAGACAATGTATGTAAAGCACTTAGGGGTACCTTCCTCAAATAGTACACGATGTGCAAAAAGGACGGGAGCACATTAAGAGCACACGTGGTGTAAAGTAAAAACCAGATTTATTGGGGAAACACCTAAAGGCACAGAAGTCATAAGTGTTGATGAGGCTCTGAGGTCGCACGATTCCCCAGGGTGGTATGTCGGACTTGGCTCAGGAGGACAGCTACACTTGGGAAGATCCCAGGAAAGGGATCCGTGCCTTCAGTGCTCCACACACATTTGGAGAAAGAACAGGAACATCTGGATAACTCTGTGGTGATGGAGCTTCCTGAGCCTTGAACCAGCCTTGTTAGAAAGAGTCTCCGCCTTTGGCATTGGCCTCCTCCTCTCTTATCTGACTCCGACCAAATCTACAAATCTTTTGTAGATTTCTTACTACAAAAGAGAAGGAAATGAGCCTCCAGGGCCACGTGACTTTCTCTCTGAATGTGTCACACAAGAAAACATGGCAAGGGTTGAACTCAGCTTTTCCGGTTTCTGCCTCAACTAACAAGTCAGCCTAGAAATCATCAAGCCACTGTAATTGAAACTAAGTCCAAATGTCTTAGAGCCCTACATTGAAAAGGACACATGAGGGATCATGTAATTCAATCCTACATTTGTGGATAAAAAGGAGACTCAAAGCGCATGGTTTATTTGGTTATCAGTAAAAAGTGGCTGTCAGGACTCGAGTCCTCATCTTCCAAATTCCATTTCCTCTTAAATTGCAATGAAGTGCAATTTAACCTTGTTTAGCACATCAGTCACAGACATCCTATTAAATACAAGGGACTGAAGAAAAGACAGTAGCTTCCAGAGTGAACCCAGAGAGCGAAGAGATGCAGGGATGACCAATTTTGTTCAAAGCCTTTGACTTCTGTAAACAAGAAAAGCTATATAATTTAGCAAATAATGATCAGGAGGGCACCACTTGTTCGGATCTAGGACAGGTCGTCAAAGGTTTGTTCAGAGGAAAAATTATAATCTTAAAACCTTTTTAGTTTAAGAAGAATGCATGCTAAAGAAGCGATTATTCGGGAAGATAAACTGAAGACAAAGCACAATGTCAAACATCTAAGGAAAGTAGAAGGAAGAAATTAAAAGTAAAAGCAGAATGTCATGAAGTTGAAAACAAAATCAGTGGAACTGACCGCCAGGAGAAAATGCTGCACGTGGCTCTTGCGGCCTCTTGGCACAGCTCTGGAGCAGAAGCACCAGCTACTTTGTTGCGGACCATCTTTTCAAGGAGGTTTGTGTAGCCAACAGCTTTGAAAAATAAGAGTGCCTCTGCCCAGAACCAAGGGCAGCATTCTTTCCATCCGTTGTAAAAGATTCAAGTTCCCTCAGCATGGGATTCGGATTCCTCCTCCTGGAACACAAGGGGCTACGTGAGCAGGCAGCTCGGGGAGTTCACGGCGTCGACCTGTGGCAAATGCCCACATGTTGTCTCTCCCAGGCCCGGAAGGCTTGCGTGTTCTGCCAGCAGCCTAACCAGTTAGCTTGCAAACAGAATAAAATCTCAGACCCTTTGCAGGTCTTCATTTCCAACTTTGCAGGAATCCAGAGCTGATTCATTGAAAAAGACAAAAATAGCAACAATAATAAATAATCCATTCAATTAGCTTGATCAAGAAAAAAGGGGAAAATACAAATAAATTTAGGAGTTAGAAAGTGAATTAGCACACGTGTATAAGAAACTACAATTCTAGGGGCGTCTGGGTGGCTCAGTCGCTTGAGAGTCTGACTTCAGCTCAGGTCATGATCGTTCACGGCAGTTGGCGGGTTTGAGCCCTGCATCAGGCTCTGCACTAACCATGTGGAACCTGCTTGGGATCCTCTCTCTCTGCCCTTCCCAATCTCTCTCTCTCTCTCTCTCTCAAAATAAACTTTAAAAAACAAGAAAAGAAACTGTAATTCTTTTTTTTTTTATTTGCATTTGTCAATTTGAGATATAATTGACATCATACTGGTTTCAGGTGTACAATATAATGATTCAATATTTGTCTTTGGAAACTACAATTCTTACAAAAGAATCATTTGTACAAATATGCGCTAAAATCTTGAAAATCCAAGTTAAATGGATAACTTTTGAGGAAAACATAAGATATCAAGATTCATGCCAAAAGAAGCAGAAAACCTAAACAGACCCATGTCATGGAAGCAATCAAAGGCCGAAGCCAAGGTCTGGGTCTGCTCTGCAGATACGCCACATTCTTCTAGTGCCTGCCAGCTGGCTTCTCCCTGGCCCTTGACCAAGGATCTGCTTGAACTTGAAGGTGGAGGTCAAATCTGCCAGCCTTGACTGCAAACATTATGATGTGATGAAAATGACCAAGTAAATCACATCTTTTCACTAGAAAAAGGAGATGACAGATGGTTTTTTTTAAGTAGCATGCATACACATTTCTTATGAAGCCTATCGCTTAACTTCAATGCAGTTTTCTTTACGTATAAAATAACACTTTTGCTCCGGAAATTGATTTGACAAGGACAGCAGGATCACCAAAAGGAGTCTTCCGGTGCCTGCCAGTGCATTCCTTTGGTTGAATCCACTGCCATGGAGGGTGGCCCTTCCCTGTACACTTCACCCCACCCCACTGTCACCATCATAACAGAATAGCGGTTCTCCGCCCAGCTGCACCAGCGCTGCCTGAAAACTTGTCAGCAACGCCACTACTGAAGCAGAAACTCTGGGGGTGGGGCCCCCGCTATCCATGGTCTGACGAGCCCCTCCAGGTGTTTCTGATGCACAACCAAGTTTGCAAAGTATTATAATAGCCTTCATTCATGTCATAGAATTGAGCATCTGTCACAGCCCACTTCCTGTTGGTTGCATCAAAACTACTCAGAAGGAAAAAATTCCATTGCTTTGCAGCCCCCCTCTCGCTATAAATAGTGAACACTTGCTCACCAGCAGCTGGAGTTCTGGCCCATCCTCATTGGAGCTCTCCAGGCTCCATAAGACAGCTGCTGCAGAATACCAATAGCGGAAAGAACAAGGGCATTCATACGTGCTGAGGGGGAAATGCGACCATCTTATGGGCCATGCTCCATAAAGCCATAAAGCAGTTTTGCAGTGGGAAGAATAGGAAAGCAAGAGTTGCCCCACTTTTTCTTCTTTTAATGAGGAAAGTTAAGGCGGAAATAATTCACAGCTACATCTCCGCCCCTCATCCTAACTAAATGTGGGCTTTAAAGAAACAACAAGGTCTAACGCTGAGGCAACAAAACGGGAAGGATCAGGAACCTGAACCCTTTCCCTGTTTCTGGTACCAATTCACCATATGACCTTGGGAACGGGACTTAAGCCTTTAATTCTTTTCATTTGTATTCCTGTGCGTGAAATATGAGTGATAATAACCCCTCCTTCCTTCCTCACAAAAGGGTGAGTGGATTCATTATGTGATCCAGAAAAGAAGTTTGAAAAGAAAACAGCTACAGGCAAAGCTGGCCCTAGAACACCCCAGCCCAGTCTCGACCCACCTCTCTAGAACTCAGGGAGATATTGGGGAAGGGGCGGTATTTTTCTAATTCTAATTTCATTTTTTTAATTGACATCAAAGTTAGTTAGCATATGGTGCAACAGTGATTTCAGGACTAGATTCCTTAGTGCCCCTCACCTATTTAGCCCATCCCTCCTCCCACAACCCCTCCCGTAACCCTTAGTTTGTTCTCCATATTTATGAGTCTCTTCTGTTTTGTCCCCCTCCCCGTTTTTATATTATTTTTGCTTCAGGGAAGGGATGGTATTTTTAAAGACCCCTCCAGCTCATCCACACACACAGCCTGAGAGAGCCTGAGCTGCCGACCTAGAACCCTCACCACTGTCAAGGCTAATTGGGCCCCTTCGGGCCTTGGCTTGTCCCTCTGACTTTGAGGATGATGGGGGAGGGTGGAGGGTGCTTTTTCATGATTCTCTCTTATCCCATGCCCAGCCTGACCAAATGTTTTGAGCCCAGTAGAGGGATACATGCCTAACAAATGGAAGATACCTACGGAGAAATGAGGCTGGCTTTTTTAAATCAAAAGGCATAGTTTGCATTCCCTGTCACCCCTGGACAGTGTCTCCCTCCCGAGAGGTCTGTAGTCTGCCCACCTTTCCTTCCATTGGAAGAACTGTGTCGTATCTTCGTTATTCCTTTGCATGTTCTAGGTGCTCCATACATGTTTGTTGAATGAAAGATAAAAGAAAAGTGAATGGACTCGTTCTTCACCTTCGAGAGAGTACCTGACACATATTTTATCCGGCTTTGACCTGCTGGCTGCACTGACAACGGGTTGCTTGCGTTACCCCCACAGTGGACTGCCCTGGGCCACTGCTTCTTTGCACAGAGGATTTTATCACAATGAGCCCTGGTTGTTGCTCAGACAACCTTCTTCTATGCAGTAAAAGGAGGCTCAGAGAGAAGAAATGATCTGGATCTCTGCTTCATCTAGAAACTCGCCCACAATGCTTCTCTAGAAACTTCATTGTTAATATGTTAAGTGATTGGACAACAATCACTGTATCAAAGGACTTAGAAAACTTCAGAAGCAAAGCCTGGATTTGGGATTTAAACAACATCTGGACATTGTCTTTGAGAAGTGAAGAGCACACGCACACACTTGCCCCTGTGTTACTACGACTCCAACTAATTCAGCCACAATCACAGAGAGCAAGAGAGAAAGCTTTTGAAAATAGGGATGATGTGGCTTGGGTGCTACAGACCCGCCCGAGCCCTTCCCAGGGTTACATTCTTGATCTACAGCTTACTTGTTCTAATCAATTTATGAGGGAGGCCTTGGGTTTTGTCCATCTTAGAGATGAAAAAGCCGGGGCTTGGAGAGGAGCACCCTGCCTAGGTGGGAAGGAATTCGAAGTTCATAATTAAGTCCACCAGCAGGGTGGGTCTGGACAGAATCCGAAGATACACAAGGTTGTCCCGTCTTTGCTGTGTCCCCTTCTCTGCTCGGCCTGCCCTCCTTGCTCTGCGGAGGCGGTCTCCTGAGCCTCATGCCTGCCCCCAAACCTGTGTCTGGGGTTGCCCTCTCTGGCCTGGCATTGGGTCCTCATGACAGCCAACTACCCTTTTCTACCCGACATCTCCCACTTGATCACCCCTCCCAAACACAACTTGCTTCTCCTGCATTGATCTCATTTGTGCAAAGAAAAGGGTTTCTATTCCAGATCCACCAATGGCCGACTGGAAAGGGGGCCAGATGGCCAGAAACAGTGCCCCCTCCTCTGATAGCAAAGTGAGGCCACATTCACATTGTACCACTTACTCCACTAAAGTGGGGTACAGGTCCACTGTTCTCCCTCAGGAAGGTATGTGCAGAAGGCCTCAAGCAAATGACAGAAAAATGCCCCCATAAGTCCCCAAAACATAATTCTTCCATGATAAGAGCACGACGATTTGTACGCCGTCTACCAGAAATCAGGAACTCCAAACGTCACTACCCCTTCTGACGTATTAGTACCCCCATGTTACAGATGCGAAAACTGAGGCTCGGAGCCATTCGTAACTGGCGCACTGGTGATAGAGCGTGAATCAGAACCCCGGTCCGCTGGATTTCAACACCCGTGCTCTTAACTCATACATTCCTCCTCAGTCAGCCTACCTCTGAGGAGGCTGATTCGTCCCAAGCAGCACTGATAGCGGGCAGTATCTTAACGTAGGGAGCTGGATGATGCTCCAGTGGGGCCTCTTCCTCCTCTTCTGTATCCCCAATTCTTGCCTCTGCGGGGAGCTGACTTCCTGTCACTTTTCTCCCTGCCCTGCCCATACTTCCTTTAATCCCTCTACCTTTCATGGGTGGTTTCTGATGGAAAGGTGTTGATTGCTCTTTATAACTATCCTTTTAGTTCTTTTTTTAAAAATGGGAAAAAAAAAAAGTGTATAGTTTAAAACGCGGAAGCATGGTCCAGTGAAGTAGAAAATTATGTCGGAACAAACAACAATAAAGACAGAACCCTTAGAAGGAGATGTACCAGACCTGTACAGCCCATGGCAAAGCTATTTCACACCTCGAAAGCCTCTGTGGAACCACTGCACGCAGTGCGGGGTTCCTCGTGCTCTCCCTGCAGACATCACCAGGATGAAGGCCCTGGCCCCATACAAGGAAACATTTGGAGCAGCAGAACTGGCCTGTCACTAGGCATCGGTGAGCTACTTAGCAACTGACCAGCCTTGGTAATCCGTCAGCCTCTCTGGGCCTCAGCAGCCCGCCTGCCAGTGACTTCCAGATGCTGGTGCCAGGTCGACTGTAACCGAATCACCTAGAGAGGCTTTTAAAAATTCAGCTCCTGTCCACAACTCTTACTGAACATGTCTCAGATGAAGCTGCAGAATCGGTGTGTTTTGAAAGTTCTCTGGGTAATCCCTACCTACAGCCAGACTTGGGAACCACTGGACTAGATGATATCTAAGAGAGTTTACAACTAACTGAGAACTTAGGAAATTTCCCCCTAGTCCACTAAGGGTGGCCTGATAGCACCCCCATGGTGCAGGCATTGCCAAGTACATCCCAAACGTCAGGTCAAAAGGGACACCGGTCTCTATTGCAGACCAGAAACTGCAAGGATGAATTTTTTTTTAATTTTTGTTTTTAATGTTGATTCATTTTTGAGAGACAGAGAGAGAGAGAGAGAGACAAAGAGTGAGCGGGGGAGGGGCAGAGAGAGAGGGAGACAAAATCCAAAGCAGGCTCCAGGCTCTGAGCTGTCAGCACAGAGCCCAATGCAGGGCTTGAACTCACTGACCGCGAGATCATGACCTGAGCCAAAGTCAGATGTTCAACTGATTGAGCCACCCAGGTGCCACAAGGATGAATTTTTTTAAATGTTTATTTATTTATTTATTGAGAGAGAGAGAGAGAGAGAGAGAGAGAGACAGAAAGAATCCCAAGCTGTCAGCACAAGATCAGCACATCTCACAAACCATGAGATCATGACCTGAGCTGAAATCAAGAGTCAGAGGTTTAACTGACTGAGCCACCCAGGCGCCCCTGCAAGGATGAATTTTGATGACCTTTTGAAATCAAGACCCAGTGAGGGGCTTGGCTGCCACCCAAGAAAAAATGGGGTTTGGCTCTTGCCTGGCTGATGGAAGGCGGCGAATAGTTCACTGGAAAGAGTGACAATTCGTAACATGTTCTTGACAGAGAGAGACCTGCTGGAAAGAAAGCTTCCCTCTGTAAACAGAGCAGATTCCTTACTTTTTCGAGTTTACTGACAAACAGAACCAACTTCAGAATTTCTTTTATGTCTAAGCACGCTTGATGAGCAAAGTCCCTGTGATGATAACATCTTGCAGGGGAAGGGATTTTAGAGAGCAAAATCTAAGACACTAGCTATTTTGGGAGAATTTTCTTAGGAACTATTGCTGTTATATGAGTTGCATTGTGTCCCCCTGCAAAAAAAAAGATATGTAAAGTCCGAATTCCAGTGCCTCAGAATGTGACCTCATTTGGAAATAAGATCTTTGCAGAGGTAATCAAGTTAAAATGAGGTCACTAGTGTGGGCCCTAATCCAATATGACTGGGTTTTTATAAAAAAGGGGAAATTTAGACACAGAGACAGACACACACACCAAGAAGACCATATGAAGACACACGTGGAAAAGGTGCCATATGGGGCGCCTGGGTGATGCAGTCAGTTGAGCGTCTGACTTCAGCTCAGGTCATGATTTTACAATTCATGAGTTTGAGCCCTGCATCGAGCTCTGTGCTGACAGCTCAGCCTGCTTCAGATTCTGTGTCTCCCTCTCTCTCTGGCCCTTCCCTATTTGTACTCTGTCTCTCTCTCTCTCTCTCAAAAATAAGTAATAAACATTTTTTAATTAAAAAAAAAGAAAAGATGCCATAGGACTGGTGTGATACGTCTACAAGCCAAGGAACACCAAAGACTGCCAACAAACACCATACGCTCAGAAGAGGCAAGGAAGGACTCCGCTACATGTTGCACAGGGAGCATGGGCCCTGCTCACACCTTGATTTTGGACTTCCAGCCTGTAGAGCTGTGAGACAATACATTTCTGTCATTTTAAGCCGCTCAGTTTGTGGTGCTCTGTTACCACAACCCCAGGACACGGATACTAAGCCTAGATTTTAAAATCACAACAACAAGGGTGTCTGGGTGGCTCAGTGGGTTGAGCATCTGACTTCCGCTCAGGTCATGATCCCTCAGTTTGTGAGTTCGAGCCTCACATCAGTCTTGCTGCTGTCAGTGCAGTGCCCACTTCGGATCCTCTGTCCCCTCTCTTTCTGCCCTTCCCCCACTCATGCTCGCTCTCTCTCAAAAATAAATAAACATTTAAAATAACAACAACAACAGCTATCATTGGTCACAGGATTTTACATGCGTGATCTCATTTAATCCCATCCACAACCCAATGAGCTGGATTTATCATCCCTGCTTTCATTTTACTGACATCCCCACTTTAGAAAAGAGGCAGGCGTGACTAAGTAAGATTAAGAAATTTGAGGGACTCCTGGGTGGCTCAGTCAGTTAAGTGTCCACCTCTTGATTTTGGCTCAGCTCGTGATCTCATGGTTCATGGGATTGAGTACCCCAGCGGGCTCTGCACTGAGCATGGAGTCTGCTTGAGATTCTGTGTCCGTCTGCCTCTCCCCTGCACATGCACAGGTGTGATCTCTCTCTCAAATAAATAAATAAATAAATACAGACAGACAGACAGAAAGACAGACAGACAGACATAAGAAATTTGCTAAATACCAGACAGCTAAAAAGGGGTGGGACTTGGAGTTCGTCTAGGGCCACTCCATATTATATTGCTGCCGACACTGTAGAGAAGATTACATGGAAGAACCACACCTGGGGGAGAGGGGAACTAAGCTGTTCCTAGAAAACCGCTGGGGCTGATATTTATGGCCTCATCTCATTATTTTGCTTAAAGTAAAATTGCAGATCAGAAGATAAGATAGAAAAGGTAAATACCAAAAGACACTACTAAGTGAAATGTAAAATCGTTTTAAAGTAAGTCATCTGAGATTGGCCAGACCCTGCTTCTAATTCTTAGTATAAATTAATCAATGATTGAGTCTGCATATTTAGAAAGATGATTAAAAACAGTGATGTAAGCGGCGCCTGGGTGGCTCAGTCGGTTAAGCGGCCGACTTCGGCCCAGGTTACAATTTCGCGGTCCGTGGATTCGAGCCCCGCGTCGGACTCTGTGCTGACAGCCCAGAGCCTGGAGCCTGTTTCAGATTCTGTGTCTCCCTCTCTCTGACCCTCCCCCATTCATGCTCTGTCTCTCTCTGTCTCAAACATAAATAAACATAAAAAAAAAATTAAAAAAAAAAAACAAAAACAGTGATGTAAGAAGTACGACCGTTTCCATTTCTCAGCCAATGAAACTGAGCCCTTCAGGGCGAGAAGTGACCGGCCCAGAGGACAAGGTTGCACCGGAGCCAGACGGGAGCCTGGAGAGTGTAAACCTCTCCCTCTTAGGACAGTAGGCTCTGCCTCCTTTAGAAGCAAACACATATGTGAGGCATTCCACATACAGCTAATTATAACAAGATAACACATATAATGTGATCCTTCCTGGTTTGTCCACTGAGATTATTTTCACCGGAATTTGCCCAGTTGAATATATAAACTATTGGGGCTGGAGGTGAAAGAGTCACATGACTATAATATTTAAGACATTACTTTGGTTGCACATATATTTAAATCACCCATTACATCAGAAATATTGCTATTTTCAATCTCACATTTCACGAAACCATGTTATTCAAACACTTCACAAACATCTTCAGCTCTCATGGCTTCATTGTCATGAGAGCCCTTTTAGGAATCACCTAACACGGTTTTCAAGAGCACATTCTGCTCCTGCCTGAGCACTTAAAATTCCATATAGAACACTGGTTGGAAGTGTTACCTCCTCTTGTATTCGCCCTCTAAATTTAGATTCGTCATCTCTACAAGTATAACTGTTTACCACTATTGCTCTTTTTTTTTTTTTTTACATTTATTTATTTTTGAGAAACAGAGTGAGACAAAGCATGAGTGGGGGAGGCACAGAGAGAGAAGGAGACACAGAATCTGAAGCAGGCTCTAGGCTCTGAGCAAGCAGTCAGCACAGAGCCTGATGCGGGGCTCGAACCCACAAACTGTGAGATCATGACCTGAGCTGAAGTCGGACGCTCAACCGACTGAGCCACCCAGGCACCCCACCACTATTGCTCTTAAATGATCTTTAAGAATTCATCTACAATGCTACACAGCACTGCACAACAATCACGAGGACCTCTTTGGAGGAATAATAATAGCTGAGCGCCCATGTGTTAAATTTCTTTGCCTCCTTCTCTGTCAACTCTACCAGGAGATCCTCTCTACAAGCTTCCAAAATTAGGGAGGATTGGAGTTGTTCCGGGTTAATGAGTCTTTCCCAAACAGAACACTTTCTTATTCGAAATAACATGAGAAATTAGAGAACACCCTGAGAAGGAGACCTCCCTGCCCCCTGCTTTGTGAGGTCTAACTTTTAGGTGCTAAAAGCTTTGGCCACAAGGTAGTGGCCTAAAGATCAGACACAAGGGGGGAAATGCCTGACGTTACCTAGTGGTAATTTCAGTGGTTTTCAATGATGAAACCAAACTGAACCTATGATTTTTTTAAGTTGCATTATCATGTTTGTACTTAGATAACTCAAGCAGAAATTCCCCGAGAAGGCTCATGAGTCCGTGATTATTACATACTCAGGTCTTGGTTTTATGGACGAATTCTCACATGTTGAGTCTAGCCTCTTGAATTCTCCAGGTGGAAGTGTTGGTGTCAGCCCCTGCCTGTCCTCTATTGCGTGTAGACCTGGAGGAATGTTCCTTGGGACAGGCTCAGACCTGCCTGTGACCGGGCTGCCCTGACAGGCGGCCTAGCTTTTGTGCACAGCCTCAGCCCATCAGGTTTAGGTGGCCCCCGCCACTGCCCTTCTACTCTGCTCCCCGAAACTTCCACACCCTTGGCCCCAGCCTCACCCTCCTTTGTGGGAACCTGCTTCCTCTCAAGCACTAGCATTCAAGATAAACATTTAAATTGTACTTTGCACTCATTTTCCCCATTTTGTTTCCTAGAATTTCAACATATTTTTGATACTGAGCATTGTGGGTTAAATAGGCTTTTGTAGGCTAGTCTGGGAACATTGTTTCCAGTGAAAAAATGCATTCTGTGTTGGAAACAAACAACATACACAAAGAAACGTTGGGAACACGACCTCTTTGTAGAGTAGGGACTGCCTGTCCAGCCTCATGTATCAGAGTTAAAGCATACAAGCATTCTCTTTTCAAATCTGGCAGCCTTTTTTTTTTTTTTTTTTTTAATCTCAATCTGGGATAGAAAGCTATGAATCTGGCCACATGTGGGGGATGCTGAGGAACAGACCAGTTTGATTTTATCATCCTCTTTCTCACTAGGAGGGGGGATATAGAAATAAAGTGATATGACTGCCTTCTTCCTCTTTAGTAAAATGCCAGCCTTCTAAGGGGAAGGTGGTGGGAGGTGGTTAAATTGTTCATTCAGTTGGCAGCCATCATCCACTTAATTAATTAAATCATCCAACACCCATGATGTGCTGGACACTATTCTGGTGTTCCTGTGAAAACTGACAAAACACACAAGGTCTGTGAGGAGACTGACACTCAGTAACAGAATTAAATAAACAAGAACATGTAAAGTAGCAACAAATGCTTTTTCGAAAATCAAGCAGGGCAAGTATTAAACAGGAGAAGTGAGCCTAGGGAGCTACTTTGGGTTGGACAGCCAGGGAAGGCTTCCCTAAGGAGGAACTTTTATACCAAGATCACAACCCAGCTATGAACAGAGAGATACAGAGAAGAGAATGCAAGGCAAAGGGAACAGGGAATGCAAAGGCCCTGAGGTTGGACAGAACTTGATTTTATTCCATGAACAAAAGGGTCAGTGTGGCTGGAGCGCAGCAAATGAGAAGGAGGGAGGGTAATATGAGAGCTGGTGCAGAGGTGGTAAGAAACCAGATCCTGCAGGGCCTTGGGGCCAGGGTGAGATGGTTAGATCTGATCCTAAGTGCAAGGGCAACATTTGGAAGGCTTTAAACAGGGCAATGGCTTACATCATCTGACTTGAAAGGCCACTCTCCTACTCCATGAGAAGGCCAGAGGAGAGGCAGAAGTTTTAACTAATACAAAGACAGTCAGATGGTGGTGGCCATCAGCTACTGTGCACTTACCCTGTGCCTGGAACTCTTGAAAGTGTTTTTACCTACTGGGGCGCCTGGGTGGCTCAGTAGGTTGAGCGTCAGACTCTTGGTTTCAGCTCAGGTCATGATCTTACAGTTGGTGGGTTCGAGCCCCGCATCGGGCTTTGTGCTGAGTGTGCAGAGTCTGTTTGGGATTCTCTCTCCCTCTCTTTCTGCCCTTACCCTGCTTGCTCTCTGTTTCTCTTGAAATGAATAAATAAAAACTTAAAAAAATTAAAGTGCTTTACATGCAATACACTGATTAGTCCTCACAACCACTCTATACAGTGGAAATTATTAGAATTTCCAAATTACACATACAGAAAATAAAAAAAAAAAAAGTAAAGAAACTTCTCTTTGGCTGGTGGCATTACAAAAAAGCACCTGGGTGGCTCAGTTGGTTAAGTGTCTGACTTTGGCTCAGGTCATGATCTCGTGGTTTGTGGGTTCCAGCCCCACATTGGGCTCTGTGTTGACAGCTCAGAGCCTGGAGCCTGCTTTGGATTCTGTGCCTCCCTCTCTCTAGGCCCCTCCCCATTCACGATCTGTCTCTCTTTCTCAAAAATAAATAAACATAAAAAATTTAAAAATAAAAAGTCCTCCTTTTATAATTACATAAGTAAATAATAGTTATTATTTAAAAACCATCTTAAATGAGCAAAAAGAAAAAATTAAATCACTTGAGATCATATCACTCTGAGATAACTACTGTTAACATTTTGGTTTATATATTCATAGATGTTGGGCTATGGAAATATATTATCTACTATTCTCAGAAGCATATGACTCCTTACTTCTGTATGTCACATAATTCTTAGATCACAGGTTTTTTTACATTCTTTTTATAATTTAGAAATACAGTCCACAATCCATTTTGAATGAAAGTATGAAAAAAAAAATGTTGAATTTTAATACATAGTAAATGGTGGTTTAAAATTATAGAGTAAGACTGGACTTTTTAAATGTAATGAAGTTCTCCAAAAAGCATTTTTCTGTCCTTTTCTGTGCTGACAGATCGAAAATCATCTGTCAGACATGAATTGCTCCCAAGATGGCCATACTCAGCAAGCATCTCTGGTGGGTTTGTTTGGGTCAGTCAATGGCAGAGCACGCTTTGTGGCAATAAGCCTGCACACATGTCCCACACAGCCAGCCAGCACCGTGCCCAGCATCAGGACGCCCAGTGTAGCAGCAGCAGACATAACCTCTGCCCTCCACGTCAGCCGCTAGGGCCAGAAAAACACACTGAACGACTTGGGCCCAAGGAGTATGTCATCTCAAAAAAGTAAAGGTCATCTCAAATATCTCAAGGACGCCTCAAGGTATCGCGTGAGACACCTCCATCAAAGTGTACTTCCAGAGACAAATTCCTCTGCCGTCCGAGTCCCCACACCAGGGGACTTGATGGCACCAGGAAATCTCATGTGAAGCTTCTCCACAAACTTTTCCTCTACTCTGCCTTCTTCCAAATGGTTTCTCCACCACTCCCTGTTACTTCCCTTTCCTCTCTGTACATGTTGTCATAGTTTGGACAGTCATGGCTCCAATCCCACGACCACTAGTTTATGTGAACCTCAGACAAGTTATTTAAACCCTGAGTCTTGGGTTTCCTAATCAATAAATGGAGATAATTAATATTTGGTAAGATCATTTTCAGGATTAAATGAAATCATAAGGAACAAGCACCTGGGAGACAATAGACCATCCCTACATGCTGTTATCTCCTCGCTTCTCTCCTGCCCTCCCACGCTCACCCTTAAAAGGATCTCTTACTCCGCATTAAGCTGTGTGGTATTGGTGGAAGGCCCAAATGGGCCTTGATATGAGTCCCAACCAGTCATGCTTTTGCTGTGGGATGCTGGGCAAGCCTTTAAACCCTCACGGTCTTGGGGATTACTATCAGACACAAATGAGATCGCAGATACCAAATCACTTTTTATCCAAGATAAAGCTCTTCAAAACCTAGGAGAGAATAAGAGAAACAGCCCTTGGATGAACATGAACCTTTAAATATGATAAATCCACCGTATAATCCAAAAACGTTCAACAAGCATTTTCAGCGGGACTAGTTTGAAAGGGGAAAGTTAATTGCAAAATACTCAAATCTTACCCAAGACTGGTAGAAGAGAAAAGAAAATTGACTTATGCACAACTGAGAATGAACCTAGCCTGCTTTAATGCACTACCTCTGGCCTCACCCCAATGGGTAGCGAATCACAGGGGAGGCCAGTTCAGAGAGGGAGAGCACAGGCTACGTGGAAGACGTGCCCACCTTCCCTGCTAAGCAGTAACCAGACTTCCCGCTCTGCTGGGGAACCCACGCTCAGCCCAGGCCTGAGGCATTGCCCAGAGGCCAGGTTGGGAAGAGGTGCTTAGGGTTTACAGAATACACATCTCCACGAGACCTACCGAGCTGCATTGTCCCCTGTGGAGACAGTGCAAGGCCTGCCACAGGGCTCTTCTGTGTCTCCCTCTATCTTGAGCACAGGGGCTTTTGAGCTGGGCTCTTTAAATGTGGCTGAAAGATATTCCAAAAGATTAGCCACAGCATCTTTTCCTGGGAATTGATCTATGGACTTAGCAAGGAGGATCAATAGGACCTTAAATGACCTGAAAGGACACTCTACATTCAAAAAGACTGCAAAGCATGTCCCCAGCAAAGTGCATTCAGAAAAGGGATGGCTTAGCATCAAGTCCCTCTGGGGATGGGCTGCTCATGGGTTAAAGTGTCATTTCAATGCCTGGGATACCAAACACTTCGTCAACTTGTCCCTGTTTGTGACTTGTTGTGACCTGTTAACAGGGCCATGTGAATATATTCATTTCTGGATAATGAGTTCAAAATCAGAGTCCTGTTTGGACAATGAGTAACACATTTTGCTGTCCGTCTATTTTCTAGCGGATGGCACCTGTACCCCTCCAGGTGAAATTTCACAGTCTAAATCATCATAGCAAAAGGCCCACCTCTCCATTCCTGCACAGAGGAGACAAAATATCCTTTTGCTGGATACCCAACAAAACATGGACAAATCTATCACAGCCCAGAATATATGGGTCTTAATAAGCCTGATCTCTTTGTCCAAAGTACATGGTAACCTCAGGAAGGTTAGGCTGCTGGTGGTGGCCCATGGAGCAAAAATGTAGTGCTTCTCTAAGAACTCGGGAACCAGGTTGCCCTCAGAAAGTTAGACTAGCAAAATCTGCATACACAATGGATTTGATGAGAATTCAGAAGGAGTAAACCAACACAGTGACTACATTTGTGACTGAAGATTTTGGAGATGCTCCAAATCCCCATCAAAGTGACTGGACTGTGATATCAGGAAGGTAGAAATAGAATGTGATTATGACTTTAAAAGTGTGAATCTGCCTAGTTGGCTGTAGAGAATGCTGTGTGGAAAAACCGGCTTGAGGAGACTGGAGCATACAGAAAATAAGCCCGAAGTCTCAGAGGCAGGCAGGGCCATCTGAGCAGGGATGAGTGGGTGCGGGTGGCCACATTCAGGACATTATATCAGGAGTATTTCTCTTGGGGACCACATAACTAATCTCATTTATTCTAACTCCAGGCTAACGAAGCAAACATTTGGATGGAATTTATCTTCTCAAGTATGCTTATCTACAAAGGGAGACTGTGCTTGCCAAGACAACCTAAGTATTCTGGTCTATAGGTTATAATTCAGTTATATACATCAGTCTCTGAGGTCTGATGATTGTGAATCCACTTGAGGAAGGGCAGGATCTGGGCCTCGATGAATGTGGTAACGTTTGTGGTAAGCAAGTCCACTGGAAATACCCTTCTATTCACTCAGTGTAGAGTAATATCAAAAATACTATATGCCCACCCTCTGCCATGGTAGCATTTGCATATGAATGATGGCAGGACCTAAAAAATCTTTTTGCTGAATAAACTAAAATATTTTTTAAAGCAATAAAATAAAGTAATACTTAGGAAAAGTTGGTTTTGGTTTGGCGGGGGGCAGGGGGGGTTGTAGAGACAGAGAGAGAGCAAGCACAACCAGTAGAGGGAGAGAGAATCTTAAACAGGCCCCACCCCCAGCACAAAGCCCAACAAGGAGCTCAATCTCACAACCCTGAGATCATGA
Organism: Panthera tigris; assembly: GCF_018350195.1. Lineage (NCBI taxonomy): Eukaryota > Metazoa > Chordata > Mammalia > Carnivora > Felidae > Panthera > Panthera tigris. The sequence continues at coordinate 86,134,527 of NC_056663.1, forward strand.
CCCGAGCTGAAACCAGAAGTCAGACACTTAACAGAATGAGCTACCCAGGTGCCCCAAACACATTTGGTTTTGATGGTACTTGTATTTTTCAAATTTCAGCATCTTATTGATTTTTCTGAAGTAATTTCTAAAGCAAGTGCCTCTTTGAAAATTGCTTCCCATTTGTCTTTTTTTCCCCCAAATTATGTCACTCAGCAGCTTCACCAGACCCAAGCCCGACAAGGATTTTCATATCCCACAACGCGAGGACCAAAAGCACCAGGCACGCTGCGGGGGGAAGAATATTTGCCCAGAGTGGACCCAGACAGGGAGATCTGGGCTGCATCTTCCCTTCCCCCATGCCCCAGAAGATCTAAATTTAGTTTACTGGCTATACTGCAATGACATTAACATGTTGCAAGAACAAGAATCAAGCAAAAGAGAAAAAAAGAAGCTTAATGTGGTGCGAGGTATTTTAATGCCATGGCAACTATGATGTCTTCTCTATTATTTAATTCACTTCCTCAGGTCAGGTTATTCTGCCCTCTCCTGCACTTCCTGTTGCCGTAACCAAATCAGGTCACCCTGAATTTGGGAGTCCTCTTCATGACTGCAGTCATGTCTATTTCAGGCAGAATGAATTTTCTCCATCTCTTCCTTTGCTCCCGGACCTTTATTTGGTGCCCTTGATGTTCCTGGTTGCTCTTTGCTGTGCACCACATGCTGTAAATGCTTCCCTTTCATGCACATCTCCTCCCCCACACCCTTCTCCTCGCTGCTCCTTTCCCTGCCCCTCCCTCCAGCTTCTGCAGTTGTCACCAACACAGACCTTGATTAGTGACTCAGTAATTCAGAATCCAAGCACCTTGGTTCTCCTGAAAGTCCCATGCCTCTCTTCCTAGAGTAAGATAAAGGTTTCTCTCTCACGCCCCCAGATCTCAGTGCCATTAAGCTGAGTTGACTTGGGTCTTGAATATTCAGTTAGTTTAGAGTTGTCCTGGCTTCTTCCCCTTTCCTTTTCCTGGGCATGTCCGTGGGGCTCTTCATGCTCTATTTAACTTTTCCCCAGGAAAATAATTTTTAGAGCCCACTTGCAGTTGGAAACACTAAGGTCCAAAGAGCTTAACTGCCCAGTTGCATGGCTAGTTCTTGAAGGATACAAAATAAATGGGGTGAGAATTCAATCACATTGGTGAACGTGGTGGGGGGGGCGGAAAAAACCTTGCTAAGGGGTGAGCAATGCCAAAATGAGACTTGATGATTATTTAAGAGTTCCTTCACCCATCCTGTTCTGGTCTCCTTGCGGGCAGTGTAAGCAAATAATCAAAGTAGAGCCAGGATATCAGCCACAGATCCAACAGGACCCCTGAGGTATTCCTGCTTTCCTAGATCATGGAGACTCGGAAGACCACCGAGCAGGGCAGGATGAGGGATCAATGACCCTGGAGTCACTAGCTAGGGGTCACCAGCCAGCACTAGTGAATCCCACACAAGCTCCACATCCACTAGATTTTTCACAATTCACTTAGCGCATAGAGATGAATGGACAGAATTGTTGCCCCTAATTGTAGGAGGGTGCATAAGATACAAGATGCCTCTAAAAATATATTTACTGCAAGAGTTCTAGGAGTCTTCTAAGGAAGCACCAGCCTTCTCTGGGGAAAGACATGGGCAGTAAAATGAGTAAGATAACTCAGTATTGTGACTGCTTGCTGCAGTGGGAGAGGGACTTACGTTTCCCAAGCTGAGTGTGAAGAGAAGGGTATCTCCTTGGATGCAAAGGAAGCAAGACCGAGCAGCTTAGAAAAGTCACGCCTCGGTGTGAGCACGGAAGCAATCCCACCCCCAGCCCTGGCTGTCAGAGGTCCTGTGCAGCCCCCTCCGCCTGCCAGAGCTCGCTGCGGTGCTCCTGGATCTGCTGAGTTAGGAGCTGGGCAGTGCTGCTGTTGCTGCTGCACATGGTGATTAAGGGCTTTATTGATTTTCTAGCCCGTGACCACATTGGTGGGGACCGAGTACGACAGAGGAGAATGGCGGGGAGCCAAGTGCAAAGTGGGTTTATGAAATGAGCTCTCAATGAAGGAAGCTGTGGGAAAGAATGCGATGGAAGCAGATTTGGGGCCAGTAGATGTGGGAAAGTAGAACAACTCAAAATCACTCTTCAGACTTCAGCTAAAACAAAGCACTTTGCCAAAACACAGGAAGAGGATCTAGTCTGTGAGCCTCGGCGCTGTTTCTATAAAACTAAATATTCCTCTGCAAAATCATCACGGACAATGCTTAACCTTCATTCCGGACCAGGCACTGTGTTGGGTTCTACAGCCGCACGTAAGAATCAGTCAGTCTAGAGAGAGAGAAGGCGATTGAAAACGTACACAGGTAGATTTGTAAGAAGGTAAATGCATCTTAAGGGAACCATAAAAACAATTTTACCTAAACTTTGGGCCCAGAGCCAGCAGGGATGAATGGTAGGGGAAGGGGCCTGGGGCTGTGTCCAGGCTGCTGCCTGCCTCATGTGCAGATCTGAAGAAGGTTCTCGGGGGAGCTTTCGCTCCCTACTGCCCATTCTGGCAGGAAGGCCCTGGTGCTTCGCACCCCTACCCTTACAGTCCAGAGGGGGCCTGCTTCTGCGATAGGGGCTGTGTGCAGTGTTGCAGGTGCTTTCAAAGGAGCAGGTGGAACGTGAGCACCTGACGGTTTGGATGTGCAGTACAGGCGATCTCACAGCACCAGGAAACAGCTGGACAGCCTCCTCTGAACCTAAAGTTAGGGGCAGGACACTTGTGACGTCACTCATCCCCATGCCCCCACATACCTACCCACCATAAACCCAGAGTCTGTAGTTACACCTGTGTGTTGGGAGGGCCGATTTCTTCCAAGCCACCTTCTCCCTGCCTCAGCTCCCTCAGAGTAAAGGAATAAATTCTTTTTGCTTCCTTGAAGCTTTCGGCATGTTTTCTGCCTCTTGATAAACTGGAAACTGGGGGAGAAGAACTGGTGTGTTTTTGTGCATCATGTAACATGTAAGGGAGGAGATGATAAGTTTAAAAAGGAAATAAGAAAAATATCACATAACTCAAAACCAATGAGAGACCAAGTTCGGTACCTGATAGCTTTTTTTAAAAATCAGGAAAAAAACAAACAAACCCTATTTCTGTGGTTCATGTTTGAAGATGATGTAACCTGAAGTAACTCTTTCATCTTCCACTTCAGGGATACCTGCTCTGCACAGCTTTGGAGCCCATGTATTTTACTGGAGGACTTTAGGGAGGTTGCACTTAAGCCAGAAGACTTCAGAGAGGTTTAGTCTAAGCCAGGGGACCTCAAAGTAGTCTAACCCCAGCTGGGGGGGGGGTGGTAGTGGGGGAACCTCAGGGTGGTCAAGCCTAGGCTGGCAGTCCTTTGAGTGATCTAGACCAAGCTGGAGGGAACTTATACCAGCATAGCCTAAGCAGGAAGAACTCAAAGTGGTCTAGCCTAAGCCAGGAGACCTCTGAGTGGTCTAGCCTGAGTCAGGGGATCTCAGAGTAGTATAGTATATGCCTGAGCAGTCTCACACTAGAGCAGCCTAAGCCTCTTCTCCCCGGCAGGAGGAATTTTCACTCTGTTCTAAAGATCCCAAGGCCCCTCTGCAGGTCAGCAACCCCAGGACCCAAGTATCCTAACTCCTGGTCCAGGGCCGTTCCCTCTGTTTCTGAAACCAGTCAAAAGAGATTGAAATTCCTGGCAGTGAATGGGACAAGCGTCCCTAACATTGTTGTTGTTGTTTTTGTTTCACAAAGAAAAACTGAATTTAAGAAGAAACTCACAATACTCGATAAAAATATCTAGCATTTAAGCACAAAGCCGAAAACAAGGCGTGGTCTCCGGGTGCTGGAAGTACTCTGAAATCCCCAAAGTCTCATTCGTTGTTCTGAAAACAAAATGGAACAACTTTCTTTGCTCGCTCCTGTCCCCTCCTCCCGTGCAGTAGCTGTTCTTGGCAGATGCCCAGAGCAGCACCCTGTAATTCCACGGTACATTGTGTACATTTGCATATCCATTTAACCAGCTATTTACAGCCGCCCTTTACCGCCACCTGTAAGAGGCAATGCCACAATGACAGTAAGTGGCTGGGCCGGGAACTGGGTGCCCCGTCATTTTCTCCACTTGAAGAGCCCGAATCTATGGAGTGCTTGGCACTTGGAGAAACAGGGAGACAGCTGGGGCATCACACGTACAGGGCGGAAGGCGCGAGAAGGAGGCGCGCCAGACGGAGGGTCGTTCCTCGTTAGCTCCACTCGGTGGCTTCTTTTCCATCACCACAACCGCGAGGAGGAACCTGCCGGGCCTTCCCTGCGGCTAGTTCCCTGCCTGATAACGAACCCGCTGCCATTTGGATTTGCTGAATTCCCGAATCAGTCGAACGCCTGACAGTCCCGAGGAGGGTGGGGACGCGGAGCGCTGGGGTGGGAGCCCCAGCCCGGAGAGGAATCGGGGCTGGATGTCACCCCCTTGAGTCTGGGAAACCTGCTCACGGATGTGATGCGGCGACGCAGGGACACCTGCGCTCCCCTGCGTGCCTCACTCGTGCAGCTCCGGGTGGCAAACGGGGTAAAGTGGGGGCGGGGGCGAGGGCGAGAGGAAGTTGAGGTGCTGGAGCGTCAGAAACGCTGCCTTGGCTTCCCATGCTCTTTGGAGGCTGTCCCGAGGCGGGGCTGGAGGGCTGGGCACGGGGGATTTTCCAAGTTGCCCCAGCACAGCTGGAGGGCGAGAGTTCTGAGCACCACCCCCCCCCCCCCACCCGGAGGACGATAACCGGGCGGTCCCAAGTACCCGCAGGAAGCCCGGTGCGCAGGACCGCGTGGCGCTCTCGGAGCGCACCCAGCCGAGCAGAAGCAAAAGATAAACCCTGATGGGCTCGGGGGCTGGTTGGCTGGGGCGCAGAGTCAGCGCGGACCAGGAGCGCCTTTCGTTTTAAGGAGCCTTACTTCTGGGAAGGGACAGGGAACTGTCAATCAGCGAGGGAGGGAGCGCACCGGCGCTGGGTGATGTCAGCGGATCATCTGCTCGATAACAAAGAGGGGGTATTACAGGAGAAAGTTGCAGCGGCGGCGGCGGCCACGGCGGCACCCCGAAGCCTCGGCGGCTAGGGGCCAGCGGGCAAAGGGAGGGGGGGGGAGGACGAGTGCTGCCGCAGCAGCTTAAGACCAAGGAATTGAAAGGGCTGTAGGGGGAGGCAGTGCGAGCCAGCCCCGACTGCCCCTCCTCTTCCTCCTCCTCCTCCAAACTCGCAGGGTTCAGCCCCAGCGCTCGCTCAGCCGCCGGGAGCACCGGGACGGACGGGAGGCAGCTGCGAGGCCCAGAGCTGGGCACCGTCCCCAGACGCCATGGATAGCGACGACGAGATGGTGGAGGAGGCGGTGGAAGGTACAAGCTTTTCTCTGGGGTTGGGGGAGGAGGCGCCGAGGGCTTGGAACGCGGAAGGAGTGGCGGGCTGCGACCCGCGCGGCGCCGGGCCCCGCGGCCGCCACTGTCCCCTACGCGGGTGGCCCGCTGCCCGGCTCGGGCACGGGCCGGGCAGCCACGGCCACGCCGCCGGGAGCGCGCACTGCGCGGTGGGGCGCAGGCCAGGAACTGGGCTCCGCGGGGCCGGGGCCGCCGGGAGGGTACGGCCGCTCCAGCCCTCCGGCCACCGCCTGCATCCGCCCTCGGAGTTGAGAACCTGCCCCGCACTCTGGCCTTCCCCCTTTGGGGGATGGAAGCCGGGGGGTGCGCAAGAGGACAGGCCCCCCGAGACCGGCGGTCTCGGCGGAACGACCCCCCGGCCCGTTTTTGGCAACCGCAAGCCCCTCTCCGGCTGCCAGCCCTTTCCTTCCGCTCGCCGCTGCGACCTGCGGTGACCGCGGCCGCGTCCGGGTCCGTCCCCCGGCGCAGCGCACGGGGCCGAACCAGGCACGTGGCAGCCGCGGCCGGGGCGGCCGCTTTTCCGAAAAGATGAAATCATTGCAGGGCAGTGAACGCCGCTCCCGACCCGGGGCTTGAACGCACGCCTACCGGGAGGCGGTGGCCCTCGCCTCTAATGCCCCCGAGCGAACTCAGTCAAACCACCCCTCCCCCTTCCTGCTTCCGAGCCCGGGTGCCGCCGCCGCCACGCTGTACAGGCGCGCCGCAAGCCCTGACCGAAATTGCTGGGTGACACTTAACTTTCTGAATTCCATGCCGTTGGCTGTGGGTGATATCACCGCCTTGGTGTCGTGTTTCTCCGCCCCTTCTCTTCTAGCGCCCCTCCCCCGACTTTTCTCGCCACTTTGTTTTGCCGAGTTTCTCCACCTCTTTTTTTTTTTTTTTTTTTTTTTTTTTTTTGCTAGTTCTAAAGAGCGAGGTGGGGACGTTATACAATCTACTTGTTTGTATCAGGAGATGTTATGATTTGGTAACACTGAATATTGGAAAATACTCTTTAGCGTGTTTATTTATTTGATTCCAACCCAGACAGTGCGTCGTGATGTTTTGCAATGTTGTGTGGTATTATTCGAGAATATTTTAAACCAAGCATCCAAGTAAATAATTTTAAGCTTTTGGTTGAGTCTGGTTTCTATCTAATTTGTATAAACAAGTGCTCATAAAAGGTAAAGAAAAAGTAGCAACACTGTACAAATGCATAAAGATACATTGATTTTTATAAAACATAACTGACTCTGTTTGCAGTGACCTCGAGGTCTTAATTATTCTGAATTTTCTCAAAATTATCCATCTTGGTGTAACTGTTAAAACTTACTCCTTTATCTAGTTTCAAAGGCTGTTTGTTGTTGTTTTAATTTCACAATGTTGTGAACTCACAGAACTGTTTGTCTAGTAATTAAAGCCAATGTTGGGGGCTCAGGGGGCACCAGAGACATTGATTGAGAGGGTTCATTGGAAGCCTTCGTTAAATTTAAATTATTGACATCTTGTGCCTTCATGTTAGGAAAGATAAATGAAAAACATGCTCTCTTCGAATTGTTAGGGCTTGTTATTCTACAGAGTTTACTTTTACTTGTAAAATTTTAATGCAAACCCTTGATCGCAGACAGTGCTCCCCAGGTTAGACCACCTTTCTTTTTGAAGCTTTTTAGAAACATAAGGCCCAGTTGTCCACAGTCCCTGGGCTTCTTGTAAAATGCGAACAAGCAGCTTTAGAAATGTTTCTGTTGTTTTGGGGGATTCTGTATACAAACAAGAAAGAATCTCTTATATAGGACGGCCATATACATTACCGTCCCAAATCAGAATGTGCTTGAGAGCGAGAGGGGTCATGGTGGAAAAAACTAGTTTAAGCTTTGAATGTTTGGGGCAATCCAGGACTCACGGTCACTCAGTTGTACCTGACAGTAAACAGGTAGAGCAGCGCAGAATCTTAGAAGCATCTAGAGCTCAAACTCAGTATCTACAGCATGTGTGTGTACACGAAGTGAACTGTAGCAGTTGGCTTTTCTCCAGCCATTGTTGGCCTTTTTAGTGCCTCTGTAATAGTCTTTACTTATCATCTACCACATGCATGGGAGACTGGTAAAAGGCTAGTCTGAATATCTTGGTGTCCAAGAATCACCTACCTCTCTCCATGAACAGAGCCTCTGTTCTCAGCAGTTTGAATGTCTTCGCAATTATTATCATTGCTGTGATTGTTGAGTTCTTATTGTGTTCATGCTCTGACACACATTATCCACTCCATCTTCTGAGGTGGGCACTAATATTATCCTAATTTTACAGAGGAGGAAACTGAGGCACAAATCCAAGGACACTCAGTGAGGTAGGAGATAAGCTTGGACCTCCAGAACCTCTGTCCCCCCTACCAGACTTTCTCCCTACATTTTTCCTTTTATTTTTTTTTATTATTTAAAAAAAAAATTTTTTTTAACGTTTATTTTATTTTTGAGACAGAGAGAGACAGAGCATGAACTGGGGAGGCTGAAACAGGCTCCACGCTCTGAGCAGTCAGCACAGAGCAGTCAGCACAGAGCCTGACGCAGGGCTCGAACTCACAGACCGCGAGATCATGACCTGAGCCGAAGTCAGACGCTTAACCGACTGAGCCACCCAGGCGCCCCCATTTTTCCTTTAAAAAAAAAAATTTAATGAGTCATTCAAATATATGAAATACTTGGTAACTGAGTGTGGAAGCAACAGTTAAGTATTCTGTCAGTATCACTTCTTATCACTCCAGAGGTTGGTTCTGACAGAGTTCAGTGACCTTCAGAAAAATGTAGGGGAAAGAGAATTTAGCTTACAGCCCCTCCAACAGACTTCTTGTTTCTTCTTTTTCTTCCAACCTAGCAGTTTAGTCTGGAGAAGAAATTGATCTTTGCAGGATCAGAGTTTGTATGTTGGTTCTCTGTCAGGGTGGAACTGTAGCCTAGGTGAAGTTCTAGGCTCTGAGCAGATGAATCCCGAGGGCAAAGGTGGGTGGTGGAGGGAATATCGGTGTACTCCTATTGGCTAGGCGCCTTTGGGAAGGTAGCAACCCCTGGCCTCAGAGGGCCTGACAATGCCACCTGAGATCCTGCGGTGGCTTTTTAAAAAACTCTTCAAGGCTCATTGGTTCAGTAGGAAGTGATGTTTAGCTTTGGGAACAGAACTGTTTATTACTAGATTTCTTTCTTTGTCTACCCGTAGGTACAAAGATGAATACAAGGTGGTCCTTAATTTCATTTTAAATAAGCATTTCATATCCAAACAGATGAATTATGGTGGCTGAGAAGTAAGACTTACTTCCAGCTTGGGGAAGTGGATGGGGAAAGATTTTCCTGGAAGAGGTGGTCCAGAGTTGGTTCTGGTGGAGAGAGGAGCTCCGTGAGTGCACACAGGTTTGGCATCTTGTTGTGACATAGGCACATTCAGAGACGAAGCATTCAGTTCTGCTAGGAGGGCCGAGGAGAAGAGTGGAGGCTAAGACGGGAAGAGGCTGTGTCATGGGCCGGTGAGGTGGATTGTGTGCTGAAAGCAATAGGAAGCTATATGGGCTTTTTAGAGCTGGGAATGTCAGGCCCAGAGCTCTGCTCTGGGAAGACGAACCAGCAGTGGTGAGCAGGATAAGGGATTGCCTAAAAGGTTCCTTAAAATAATCCAGATAGGTGGTTAAGCAGACAAGAAAAAATGGAAAGGCTCGGAGAAATAGAGGAGACACTGAGGAAGAATACTCAAAAGGAGGAAATGTCAGAATTTCCAGAACTATGGAGCCAGAAAGAAAGTAAACATCTCAATGTTCCACTGCCCCCAACTGCCTCAAAATATTAAAAATATTTTTAAGGCCCCCTAATATCTGATCCTGTCTGTCTCTAATAAGGTTGGCTCATGTTCTGTACTTGGGAAAAAGGCATGCTCAGTGCACTGGGAGCACCCTCTCCCTGTGGGCCACGCATTAAAATCAGGACCCTCACAACTAATAATTGAGCTCTCACAAAGAATTACTCTCAAAAATCAGAGTATGTTTTTAACAACCAGTGTGAATGCATCTTCACAAGGGCATGTCCTTTGCACAAAACAGAATGTATTGTGCTTGTATTATTATGCTTGTATTATTGTGCTTGTATTATTATTACTTTTTTAAAGCATCCCTGTTCTACAAAACCAACAGTGCATGTAAGGGTCTCTTGTTCTGAAGAAAACACACACACACACACACACACACACACACACACACACACCCTGTTCTCAGATCTCCTGTGGGGTAAGCCTGAGGCAGTAAGCAGCCAGTGTCTGATCCAGAGGGAATTTCCTTTGCCCAAGTGTCCCATCATTACACAAAATACAGGTCTGGTCTTGTGTTCTTACAAGGATACAGGAAAAAAGCTCAGAGGTAACTCCAGGGGGAGATTTTTAACTTTCTATCTGTTCAGTAGGTAATGATCTTTAGAACAGAGTGGAAAAAGTAAAATTTTCCTTCTCTAACCTCTGTAAATATTTAGAATCGTGCTGCGGACAGATACATGGCACACGAGCCAGGACAGCATTAGCAACACAGAACAGTCATTCAAGTGAATTCCCCTTGTTGTTTGGGTCTGGTGTTAACCTCTGTTTGGTGGGAACTGGCCCAGAAGGCTGTTGGCTGTCTTGGAGCATTTTACAAATTGACCTCAATGAGAGCAAGGAGGACTGGTGTTTCTCTCTGAGTTAGGTAACGCTTGGAAGGGATAGGAATTCGGAATCAGGACATGCTGTTGAAGATCCTGGTGGTTTTTTTGAGAACCTTGTTAACTACAAAGGCTTCTTCCGCTTCTCTTCCTGGGTCCTGCGGATACCTGCCCCTAGCAGTACCTTCTTCCGCCAGCAGCAAGGAAGAAAGGGCAGTTTGCTAGGGTGCCCTTCTCTAGAGAGAAAAGAAAGGATTGAAGGAATTGGGAAGGGGCTTTCAATATCATTAGCACGTTCAGAGTAGTTAGTGTGTTTCTTAGGTGCTTAGCATTGGCTTCCTCAGATGAGGCAATAAGCTTGGAATGTGGGGGGTTGTGGTAAGGTTTACTTTAGATAACAAGGAAGGACATCGCCCATTGGTTTGCACACTTTTTTCTTTTCTGTATAGCAGTAGCCCCTCCGTTAAACGGCCATTACTGACCAGACAAATATTACAGGATGTTATTATCCAAAGGGTGCTTGCATAAGAGTTGTACCAGAGGATCTTCTATGTTGAAAGGTGACGTGAGGGCGTCACATCCCGATTTCTTCTCTTCCCTACAGTTCTTTCTTTGGAAAGTCTCTTTGTTGTTGTTATTGTTTTGGTTGTGGCTGTTGTTTAGATACAAAGCTCTACTGCGAGGAGAATCACTCCGGGCTATTAAATATTCAGGGTGGAATTCTTGAACGATCACAGCCTGTAATTTCCAGCTTTTTAACCGATCCTGTCCATTGATAACATCATCCTCCTTTTGGCAAAGATGAGAGGAAAACAAAACAAACGAGCCAACAAGGGGTCCCGCTGATAGAGGGACTGATAAAGGGAGAAGGAAGTGTCACACGTCACATGTCCACAGTGTCACCCGAGAAATGATGGGACATCTCTTCCTGGCCTGTGGAAAGACACATCGACACAAGCATCCTTCTTCATGGAATGGGACGGAGTGATGTTTTTGCTTTCATCTCGCTGGGGATCAGTACTGGCCCTCACAGTGCTTTTAGTATGTTGTATGACACTTTAAATTTTCTCTAATTTTCCACTGCTGAGGATGCACCTGCAATGTATTATCCAGAAGTAGGACAGGACTGTTGTGAATGAGGAAAGGTGCAAATGAATTTACGCTGGACTTCTTCCCCCTTGGTACTCATGAGTATCATAATAGTACTCTGGATGTCAAGTAGAAACACAAGTTTCATCATATGTTAACTTTTTAAAGTCTGAAATACGTGAACTGTTTTCTGTGGGGAAAACAGTTTCAACTAATTAGTAACTGCCTCAGTATAAGGCTAAAATGATTATTCTGATATTTATACCTAAATTATAAGTAGAGTGCTAAATTCATAGAAATGTTAATCCTAACATTTCATAGAAGAAAGCTTTTAGCTATACACTGAGTGGGGTTTTTTTTTTCTATGAAAATACAAAAAAAAGTATATTCAATTTACTTCAATCAGAGAAATGTTATCTGTACATGTTTAGGAAATAATTGTCCAAATTATTTCACATGACTCAAGTATCATTGAATATGTCATGTATAGTTAGTTTCTGGGGGAGAGAAAGCAATTGTGGTCTAGTAGCTTTCTAACCACTAATTTCCTGGCTCTTTGTAGGAAAAAAATTTGTGTTAAGAGGAAAGGAACCATATTGATTGTGATTTATTTAAGTAGCCCTGTTTTGCTGTAATAGTCTAGGTAACTCATTCTACACAGAGTCAGATGTAGCAATAAGACAGTATATTTGTTCATTGTTATTTTATGTTTATGTAATCAATAACACAAGTGAAGAGGTTTTTTGTTCTTCATAATAATGCTTATTACTTAACCTCTCTTCTAAGGGATGATTTTTTTTTTTATCATGTTAGAAGAAATCATTTTAGGAGACAAAAGCATTCATTGTGGTGATATAGTTTGTGTTTTCTTTTATGTCTGTGAGCCATCTGGAAGCCACATTTAAGTGTTTAATGTCCCTTGCACTGCACACGGTGTTTAATGCTTTCATACCTTTTTCATCCATGACCCAGGTTGTTAACCCAGGAAAAGCCAGTAGATTAATTATTGCCTTCATTTTCACCCACCTCCATAAAATTAGCTCACCAGAGAAACTGGGGAGACATCGATGAGGTGACTCCTGGGTTTTATGAAATATGTAGAGAATAATAAAAAAAAAAAAACCTAAATATTGACTGTATACATAAATGTTAGAATATACCACCAGTCTGTGATCCAGGAAGAACCAGCAATTTAAGGATCACAATATAAGTGCTGCTGATGTTCAAAATCACTACTTAAATGGCCATGTAGATACTTCTAGCTGCATTTAAAGCACAAGCCCTCTGAACATCGTGGTAGAGGGTATATGACAAGGTTATTACTAAACATTCAAAGCTGAAATGAATTGCAACGTAAAGCAGTTAGTTCAAGGTTAAGCTTAAGTTCAGGCTTAGAAGGACTAGGAGTTCATGTGTTAGTACAATGAGGTGTATAAATGTTAGGGCAGTTTGAGACATGGCTATGTCCCTTGTTGTTCAAACTAACAAGCAGTGAGGTTTTCAAAAGTCACCTGGCTTGGGGCGCCTGGGTGGCGCAGTCGGTTAAGCGTCCGACTTCAGCCAGGTCACGATCTCGCGGTCCGATCTCGCGGTCCGTGAGTTCGAGCCCCGCGTCAGGCTCTGGGCTGATGGCTCGGAGCCTGGAGCCTGTTTCCGATTCTGTGTCTCCCTCTCTCTCTGACCCTCCCCTGTTCATGCTCTGTCTCTCTCTGTCCCAAAAAAAATAAAAAAATTAAAAAAAAAAAAAAAAAGTCACCTGGCTAGCAGTCCTCCACATCATACTATATAATAAGCTATAAAATCATACTGTATACTGAGTTCTACAATTAGATAACTTACTGCAAAGATAATGTACCTTATAATAGACTATAAACTGGTGCTCAGTCACATTTCAATTAAGCATGATAGTTTGGGGACATTAATTCCAAATAGAAGCTTCGTAGGGAAGTACTTGGTAAATTGAAACATGCAGATGTTATTATTGGTAATAACTTTTAGTCCCCAGTAACATGCAAGCTTATTTTTTTGGTTCATATTCTGAAACGTGTGTAAGTCCCTCTGCTGTGGTCCCCATCCATTCGCAAAGCGTACCTAACAGTCAAGTTGATCCTGCTGATGCAGGCACAGAGACCTTGACATTCACTGTCCCCTCAGGCAAGGAGGGGATGCTGCTCAGGGAACTTGCTGGCAGGATCTGAGCACGAACATTTCGGTGGGAGAGCGCTGAAGATGCTAAGGTTTGCCTTGCGGTTCCCTTTCTCCAGGACACCTGGATGATGATGGATTGCCACACGGGTTCTGCACAGTCACCTACTCCTCCACGGACAGATTCGAGGGGAACTTTGTTCACGGAGAGAAGAATGGACGGGGAAAGTTCTTCTTCTTTGATGGCAGGTACCACTCACAGTTGTGTTTTGTTTTGTTTAGGGCGGGTAACCAAATTACTTTACTTGAAGGAATGGTACAAATGAAATTTCAGTGGATGTTTTAGTACAACTGATAGAAAAGGCGAAAGCAACCCCAATATGTAAGCACTGCCTTGGGGACCAAGAAAGTCACTTGTGCTGCTGTGGGGAGGCCAGCCTCAGGCTTGGGTCCGTCATCACTGCCTCCTACGGCGTGCCTGACACAGCCACTCTGTCACGCCAGAATCGGGGGCTCCCGTCGCACACCAGTCGGTTACGTGGGTCCCAGTTCTTTGATGGATTCCACCTGCTCCTCCAGCGAATGGGTCTCCATGAAGTCCCACAAATGGGGATTGTTTTTGTCAGGGGCCAGTGTGGGCAGTTCTCAAGCACAACACACTCAGTCCACTGCACGCAGCCCTTTCTCCCAATCACGGTCTGGTTTCTTCACATCCCAAAAGAAGATGCGGCCAGCTCGTGGGTTCATGATTTCCTCAGCATACTCTGTCCTCATGAGATTAGTCAAGAAAATATTCAGCAAAGCTCTTCAGAACCACATCATCAGGGGTCATGCAGTGAGACATGTGACAGGTAAACATAGGAGGCATACAGCTCCAGACCCACGGTGTTTGAAATACTGCTCTTTGGGATAACCTTCATTATGTGTGAGACCTTAGTGCTGTCTTAACTAGTATGTTCTGCTTAAAATATGTTTCCCAGCAGAGTTCTTGTTACTGTCCTTTCGCCTCCTACCTGACAACGCTGTGAGGCAGAAGCTCCTTCCCCTCTTGAGATAGGTGGGAATGACTGTAGAAATGACTTTCTCTTTCGAGAAGAGTTGGAGTTGCACACACCCAGCCTTTGAACCATGACTTCTAAACCTTGTCAGCTTCAGAAACAAAGAGCAGCCACGTGAATTTCTCTAGCATTTGGAGGAATTCTGAGCCATGCGAGGACCAGCTCTCTTTCTGACCACTTGGTTGGGTAATGTGGAAATGGATTTAGCTAAAGCAGGTAGTAGGGTTCTGCAGGGCACAGGGCAGAGCAACTGCTTCTAAGCTCTGGACATTGGTAATGAGCTGAAGCTTCCTAAAACATGGATTTCCTTTGGGAAAGGGAATGTCTAAGGTGACAGTTCAAGGGTGATCGAGAGACTGGCTTGTGATCCAGAATCCCTTTTCTATAGATGGAATGGGTTTTTTTTTTCAATGTTTATTTATTTATTGGAGAGAAAGAGAGAGAGGAGAGCACACACAAGCGAGAGAGGGGCAGAGAGAGACACACAGAATGTGAAACAGGCTCCAGGCCCCGAGCTGTCAGCACAGAGCCTGACTTGGGGCTCGAACCCACGAACCATGAGATCATGACCTGCGCCAAAGTCAGGTGCTTAACCAACTGAGCCACCCAGGCACCCCTGGAGTGGTTTGTTTAAAGTTTTTGACAGTCCCTCAGGCTCTCCCATTATCTGATACAAGGAAGAGTAAGGAAAGCAATAAAAACCCATCATAGACTTTTTGTTAAATTGTATTTTCATTATTAATTCCAACCTTCTCTTTCCCATTGTTCCCAACCCCACACCACATCTCCTTTTAGCTGAGGTTTGCTTGCAAACTGCTCATTTAAATAGCCAGATATTTCCTTTATTTTGCCCTGCTGTGGATACCTGGCAGATACCTGGGTCCCATAGAGGACTCTTAAGATTTGATATCAATGCTTTCTTCTCTCGCGGTTCCTTTAACCTGTCCAGAGGGAAACTTTTCCTGCCTCATTTTCATAGCAGTTTATTTATACCTCTTTTCTGGAAAGTGTCACTTCTTACCTCCTGATGCTGCAATTATTCTTTTATTTATTCATTCAACAAATTTGTATCTCTGTAAATGTCTTATTTTCCCTATAAGACAGAGGTTTCCTTGAGGGCAGAATCTGTGTCTGTTTCATCTGCTACTACATCGTGGCACTTTCCCTTAATTTCATACTAACCAAAAAAAAAAAGTCTTGCTGAATGAGTATGGGAACTGAAAGAAAAAGTAGAATCGTAGAATTCACCCAGAGCACCCACTCCACTCACCCACCTCCCGCACACAGTCATGCTTTAAATCTGGTAGTTTGGTGATCATACCCTGTCATCCACTGACTCGGGGAAAATAGTCCAGCAGATTTGGTTTAATTTCATGTTGGTTACTTGTTGCTTCCCAGACCTGACGCACAGTGTCGCAGGGCTAGACAGATCTTCCGCACCAATGTGCTAAGAATGAGCTGTGTTGGCTCCAAGATACTGATCCTGTCGGCTCTGGGGGTAGCTGGGTGGGACCTGACACTTCCCAAGCACCTCCCTCCCTCTGTCAAGTTAGTAAGCTGGTCACTTCTGGCTGCGAGTAGTTTCATCCGTTTACCCCTGAGGTCAAGTGTACGTGTGTCACAACACGAAAAAGGTGAAGCACTATGTCAAGTGTTAACACTAGGCCAGTAACTACCTATGAAATAGAAATAAATTCATGGACTTTTTTTTTTTTCTTTTTGAAGCACTAATTCATGAGTTTTTATACATACCACACAAACACCTGTAGAGACTTAGGTCAAATAGTAGAATCAAAGAATGATGGTATTAGCAAGGACCTTAAGAGGTTATCTTTGTTAGCCTTCTTCAGATAGATGGGGGCTAATACTTTGAGGGGAGAAGGTCAGTATCACTGCTTTTATGACATGTGATGTAGTGGTGTCTAAGTTCTTAAAAGGTCACTGTCACCTTCTTTCTTAAGCCCAATACTGATCATATTATGAGACATCTGCTAAAAGGATTTGCCATAAACATTAGTGAGATAATCTTATGACTGAAAAAAAAAAAAAAAGGCAGTGGAATCTCTAAGTCTTTTTAAGGTGGGTATGAGATGTGGTCATGGAGAAGTCAGCTGTTTTTCCAGAGAATAGTACCTTAATTTCCATTTGCCTATTTATTTTTCTCCCTACTACTGCTCCCAATTTTCAGGGTCTGATGTATTGGGTTAAAACAAAGTGGGGACCTTGTGCTTTCACTGCCAGTCAGGAGGCTTTAGTCTGAAAAACTTCCCCCAAAAAGGCTGAAATCAAGGTTTTGAAATAACAGATGAGGAAACAAAAGGTAAAAACTTTTAGAGTTTTTACAAGCTGTTCACACCTGTAATGCTGGCTTACGTTTCCATCAAAGGGTTTGTTTGCAATTGCCAGAACCTGTTTGGAAAATCGCAAAGTGGTAGTGACAGAAGATTTGGCCCAGTGCATTCTAATCTTCTGTGAAACCTGAAACTGGGTGTGGCATTTTTAAAACCCACTTTATGGAGGTGTAATTCACCTACGATAAGCTGTACATATTTAATATATACAACTTGATGAATTTGGAGTCAAGTACATATTTGTGAAGCCATTACCACAACCTCTGCCAGAAGCTGGGCATGTGATTTATGAGAGGGTTTCAAGCAAATATAAATTTATATCAGGGAAAGTCTAGAATCACTTTTCTACTTTACATACAATATGATAATCCTGAATAAGAATTTTAAACATTGAGATCACCAGGAAAATTGGCCCTGTTAAGTTTTCAACCAAGTTCCTAGATAGAAGCAGAATATTTTATTTTTTAAAATTTGCAGGTATAGTAAATACTTTTGGTAGAATAGCAAACTTTAAGAAATACACCAGTGTAAAAAGTGAACACGCTTCCCCCTTTTTTCTCACCCCCACTCCCACGCCACAGAGATGCCCACTGTTGGTGGAGAATTGAAGCATCTTAATTAAATATATGCAAGGTAAAATCAGGAAATAGCTATCTACTTCTAAATCAATTTAAATAGCTAAAATGTACATGGTTTGCCTTTTTACTATGATCTCAGCCTCAGACTGTTCGCTAGTTTTGAGATCTTAATCAACAGTTGGCCTTTTCTTTTACATGGCAAAATGTAGAACAGAAAAACTTATTAAAACTGGCTTAAGTCAGAACCCAGACTCAGACCAGTCCTTCTTTACCAGATCATTTATCCCACAAATTAGGTCCATGAAAATGGACCTTAGTTTTTAAATTGTCTTTTCAAGCAGCTTTGTTTTCCATTTTCTCCCCCTCTGTAGAGAAATGAAGAAAGTGTCCTAAGACTAAGATTAGTTAATTGGTACTTAACATCCGCTCTGGTCCTGAGATGAAGGCATTTATGCAGTGAGGAGAAAGGAATCTTGAGGCTTTGTTGATGAGGCCCTGCAGTCTATCTGGCCCAGTGGATTCACTGGAGTACTGTGGTGGAGTATTATGAAAATGTTTACTGTGCAGAATACTTTGATGTACACATCTCTAATTTTTATACTAATCCCCAGGTCTGAATGTTCATTTTTCTAAAAATTTTAAATGTTTTTTATTTTGTTTTTGAGAGAGACGCAGTGTGAGTGGAGGAGGGGGGGCAGAGAGAGAGAGAGAGAGAGAGAGGGAGACACAGGATCGGAAGCAGGCTCCAGGCTCTGAGCTGTCAGTACAGAGCCTGACATGGGGCTCTAATCCATGAACCGCGAGATCATAACCTGAGCCAAAGTCGGCCCTCAACCGACTGAGCCACCCAGGCGCCCCTAATAGTGCATTTTAATGCATTTTTTCCTTAATTGTTCTCATTTCAACCAAGATTTATGGATGTGAAGGCAATTTTGCAGAACTTTTTGAAATTTTAGAATGGTAACAAGAAACAGGTATTTGGCTTTGGGCTGTGGAATATTAGGGAATTGTGTGGTTTTTAGCCTGATTATGAGTTAAAGTTGAGTGAATTCATTTAGTTATATTTTTTATATTATCGGTGCTCCCCCTTGATGTGCCAGTTAGATTTCAAAGTATCATTTACTACTCCTGGTGTTGATTCCCTACACTAATGTGTCCAGCTAAGAGGGCTTTTTGTAGTTCATCATTGGCCAAATAATCTAAGCAAAGGTGTCCATTTGGTGAGCCACTGAGAAAGGCTGCCATTTTCCAGGTGGCAGGCCCATGCAGGATTTCTTGTGTTTGGTTTTTAGAAAGCACTTGGTCACATTTCAGGGAAACTGGAGCTGGAATGGACTTCTGAAGTCATGTATTCCAGCCTCCCACACAAGGCAAAAGTCCCTTCTATGTTCCTGATAGTCATGCAGCTTTTGCTGGAACCGGGCTCAACGAATACATTCATCTGTATTGTAATGAACTGTGCTGATGAAAGCAACAATTCCTGTGACATACAGGAAGCAAGGGAGTGGAAAAGACATGGAGAACTTTGATACCATTTGTTCCACTTTGGACACGTTCCCTTCGTAACAACCTGTGAAGTAGGCTTTATAATCCTATTTTACATGTGAAGAAACTAAGGCACAGAGAGGTTAGATAACTTGTCCAAGGCCACCTTAGTCAGTAGGAGCTGCAGCTGAGATTCAGGCCAAGGTGAGTTGACTCCAGAGCCTTCCTCCTCTCACTACACCTACCAGTCTCTTCTAACGAGAAGCAAGGAAATTGCTCTGACCCTGACTGCCTTTCTTTATTGCGTTAAGTTTACTTGAGGTCACTCATTAGCAGTAATTGTGACAAGTTCAGAGTCCTGGGGCGAATGTATTTACTTTCTCAGAGGAGCTTGAACAGCCTTGGTAGGAGCTTGGCAGATTGATGGAAAGTTTACTTGAAGAATCAACCCACAAGAGCTCTGATCTAGTGAACTTGCTTCCTCATTTATAAAGTAGGGATAATGATACCTACTTCTCCAAGTTGTAAAGATTGAATGAGAAAACCTGTAAAGACCTTGCAGAGTGGAGACTCCCTATGAGCTAATTCATGAGAAAACATGGATTTCTTTTTGTTTACTCTGTATCTGCATTTTTCCAGTTTTATGGAGATATTATGGACATATGATATATGTAAGTGTGAGTGTACAACATGATGATATGATACATTTATATTGTAAAATGATTACCACATTCAGGTTAGTTAATACCTCCATCCACTCATATAATTACCTTTGTTTTTATTGCGATAATATTTATTTACTTACTTATTTTTAATGTTTATTTATTTTTGGAGAGAGAGAGAGAGAGAGAGAGAGAGAGAGAGAGGGAGCTGAGGAGCGTCAGAGAGAGAGGGAGACACAGAATCGGAAGCAGGCTCCAGGCTCCAAGCTGTCAGCACAGAGCCCAACACAGGGCTCGAACTCAGGAACTGTGAGAAGTCAAAGTCAGATGCTCAACTGACAGAGTCAGCCAGGCACCCCGATTGTGATACGGTTTAAAATCTACTGTCTTAACTTTCAAGTATATAGTATGGTATTGTTCATTATCGTCATCATGCTGTACATTAGATCCTCAGAATTTATTCATCTTATAGCTTGAAGTTTGTCTCCTTTGACCAACAACAGCTCCTCATCTCCCCCTCCCTGAGCCCCTGGCAACTGCCCCACTATTGTCTGTCTTTATGAGTGAGGCCCTTTGAGATTCCACATGTAAGTGAGGACACACAACATTTGTCTTTGTCTGACTCATTTCACTTAGCATAATGCCCTCAAGATCAAGGATGGATTATTATTTTTATTGTCTTTTATTATTGCTGTTACTATTATTTGTTGATAACAGTGGCTAGCAGAGTTTCCTTAGGATTTATTTTTAGGGAGCAAAACTAAATTTCACTAATTGCTCTTCAGAAATGTTACTGTCAGGGGTGCCTGGGTGGCTGTCGGTTAAGCATCCTACTTCGGTTCAGGTCATGATCTCACGGTCTATGAGTTTGAGCCCCACCTCGGGCTCTGTGCTGACAGCTCAGAGCCTGGAGCCTGCTTCGGATTCTATGTCTCCCTCCTTCTCTGCCCCTCCTCCACTCGTTCTCTCTCTCTCTCTAAACAAACAAAAATAAAGTTAAAAAAATGTTACTGTCATCTTGAGCCTTTATAATAATCAGATACGACAGACTCACAGATCTATTAAAGGATAGAAAAAAACTTTAAAGACAAATAACACATTCTCTTACCTGGAAGCATGATAGTGTTCCATTCAGCTTGCATATCACACCTTAGAAGAAATTGAAGTTTCTCGCAGATACAGCCCTAGTAGATGGCTTGGGTTTGTTGTTGATGTTCTTCTTATCTTTACTTAGTTTTCAACATTTTAAGAGATAATATGTAATATAATGCTGTATGTCAATTATATCAGACTTCTAAAAATATATAATATATATTGTCATATAAAACGATTGCTGAAACAATGTTTTAATACTAAGAGTCACAATTTAATTTGGTTAGAAGTGAGAATTTAAAGTAGAATTATGATTCATTTAAAATTTCTCTCTTGGTTCTTTTTTTTTAATTTTAATTTTTGTTAAAAAAATTTTTTTTAATGTTTTTATTTATTTTTGAGACAGAGAGAGACAGCATGAGCAGGGGAGGGGCAGAGAGAGAGGGAGACGCAGAATCCGAAAGAGACTCCAGGCTCTGAGCTGTCAGCACAGAGCACGACGCGGGGCTCAAACTCGTGGAGTGTGAGATCATGACCTGAGCTGAAGTCAGACGCTCAACCGACTGAGCCACCCAGGCTCCCCCCGCCCTTTTTTTTTAAGTAGGCTTCATGCCCAGCACTGAGCCCAACGCCAGGCTAGAACTCAACGACCCTGAGTTCAGGACCCTGAAATCAAGAGTCAGAAGCTTAACTGAGCCACCCAGGCACCCCCACCCGTCTTGGTTCTTATATTACTATAGCTGACCAAAGGAAGGGAGCACAGTGGAGGACGGAACAGAGAGTGGAAAGCCCAAAACATTCTAGCCCCCAGAATACCAAGGAAAAGCCAAAGCTGTCAAGTCTCCTAAAAGCACTTTTTGTATTCAGTGTTAAAGAAATTTTTTAACATGAGAATACAGTAATATTTGAATAAAATGCAGATGTGCAGGGCACCTGGGTGGCTCAGTCAGTTAAGTATCCAACTCTTCATTTCAGCTCAGGTCATGATCTCACTGTTCGTGAGATGGAGACCCCTGTGGGGCTCTGCACTGACAGCACCACGGAGCTTGCTTGAGATTCTCAATCTCTCTCTCTCTCTCTCTCTCTCTCTCTCTCTCTCTCTGCTTCTCCCCCCAAAATAAATAAATAAATATTAAAAAATAAAATAAAATGCAGATGTGTCATTCTAGATAAATAATTATAAAAATTCCCCATTTCTTTTAAGTTAGTTTTTGTAATTTATTACCAGAAATTTAAGTATGAGAGCTTTGACAAAATAGGTAAAAATGGTCTGAGTGTATATGTAGGGAAAGAAATTTAATTAAAATTGATGTTTCAATTTTCTCCACATTTCTGGTTACTTGATTCAGATGCTGGTGCCAGAAAAATCTAAATCAAAAGACCATTTTTGTAGTTTAACATACCAAAGAAACTGCCAATGTGTTGAAAGAGACTTTAAGAAAATACAAGTCAAGAACATTGTATTCAGTATGTTCCCATTTTTATTGAAACAGCCACAACAAAGGTGGGAAAGTACATGATATATACACAGGGGGAAAAAAATCTTAAGTGGTACATGCCAAATTGAGAAAGAGTAGTGGGAATTTCTACTTTCTACATCTTTGTAGCGCTGGGGTTTTTTTGGTTGTTGTTGTTGTTGTTTGTTTTGCAATGAATACACGTTACTTTTTTCACTTAAAAGAGCATTTATTCCATCCTGCCATGCAATGGATCACTCATAAATTATTGCAGATAGAGGAATCTTTCTTGCTTGTTTTTTTTTAATTTTTTTTTAATGTTT
The DNA here is from genome assembly GCF_018350195.1 of Panthera tigris. NCBI lineage: Eukaryota > Metazoa > Chordata > Mammalia > Carnivora > Felidae > Panthera > Panthera tigris. The sequence goes on from NC_056663.1 coordinate 86,156,837, forward strand.
ATTTATTTTGAAGGGGAGAGAGACAAAGAATGAGCCGGGGAGGGGCAGAGAGAGAGAGGGAGAATCAGAATCCAAAGCAGGCTCCAGGCTCTAAGCTGTCAGCACAGAGCCCCATGTGGGGCTCGAACTCATGAGCCGTGAGATCATGACCTGAGCCAAAGTTGGACGCTTAACCAGCTGAGCCACCCAGGCACCCCTTTTCTTGCTTGCTTTTAAAGTACATTTAGGGGCGCCTGGGTGGCTCAGTCGGTTGAGTGTCCGACTTCGGCTCAGGTCACGATCTCGCGGTCCGTGGGTTCGAGCCCCGCGTCGGGCTCTGGGCTGATGGCTCGGAGCCTGGGGCCTGCTTCCGATTCTGTGTTTCCCTCTCTCTCTGCCCCTCCCCCGTTCATGCTGTGTCTCTCTCTGTCTCAAAAATAAATAAACGTTAAAAAAAATTAAAAAAAAAATAAAGTACATTTAAAGCAGTTTTATACATTTCTTTGACTATTCTAGTATCTCATAACTACTTCCCCGATGCTGTTTTAAGCCTGGTTTCTCAGTAGAAAGCTCACCATCAAACCCATGAGTGTGCATGTTTAATAATAATAGTTATTATTTATTTGAGCAGTCCCTATGTCCCAGATGATCTTCTAAACTCTTGATAGATATTAACCCATTTAATTCTTATAGTAGCTGCAGTTGACAAGTGAAGAAATGAAGCACAGAGTTTCAGAAACTTTCCTAACTTGCAGACTGTATGCCTGTATACTGCATATAAAGAATACTCCCTGCACTTGAGTAACATTGTTACTATTGTTATGTTCCCTCTCCATCTTCTCAAAGCAAAATTAGCCCAGTTTCCATTTCCATTCTTTCATTTAGAAAATAACCACTTGAAGACAGGCTGTGTCCATATGTTAGGGCCGGGATGCTTGGATGGATAATGCCTAATTTGTTCCTATAAAAGGTTTTACAATCTAGAGAAATATGACACGTAAGTTGGCCATCATTAAAGACATGGATAGTCCTGTGATGGATCATGATGAGGCTCCAGTGAGAAAGATGGACCATGGCTGCAGAGGTCAAGGTAGACTGGGGGAGGTAGGGCTCCATGCAGAGAGTGGGTAGGATCTGGGTAAACCAGGATTAGCAGACTTCCTCCAAAATGCAACTCTCAATCCAATTTCCGCAAGAAGGATTAGAAAGCTACTTCTCAAGTATTCTCAGAGAGCAACAATTTAGCTGCCACAAAACAGTGCCATTTTTTCAGTTTATTTCTTTTTTGAATAGAAAAATGCCAGAGGCTTGAGAAGACTCATTTTTATCCCAAGGTTATTTCTGTTTTGAATGAAAAACCAGAAAATGTGGCCCACAACTTTTTTCCTGGATGTGTCCTCCGGGATTTATAACGTTTGGTTATAGGAGTGCCTGGGTGGCTTAGTCAGTTAAGCGTCCAACTTTGGCTCAGGTCATGACCTCTGGGTTCATGAATTCGAGCCCTGTGTTGGGCTCTGTGTTGACAGCTCAGAGCCTGGAGCCTGCTTCAGGTTCTGTCTCTCTCTCTCTTTCTCTCTGCCCCTCCCCCACTCGCTCTCTGTCTCTCTGTCATTCTCTCAAAAGTAAATAAACATTAAAAAAATTAAAACAAAAAAGTGTTTGGTTACATATATTTTACAGGAAGAAGCAAGCATCACATGGTATGGAAGCTAAGATATAAAGAGGTGTGCTTGGGCTCAGCGAATAAACCAGTGTGAGCGACAACTATAGAACAGGAGTCAGCAAACGTTTTCTGTATAGGGTGAGATGGTAAATATTTTAGGCTTCGGGGACCGTATCCAGTCTCTGGTGCAACTCTGCAACTCTGCTGTTGTAATATGAAAACAACCACAGAGGACACGGAAAGGAATGTGCGAGGCTGTTGCAATAAAACTGCATTTACACAAACAGGCAGCAGACAGTGATTTGCCAGCATCCCCTGGAAGAAAAAGTTAGAATGGCAGAACCTTTCACACCAGACTAAAAAGCTTTTATTTTCTTTCCTCGGTGACAGAGGATTTCAAAGCCTTGTCATTTTTATGGCCCTAGAGAACCCAGTTCATGTGATAACATGCCCCTTTTGTCATCAGATTTCATCCAAGCTATCATACAAATTTGCTAAGGGGGCTAAGCTGTTTCTTTCAAGCAGGTGCTGAAAAATAACGCAGTAAGTTTGCTCTCCGGTGCCTTAAGAATTTGCATTTGTGAGGGCCCCTGGGTGGCTTAGTTGGTTAAGCATCCAACTTGGACTCAGGTCATGATCTCAAGGTCCGTGGGTTCAAGCCCTGCATCGGGCGCTGTGCTGACAGTTCGGAGCCTAGAGACTGCTTCAAATTCTGTATCTCTTCTCTCTCTGCCCCTCCCCAACTTGCACTCTGTCTCTCTGTCTCTCAAATATAAATAAACATTAAAAAAAGATTTTTTAAAAGAATTTGCATTTGTGCAGCTTTGTCAGTTGGGCTAAGAGGGAAATAGCTGTTTGTTTTGGTGCTATGATACTAACGAGGACAGGCTCCACGGTAAGAGGATGGGACAAACTCCTGGGGATGGTTACGGGGAAGTATGTGCAAGTCCATTTTATTGTTTCAGGGATTTGCAAGACCCATGCCTTGTAGATTTGATCATCAACCTGAGAAATACTGGCAGACTCGTCTGTCAGGGGATAATTCTGCTCAAACACACATAGGAATGTTTTGAATGCTCCCTGAGAATCTAGTCAATAGGGTTCCCAGGTTTAGCAAATAACAATCCACAGCACCCCGTTAAAGCAGCATTTCAGATAAGCAACGAGAAATATTTTAGGATAACTGTGTTCCCTTCAATATTAGGGACATACTTAAACTACAAAAACTATCTGTTGTCTTTCTGAAATTGAAACCTAACTGAGCATCCTATATTTTATCTGGCCATCCTAACTGTGAAGATAGATGATGAAGTTGTTTTTTGCACCATCTACTGCATCATTGCATCCGTTGATTTAGCTATCTTTCAACAGGGTTGTTGTTATTTTTGTTTGTATTTGTTTACTTATTTTTTGGCTGTTGGGAGAGTCTAATGACAGTCGAATCTCATTAGTTCCAACCTCACTGATACAGAATTGTGATTACTTATGCAAGGGCTATACTAAAGTGCACTTCATTCTCTTCATGAATTTACTCTGCCTGTTTATCACTGGTAGTACAAACAAAACTGAAAGAGAACTATTTATCTCCTTGGGAGACTACTGATCGTGTAATTACAGTGTGATCAGGGGCTACTGTGTTGTTTAGACTGTGCTTTTCATTTAATAATTACAGCTCACTCTGTCATTCAGTAAGCAAGACAAGACCTTACCAGGCATAGTCAGGTGCGACCACCTTAGTCCTCATGGCCCCCTTTGCGTCCCATCTGTCCCCACTACACAGTGTGTGCCTGCCAGCCTCTCCTGTTTGTTTATTTTGTTCATCATGCTCTCTAGAACCTCCCACAATGCTCACTACTTAGAAAGCACCCTATAAATGGTTGTTGGTTGAATTGATGAATGGACACTATCTGCAGGTCCTAAAACAAACTGTCTTTGTTGCTAATAAACATCTTACATTTTAAATTTTAAAACTTATTTGAACTGGTCTTTCCCTTATTCCAAATTGCTGTACATAAAGGGAGTTTTTGGTGAAGTTAGTTTCATTGCATAATGACCTTTGAGAAGCTGAAAACATAATGAAATTCCAAAAGTGTTTTATGAGGAGCGATGGAGAAGTTATTGTAATATCACCATGAGCATCCCCGTGAGCTTGCTTCTGTTCTAGAAGTATGGGTCTCGACACTGTCGGGCTACTAATGATATTAGCAAGGCTCAGCCTGCAGTCTTCCTCACTTGCCCCCATTTGCCCTGATCATGCACACACACACATGCACACGCACACATGCACACACGCATGCATTTACTTAAGTAAATTCCCATATATCACCCAAAGAAATGGAAGGGGTTCTTTTGATTGGCTACCAATTATGATTGTCACCCATAAGTAATACATTTAATGACTTAAACAAACACGTAGACATTTACATTCTAAACCACTTTCGTATTATTAGATACTTATATGTACAAGCAATCTAAAAGAGCTTGAGAACTACCAGTGAGGTCTGGACCCCTCTTGAGGGAGTTAAGCATCAATGGTTTATGTGTGATATGTCACCATTTCTATTGCCCGGTATGGGTCAGCATCTTAGCCTTGAAACGTATTCAGATGAGGCTTGTTCTCAGCTTCCCCCTGTACCTTTGTTCTTCTCTATTTCTGCTAGCAGAGAAAAAGGATTAATAGGAACCAGGAAGTTAAGAAGTAGATCTCTCTCTGTCTCTAATGCTACCTATATCTCGGGAGTGTTTTTCCTAGCGATCTAGGGAATTCAGGAGATGGGCTGAATACAGGTCAGCATCAAACCAGAGCTGGGCATGCAGTGCCTTTCATGTGGTGCTTTCTTTTCAGAGAGCACAGTCATGATCTGACCATTCCCTTTTGTTCTCCCTTCTCTCACAGCACCCTGGAGGGATATTATGTGGACGATGCCCTACAGGGCCAGGGCGTGTACACTTACGAGGACGGAGGCGTTCTCCAGGGCACGTATGTAGACGGAGAGTTGAATGGTCCCGCCCAGGAGTACGACACGGATGGGAGACTGATCTTCAAGGGGCAATACAAAGATAACATTCGGCATGGAGTCTGCTGGATATACTACCCAGTAAGCCTGGTGACTGTTCATTTTGCTGGAATGTAACACGTTTCAAGCCGATGCTTTGACTCCTCACAATGAGGAGTAAAATGTACTCTCTATGTTAGAAAATATCAATCTGTGAAATTTGAGACTCACAGGAGCTGAAGCCACCAGCTTACAAGGTGTGCCCCTCACTGTTACTCACTGTCCACTTAGATTGGTGATCTTAGCAACTACTATTCATTCCTCTTCAGTGGTGTTTTGGAAAAGAAAGAATAGTCGTGATTCAAACAAATCAATCGGGACAAAGTGGCTTTATTGTACCACTAATAAAGACCAAAAAAATGCATGCTTTTTAAAAATAGTCTTCTGATATACAGAAAGAGATGGAATATTTCATTGTTGCACTTCATTCTGGTTCTCATACAGGAGACTGATCCAGCAATCTCCCATCTTTTGGGACTTACCGCACTGTTATTACTTGATTGTACAACCCTACTCCCTACTTTATAAGTGATTTATGGCTTATGTTGTTTAAATTAAGGTGATTAAAGTTACCTTGCCTTTGAGTATTTGGTAATATTTCCCAATATTTCTAGGGTTTACTGGAGCAAAAAGATGTGGCAAAACTCATTGGGTTGGGAATTAATGCTCTAATTGTTGTTTGCATTTCAAATATCCCATCTGTTATTAGTTAATTTCCAGAAAATTTGTCAGAAAATAGACCTTAGAAAATATTTTAGCTAAAATTTTATTTTGTCCAGGGCACCTGACTGGTTCAGTGAGTAGAGCATGTGACTCTTGATCTTGGGATCATGAGTTCAAGCCCCATGTTGGACAAAGAGCTTACTTAACATAATAATAATAATAATAATAATAATAATAATAATAATATTTACTTTTGTCCAGAGCTTAAGTCAAAATACAATTTTTCTTACTCTGAGACCTATCTTCTTATGATTAAAAAAAAAAAAAAAAAGATCTATTACAGGTATAACAAGAAAAATAGCCCCCAGCTAAATCTACTTACACATTATTGTTCTTTAAAAATAAGTTATACTCGGGGTGCCTGGCTGGCTCAGTTGGTGGAGCGTATGACTTTTGATCTCAGGGTTGTAAATTTGAGCCCCACATTAGATATAGAGATTACTTAAAAATAAAATCTTGGGGCGCCTGGGTGGCTTGGTCGGTTAAGTGGCCGACTTCGGCTCAGGTCATGATCTCACAGTTTGAGGGTTCAAGCCCTGTGCCGGGCTCTGTGCTGACAGCTCAGAGCCTGGAGCCTGCTTCGGATTCTAGGTCTCCCTCTCTCTCTATGCCCCTCCCCGGTCATGCTCTGTCTCTGTGTCTCTCTCTCTCTCTCTCAAAAAATTAAATAAAAATTTAAAAACAATTTTTTTTTAAATAAGATTTTAAAGGGGCGACTGGGAGGCTCAGTTGATTGAGCATCTGACTCTTGATGTCAGTTCAGGTCATGATCTTGCGGTTTGTGGCATTTAGTCCCGTCAGGCTCTGTGCTGACAGCGCAGAGCCTGCTTGGGATTCTCTCTCTCCCCCTCTCTCTGCCCCTCCCTCACTGTCTCTCTCTCAAAATCAGTAAATAAACTTTAAAAATAAATAAATAAGTAAAATATTTTTTTAAAAGTTCTACTCTAGGAGCAGGGCAGAAGGAAAGAATACCGCAAAAGATCTTTTAAATGATTGCCCAGACATTTAACATATCTTCTTAGTAGGCTCTGCAATAGATCAAAAGTCCTTTCAGTCACTGCCTACAGGGCAAGCAGGAAGAGGGAAGTGGTGCAGGTTCTTAACCAGCTTAGGAAGACAGAGAGGTTTGTTGTTTCAGGAGTAGGCCGATTGAGCATCTTGCCGTCTGGCGCTGGGGATCTGCCGATGTGACAGTAAATTATGGAGTCAGGGAAAGTGGAACTCTGTGCGTGCAGTTGGGTATAGGGAAGAGGCAAAATAGGGATTACCAGATCCTCCTACTACTTGTCATCTTACTTGTGACTAGGATCAATTAAAGTCTCTAGAGGAGATCACCTTTTGTATGAATCAGCCTGCTGTATTATTATCTTATTAAATACCCAGAGAACACTCTGCCTTAGGAAAGAAGCACTGGGGAGTTATAAGCTTTCAAAATTAACCTGGGATAACACTTGCTTTATATATGGTATCTGTTGGCAGTGGAGAGGGCTAATGACATCCCTCTTCTCTCTGAATTCAGAATCCACTAAGAAATAGACCTAGGTGTCAGAGATCAAAAGGTCGGTTTTATTATGACCGTGTTGGGTCGGAGACGTGCTATGGACCCAAAGTCAGAATGCACTTCAGTCCTTCCCCCTCTGAATGGAACAGTTGGACCAGCTGCAGATAGAGCTCTGGGAAGTCGCGGGTCTCCCCAGGGAAGGAGGGCCTGCCCGGGGGAGCTTCCCCAAGGAAAGGGCAGGAATGGAGAGGGGTGCAGGTGCAGCCTGAGGGCACGGACAGCTTCCAGGACAGGACCTCTGGGGGCAGCAAGCTTTGCCCTGTCACCTCCACCTAATAGAGAGATGGGTGGCGGTGGCTGTCAGACCCCGCCTTCTCACTACTCAAATGAGTGATTCCTTCTCCCTGAAGGGGAGCCTCCTAGCAAAGGAGAGAAGGCAGCAGCTTCCTCCCCAGCACTCCCTGACACAGCAGACAGGCACCTGTTTTGTGATACGGGTCAAAGCAGAAACAAGGGGAGGAAAAAAGAATGGCTCCCCTTAGAGTATTTATAAGCTTACTCTCAGGACAGCGTATTTCTTTCAGAATTTTACCTTGGAACGGTGACGTCATTTTCAGTTAAAAGTGTTTACGTCCTGTTAGAAATAAAAGAACCTCTGCTTTATCATACTAGACAGAGAAATTCACCACCACCACCCCCAAACCAGAAGTTTAGAGTATTAAGGGAGAAAAATCTGAGACCCTAGAAAGACAGAATTCCGTACAAGTAACTGGTAACGTTGGCTTACATTAGTTACAGCATATGAGAAGCAGAAACGCCCTAACACCGTTCTGCTCAGTAATCACCCCTGAAAGCCTGAAGGCAGATCTTGCAGGAAGTATCATCCCCGTTTATGCTGGGTTATTAAGAATTAACTCTGGGAGGAGAAAGAGCAATAATATAGCTCTAATGCGCTTTCTATCCATGAAAAATGCTGCCAAGTATTTTTCTTTTTATGAAAGTGCTGTGATTCGTTTTTAAATTTATAAAATCTTTTCTCCAAAGAGCAATCAGACTATGGAGAACTATAGAAATCACGTACCTGATGTTATTTATTCCTGCTGTCTCTCTGCAAGCAGCCTTTGGGATCACTCAGAAGTCATCCTGTACTACTGTCGTTGAGTAGCTGTTTCTAGAACCTTTGAGTTGGAGAAGTAACCAAGCGTTTAGAATATGTCATGGCACTACTCTTGTTGTATCAAACCCAAAGAGGTCCCAGATTTTCCAAGTTATACCATAAAGACCTTCCTCATGGGCAGTAAAAAAGGAAACATTTCTTGTAGTCTGGATTCAGTTATTTTTTGATTAGTTATTAGATTATTTTTTGGTATCCCAGTTCAATTCAAAAAGTATTTGTGGATCACCTACTATGTCCCTAGCGTTTACCAGGGTACAGAATTGTATGATAGCCTCTGCTCTGAAGTATTTAATGACCTTTAGGAATGAAAGCAAGTGACAGTTAAACAGGAAGCACAGCTGGCTTCTCTCCTGGAAGGAGGCAGAAGGGAACAGTAAATAAAGAAAAGTGGGGAGAAAGTGGTGATGGGGGAGGGAATAGAATTCAGTTGATTTTTTTTTTCACTTTTCCTTCTAATGCCATAAAAAGTGGTGGTGTAGGATTCTTAGAAAGGCAGTGTCCAGAAGTCCTTTTTTTATCTGTTAGAAAATGCAGGGGCACCTGGGTGGCTCAGTGGGTCGGTTAAGCATCTGACTTCAGGTCATGATCTCACAGTTCATGGGTTCAAGCCCCACGTCAGGCTCCCTGCTGTCAGTCAGCACAGAGCCAGGAGCCTGCTTTTCAGATCCTCTGTCCCCATGGCTCTCTGCCCTTCCCCCACTCACACTCTCTCTCTTTCCCTCTCAAAAGTAAATATTTAAAAAAAGAAACTGCAGACAACTCTCTTTACTCATGTACACTAAATTAATTCTTAAATACATCTGAACTAAAGATTTTTTTAATGGACCAGAAATCCAAAATGCCACATAGAGAAGTGAAATGGTATGAATAGTGAGTAAAACCATCTTGCCACTGTTCCTCATCACATTTGGTATCGGCCCAAACTAACACTTATTGTTACATTTCCTTTAAATGTTTGTAACTAATATTACAAATACAATGTATGTTCTTCTTCAAAAACAAGCCAAGAGAGAGTGTCAGTAACTTGTCACCATTGCAAAGTGCAGCTTGGTCTCTGACTCCCTAAATCAGGCTTTCTGTGCTTCTCTGCATGTAACCTCTCGCCGTTTATTTGTACGGGGTTGGATGGGAAAGTAAGTATGCGTCAGGTTTTTCTCTGAGTTCTTAAGCTGTTACATTAGTGCTATCCACGAAGGGAGTGCACAAGAAAAAGTTCTTGAAGTCGTGCCGTGTGGATAAATACTATATATAATATTTTCTGGCTTTTGGCTTCTCCCATCAGGATGGAGGCAGCCTTGTGGGAGAAGTAAATGAAGACGGGGAGATGACAGGCGAGAAGATAGCGTATGTGTACCCTGACGAGAGGACCGCACTTTATGGAAAATTCATCGATGGAGAGATGATAGAGGGAAAGCTGGCTACCCTTATGTCCACTGAAGAAGGAAGGCCTCACTTTGAACTGATGCCTGGAAGTAAGTTGGATCTGCTTCAGAAGCGTGCTCTAATTCCAAAGCAGGTTGTTAGGGCATAATTGAGAGAAGTTAATTTCCTTGTCTAGTCCACTTTAATCATGCATTAGTCAGCTTTGCTGCATAACAAACACCTTAACATCTCAAATACAGGTGACAAGCTGTACTCCAGCTGGTCTGGGGTGGGCTGGGCTGGGCATGGCTGGACTTGAGGCTTCTTATTGTATTGTGTCTTACTGGTCTTAATTCTGGGGCCATCTGAAGGGATGTTGGTGGCCTGGGTCAAGATTTTCTCAAGTGAGTCACAAGAAGTCAGAGCATGAGCAGACACCTATGCTGCCTCTGAAAGCTTGGCTTGGAATTGACATAATTTCACCCACTTTTCATTGGTCAAATTAAATCACATAGTCAAGCCAAATATCAATGAGACGGGGAAATAAACACCATGCATTTCAGTAGCAGATGCTAAAAGTCACATGACAAGAATATAGCTATATAATAATACAGGGAAGAATTGAAGAAATGACGGCAGTAATTCCATGAATTTCAAAAGATTAGTATATCTCAGAAAAAACTGAAATACAGTTCAATGATGTTAAAGAATCAAATTAGGTAGATCTCCAGGTTGTACAGATTGTAAAGCTGATTCAGCCCGAGCTCTGATTAGAAAGGATAAATGCATAGTGGCATCTTCACAGGACACATACTGGACACATGAGTGAGCCCAGTGGAATCATATTAGAAAAAAATCCTATTTCCTTTTATTTTATTTTATTTTATTTTTATTTTCATTTATTTATTTATTTATTTGTTTGCTTATTTTTTTTTGTTTTTGAGAGAGAGAGCTTGAGCAGGGGAGGGGCAGAGAGAGAGAGAGACAGAGAGAGAGACAGAGAATCCTAAGCAGGCTCCACACCCATTGCAGAGCCCTAGGCAGGGTTCCATCTCGCAACTGTGAGATCATGACCTGAGCCAGATTCAAGAGTCGGGTGTTTAACTCACTGAGCCACCCACGCGCCCCCCATTTCCATATAGAAGTATAATACAGCATACTAAATATTTTTTTCTGCGTATAAAATTATTTATTGTAGAAAGTCTGGGGGAAAAAGACAAAGAAAAAAAGAAGCTGTTTATATTGGTCTGATTCCTTGAAAACAATATATGCGTGTATTTCCAATCTAAATTAGGTTCTAAGAATAAAAAAGTAAAAAAGATAATAAATCTAGGCACTCATATTCCTAAATAATATTTAGCTATTTGTGATCTGAAGGAGAATCTCCAGAGGAAAATGTCCAAAAATGGGAAATCTAGCATTTATAACTTGAGTTGTTTTAAATGTCTCAGTTTTTATTTTTTTTAAGTTAAAAATTGAGGCAGCTTAAATGTGATGTGGGATTCTGGGTTGGATCCTGTAAGAGAAAGAGGGCATTAGTGGAAAAACTGGTGAAATCTGAATAAAGTCTGAAGTTTAGTTAATAGTAATGTAGCTATGTTGGTTTCTTCATTTTGACAATCATACCATGCGACATAAAAAGTTAACATTATGAGATGGGCGCCTGGGTGGCTCAGTGGATTCAGTGACTGACTCTTGATTTTGGCTCAGGTCATGATCTCACGGTTCGTGAGTTCGAGCCCAAGTCAGGCTCTGCTCTGATGGAGTGGAGCCTGCTTGGAATTCTGTTTTTCTCCCCTCTCTTTGCCTCTCTCTCTCTCTCTCAAAATAAATACATAAACATTAAAAAAGAAGAAGCAGAAGAAGTTAACATTGGGAGAAACCATGAGGGATATCGGGGAATCTCTGTACTGCAACTTTTCTGTAAATTTTCAATCATCCCCAAATGAAGTTGTTTTCATTTTAAGTGAAACAGTAATCTTTGCACTTCAAATTCTCATATCTGTGCTCTTCACATGTGTTCTGAAAGGAGACAGTGCCACAGTCTTTAGAAATGAAGGGACCTGGGCCAGGGGAGGATCCCCAAATGGTGATGCCAATTTTAAAACTTCACAAGCGGCAGCGTGTTTTAGTGGCAAGAGCCTTGAACTTTGGAGTCACCTCATTTAAGTTTCAGCTTCAGCATTTGCCACAGTGTGGTCTCGGGCAAGTTCTTTATCCCTTCGGAAATTGTTTCTTCATTATAAAAGACAGGTGCTGGCAGCGACTGTAAAAACACCATAATGAAAGTTATTGTTATTATTACCTTCTTCTTAGTATAAGTAAGAAACAGATTTTGGGAAGTGAGGGTAATAGTTCTCAAAGGGTATTTTTTTTTTTTAGAACTCCTGGTTGTAAATGATGAACACCCTTTTCACTATAAGGCCACAGTAAAGGTCGGGAGGAGGGACATAACTGGTGAGATTCTGGCAGGCCTGTTAATTTAAGGATACATTGAGCAATTTGGGTTTCACAAAGGTCAAGAAGCATGGCTGCTTTGGGTGACTGACAGGACACAGGTCTTCAGTGTTCTGCACCTCTCCCCACCGCACTCCCCCAGCCCCTCTCGTTACTGTCAGTGAGCTGCAGACTAACCTACAGATGAGGTCTGACAGGGCCATGCTGCCATCTGGTCCACCATGGGGAGGAGGAAAACGTAATGCAAACACCTCACACAAAGTACTCCCAACCTGCCCCCCGCCGACCTCTCCCACCACACCCTTTCTCTTTATGCTTTTGCAACCACAAACTGCTTCTATTTTTATTTACTTAGAGCACATGTCAGAGAGGGGCAGAGGGAGAGAGAGAGAATCTTAAGCAAGCCCGGTGCCCAGAGCGGGGCTCAATTCCACGACCCTGGGATCATGACCTGAGCTGAAATCAATAGTTAGCCACTCAACTGACTGAGCCACCCAGGCGCTCCCCATAAATTACTTCTAGTTCTCCACTTACCATGCGCTGATTTCTTTGTTATGCCTCAGGCGGGATTTTCTTCTTGCCTTGTCTCTTCATCTCTCGACAAAGGAACTCCTTTCTCTGTTAATTCCCATTCTGTCTTTAAGGCTTGGCTCACCTCGTAGAATTAGTGACTGTCAAGTGAATGAATGAATTCTGGTCAAAGGGCATAGTATAAACTATAGAGGAGAGGAGTAAAACTAAAGATTGTGCTCCGTTTGCCTGGAGCAGATCTAGGAAAAACAGGAAGGGACATTAAGCTGGAAAAGACAGCATCGGCTCCTTGAAGAGCAGCCGGAGGTGTTTCTCCTCTTTGTACCTGCACGGTCCCTAACACAGTGCTTTACATGTAGTTGGCACTCTGTACGTTTGGGATGAAAGGTTTAGTCTAAAGAAGGAAGGTGGAGGTTCATAGATTTTCTGTGCAATACAACATGTATTTCACAGAAAAGTTTGGTTGAATTGTGTGGGTTGTTTCTTTTTTAAACTAACTTCCTTTAATGGATTGTGCGTTGGTCCATTACCAGTTTGCTCCCAGATGCAATTCTTGTCCACATGTCCTGCTTTCATTGCAGGGGGCTTCTGCCGCTGGCAGGCCACGTTTCCTAGGGTCATGTGCATTGGCTTCTCTCTGGGTTTGGCCATCGGGAGGCACTGGCCAAGGGCATGGAGAGGAAAGGAATCAGGGAGAAGATCTCTCTGTGTCCAGCAGTGTCTCCAGCAGTGGCCTGTCTCCTGATTCCATCTCCCAACAGGAAGGTCCCGCATCAGTCCAACTCTAGAACCCCAGGCACACCCTCTCCGCCTTTGTCCCTCTGGCTTAGGGCTGTATGGCTTCCAGCTCTTGCCAGTTTCTGGGCTCCTTACCTGCCCGTTTGGCTTCTTAGTTCTTCCGTGCTCTGTATAACCAATTCCCTGAGTGAAATTCTCTCTTTGAAATACTCAAATGGTCTGTTTCCTAGCTAGACCTTGACTGATCCTGATTGCTTTTTAACTTTTAGTTTGAGACATTGATTTTGGATTTTGTGATTGTACAAAACAAAACAAAACTGAAAGAGGACCTGGTAACCACTGGTAACCACCGAGGAATTGCTTAATGGGACTATTTGTGATGTCTTAGTGCCTAAAAGAATTTACTTTACAGGACTAAGCCCATCGGTTCTGAAATGTGCTTCTTTACTTACTGTGCAGTAGAGCCTCGGATGTCTTCAGCGTGCTCTGGGAAGGCTCTCTGAGGCTGGTCCTTTGCGGAGAGCCAGTGTTAAATCTAGGACAGTTGTGTACCTTAGTTTCTGGAATAAATTACTGACTTGCTTCTGAACAACCTTAATAGAAATAAGATGACTGTGTTTTTGCTTTATCAAAAGCAGTTCTGTTCTTAATTCTGGTGAGGCTGAATGTTTATTTTTAGTGAAGGAGACAATTGCCAGGGCTGGGTGGTTGGAGTCTACAGACTGTGTCTACTAGGAAGAAAACCACGAGAAAATTTTAAAAACCATCACTCAACCTGATCTGCCCAGAAGATCTCAGAATTTCATGACAAAGCATTTTCTTGATTAAAAATTTTAATTGCACAAGCATTTTTTAAACCATTTGAATAAAGACAATTCAAAAGCAAAAATGGGATTTTAAGAAATACATACGATGGCTGTTCATTAAGACCTAAAAATGCAACTCAAAAGCAAATCTAAAAACCATTCATTTATATTGGAGAATTTGGGGGCGCCTGGGTGACTCAGTTGGTTAAGTATTCAACTTCAGCTCAGGTCATGATCTCACAATTTGGGGGTTTAAGCCCCCTGTCGGGCTCTGTGGTGACGGTATGGAGCCTGCTTAGGATTCTGTCTCTCTCTCTCTCTGTGCCCCTCCCCTGCTTGCTCATTCTCTTGCTCTCTCAAAATAAATAAATTTAAAAAAATTTTTTTATTTATATTGAAGAATTTATTCCAGGTACTATGACTTTTATATATACATACACACACACACACACACACACACACACACACACACACATATACGTATATGTAAGTATACGTATATGTGTGTGAGTGTATATATAATATATATACATGTGTGTGTGCGTGTATATATATATATATATATATATATATATGTATATATATAATTTATCTTCAAATTGGTTTCCATACAACATCCAGTGCCCTCCTCCGTGCCCATCACCCACTTTCCCCTCTCCCCCATCCCCCATCAACCCTCAGTTTGTTCTCAGTATTTAAGAGTCTCTTACGGTTTGCCTCCTTTTCTGTAACTTTTTTCCCCCTTCCCCTCCCGCTTGGTCTTCTGTTAAGTTTCTCAGGATCCGCATATGAGTGAAAACATAGGGTATCTGTCTTTCTCTGCCTGACTTATCTCACTTAGCATAATACCCTCCAGTTCCATCCACGTTGCTACAAATGGCCAGATTTCATTCTTTCTCATTGCCAAGTAGTATTCCATTGTATATATAAACCACATCTTTATCTGTTTGTCAGTTGGTGGACATTTAGGCTCTTTCCATAATTTGGCTATTGTTGAAAGTGCTGCTATAAACATTGGGGTACAAGTGCCCCTATGCATCAGTACTCCTGTATCCCTTGGGTAAATTCCTAGCAGTGCTATTGCTGGGTCATAGGGTAGGTCTATTTTTAATTTTTTGAGGAACCTCCACACTGTTTTCCAGAGCGGCTGCACCGGTTTGCATTCCCACCAACAGTGCAAGAGGGTTCCCGTTTCTCCACATCCTCTCCACCAGGTGCTATAACTTGAATAACACTTTTCATTATTTAACTCATTCTGTCCCATGAATACAGAGAGACGCTGTAAAAGTTCTTCTCTAACTCTGTAATCCCTGGATTGAGATTTTCGTTTGCTTTTCAGGTTCGGTGTACCACTTTGATAAATCGACTTCATCTTGCATTTCTACCAATGCTCTTCTTCCAGATCCATATGAATCAGAGAGGTAATTTTTTTTCCTTGTGGTTTTAATAGCCCTGTTTATAGGAGGTTAAAAAGCCCTAATGTTGGGAACTAATCCTTCTTTGTGGCTCTCTGAAAAAAAGTTCATATATTGTGATGAAGAGTGTTTTTATGCTCATATAGACTCTATCCCTGTGAGAGAGTTTCTCCAACCATAAAGCACAGAACAGCCTTGTGTCAGTCCCAGAATGCAACTTCTACATATAGACAGCTGTCGGGCTAGGCAGCCAGCTATGCCCTACCCAGTTGTCCCCTTTTTGAGGGCCCTGGTGCAATGAAAGCCACATGCCGGCCTCTAGAGCATTTCACCTTCTTTAAAGCTCTGTCTAGCCAAGGCAGGAACCAGAATGCCTCCTTTACTTAGCATAGCTGAGGGAATCTGGAACACAAGACAATTTCTTTATTCACTAAGGGAGAACAGGCATGAAAGAAAGACAATATAAGAAGCATAAAGACATTCCAGCTTATAAATGACAAGCTTCCGATTCTATAAGCTCATTCCCCAAGTGTCAAGTCCCATTCCATTTCATCTTCTCTAAACTCCAGTGCTCAGTTCTTGGTATGACTTTCTCTGGTACTCTCCCCGAGATGCTTGTCTCCTAGCAGCTGGCCTGCTCCTGAGTAAGAGTGCCATCTGCAGTTGGCCTTCTCTTTGCCTCACTCTTTTGTTAGCCTGGCTTACAAAGCATGACTCCCATTCACTTTTTGTTCTGGTCCCATCTGAAAAATGGGCCACTTCCTTGGTTTAACTGACAGGGCTCCCACCACAATGTCACAATGAATGAAAGGCCTCTTTCTTGATACAAAGCTGTGGTCCATTTACAAAGGGAAGGGTTTGGTCTCTTGTCTCTTGGCTACCGGAAACACAAAAGCGCGATAATCATATGTATCCATCTTTTTTGTTACTTTCGTTGTGATGATGCTGTATAATGATACCCTCAAAACCTAACAGTGGTTTATGAATGCAGAAATGTTATGTTACACTCATGATTCTGTAAGTTAGCTGAGGTTCAGCCACTTTTGACCAGGCTCAACTTGGCTCAGCTGGATGAGGCTGGACTTCAGATTTCAAGTTGGGTTCAGGTCGGTTTCACATGTCTGTATTCCAAGATGCAGGCTGAAGGAGCAGTGTCCTCCTGAGGCATCTTCTTCTGGTGGAGATGAATGGAAATCGCAGAAAACTGACAGAAATTTGCCATCCTCTTAACACCTGGGCCCTGGCATGCAGTCCTCTTGCCCATGTTCCAGTAGCGAAGTAGAGCATACGGCCAAGCCCAGCATGGTCCCAGCAGGGGTACATGGTCTACCCACCGTGAAGGAGGCACCACAAGGTCACATGGCAAAGTAGCAGGATGTATAATTCTACCACAGAGAAGGAGTAAAGTTGGAAGCAATAATTTAGTCCTCTAGTGCATAAAATAAGCGTAAGACCCATGGAACAAAAATTAAAGATGAGCATTTCCACCAGAGTCATTAGATCACAGCACCCAAAGAGCTGGAATAGTTAGTTGTTCATGGGGCATGCACTCTCTTATTCAGTCCAGTTCAATAATGATGAGTGAGTGCTGTTTTCCTGTAAACCAGGGATTGGCAAACTTTTTCTGTAAAGAGCCATATTGTAAATATTTAAGCTTTCTGGGTCCCTACTGCAACTACTCAGTTCTGCCTTTGTAACGCTAAAGCAACAAGAGACAGCAAATAGGCGTGGCCACGTTCCATAAAACTGTATTTCCAAGAGTGGGCAGCTGCCAGATTTGACCCTTGGGCCATAGTTAGTGGACATGTTATAAACCCTTTTGTTGGGAAGTGCATATTGAATATGTTTTACTAACTGTCAGTGTTTCAAGTGAAAGATTCATCTTGGGGCTTAATTAAAACAGCCTTTCTTCCTATTTAGCCCTGACAAATGGGCATAGCTTGAATTACTTTGGAAATGTTTACTTGTCCAGGAAGACAGTGAAAACACTCATTAACTAAAAACATAATTTCTTTTTAAAAAAAACCTCTTATCAAATGTTGAGTTGCTTTATGAATACAGTGAAGCCTTGAACAACACAGGGGTTGGGGCACCTCTCCTCTCCCCCACTGCACACAGCTGAAAATCCACATATAATTTTTGATTCCCCAAAAACTTCACTACTAATAGCCTACTGTTGATAGGAAGCCTTACCAATAACATAAACAGTTGATTAACACATATTTTGTATGTTATACGTATTATATACTGTATTCTTAATAAATATTCGTATTTCTTACTATTTACTTACTATTACTTAGTATTTCTCTAGTAAGCTAGAGAAAACAAAATGTTATGAAGGGGGTGCCTGGGTGGCTCAGTCAGTTACGTGACCAACTTCAGCTCAGGTCATGATCTCAGCTCATGGTTCGAGCCCCACATCAGGCTCTGTGCTGACAGCTCAGAGCCTGGAGCCTGCTTCAGATTCTGTGTTTCCTCTCTCTGCCCCTCCCGTGCTCATACTCTGTCTCTCTCTCTCTCTCTCTCCCAAAAATAAATACATTAAAAAAAAAAAAAAGAAAGAAAGAAAATGTTATTAAGAAAGTCATAAAGGGGCACTCCTGGCTGGCTCAGTTGGTAGAGCGTGCAACTCTTGATCTCAAGGTTGTGAGTTTGAACCCCATGTTGGGTGGAGAAATTACTTAAAAATAAAACCTTAAAAAAGAAAAGAAAAGAAAAGAAAAAGTCATGAGGAAGAGAAAAGACATTTGTGGTACTGTACTGTAAAAATCCCACATATAGGGGCACCTGGGTGGTTCAATCAGTTAAGCATCTGACTTTGGCTCAGGTCATGATCTCACGGTTCATGAGTTCTAGCCCTGCATCAGGCCCTGTGCTGACAGCTCAGAGCCTGGAGCCTGCTTCGGATTCTGTGTCTCCCTCTCACTCTGCCCCTCCCCGTTCGTGCTCTGTCTCTCTCTGTCTCAAAAATAAATAAAAACATTAAAAAAAAAATTCCACATATAAATGGACCTGCATAGTTTACACCCATGGATCAACTGTATATAATATTCCCCATATTTGAGAGTGTATTTTAAACAACATTCTTTTTTTTTTAAGTTTTATTTATTTATTTTGAGAGAGAGAGAGTGCGTGAGCAGGGGAGGGGCAAAGAGACAGAATCCCAAGCAGGCTCCACACTGTCAGCACAGAGCCCGATGTGGGACTTGAGCCCTCAAACTGTGAGATCATGACATAAGCTGAAACCAAGAGTCAGATGCTTAACTGACTGAATCACCAAGGCACCCCCTAGACATCACTCTTAAAAGGTACGTAAGTAGCAGTTCCTCAATTTCTAATGCCAAATGTTAGGGCTTAACTTTCCTTTCTTCCTTCCTTCCTTCCTTCTTTCCTTCCTTCCTTCCTTCCTTCCTTCCTTCCTTCCTTCCTTCCTTCTTTCCTCACTGGATTACTATGAACTGATGTTTTGGGTTCAGTAGCCATACTATGTTGATGGTTGATATAAAAAGTAACATATCAAACTGAAAGAACCATCATTTGACTGTTTTTCCTATTTAGGGTTTATGTTGCTGAATCTCTCATTTCCAGTGCTGGAGAAGGACTGTTTTCAAAGATAGCAGTGGGACCTAATACTGTTATGTCTTTTTATAATGGAGTTCGAATTACACACCAAGAGGTGAGTGGGGTAGAAGCGGAGAATCAACTTGATTGGCTAAAGGGCTTTGTTTCAAACACTCTTAATTTTCCTGTTAGCCCCTTTAGTATTCCCTAGAAATATGAAAGAACAGTCTTTTTTGGTAAAACTGGTGGGATATACTGTCTCATAGCAGTCTTTGGACTGCTGTAGCAAAAATACCATTCACAGCATGGCCTATAAACAACAAAAATTTATTTCTCACAGTTCTGGAGGCTGGAAGTCCAAGGTCAAGGTATTGACAGATTTGGTGTCTGGTCGGTCCACTTCCTGGTTCATGAATGGCCCTCTTGTCATCGCAGACTCACATGGCGGGAGGGACAGGGGATCTCTCTGGGGTCTCTTTTAAGTTTCACAGCTATTTTATAAAAAGTGGGATATTGCCGTGAATGAGACAGCAATTGCTTTGCACTGTGCTACACCCAGCACCTGAAAAATTGAGATCCAACTGGACTCTGTTAGTAATTATTATGATCTTGCACAGGGCACTGTATAGGCAGGCCCCCTCCTGTTTGTGCAAAAGTCACACAGTAGCCTGCATCCAGCCAGGAAGTGTTCTACTGCCAAAAAAAACCCCCAAAAAAACCCCAAAAAGAAAACAAAAACAAACAAAAAAAACGAAAACAAAAAGTTAAAGAATAATCACCTCTTGCCTTTAAAATACAACTTTGATATATTTTCCAGAATTCATGTGTGTTTTTGCTTCTGTTTCTTCGCTTCACAATGAACTTCCTTACATGTCTGCCTAAGGGCAGAAAGTCGATGCTTTAGCCTGGCTCGTCGTCTCCATCTGGTCTCACCTGCATTAAGCATGTAGGACTTGGGCTTGCTGGTTCTATTGCTCATTCGTGTCTTCACTTTTTTACTTCCTGCCGTGGACTGCTATGGGGGAAATGCCATGAAATCATCAAGTGTTTGCACTTTCTTTTTTTAATTTTTTTTTTTAATGTTTGTTTATTTTTGAGACAGAGAGAGACAGAGCATGAATGGGGGAGGGTCAGAGAGAGGGAGACACAGAATCTGAAACAGGCTCCAGGCTCTGAGCCATCAGCCCAGAGCCCGACGCGGGGCTCGAACTCACGGACCGTGAGATCGTGACCTGAGCTGAAGTCGGACGCTCAACCGACTGAGCCACCCAGGCGCCCCATTTTTTTTTTAATTTTTTTTTTAACGTTTATTTATTTTTGAGACAGAGAGAGACAGAGCATGAACGGGGGAGGGTCAGAGAGAGGGAGACACAGAATCTGAAACAGGCTCCAGGCTCTGAGCCATCAGCCCAGAGCCCGACGCGGGGCTCGAACTCACAGACCGTGAGATCGTGACCTGAGCTGAAGTCGGACGCTCAACCGACTGAGCCACCCAGGCGCCCCATTTTTTTTTTAATTTTTTTTTTTAACGTTTATTTATTTTTGAGACAGAGAGAGACAGAGCATGAACGGGGGAGGGTCAGAGAGAGGGAGACACAGAATCTGAAACAGGCTCCAGGCTCTGAGCCATCAGAAGTGTTTGCACTTTCAAAGCCGTCGTACCGACAAGGATGGCTTTGCACTCAAACTGAGCCGTGGCCGGGCACGCGGTATCCCCTGGTCATAGCCAGACTTCTGTGTCTGACGATCCAGGAAATTCAGCATATGAAAGGTGGCTCAGGATAGTGACACGCTACTTATTTATTCTAACCTTAGATAACAGATAACAAAACTGAAGCCCAGAGAGGGTAAGCCATTTGCCCAAGGTCACAAATACAGTAACCGTCAGAGTTCAAGCAGGATTTCAAACAGCAGAATCTGGCTCCAGGCGAAACTCACTGTGCTGTACTGTATAAATGGATAGGCACCCTCCTTCCTGAAATTTAGATTCTATTGGGGAGATAAGAAAAATACACAACTGACAGCAACCTAAGGTAGATGGTATCTCAGTATCACATGACAGGGCTGGAATATTAAGACCCATGAAGATTTTTTTCACGTTCATCACTGCTATATTCCCTGCACCTAGGACAGTGCCTGGCATATGGTAGGCACTCAGTAAATAGTTGTTGAATAAATATCAGGTACAAATAATAGCCCAGTTGTAATTTAGGGGCAGGAGAGAAAGTACACCTCTGAGAGTCAATAGTTCTATATAAAAATGGTGATCGTAGGGGCACCTGTGTGGCTCAGTCGGGGAAGCATCCGACTCTTTGATTTCGGCTCCAGTCACAATCTTATGGTTCATGAGATCAAGATCTGCACTGGGCTCCATGCTGACAGTGCAGAGCCTGCTTGGGGTTCTTTCTCTCTCTCCCTCTCTCTGCCCCTCCCCCCCACCTCAAAAATAAATAAATAAACTTAAAAAAAAAAGTGATCCTATTTACTCGCAAAAAACTGTTCGGCTGGCATCACCAGATCCTGGGCTGTGGCTTGGGGTGGGGAAGTGGCTTGGAGAAGGGAAGCCTATTAGTGAATGAGCCCTAATGTAGGTAAGAAAGCACACTGGTAGCTGGGAACTCTGCTGGTCACATTGGTCACCCGCTTGTAACAAAGGTGAAGGACTCTCCTGAAACACAGTTTTGCATTCTCAAGTTCTGGTTCCACTGGATGTTCTTACTTTTGTTTTTCTTTTGCCTCATCTCCTTCACAGTAGGGGTCCAAGGGATTTGGAGGTTGATCAGAGAAACAGATAAGACCACAGGAGGCAGTAGCACACAGGTTTTCTTGACACTGGGCAGTGCTTAGACAGGGCGGCAAGAGACGGGATGTGCTCCCAGCATGAAAAGGTCCAGAAGCTTGTGCACGAAGGCCACAAACAGAGCAGGAGGAAGGCAGGGAACTCCCAGGAAAGAGAGGGGCAGAGAGGGGGCTTATGTGTCTAGGTGACCTGGGGTACGGTGAGGGGTCTCTGGGCCAGAGACCTCCAAAGGACAGAGGCCGTCTGGGGGCTTTATGGTGCTGGAATTATCTAATCTACTGATGGCAGATGTGGGGTCAGGTGTCCCCAGGAAAGCAGGCCCTGAATGGCTAAAACTCTGCTTTGTTTGGGCCCTTTAAAAAACAATTGGATGTGTAATGGGGCTCCTGGGTATCTCAGTCCGTTGAGTGTCCGACTTCGGCTCAGGTCATGATCTCTCAGTCTGTGAGTTCGAGCCCCACATCAGGCTCTGTGCTGCCAGCTCAGAGCCTGGAGCCTGCTTCAGATTCTGTCTCTCCCTCTCTCTCTGCCCCACACCCCCACTCACACTCTGTCTGTCTCTCTCTCTTTCAAAAATAAATAAACTTAAAAAAAAAAAACAATTAGATGTGTAAAAATTTGAGTTTGGTGCTGGAAGGCTTTTGAAGTAACAAGTCTTAGCCTGCAGTGAAGAAATAAACAACCTAGGGACATCTGGTTATATTTTTGTGTCTTTTAAGGGACTTCAAATCCTTTTTTTCATAGAAGATAAAGAAAAATTAATACATTGTAAGTTGAGCTGCCTGGTGCTGCCCATAAATGGCTTTCGCACCATCAGTGTGCAGACAGATGCCTTAGGTTCTTTTCACGTATATAACACTCAAACCATGAAACATAAGGATAAATGAGTTAATATTGCTGATGTTCTTTGAGATTTAGGGAGAATGGCTATCTCTAATGTTTGCTTTCTTGTTTTCTACAGGTTGACAGCAGAGACTGGGCCCTTAATGGGAATACCCTCTCCCTCGATGAAGAAACGGTCATTGATGTGCCTGAGCCCTACAACCATGTATCCAAGTACTGTGCCTCCTTGGGACACAAGGCAAATCACTCGTTCACTCCAAACTGCATCTACGACATGTGAGTATGACACCGAGCTTCCAGGGCAGATCTAGGTCCTATCCGCCAGGACCCTGAGACTGAGGAGGGCATGTAACAGGTGTCATCCTGCCCCACAGAAGGCCGCTCCCTCCAAGTACCCTCCCAGGACCCTCCCAGTTATGACCTGAAACTCAGAATCTAACTAGCTCCTCCTCTGGCCTTAGTAGGCCAAGAAATGGAAAAGTGCTTGGAAGGGTAGAAATGTTACAGAAATACTGTACTTTGTGTGCGCTGTTTTGTTGATGCTTTTTTGTCCTTACGTTGTCTCATTCTGGAAAAGTAAGGGTGGTGTTATACTTGAAATACTAGAAAAATTAAAATTGTTCTGCACAGTGGAGATTAGTGAACTCTTTTAGGTGTGAAAGGAAGGAGGAAAATAAAACGCTAGAGCTTAGGGCACAAGGTCTCGGTGTTGGAAAAGACCCCTGAAATCAGAGTCCGCATTATTTGACAATACAGAGGAAAGAAGTACTGTCACATGCTACAATGTGGATGAGCCTTGAAAACATCATGCTAAGTGCAAGAAGCTAGTCGCATAAGGCCCATAGTGTATGATTCCATTGGTATGAATTGTCCACCACAGCAGAATTCATGGTGACAGAATATAGATCAGTGGTTGCCCAGGGCCGGGGGGAGTGGAGGGAAATGAGGTTAATGGCACATGAGCATGGGGTCTCTTTTGAGGGTGGTGCAAGGTACTAAAATTAGACAGTGGTGATGGTTGCACGACTGAAACCCACTGAACTGTATACCTCAAATGGGCGAATTATGAGGTATATAAATTGCATCTCAACAAAGCTCTTATTTTAAAAAGCCAAATAATCCTACCTCTCAGAGTTTGAGCCTCCACTTCCACCTGCTCGTAGAACCTTTTCTTGTAAACCTCCATCGACGGGGAGCCGCCCTTGAGGGCAGCTATCTGGACAAACTGAAGATTTTATGAAACTAGCTTTTGGGCTCTGATGATTAGAATGTTGTTTCCGTGCATACTAAGTGGGTTTCCTGGAACAGCCAGCCCTTGGCCCTAATCATTTCCCTTTCTCGGGCACTATGCCAGTCTCTCTTCCCCGTAGCAGCCCTACAAATATTTTAGAAGTTTTCCTATACCCCTTGAATGTCCTCCTCCCAAAGTGAAGCATCTCTGACTATTCCTTGAAGGGTATAGTTGGGATTCCTTGTACCATCATCATTGATCTCCTTAGCTCAGTTGGAGAATGCCAGATCCTCCTGGGGGCCGGGCAGCTGCGTGCAACCTTTTCTGCTCAGTTAGAGCCTGCGGTCCCTCAGTGTATTGCTTGTTAACAGAAGCAGGATTAGATCCTGTGCATTTAATCTGTGGGAAAATTGCCAGGATTTGAATGTCCCTCCTTGCATCCCTGAGATGGCTCGAAAATTGTTCTGGCAGGGACTTGCTCCCCTTGGCACCCAGAAACAAGTACTGAAGCTACAACTGCTGTTTAAAGGGCAGGTAGAAATGGCAAAGGACATGTGTCATGTAAAATGAAACTGACACTGTTATTAACTCCAAGGCTTTCGTGGCCAGTGTGAGTTAGGCCAAAGCATCGTTCCAAGCTGCACACAGCTTACCAACAATCGTTTAAAGCAGTGGTAACTAGCGATAATAAATGCTACTAAGACTGCTCTTTCAAAACAAATTAGTTCTGTGATTTCATTGCAAGGACATGATTTTTCTCCCCAAAAGGAAGAGAGCACAGGAGACAAGGGAGGGAACCATTTGTGCAGAATCAAGTCCCTGTACTCTTCAGGGTTATTTTCTTTGAGTCCAATGTGAAATATTAGTTGTTTGGGGTAATGGGAAGACTACCTGAATAATAATATATCATAATATAAAATTCAGAGACATGGGGCACCTGGGTGGCTCAGTTGGTTAAGCTTCTGACTTCAGTTCAGGTCATGATCTCACCCTTCGTGAGTTCAAGCCCCGCGTTGGGCTGTGTGCTGACAGGTCAGAGCCTGGAGTCTGCTTCAGATTCTGTGTTTCTCTCTCTGTCCCTCCCTCCCTCCCTCACTCTCTCTCTCTCTCTCTCTCTCTCTCTGTCTCTCAAAACTAAACACTTAAAAAAAAATTCAGATACCAATTCACGGCATTCATTTGTCTGTAAAATCGTTGGTATTATTATGCACACTTTGACATAAACAAAACAATATCCCCATAAGCTGTAGTCTGATACAAAATGCCAAATGGACTACTTTCCTGGTTGTAAATATAGGTAACATGTCACCAAGGGGCCAAACCACTCGGTGCAGAGGTTTGCTTTGACCAGTAATCGTGCTGCTGGTGTTTTCTGAGCACTTTAGGCTGGTGCTGTGCAAACAGCTTCTCCTGAATTACCTCATTTAGTCCTCCCAGTACCTCTGTGGGGCAACTTCCGTTACTGTCCCCTCACTCATGGACAGGAAACTCGGACCTCTTAGTCCAAGTGGCTAAGTGTCCTTAATTGTTGTGCCTTAGTGCTTGCCTTGGAGAATCAGCACCTGAAATTGAGTTTTTTTCAGGGTGTCCATTTTCTACTCTTTGAAAATAACAGTAACAAGTAGGAAAATGAAAATAGAAGAGGGTTGTAACAGAAGTCTTAGGCTTCTCCTAGACTTTTTCAGTGCACAAGATTAGCTTGAGCTCCATTTCAGGGGTATTATTATTTTTTTTAATTTTTTAACCTTTATTTATTTTTGAGACCGAGAGAGACAGAGCATGAACGGGGGAGGGTCAGAGAGAGAGGGAGACACAGAATCTGAAGCAAGCTCCAGGCTCTGAGCTCTCAGCACAGAGCCTGACGTGGGGCTCGAACTCACAAACCCCGAGATCATGACCTGAGCCAAAGTCGGACGCTTAACCGACTGAGCCACCCAGGCACCCCAGGGGTCTTATTTTTTTCATGAAATGTTTTAATTTAGAGACAAAGAGTTGTGATTTTCATAAGGAATTCCTGAGTTCCCGGGGCAGGGATGGATGTCTGTGATGGGGCACAGTATGAGAATTCTGTGCGCGTGCACATGCTCACACAATGCACATGTAGTCACTTAGAGTAGCTGAGTCCTCTGTGCCAAGTATTGTGTGAGATGTTTTATATATGTGATCCTATTTTGTCACGATGACAACTCTTACAGGATTAGGATTACTAGTATTACCATGAATTTGCAGGTAAGGAAAGTGAGATTCAGAGATACGGAAGTAAGCTCTCTGAGAGGGGGCAGTAATAACGTGTCGAACCAGGACTCATACCAGAGTCTTCTGACCCTGAGTCAAGAGTGCTTTCCAGGAAAGATGACACCCATGTGGGGTGAACATAGAGACCCCTGGGAGTGAGGGTGAGGTTGTTCCTTTGTCCACCATGTAAAAGATGTCCCTAAACCACAGACACACTCCTTTCCTCACCACCAATAGAGGGAACTAGCCAAGTACTTCCTATCATGGTGCATGTGCCAATCTAACTTAGGGTCTGGAAACTTCTCCTTTGGTGTCTCAATGTCCTTTGCTCAAAATGTGACTATAAACGAATGAGATTTATTTGACCAATACATATAGAAATAAAGCAAATTTCTTTTTGGCCATGCCTTACATATATGTATATATCCATTTGGGGTTTCGGAAGCCGTTAGGTGAGCTAAGTCTGTTACTTACTTATCTCCTATTCTCCCGAAGGTGTTATGGGAGTGAACCGGGTTGGGAGCCTTTGGTAGAGGAACGTAGCCATAGCGTTAGCCCTGCCTCAGGTTCTGAGACACCCACAGCTGCTCCCTTCACAAGATGCTTCACAGGGAAATATTTAAAAGGCAGGTTGGCAGAGAGGTCTAGGCTTCCCTCTTGGAAAGAAATCTTCATCTACTTTTATGCTAGAAAACAACACTTCCTCTGTCTGTATAGGTGGAATACAGAGTTTTTTGCTTTTAAAAGTCCGGAGGGCTCTTCTTACAGCTCCCAAAGCACCCTGCTAAAGCCTTGCCCACAAGGTACAGCCGGCTCATCGCCTGCTACGGGCCACATGAGCCGAAATGCCGACCGGCTGCTCTGGATCCAGTTTCTCATTAAGGACAGATTTTTGTGGTTGACCATGATTGTTGGTTTATAAATACAGAGTGCCATATATGCTCAAAAAGATAGAACAGAGATTTTTAAACTTGAGCGTGCACATGAATCACCTGGAATTGTTGTTAAAATGCAGATTCCAGATCAGGTCTGGGTGGGGCTGAGATTCTCCACGTCTAGCTGCTCGCAGGTGAGAAGCTGATGCTGGCCGATACGTGGGCCACACTTGACGACCTACCAGTGGTGCCCGGGGAAGAGCTCGTGGGGGATTCCTACCCCCACCCCCACCCACACCCAGGCTTTGCTTCTAACCTCCTGGTCTGGCCCAGGAATGACTGTGTGCATCTTGGTGTCTAGGTTTGTCCACCCCCGCTTTGGGCCCATCAAATGCATCCGCACACTCCGAGCCGTGGAGGCTGATGAGGAACTCACCGTGGCCTACGGCTATGACCACAGTCCCCCGGGGAAGAGTGGGCCTGAAGCCCCTGAGTGGTACCAGGTGGAGCTAAAGGCCTTCCAGGCCACCCAGCAGAAGTGAAAGGCTCAGCCCTGGGCTTCAGAGACCTGGAATAGAAACTTGGATCTATGCACTACGTTTTCCGACAACGGGACAACCAGGGACTGCTCATGCTGTGACATCACATCCTCTCACGCTGCGTTAGCAACGACTTTCTCGCATACTAACTAGGCTTGACTGTATTACTCATACCAGATTTAAAATTAGCTAGCCTTGCAACAACGTCCTACTGAGAGGTATTGTCGAACACTTGACACAGCATGATGTTCTTGGGTGGTTCAAGTCTAAATCTGTACCACACTCAGAGATGCCAAATGATTAGACTGAAAAAGGGAAAGGGGGCTTTTCAGTCATTTTTAGCCAGTGGTTTTTCCATGATGTTTTTTCCTACGGCCAACACCAGGTGTGTTTTCACACTTGGTGTATGTGCCGTGTGGAGGATAGAGAATTACTACATTTTTATTCTCTAAATGTAGTATAATTTGCCTTTTAACCTTTGATCTGTATCTTGCAATAGAATGGCTTTGTTTTTTTTTTTTCCTAGCGAACAGAACCCCACTTTTTGAGTCATTTCACCCCTCAGTCTCATTCTCTATCTTAGCTATATCTTTTATAAGAGAAAACTTCCAAATGGATTTCGTGTCCGTGCCAGTGCGTAGGTCTCTCTGGCTCTTTCTATATCATTGTTTCATTATTATGTCCTAATATAAAGAACTGGCTCATAGGGCCAGGGTATTATTATAGAATTATTATTCTCGCATGTAAACAAAGATACCTTTGCTTTAAGATGTGAGAAGAGATGAGTTTACGTTGTTTGCGTTAAGTTATGGAAGAGTTGTAATATATACTTTAAGAAAGGAGAGAGGGAAATTAGTACTTCTAAGCAGTAACTGTGGCAATTTTGCAATATCTTTAATAGTACTAGTAATTTCTTCTCCTCGGGTACACTTTAAATGTACATAACATAGAGCAGTCTGGCTTGTGGCACAGTGCATTGAATTCAAAAGTCAAATAACAAACTAGAATTCTAACACAGAGTTCAAAAGTTGATTTTTTTTTTAAGTGCTACTGTTAAGAGAGACATACTGATCACTAGGTACAAATCTAAACCTTAATACTAAAACTCTTCATTATTGTAACTTCAAAGCACTTACCTGCTTCAAAGCATTGTGAATTAAGAGTAATACCTGTATAGTTTAAAAGCAATGATATCAATAGCATTTCAGCGATTTTGCGAGCCATGTATAACCACAAGTGCAGAAATAAGGAGAAAACCCCTGTTTTTTTAGTTTAGCTAGTTAGGTATGTAACGTATCTGGGATCGCTCTGAATGAATTCTGAGAGTTCTGGGCTTTTGCCAGCACCCTCACCACGTGCCCTAGCCATGTCTTGTTCAGATGCCTCCACAAGGCAGCTGGAAAGTTCTGGAGAGCAGCGGTGGTTCTGAAATGCAGCCGCTGGTGGTGGCACCTGTCACCTGAGCCGGTTTCGTCTCGAGAGCGAAAGCCTTCCAAGCCAGTGGAAGAGAGGTAATCTCTCTGGCTGAGCACGGATTGCTTGGTAGCAGCGAGAGGAGTAAATAAACAGGACAGAATTTGCTCCTTCTTGTCAGGTGCACGTTGTTCTTAGGAAGAAGTTAGCAAAAGTGCTCCATCCAGCGCTGTTCACAACTTTCAGTTCAGGCGGCCCCTGGACACAGGATTCAGCCCTCAGTGACAGAAGGGGCCCCTCCCTCCTTTGCAGGGCCCAGCATCCTGGAGCTCCCCGCCCCCCCAAGCAGTGCCAGGGCACGTGGCCAGTGCAAGGCGTGCATCCAGGTGGAGCTGAGTGTTCACATGTGAGAAGTGGTCAGGGCTGCCAGAAAGATCTCCCGCAAAAGGAACCA
This sequence comes from Panthera tigris, assembly GCF_018350195.1. Classification (NCBI taxonomy): domain Eukaryota; kingdom Metazoa; phylum Chordata; class Mammalia; order Carnivora; family Felidae; genus Panthera; species Panthera tigris. The sequence goes on from NC_056663.1 coordinate 86,186,196, forward strand.
ATAGGGTTTTTAGATGAAAACGCAGCAGGATAGGATAGCTTCTTCTCTGTAGAAAGAGACCATTCTGTAGACAGCGACAGAGGGACAGTCCCGGGACTTGTATTCTGACAGGTGCTTTAATTCAAATGCGTCCCAAAGTCAGTGACTGTCTTCAGGAGAAAGATGGCTCTACTTGGCCCTCGGCCAGTTGAGCTGTAGAGCCAGGTCAGCGAGCGAGGTCAGGATGGAGCCGGTCACACTTCCAACACAGCTGTGCCTCGAATGACGTCATTCCCGGGGACAATGTCATTCTTGCTGAGGCTGCAGTGGGGGGTGTAATCTCTGACCTGATGGGTTATTGGAACTACCCCACTCAAATGGAATCTTTTTTTCTTCCTTTCTTTTCTTTGATATAAGGCATTGAAGAGTTGTAAGGAGTACCAGCTAACCCATTTTTCAAATTAGATATGTAATGACAACCCTCAGTTTAAAACCCAGCAGTATGTCTGTGACCTTCAGACAAATCGGGGGAAACAGTAAGTACACCCAAGCCTCTCTCTCTCTCTCTCTCTCTTGCTCTCTCTCGCTCTTTCTCCCTCCTCTCTTCGTGTGCCTTCTGGCTCTTCCTCCTGTTCTGCAGTCCCATGTCTTTCCACTTCCTCTCTTGTCTGTAGGAATCTTTGCTGTCCACGTCCAGCTGATCTCTCGCTCTTTTCCGTGCTCTACTTCCCTGTTCTGAGCGTCTCTCCTTTCTTGCGAGGCCCTCCGTGCGTACCTCTGGCCATTTACTCTGTCTCTGCCTGGCTTTGTCGCTCCTGCTCTCCCACAACCCCCCCCCCCAAACCCTACTCCCAAATGGAAGGCTTTGTCATGGACTGGAATCAGAGGGGGGTTGAGGTTCACTGTGTTCTGTAGGTAGGTAAAGAAGTCGTGGTGGTTTGAGGTACCATAAGGAATTAACGGGTGAGAAAGGAACGTGTTTGTTCCTTATTCGAGCCGAAGTGTGACAGGGAAAGCCTCGGGATGTATTTCTCTACTGAATCTTTACATCCACGGTGGAAGGAAACATGTCAGGAAGCAGCCAAATCTGGTAGTTTTGGTCGCATCATGACCACAGCAGAATTGTGGAAGATTCCATGCGGTGGGGAATAAAGAAATAACTTTGTGCTCTCCCAAAACACGCTGGCACCCGTGAGGGTGCGTCTGGAGGAGATTCACTCAGAGCCGTCTCGGTCCAACTCCTGCATGACTAGATCTTTCCTTAGCAGCTTTTCTATGACAAAATATTATCTTGTGTTAGAGTTAGGAATAGGAACTAATCTGTAGGAGTATGTCCCACATGGACATTTGAACGGACTAACAAGACAACGGTAAGGACTGAGTTTCTGACACAAAGGAACGATGACATTAAGAGGCAACAGGCAGGGAGGGCTTGAGTTTCATAGTACCTATTCTTATTTTAACCTGCTTCATCCCTGGTCTACCTGAGAAACAAAGAAGGAAGTTCGTTTTTCAAGACCTCTTTGAACCTGTCCGGGGCTGTAGTTAAATGTATTTGCCTTCTGCGGGTTCTTCACACTTGAAAAACTATTTCCTTATCACCAACAACCTGGAAAGGCCAACGTGGAAGCAAAAGTGTAACCATTTACAACATTTAATTGTAACTATTAAAATGGCAGTAACTGTAAACAGTGAATTCAAGGGTTGCCTTCTCAGTGAGACAGTATGTGGCACTTTATAGAAACTTTCCTTTAATATATAAAAGTTTAAATCACTCACTACAAAGTGCATTTAAGATCTTCCAAGAAAGTATAGTTTTCTGTTTTGCCTTGTTTTAAAACAGTTGCCTCAAGTTTCTGTCTTAAGAGTAGTGATTTAGAATCCAGACATCTTTTTTTTTTTTAGAAAAACAAGCAAAACTATGTTGCAAGACTGATAGTTGTAATGTTTATTTGCCACAGATCAAAGGTTCACAAAATATATTAAATTTACATCTACTTGAGGTACCTTGATAGATTGTGTTTTCTTTGATCTTTCCCTTCAGGAATTTGGAGCCTTGTTGTCACTTTTTTTATTTTAAAACTACTAAATTTTAATAGTTTTATTTTGCCAAATGTGTGCAGACATATTCAAAGCAATGAAACTATTTCAAGCCATACAACCACAGGGGTGGAAACCCTTTTCACAAATTTTAATGTGTTTGTATGTAAATAGATGTTTGTATGAAATATTTTCACGGTAGAATGAATATATTTAAATGAAGTTGAATTATTCCAGTGCTATTTAAACAAATTACAAAATTTTTGGTGAGAATTACCTGAGTCTATTGAGATACAATGCAGGTCAATTTTGATTTTTAAAACTCAAAAGCCTACAAATAACTCTGACTCATGGCAACTGCCCTGCGTTGTTGCATCTGACGTGGAGAGAGCTTGTAGGCTTCCCCAGTGCCTCTGCCGCTTCCTGGTGTAAGTTAGGTGCTCATGGAGGTGTGTCCACCTTTAAGTGACATCACTCCAGGCCTTTGAGGGCCCGCGAGTGAATTAGAGGCATTAGAGACACTGGTGCAGTTATCCGGAGCACAATTTCTTTGCAGGGCAGCAGAATCAGAAGCCAGATGTGGCCGTGGGAACCTTAGAACTGGGTTTTCTGGCCACCATCAACCGCCACCCTTACTGCCTAGTCACACATGTCAGGGAGGCTGCCCTCAGTGGAGTTGGGGTTCAGACCCCAGGGTGGAACTTCACGGTTTTGCCAGCAGTCCCTGCCTCCTGGCCTCCGCCTCACTGGGAGGAAGGAGGAGGGAGCCGCTGGCAAGGGGCCCATTTCTCAGCACAGTCCATTTCCTGTCTCAGCTCTGGGAGACTATGCACGCAAGCACCAAACTTTCAACCAGAGAGAGACGTCCTCGGATAATGCAAATCCTTGCTTCCTCTGTCTGTGACTTTACACACTGTTGTTAGAAGTCGTTTTAATATCAAGACCAATCACATCTCTGGGACATACCTCCCAACTCTCCTGACTCTTACGTTACTAGAACAACTCCTTTGTAACGGCATTCAACTTGAGTGGGTTGTTTGTTTGTTTGTTTTCCCTCTGCTTCGGTCCTGGATATAAAGAAATGATAAACATGACAAATTTTCACTGTGTATACTAGCAATATGTACACACACGCCAATGTATCTTAACATAGTGACTTGGTTATATTTTGGGTTCCTATAATTAACTTCGATCCTTGCATTGGGAAACCACGGGGGTGTGTGATGTCTGCTTACTGTAGAAGAAATCAGGTTCATGGTCTGAGCTCCCTCTTTCAAAAGGTTTCCTCTTGCGTTTTCTACGTTCTCCTTTTATCCTGAAATGCATTTATTAGGTTGTGAGGTATGCTTAAGGATTGGAACCTAGGGGTATGCTTTCAGCATTCATTGCAACCAAAAGTTAACCCCGTCACAGTTAACAAAAGATTGGTCTTTTGTGGAATTTGAACTAAATCTATGAGCCTTATTCAAGATCTATGATTCTATGATTTTTTTAAATTATGGGAAATTAATGAAAGATGTTTACATGAATAATGTTTGCCCTTACTGTGTTATGAATGAGTTTTTTTGTAGTGTGTCTGGGTGCATGTGCAAGAGAGTAGGAAAAATGTTTCTGAAACAAAACTTGACAAATATTTGTAATGAAAAGTAAATTTAAAGATTGCTATAATTGCGCTATAGAAACAATGCAAGTATTAAACAAAATATACAATCATCTGTCAGTGTCTTTCTTTGTCATTTAGGGCGGAAAGGCAGTAACATTTTTCTTATGACATGTCTATTGTATGTCGAAATTACTAAGCCAACTTTTACACTTTGAGTTATTTTAAAATGTGATTAGCCATTTGCCATTTTCAAAGCATTAGAGGAGAGGGGAGGAGGGGTATAAAATGGTTAGGAGCTTTGTATTTAGCACGACTCCACGTGTACCTATGAATCCAGAAGAATTATCAACCTCACACAAGAGGGTCTAGTTGATTACATAAAGGTTAAGGGTATTGGCTATAAATGAAATGACCAGGGGAAATACCTGAAGGATGGGAAGCTTCGGCTCATGGTTTAAAGAAGATAATGGGAATTTTGTGAGATGTTGCGGTAGATTGTGGAGACCTTAGGACAGCTTTGAGCTGAGGAAACCGGCAACCCCTGACTCCTCCCCAGATCGCAGCTCGCATTCCCAAACTTGCCCCTACAACATTCCCAAGGAACAAAAGCCAAAGATACCATATGTAAAAATAATACTTTGCTATTAGTTGTGCCTTGTGCCCAGGGACCCAAAGCAATGGATTGTAGTAAGCTGGGTGGTACTATGTGAAGGGCAGTTAGACATTAAACTGAAGCAGGCGGTGAGACCTCCTGTTTTATCTTCTCTCCCTCAGTTGCCCAGTCTTTGATCTTATCACACCTCCTAGGAAGAAGACCGAAGCAAGTAAGATGATTAAATCCAACCTGATGCTGGATCAGATTCATCACTTGGATAGAGACACTTCCATATGCTGGATCTTTAAGGCGAAGTTTCACCCACTAACACACAATATTAGTATTCTTCCTCCTTGTGCAGGAGAGGGGTATGAGATTAAAATTTAAATGCTAACGGGGTAAGTCTAAGAAGCTAAAATCTCAAAAGTGAAGGCTCGGGCGACTTTGGGGGCATTAAAATTGGTGTGGAGTCAAAGGTTGTAGAATAAGGTAAGGTGAGGAAGATCGAGACCACATTCTTTTGGTCTCAGTAATCGTCCCCACATGTACCGTCCACTAAATATCTTTCTTTAGGTTTTAATGTTTCAGACTGTTCAGCCTGCTAGTTCATATTAGACTTGAAATTATTTCAGTGGTCATATCCAGAATTAGATAGCAGCCATTCAGAAGGCACTTCTGCTGTGGTGGACGTTTAATTTCAGCTCAGCATCTAATTTGGGATGGTTCAATAAGAAAGTTCTACCCCAAAAATATTTTAGAAAGCAACTGTTGCCTTTTATATAAAACGATAATGCAAACTCTGTCTGCTGCAATGTATTGGTATATGTTTTTCTTAAAATTTTGTTTGTTTATGAAAAGCAAAAGCTATGATTTTGAAATTAGAGCTTCACTTCTTATAGGGTACATAGAAAAAAATGAATGGATTTATCTAGATTGCTACCCAATTTTTACTTCAAAGTGTCAGAGTGCTTCCAGCTTTAAGAAACATAAAAACAAGAAGCATAAAAACCCAACTCAATATGGCTTAAGAAATAAAGATTACTTCACGTGTAAGACCCTCACAAAGCAAGACACTGTTGAGTGACGCTAGAGTTGATCACTCAGCAGCTCAACCAGGTCCTATCCTTCTGCTCTGCAATTCTCAGTCTGTCAGATTTGCCCTCAGGGGCCAGCTCACCTCATAATCACAATATGGCTGCTGCAGTTCCAGACCTCACAGCCGGATTTGGCAGCATCCAGTGGGTAAAAAGGAAAGTCTCTTCTGTGATCTCTACCACTGAGGAAACCTAAACTAATCATTTACCAAGGGCCATGGGGGTGCTATGATTATCTGACTGAAGCATATAGCTGTGTGGAGATGGGTGGTTGGCCTGAACAAAGCTGGGGTTTTGGCAGCAAGAAAGAAAGGAGAGATGACAGGCTGACCACCCACAGTATCTGCCTCATCTGCGACACGGGTTTTGCTTTATTTTCTTAAGAGAAGAAAGGAGGTTAGTCTCTTTAAATAAATGAAAAGATTTTTAAATTACTTCAGATCAATTTAGAGAATTCTCAAGTGGTGCATATGAGAGAGGTTCTAAACGATACACTTATGTAGAGTGTATAAGGCAGTTTTAAATATTTAGATTATTTCTTAACAGCCATGTGCTATAGCTGCTGCTATTGTTCCATTTTACAAAAGGGAAAACTGAGGCATAGAGATGTTAAGTAACTTGCAGTTAAGTAATAGTCATGGAAGTGGTAGAGGCAGAGTATGAAGCCGGATGGCTGGGCCCCAGGCTGTTCTCTTAACCACAACTGTGGAATCTCCTCTCTCCTCCTGCCCTTCACATGTTAAGACCATCAGTGAATAACCGGAGTCTTCTTTTTCCTCGATCATTTGCTTAGCCGGCCAATCAGCCGGTCTCCCCGACCGTGGTCCCTCCTTGGGCTAATCCATGGGATACACAGACCAGCTTCCCATGCTTTTATTCTCATTGTTTCCTGCCCTGGTCCAGAGCTCCAACACCTCTCTGCCTGGATTTCTGCCATAGCCTCTCTGTCCCATCTTATGTTTCACTCCTCACTTCTACCACGCGAAGCTTCCTCAGTGACGAGACTTCCCTGTTCTTGCCCGAGGATGGTGGCACCGGGAGGGCCAGGTGGTGGGAAGGAGCTGGGCTCTACAGTGAGACTGATTTTTTGGTTGGTATTTTTATTTTTATTTTTTCCTATTTTGCCCATAGCCTACACTCTCCCTTCTGGCAGCCACCAGTTTGTTCTCTGTATTGATGTGTCTGTTTCTATTTTGTTTGTTTTGTGTCGGTGTGTGTTGTGTGTGTGTGTGTGTTTTGTTTTTCAGATTTCACACAAAAGTGAAATCATATGGTATTTGTCTTTCTCTGACTTATTTCACTTAGCATCATACCTTCTAGGTCCATCCATGTTGTCACAAATGGCAGGATCTCATTCTTTTTAATGGCTGATCAGTATTCCATTGTGTATAAATACCACGTCTTCTTTATCCATTCATCCATGCATCGATGAGCATTTTGGTGGTTTCCATATCTTGGCTATCGTAGATAACGCTGGAGTGAACATAGGGGTGCATACATCTTTGGAATTAGCGTTTGGTTTTCTTTGGATAAATACTCAGAAGTGGGATTGCTGGGTCATTTGGTAGTTCGAGTTCTAATTGTTTGAGGAATCTCTATACTATTTTCCATAATGGCTGCACCAACGGACACTCCCACAGTGCATGAAGGATTCCTTTTCCCCACATCCTTGCCAACATTTGTTTTTTCTTGTCTGACTTTAGCCATCCTGACAAGTGTGAGGTGGTATCTCATTGTGGCTTTGGTTTGCATTTCCCTGATGCTTAGTGATCTTGGGTACCTTTTCATGTGTCGATTGGCTATCTGTATGTCTTCTTTGGAAAAGTGTCTGTTCAGGTTCTCTGCCCATTTTTAATGGATTGTTTGCTTTTGGGTCAACCTGGTGTTAGTTAGCTTTGGCACTGTCTGTGTGACTTTGGACTCTAGGTTGCACTCTGGCAAATGTGGATAAAACCCGCTGCCCAGGGTTGCTTGGGGATTGAAAAGATTGCATGATGCATGCTACCCCTCCCTCCAACTTCCTCGAGTGCAGACACTGGCTCCTGCCTGTCTTTCGAAATGCCAGGCTCGCTCCCCTCTTGGGACCTGTGGGTGTCTTCCTCCCAGATAGCTGCAGGGCTTTCTCCCTCCTTCAGATCTTCACTGAAATAAGGGCTTCCTTGGCCACCCACTTAAACTGCAATTAGAATCCCCAAACCAGTTTACCTTCCTTTCTTTGTCTCCATACCATGTGTCACCCCTAACTCACTATGTAATTTAGTATCTATCATGCTTGTCTATTGTCTTCTCCCTGTAGACTGTCAGCTCCAGGTGGGCATGTATTTTAGTCTGTTTCCTTCACTGATGGATCTTTAACAGCTGGCTCATAGTAAACATTCAATAAATTGAACGAAGGAATGGGAGAGAATGGCTAAGCGAACTTTGATCATCATCTTAGGTTGAAAAAACCAGCTCTGCCATGTCCTGACTGTGTGACCTGACTTCTTTGTGCCTCAGTTTCCTTATGTGTAAAATTGCGTTAACAATGATGCCTGAAAAAAACTGAAACAAAACAAAAGATTGCGTTTGACCCATGGCGCAAGCTCACTAACTGTGGCCCTGTTGCTTCGGAATGCCATTTTCCGGGCATAGCCAAAGACTGCCTCCTTCCAAGAAGTCCCCAACGAAGAGACCATGTCCCAGGAAGCTGGCCTGATTCTTCAGGACCTGCCCTCGCCATTCCCCCACATAGTCTGCACCATGTGGACACCGACAGGCCACACCAGGGTATGCAATGCATGTCCTCGACTGTTCAATGAGTGAAACATCTAGCTGGCTTCTCATGTACATGACAGGCTTTGGGGGACCAGCAAGTGTATCCTAGCAGATGCTTACGAAGCAGTCTCCAAATATCTGATGTGAGAACAACTAAGCCAGCATGTGTTTACTTGAGAAATCAGGTTCTGAGGGACTCTCCAAGATGGCAGAGAAGTAGGGGGACCGGGACTTCCCTCGTCCCTCAAACATAGCTGTATTGAGGTCAGAACACTTAGAACACCCAGAAACACGGTCTGCGGAGTGACAGAAAAATCACGGATTTAGGAGACAGCTTGGCGAGGCAGAGGTGAGTGTTTGTGAATTGGGAGAGAGAAAGCAGCCGGCAGCATAGGCACGGAGGGGAGGGGACCCCTTCTGTGGAGAGACAAAAGGAAGAGAGAGAGAGAGATCGGGAAGTGTGGGATTGTATGTGGACAAGAGAGAAACCTCTCCGGACCGTGGGGAACCTTTCGACCACAGGAGAAAGAAAAGTACAGACAGAGTTTCTACTTTGAGAACAGCCTTAAGAGCTGAAGATCAGAGTTATCAGGGATGCAGGACTTTCTCCAGACCGAAGCTGCTGCCACATGTGCTCACCTAGCGGGGAGGGCAGCCAGCCCCGGGGCACAGCAGTGATCTCGGGGTTGCACTCTGGGAGAGAGCAGTCCCCTCCCTTGAGTACTATGGGGAGAGGGTATATTGCTTCCCCCCAAGGAGAAAAGAGCCTGCAGGCGCCAGCCAGAGGCCTTTAACAGCTAGGCGGAGTAGCGCTACCCCAGAACTGGGTTCACACGGTGCGGGATCAGGGTTTGAATCCCAGCTGAGCATCTGGGACACACAGGAGACGGTGGAGCAGGGCAAGCCGCCCACCGATGCCGGCACTGCTCTGCCAGGGCACCCTGAACAGCGTGGTTTGGGACACCTGATCCAGGGAGGAGAGATCGAAGTCTCACCATTTTTCTCCCCATCACCAACATGGTGGGGCGTCAGGGAACAGGACAGAGGCCCCCGGGTGGAGGCAGGACCGCTTACACCAAACCCTGCCCGTCCATGCCTAGTAGCTGCTTATCTACCAGAGTGGGACTGACACGGACCAAACCAGACAGCTTCTCCCCCCAGGCACCAACAGACAGCTGTCCTGTGGTTTTGTATGTCAGTCTGTTTTTTTTTCCCTCTTTTCTTTCCTTCTCTTTTCCCTTCTTTTTTCTTCCTTTCTATGCTCTGTTTGTTTGTTTAATCAGGCATTTTTACTGCACATATAACAAACTATTAAAACATGTAAAAGACAGAAACCTAGCCAAAATGATGAAATGGAAGAATTCCCCTCAAAAGAAATTCCAGGAAGAAATGACAGCCAGAGAATTGCTCAAAACAGATATAAACAATATATCTGAACAAGAATTTAGAATTACAGTCATAAGACTAAAATTATTAGTCATAATACTAATTAGTCATAAGACTAATAGCCAGACTTGAAAAAAGCATAGAAGACAACAGAAGATATTGCTGCAGAGATCAAAGACCTAAGAAATAGTCACCATGAATTAAGAAATGCTGTCAATGAGTAGGGGCGCCTGGGTGGCACAGTCCGTTAAGCGTCCGACTTCAGCCAGGTCACGATCTCGCGGTCTGTGAGTTCGAGCCCCGCGTCAGGCTCTGGGCTGATGGCTCGGAGCCTGGAGCCTGTTTCAGATTCTGTGTCTCCCTCTCTCTCTGCCCCTCCCCCATTCATGCTCTGTCTCTCTCTGTCCCAAAAATAAATAAAAAACGTTGAAAAAAAAATTTAAAAAAAGAAATGCTGTCAATGAGATGCAAAATAAACTAGATACAGTGACAGCAAGGATGGGAGAAGCAGAGGAGAGAATAGGTGAAATAGAAGATAGAATTATGGAAAATGCTGAAGCTGATAAAAAGAGGGACAGGAAATTACTAGACCATGAGGGGAAAATTAGAGACCTAAGTGATTCAATGAAATGAAATAATATCCATATCATAGGAGTTCCAGAAGAAGAAGAAGAAGAGAGACAAAAGGGGGCAGAAGGTTTATTTGAACAAATTAGAGCTGAGAACTTCCCTAATCTGGGGAAGGAAACAAACATCCAAGTCCAGGAGGCACAGAGAACTCCCTTCAGCATCAACAAAAACAGGTCAACATCACAACATATCATAGTAAAGCTGGCAAGATACAAAGATAAAGCGAGAACTCTTTATCTGGGGATAAATGGGTCTTAACCTACCAGGTAGACACATAAGGGTAGTAGCAGACCAATCCACTGAAACTTGGCAAGCCAGAAGGGAGTGGCAGGAAATCTTCAATGTGCTGACTAGGAGAAATATGCAGCCAAGAATCCTTTATCCAGCAAGACTGTCATTCAGAATAGAAGGAGAGAAAGTCTTTCCCAAACAAAAACTAAAGGAGTTCATGACCGCTAACCAGACATGCAGAAGATCCTAAGGGGTTGGGGGGGGGGGGGGGGGAGGGGGGGGAGGGGGACTCTGTGAGTGGAAAGCAGCAAAGACTACAAAGGACCAGAGACATCACCACAATCATGAAACCTACAGAAAGCACAATGACACTAAATCCCTATCTTTCAATAATCACTCTGAGTGTAAATGGACTAACTGCCCAATCAAAATACATAGGGTATCAGAATGGATAAAAAAATAAGATTTGTCTATATGCTGCCTACAAAAGACTCATTTTAGACCTGAGGACACATTCACATTGAAAGTGAGGGGATGGAGAACCATCTATCATGCACCTGGATGTCAAAAGAAAGCTTGAGTAGCCATACTTTTATCAGACAAACTAGGTTTTAAAACAAAGACTGTAACAAGAGATGAAGAAGGGCATTATATCATAATTACACGTGCTAATCATCAAGAAGAGCTAACAATTGTAAATGTTTATGCCCCCACTGTGGAAGAATGCAATATATAAATCAATTAATCACAAACATAAGTAAACTTATTGAGAATAATACTGTAATTATAGGTGACTTTAATACTCCACTTACAACCATGAACAGACCATCTAGGCAGAAAATCAATAAGGAAACAATGGCTCTGAATGACACATTGGACCAGAGGGACTTAACAGGTATATTCAGAACTTTTCATCCAAAAGCGGCAGAATACACATTCTTCTCAAGTGCACATGGAACATTCTCCAAAACAGATCACATACTGGGTCACAAAACAGCCCTCAACAAGTACAAAAAGATAGAGATCATACCATGCATATTTTCAGATCACACCGCTCTGAAACATGAAATCAACCACAAGAAAAAATTTGGAAAGCCCCCAAATACATGGGGGTTAAAGAACATCCTACTAAAGAATGAATGGGTCAACCAGGAAATTAAAGGATTAATTAAAAAATATATGGGAGCAAATGAAAATGAAAACATGACAGTCCAAAACCCTTTGGGATGCAGCAAAGTTAGACCTAAGAGAAATTTACATTGCAATCCAGGCCTATCTCAAGAAGCAAGAAAGGTCCCAAATACAGAACCTAACCTCACACCTACAGGAACTAGAAATACAGCAGCAAAGAAAGCCCAATGCCAGAAAAAGAAGAGAAATCATAGAGATTAGAGCAGAAATAAACAATATCGAATCAAAAAAACCAACAGAACAGATCAATGAATCTAAGAGCTGTTTTTTTGGAAGAATAAACAAAATTGAAAAACCCCTACCCAGACTTCTCAAAAAGAAAACAGAGAGGACCCAAATAGATAAAATCATGAATGAAAGGGGTGCCTGGGTAGCTCAGTTGTTTAACCGTCCGACTTCAGCACACGTCATGATCTCAGGTTCCTGAGTTTAAGCCCTGTGTGGGGCCCTTTGTTGGGACCTCGGAACCTGGAGCCTGCTTGGGATTCTGTGTCTCCCTCTCTCTCTCTGTCCTTCCCCCACTTGTGCTCTGTCTCTCTCTCTCTCTCTCTCAAAAATATATAAACATTAAAAAAATTTTAAGATAAAATCACTAATGAAAGAGGAGAGATCACAACCAGTAGCACAGAAAGACAAACAATTATTAGAGAATACTATGAAAAATTATATGCCAACAAACTGGACAATCTGGAAGAAATGGACAAATTCCTAGACACTCACACACTACCAAAAATCAAAAGTGAAGAAATAGAAAATTTGAACAGACCCATAACCATGAAGAAATTAAATCAGTTACCTAAAATCTCCCAACAAATAAGAGTCCTGGGCCAGATGGCTTCCCAGTGGAATTCTACCAGACATTTAAAGCAGAGTTAATACCTATTCTTCTCAAGCTGTTCCAAAAAAAAATAGAGATTGAAGGAAAGCTTCCAGACTCATTCTATAAAACCAGCATTACCTTGATTCCCAAACAAGACAAAGACCCTACTAAAAAGGAGAATTACAGGCCAATATCCCTTATGAACATAGATGCAAAAATTCTCAACAAGATACTAGCAAATAAAATTCAACAGTATATTAAAAGAATTATTCACCATGATTAAGTGGGATTCATTCCTGGGCTGCAGGCCTGGTTCAATATTTGCAGATCAACATGGCCCATCACATTAATAGAAGAAAGGATAAGAACCATATGATCCTGTCAATAGATGCAGAAAAAGCATTTGACAGAATACAGCATCCTTTCTTAATAAAAACTCTCAAGAAAGTCAGGATAGAAGAAACATACCTGAACATCATAAAAGCTATATATGAAAGACCCACTGCTAATATCATCCCCAATGGGGAAAAACTGAGAGCTTTCCCCCTGAGATCAGGAACACAACAGGGATGTCCACACTCACCGCTGTTGTTCGACATAGTGTTGGAGGTCCTAGCATCAGCAATCAGACAACAAAATGAAATAAAAGGTATCCAAATTGGCAAAGAAGAAGTCAAACTCTCACTTTTCACAGATGATATGATACTCTACATGGAAAACCTGAAAGACTCCACCAAAAAACTGCTAGAAATGGTAGATAAATTCAACAAAGTCACAGGATATAAAATCAATGTACAGAAATCAGTTGCATTTCTGTACACCAATAATGAAGCAACAGAAAGAGATATCAAGGAATCGATCTCATTTACAATTGCACCAAGAACCATAAAATACCTAGGAATAAACCTAACCAAAGAGGTGAAAGATCTATATGCTGAAAACTATAGAAAGCTCATGAAAGAAATTGAAGAAGATGTGAAACAATTAAAAAACATTCCAAGCTCATGGATTGTCAAAACAATATTGTTAAAGTGTCGATACTACCCAAAGCAATCTACACATTCAATGCAATCCCAATCAAAATAGCACCAGCATTCTTCACAGAGCTAGAACAAACAATCCTAAAATTTGTATGGAACCACATAAGACCCTGAATCGCCAAAATAATGTTGAAAAAGAAAACCAAGCTGGAGACATCACAATCCCAGACTTTAGCCTGTATTAAAAGCTGTAATCATCAAGACAGTATGATATTGGCACAAAAACAGACACATAGACCAGTGGAATAGAACAGAGAGCCCAGAAATGGACCCACAAATATATGGCCAACTAATCTTCAACAAAGAAGAAAAGAGTATCCAATGAAAAAAGACAATCTCTTTAGCAAATGGTGCTGGGAGAACTGGATAGCAACATGCAGAAGAATGGAACTGGACCACTTTTTTACACCATACACAAAAATAAATTCCAAATGGATGAAAGACCTAAATATGAGACAGGAAACCATCAAAATCCTACAGGAGAAAGCAGGCAGCATTCTCTTTGACTTCGGCCACAGCAACTTCTTACTTGACATGTCTCCGAAGGCAAGGGAAATAAAAGCAGACATGAACTATTGGGACCTCATCAAGATAAAAAGCTTCTGGGGGCGCCTGGGTGGCTCAGTCGGTTAAGTGTCTGACTTCAGCTCAGGTCATGATCTCAAAGTCCGTGAGTTCGAGCCCCGCGTCAGGCTCTGTGCTGACAGTTCAGAGCCTGGAGCCTGCTTCAGATTCTGTGTCTCCCTCTCTCTCTGACCCTCCCCCATTCATGCTCTGTCTCTGTCTCAAAAATAAATAAACATTAAAAAAAAAAAGATAAAAAGCTTCTGCACAGCAAAGGAAACAGTCAACAAAACTAAAAGGCAACCAATGGAATGGGAGAAGCTATTTGCAAATGACATATTGGATAAAGGATTGTATCAAAAATCTATAAAGAACTTACCAAACTCGACACCTGAAAAAAAAAATCCAGTGAAGAAATGGGCAGAAGACACAAATAGGCACTTTTCCAAAGAAGACTTCCGGATGGCTAACTGACACATCAAAAGATGCTCAACATCACTCATCATCAGGAAAATACAAATTAAAACTACAATCACCTCACACTGGTCCGAGTGGCTAAAATTAACAACCCAGGAAACAACACATGTTGGCAATCATATGAAGAAAGGGGAACCCTCTTGTACTGTTGGTGGGAACGCAAACTGAACCAGCCACTCTGGAAAACAATGTGGAGGTTCCTCAAAAAATTAAAAATAGAACTACCCTATGACCCAGCAGTAACACTACTGGGAATTTATCCAAAGGATACAGGAGGGTTGATTCACAGGGACACATGTAACCCGATGTTTATAGCAGCACTTTCAACAATAGCCAAATTACGGAAAGAGCCCAAATGTCCATCAACTGATGAATGGATAAAGAAGATGTGGTATACCTGTATACGATGGAATACCACTCAGAGATGAAAAAGAATGAAATCTTGCCATTTGCAACAACGTGGATGGAACTGGAGGGTATTATGCTAAGTGAAATACGGCAGTCAGAGAAAGGACATCATATGATTTCACTCATATATGGAATTTGAAAACTTAACAGAAGACCATAGGGCAAGGGAAGGAAAAATAAGTTGCAAACAGAAAGGGAGGCAAATCATAAGAGACTCTTAAAATACGGAGAACAAACTGAAGGTTGATGGGGGTGGGGGGTTGAGGGCATTGGGGAGGGCACTTGATGGGATAGGCACTAGGTGTTGTGTGTAAGTGATGAATCATTGGACTCTACTCCTGAAGCCAAGACTAACTACACTGTATGTTAGCTAGCTCAACAATAAATTTTTTAAAAATCATGTTCTCAGTTTGCTCATTCATTCAACATATATTTCTTAAGCTTTACTAACAGCCAACTATTCTAGGACATTAACAACTCAGCACTGAACAACAACAAAGTCCCTGCCTTGTGGAGCTTACACATGCATGGGGCCACTAATCACAAATCAGCCAAAGAATGGCTGTAGGTGCCAGGAAAGTGCTGTGGGACCAGGAAGGGGGAAGGAGTGTGGGAAGAGGCGTGCAGGGGCAAGATCGGGAGCCCTCACTGAGGAAGGGAGAGCACAAACCAGGGGGTCTGGGGAGTTTCCAGGTGCAGGAAGGGCTGCAGTGAGCCAAGCCCTGAGGTGGGAACTTGCGTGGAGTGTCCGGGCCAGGATGGCTGGGAAGGAGAGGATTGGGTGATGTGCTCAAGTGCTCAGAGGAAGAGCAGAAATCCAGATCTCTGGGGGCCTTCAACGCCATTTTAAGGACTTTGTTTATTAACTCAGAGTGTAATGGGAAATCAACCCATGATATAAACTCCTTTTGTCTGTTTCTAAAAACAAATCAGCTTTGTCTAACTTAGTTTACTGTAGGTTCCAAAAACACTTTGTTTTAATGTTTATTTATTTATTTTCAGAGAGGGAGAGGGAGAACGTGAGCAAGGGAGGGACAGAGAGGAAGAGAGAGAGAATCCCAACAGGCTCCGTGCTGTCAGTGCAGAGCCCCACGTAGGGCTTGAACTCACGAACTATGAGATAATGCCCTGAGCCAAAATCAGGAATCAGATGCTTAACCGACTGAGCCACCCAGGTGCCCCCGAAAACACTTAAAATTTTAATTGCTATTAGCCCATCGATTGGAGTATTCTGAATGACAGAGTGGTAAGAGCTGCTTTCCAGCTGTTGCAGGATCACTCTATCACTCTGGCGGTTAACAGGTGAACAGACTAGAGTGAGCATGGGGCCAGGTAACTGCAGGAAGAACAAGATGATGGTGGAGGGGAGCAAAGGGACAAGGATAAGGGGTCGGATCTCAGACATACAGTAAAGGCAGAGACAATAGGATTTGCAGAGACAAGATATGGGGTTAGTTATTTTCAAAGATATATTTTATTATTAGTCAGGTATGGTGAGGCCAACACACCAGGAGACAAGTGCCAGTGAAAGACAGTTGGCTATTCACAGTTCCCAAAAGTAGAGAGCACACCAGGACAGAGCCCCGGCCAGGGGCAAGCCACAGGGAAGCATCAATGCCAGTGAGAAGGGAGCAGGGGAAAAGGTGGGCAAGGATCTCCATTATAATTTGGGAAAAAGGAACAGGTGAGGCAAGGTAAGCAGGTTTAGATTGACTACTTTGAATACTTTCAACAGCTGTCTGGAGTCTGGCCCTGGGGTGATAGCGGCCCAGCGTGCGAGAGCCTGTTAGAGCTGAGTATAAAGAAGCTGGTTGCGGTGTGGGCCCTGCAGTGGTGTCTGGGCATGTGAAAAGCATGACTTGTTTGCCGTCTCTTGGACTTGGTAGCCCAGGGTCAGCAAGGCCCCAGATGTCAAAGTAACAGAATAAAAGGATATGCTTAATACCTTGGGAAGTTAGGAGTCAAGGCTAACTCTGAATTTTGATATAAGCAACTGCAAGAATGGGGTAATTACTCGTGGAATGACTTCTGCCGCCATTACTCATACTGGTCTTACCCCAAATCACATGCGCTCTCCGTTTTTAAGTTCCAAAGCAACCCATTAATTCTTCATGGTCCAGCTCCCTCTTGTGGTAAGGATTTGATACTGTTTCTGACGTGAAGATGGAAAGCAAAAAGAACTTCAGCAAAAGGATGATTTAACACGTTTCAAAGACAAACCTTGTGCTGATGTACATTCCCATCATCAGGTTGAACTTAGACTCACCAAATGAAGACACCACTTCCAGAGCTTTTTTTCTTTTTAAATCAGCCCAAATTTCAAAAGAGCTCAGAACATATTTGAAACCTGCAGTAAACTAAGTTGAACAGAACGTGTTTATTTTTTAAAACAAACAAGTGTTTTATGTCATATAGCTCTTTAAAATCTCTATCTGGGTAGAACACAGTTTTCTGCAAAACTTGGGTTATAAATTCATTAGGCCTGAATTAATCTAATCTTGTACTTCCCTAACCTATCATATTTCTTTTCTTTTTTTTTAATGAGTTAGCCATGAGTTGTGAGAATCGTGGATCACCAGGGGACATTACCTTCTGGTTAACCATATGCAGAAACTATGCAGAACTGAATGAAAGTGTTTAAGATACCTTCACCAATGAGCAGCTTCCTGAGTTTCTTCTAGACTCTAAAATCTAGCTCTTGGCTGAGGCAGAGGAATATAGTTTCTCCAAAACAAGAGAATCTTAAGTAGCTTAAATAAAAAACTGAGTCATATTCCAGCTTGCTATGAGAGCGGGATATACACTGGGGGTAATTGTGTTCATCCCATACCTACTAAAATTGATCCCCAAAAGGAAAATAATTTATCCCAATAGAATGGGGATATTAGAGAAATTTCTCAAAATTTCTTTACACAGTGGAGCTATTCAACATTTAGCAATTGGTGTGGGTGTGGGTGTATACTGGAATGCCACTTATGTAGGTAAGACTTACAGCCCCATGGCCATGTGGAACACAGCCAGAAACCTGAAAGCAAGTGACTTCTGAGCAGCCAATAGCTATTTCAAAGTTCATGCCCTTTGTTCTATAGAACTTCCCTGACACAGACACTGAGGAACGTCACCATTCCAGCCCAGAGCCTCTGACCAGTGAGATGTGGGAGGCAGCAAGAGAGAGGGGAGGGAGAAGCATTAGAAAGTATGGCTGGTTTTCTAAAAGTCTCTTTTACAGTTTTTCAGCACCTTGGCTTAAAAAAAAAACACGTACTGGGGCACCTGGGTGGCTCACTCGGTTAAGCGTCAGACTCTTGGTTTCAGCTCAGGTCACGATCTCATGGTTCATTAGTTCAAGCCCTGCTTCTGGCTCTGTGCTGACAGCGTGGAGCCTGCTTGGGATTCTCTCTCTCCCTGTCTCTCTGCCCCTCCCCATCTCATGCTGTCTCTGTCTCTCTCAAAATAAATAAATGAACTAAAAAAAAAAAAACAAAAACCTGTGTACTTTAACAACCTGTCACAAAATACTCAACCACTGCTTTTCCAACTCATCGAGCAGGGTCACCTGGGAATTTGTTAATTGTGTAGACTCTTGGGCCCCAATCCCAGAGATCCTGTATGTGGGTCAGGTCCCCGGGCAGTACACAGAAAGCCTGGCATTTCTGCTTCACAGTGTAGTCTTGTCAGGGATCTGAGAATGAGGCTCCTGCGTGATTAAGGAAAGATAAAAGTAAGCGGAATGTACTCTGCCTAATGATGATGGTAATTGTTGTCAAAACATAGGCTTCCTCCAAGAACTCAAAAACGGCTCTTTGGGAGCCATTTTAAGATCAGAGCATCTAAAGTCACCAGAGAAAGAAAAAAAAATGGCTGCCAAACCAGCAAGACTTGATTTGATAAAATATCTTAAGAAACGATCTGGATTTGGGAATTTACTTCAAATTCCAGTACAAGAGGTGAAGAAAGTAGACGGGGTTGTAAATAAAGCCAGACTGACCTTGTGTGAATAATGACTAAAGTGGGTGATGGGTACATGGTGGGGAGGGAGGTCATTCTCTAACACTGTGTTTTTATATGTTTCCAAATCTCCACAATAAAAAGTGAAAGGAAAAAATAAAATTTCAAAAGGGAAAGTTGACTATAAACATATCAAAAAACAAGTGTCCCGGAGGCAACCATTACTCATCCTAATTCTGTCCAAGTAATTGCCTTCCTTGAATTTCCTGGTCCCACTGGCAAAATAATCCCTGTTGTGAGTGGGTCTATCAGATAGCATTAAGCATTACATGTATATAAGTGAAAACTCCCTTTGTTCTCATTCCTTGCTCACCAAAGCAATCTTCTGGTTGTCAATCTGCCTTCAGGGAGAAAATGCTCTGATCATGCTGGAATGGATGTGACAGTCATATTCTTCATTACTTGTGACTAAATTAAGATTCTGGTTATCCGTTAGTTGTCTAATTAGTTATCCATTAGTTATGTCACTTAGTTTTCACAATAGAAAACATGGGGCTCCGTTATTACTTGGGAAAGATTACCATCCTAACCGGTTAAAAGGGAAACAAAATACAAAAGAATGCGCAAAAAAGACTGTTCATTAATCTGGAAAAATGCACCTATGTTAGATACTCATTTCATATCATCTATAATGCCTTGTGAAGATATATATCTATATATATGATTAATAGCCATTGTTTTTCTAAGTAGAATTTCATTGACAGTCCCAATCTCATCACAAAGAATTGTAGTTTACCATTTAAGATAATATTGCTAGTAAATCCCCTTAAGCAGGCACTTGTAAACACATATTGCCACAACCCACTGAAAGGGAATGGATTCTGAGGGTGCTTCTGTGCCTGTCTGACATCCAGTGTCAATTCATGTATTAAATGCTAGCAATGCTAAACCTCTAAGTCTATATCATCTATAACCATGCAAACACAAGGTTTCAAGGTCCTTCTCCCACTCCAATGGATTGTCTTCCACACCCCCCAGGATGTTTCTACCTCATCCTTCTGTTTGGTGGAACAGCATTTCCTACTATAACCAAAGATACTATTTTTTATTTTATGTGTTTTCTGTCCATTTTTAAAAGCTTCTTTCCATTCCAAAGTCTGATCTGATAACCTGGCATCCCCCCATTGCTGTCCATTCAGCCGTGAGAATTGCTCAGGTACACTGGCCATTGAACAGAGTTGGAAGAATGGTTCATCCATAGACACAGCAGGACATGTATGACCAGGGTCAGCCTTTTGCAGAGCCCAGAAAGAGGAAAGGTAGTGAGAAAAGCGCATTGAATTTGATGTCAAAAGAGCAGGACTCAAGCCCTATGAGCTTTGTATGCTTTAACACTGTTTCTCCTTTATAAATGAGCCCAGTACCCCCACTACTTCACAGGTTTAAGTATAATGCAGATGGCCCCAGTGACAGACACTGGATTGGCTACCCAAGAGCCATTCACAAACCATTTTTCCCTTTGCCTTCCTGTGCCTAAAATATTCACCTTTCAAGGATCTCTTGCAGACTGACCACCTGACCCGGTTCTGGCCAATGAGATGTTAGAGGAGTGTGGGGGCTCACTGAGGGGAACCTCCAGGAAAGCCATGTAAAAGAGAGACACTCCACAGGCATGTTGCCTTCATCTCTTATTCCCCCACCCGCCTTTCACCCAGCGACCAGAGTGCTATTTTAAAATAGTAAAGCAGATCATGTCATTGCCCTGCTGAAACCCCTCAATGACTTTACACTGTACTTAGAATAAACACAAACTATTTGCAATGGCCTGGCCCACCTCCCTCTCAGTGTCACTTAGTCCATTCTCCCTTTCACTGTACTCCAGCCAGACCTTCTGTTTCTCAAACTTGCCAAGCGTTTTTCTGGCAGCAGGGCTTTCTACCTGCTGATTTCTTCTGCCCAGTGTCCTCCTCCCACTCTTTGTATGACTTGCTCTCTCTTTCAACAGTCAGCTCTTAAGCCATACAGTTCGTGTTAAAGGTGCCTTCCCTGACCATTCCGTCTTGGTAATCCTGCCCATTTATCCTCTAATTCATTACCCAATTTTTTTCATTGTTATCCCTTAGCCCAATTCACAGTTATGTTGTGTATTTGTTTGCTTTTTCATTGTTTGTATTCCATCACTAAAACATGAGCCTCACCGGGGTGCAGCCTCTGTCATTCTTGTTTATGGCTATACCCTTAGCCTCTTGCATGATTCCTGAGACATAGGAGGCCCTCAATCAACGTTTGCTAAACAAATGAATGAGTCTTCCCTGTGGATCTCCATCTCCTATATTTTGCTTCTTCATCAAAGGAAATGCGAGGCTAAATAAGAGTTTGCAGCAGGAGTGACAAGGGCTTAACACAGGACACGTATGACGGTGAGATATGGCTTCCAGGAAGGGGTGATCGAGGGAGCCAACTTGATAGCAAAAACAAAACAGAAGTAAGGGAGCAATTGTGATTGGTTTGAGAGTGGCCCCCGTTACCCCATAATTATCTGGATTGCCATGGCTGTAGGCATTTGAGGGAATCTTGAGAGAAGACGTTGGGTGTGAGGGCGACCCGGCCAATCAAGGGGAAATGCCTGCTTTCCGCAAATCCGGCATCTCACGCCAGGTGAGGCGGCTCTCACTGTCCATTTAAATTCCCATTTCTCTTTACTTCCTCTCCTCACAGGCCTCCTCTGTTCAAATCAGCTGCTCTGATTCATCTCCACAGTGTTCCCTATACTGGATGGCTTTCAACCCGAGGATTAGACGGCAAAGATTTCTGGGGAAAGCAGAACCCGCAAAGTTAGACTATCCTTGGGGTGCCTGGGTGGCTCAGTCGGTTGAGCGTCCGACTTCAGCTCAGGTCATGATCTCGTCGTTTGTGAGTTCAAGCCCCACGTCGGGCTCTGCGCTGACAGCTCAGAGATTGGAACCTGCTTCAGATTCTGTGTCTCCTCTCTCTGTCCCTCCCCTACTCGTGTTCTGTCTCTCTCTCTCTCTCTCTCTCAAAAATAAATAAAAACAGCTCCATCTCTTTCTAGCAGTATTACTTTAGAAAAGTGTCTTAACTTCTGTAGGAGAAGCAATAATACCTACTTCATAAGGGATATTGTGAAGAGTAAATGAGATCATATGTAAGGCAACCGGCCCAGTATAGAAGAGATTAATAAAGTTATAACTTTAAAACAAGGAGGGTGAACTTGGAGGGAATTTAATGAGGAAAGGGTGTGTGTGTGTGTGTGTGTGTGTGTGTGTGTGTGATATTGTGGTTTATAATAAGAAATATATATCTGGTCTTCAGCCACAGTTCTGGCTCAAGCTCCCCAAACTCTTGGAATTTCCGAAGTAATAGGAACAAAAGGAGCATCTTGTGTAATAATACCTGATCTTTTGCCCTTAGCTCAGAGCAGTAAAGGTGAAGTGGGGGTCTTGTTATTAATAACAGCCTCTTTCAACCACCCCTCCTAAGGCTAACGAGGCTACTTTTGGAAAATGCCTAGGTAACCCGAGGATGGAAGCTTGTCACCCACAGAACCAACCAGGTGATTCGAGGGTTGAAACTTTCCATCCCATTGCCCGATGTCTAGGGAGGACAGAGGGGCTGGAGATTGCATTCCAGCACCAAAGGTCAATGACTTAATCAATTGTGTGATAATTTAATAAAGCCTCCATAAAAATCCCTGACCTATGCGGTATTCTCATTCAAGGTTGGTGACTGAGAATGTGACATATCCACGTGCCCAGAGGGTGGCCCACTCCAAACTCCACAGGGACAGAAGCCCCTGTGTTCAGGACCCTTCCGGACCTCATTCTGTGTATACCTCTTTATCCAGCTGTTCAGTCTATCCTTTAATATGCTATGTAATAAACTTGTATCTTTTAATATCCTATGTAATCAGGTGAGTAAACTGGTTTTCCCGAGTTCTGTGAGCTGCTCTAGCAAATTAATTAAACCCAAGGGAGATGTGGTGGGAACTCCAACTTATAGTCGGTGACAACATGGACTTGTGCTCAGCATCTGAAGTGGGAGCAGTCTGACAGGACTGAGCCCCAAACCTGTGGCATCTGATGCTATCTCTAGATAGGTGGTGTCAGCACTGAGTTCGATTTGTGGGACACCTTGGCAACTGGCTGGCTCAGCTGGTGGAGCATGTTGACTCTTGATCTCAGGGTTGTGGGCTCAAGCCCCACGTTGGGTGTAAAGATGATTTAAAAAAAAAAATAAAATCTTAAAAAAAAAAATTTGTGGGGCACTCTGCCAGCATCTGCTGAGAATTAGAGAACTGCTTGCTGGTGTTAGAAAACACATGTCAGAGGGGCGCCTGGGTGGCTCAGTCGGTTAAGCGTCCGACTTCGGCTCAGGTCATGATCTCGCGGTCCGTGGGTTTGAGCCCCGCGTCGGGCTCTGTGCTGACAGCTCAGAGCCTGGAGCCTGTTTCGGATTCTGTGTCTCCCTCTCTCTGACCCTCCCCAGTTCATGCTCTGTCTCTCTCTGTCTCAAAAATAAATAAAAACGTTAAAAAAAAATTAAAAAAAAAAAAAGAAAACACACATCAGAAAAGATATCTGTGAAAAAATCTACAGGAGACCTCATATTTACCAGTATGAGTAAACATTTTAGCAGTAAAATGTCAAAAGCATTCTTTAAGACCAGGAACAAGATATGTACGTCAGCTTCACCTCCCTTATTTAATGTTGTGTTGAACATCTTGACCCGGGCAATAAAACAAGATAAAGGTAAAAACTATATAGGAATTAGAAATAATTTTTTTAAAAAGTGTTCTTGTTTGCAGGTGATCGATTACTTATGTAGAACACCAAAAAGAATCTACAAATAAATAATTAGAATTAATAAAGATTTCACTTGGTTCCTAGGTAAAACCAACATGCAAAAAATCAATTGTATTTCTATACATTAGCAACAAGAAGTTAAAAAGTGAAAATTTAAAGATATCTTTAAAAAGCAACAAAAGGAAATTCCTAGAAATAAATCAAGTCCTTTAAGAAGATAATTGTAAAACTTTATTCAAAGACATTAAAGAATACCTAAACAAACAGAAAGATTTACCATATTCTTGGACATGAAGAGTCAACATTGTTAATATGGCAATTCCCCTACATTGATTGATAACTTCAAAGCATCTCAGTTAAGATTCCAACAGGATTTTTCATAGAATTTGACAAGTTAAATCTAAAACTTAGGTAGAAAAACAAAGGCCCAGGAATAAATGAGGCTCTGGCTGAAGAGTAAGGTGAAAGACTTATCCTATTAAATATCAAGACATAAAACCTCTAGAAACTAAGGATGTGTAGCATCAGCCCAGGAACAGACACATAAATGGTGTCTTTATTGATAAAGAGTCATCACCACAGATCAGAAGGAAAAGGGTGGGCTACTTAAATAAATGGTGCCCAAGCAATAAGATATTCATACAGAAAGAAAAAAAAATGCAAAATTGGATCCTTAGCTCATACTATATAAAACTCAATTCTAGGTGGATTAAAGACTTCATGCAAAACACAACCATAAAACATCTAGAATAACGTAAATGGAACATCTCTTTTTTTGCTTCAGGATAAGAAAAAATATTTTTACCCAAGACACCAAAACACACTGTAAATAAAATGACTGATAAACCAGCTATATTAAAACTAAGAACACCTGTTCTTTGAAAGACACATAAAAAGAATGAAAAGAGAATCCATAAATACAGAGAACATATTTGATTCACATATAATGGGCAAAGGAGTCATATTCAGAATATATTAATAATTCCTACAAATCAATAAGAAAAAGACAAAGAACCCAAGAGAAAACTAGGCAAAAGGCTTGACAAGACTTTCACAGAAAATGAAGTACACATACCACTAGACCACCAGGGAGCAACAGAAAATAAATACACGAAAAGTTGCTTCTTATGAGCGGATTAATACAAATCATAAGGGCCTATTTCATTCTCACCAGATTAGCAATAACAAAAATTTAGCTGGACAGTACCCAGTGCCATTAAGTCCTGCCTCAGGGCCTTTGTGTATATGGCTTTCCCCCGGTGCCTGGAATACTTTTCCTTCAAATCTTCATAAGGTTCCTCCTCCTTTCCCCCATATAGTTGTTACTATCTTGCAGAACATTTTGAAAGCAAGTTGCTGACATCAGGACACTTCACCCCTAAATATTTCCATAAGTGTCTCCTAAAATTCTCCTACTAAACCTTAATACCATTCACATAACTAAGGAAATTAACAACCTTTGCCTAATACCACCTAGCACATAGTCTGTATTCTAATTTCCAAGCATTCAGTCTTTTGAAGGTCTCATTACACATATAAAAAATGTGAAAATGTACACCTAGTACTGCTTTTCTGAAAACTTTTAAAAATGATTTAGCTCCGAGTAAACAATTTAATGTGTCATCAGTTTCTCAGCAAACATGGCACATGGGCCTTTTAAAGGGAAATAACCAAATGTCCTAATTGGTTTCAAATATAATTACTATTTTTATGAATATTAACATTTATCAATTAATAATATAATTTTTAGTTTGTAGACACTTAATTAAATGTTTCTTAATTTTATTTTTATGTTTTGAGGTTAATCCTCTTTTTTTTTTTTTTTTTTTAAGGTCTCAGTAATGTTTGTAGGTTTTGGGGAAGTTCCTTAGTCCTCGGCATGGTGGGAATGCTGCCCAATGGATAAAGAGAGCTTGCTGGGGGCAGGATAGGAGAGGGTGACTCAGCAGGCAGCCTCCAAGATAGAAACAGACTTAAGCCCAGAACCTCCTCCTCCCTGAGGCAGCTACTGTTGTCCAAGTTCCAAAAACTGGACTGACGTGAGAAGTCCTGAGGCTCAGAGAGGAAGCAAGGGTGAGAAAGAAAAGCTGCTTCTAAGAGACATGGGTTTCCTGCCTATGGAGCCCGGCGTTAATGGGTCTCCTTGGAGGGAAAAAGCCTTTAAGAAATAAGAGGTAGTCTGAGCAAGCTTCTTCTTCCTTTTTTAATGTTTATTTTATTTTTGAGGGACAGAGAGAGAGAAAAAACACAAGAGGGGGAGGGGCAGCGAAAGGGGTATAGAGGATCCAAAGCAGACTTCGCACTGAGAGCCCGATGTGGGGCTCGAACTCACAAACCACGAGATCATGATCTGAGCCAAAATCTGATGCTCAACAGACTGACCCACCCAGGCGCCCCAGAGGTAGTCTGGGCAAGCTTCTGCACTCTGTTCAGAGACTCCAGATGGGGGCCCATGGTTTAGAAGAGTTCAGCAGTTTTTTGAGTGTTTTGTTTCTTGGAGGATATCTGAAATCAAGGGTATCTAATTTGAATTCAGTTCATAAGGCCAAAAAAAGATTCTGGGTGTAGGAAATTTGGATATGAAGGGAGACATGAGACAAGATAGAAGTTTGGATTAGAAACTGCTTTGTCAGATGCAGAATGAAGTCCCACTGATGCTAAGTAGATTTCATTAGTATAAGTCAATCTAATAATAACTGTTTTAAGGCATAAAGGGGGCAGGTTTTACTGATCCCGTTTTGCAGATTGGGAAACTGAGTCCGAGCAGTGTAACATGGCTTGTAGGAGTCTTGCCAAGATTCAGCTGGAACTGGAACTGGAACTTCCTTGCCATCAGGATACAAGAGAGGAAAATGAGGACTTCTACTTTGAGTTCATTATCATCTTTAAATTAAGAAATGCTGCTTTGTTTTGTTAAGCTTAGCAAAGGAGTTAAAAGCAGAGTGACTTCATTTTTACTTTCATGTAACAAAACTCCCAGAAGACACATGTCCTCGGCAAAGTCTTAATGTAATGTTACTACAGCGCGTGCTGGGAATGAATTGCTCATTTTCACCAAGCATGACTCAACCATCACATCAGGAAATTTTTTCCTCTTGAAAGCCCTTGGAGCCAAATTGTTATAGAATCAAGAGGAATCACTTAAGAATATGAGTGATTTCTAAATGGCGAACACTTAGGGAACGAGGGTGATTGTGGAGGAAACAAATGACAGTCAAATACTAGATACTGTGAAGGTGTGGAGACAATACGTAATCAAGGCTGCTGTAAGCAGAATTAATGAAAAATTTGTTCCTCCTCCTTCCAGGAGGGAGGGACGGAACAGAGCACGCTCACCAGGGACCCCGAAGCAGGGCCTCCTGACTCCGCCCCTTTCCACGCAGTAAAGGCTCGTAGCCACAAAGCCACGAAGCTGGAGACACCGTGCGGCGTCTGGGAAGGTCGGTTTCCAACCCGCTGGCACAGTGTTCACGTCAGTGGTTTTCCAACTCTTGAGACCCTACATCCTTATCAGGAAAAGCATGTGAGCCAGCGCTTCCAATGCACGTTTACTGGTCACCTAAAATTATAATCACAGACTGTACTGATAGCAAGAAACGTACACAAAACAGAAACTTAAGGGATGAAGTGAAACAAAGAATGTTTTTAAAGAATTATTTTACGGGTGCCTGGATGGCTCAGTGGGTTGAGCCGCCGACTTCGGCTCAGGTCATGATCTCCCAGTTTGTGAGCTGGAGCCCCACGTCTGGCTCTCTGCTGTCAGCCCAGATCCTGCTCTGAATCCTCTGTCCCCCTCCCCCCACTTGCACTCTCTCTCTCTCAAAAAGAAACATTTAAAAAAAATCTTTAAAAAAAAGAAGTATTTGATTTCACTTAACCACACAAAACCTTTTTATTCTCTGTCACCCACATACAAAGGCCTATTTTGCTAATAATAAATATGCTTTATTATTTTGAAGATCTTTGTCTAATACTTCCTGATTAAGCAAGGCGAAGATCTATTTCTAAATCCAGTTTATGTTGATACTTGCAATGACTATTGGAGACAAAAAGAAAAAAGGAAAAAAAAAACAACCTCACAAAGATTCTTGGGTCCAAATAGAAGGACATCATGACCAGGCTTATTAAACCCTGCTGCCGAGTTTTCAATTCCATCTGTCAACTATGCAAAGGTTTTTACCGAAATTCATTTGCTAGATTTTCATCTCCCCATTTTGTTCTTGCAAACTAACTGGATGTTGCATTTATATTTTTAACGAATGGATCCATAGCCCAGGGTAAGTCCTAGTTTGGAGGATTCGTAAACAGAATGGGAAAATCTAGCTTTTAAAATTGTTACTGGGCAGGGCACCTGGGCAGCTCAGTCGTGAAGCATCTGATTTTGGCTCAGGTCCTGATCTAATGGTTTGTTAGTTTGGGTCCCACATTGGGTGAAATCAAGCCCCACTTGGGGTGAGCTTGTGCCCCACTTGGGGTGAACTGAAGCCTCTCTTGAGGTAAGCATGAGCCCTGCATCCAGTGAGCACAAGTCCCGCTTCCGGAACAATAGCCCTGCTTCCGGTGAGCTCTTCTCTCTCTCTCTCTCTCTCTCTCTCTCTCTCTATCCCCCCTCTGCCCCCCTCCCCATTCTCTCTCTGCTCCTCGCTCACTTGTGCCCCCTCTCTCTCCCTCTTAAAATAGAATAGAATAAAAAAAGTTACTGGACAGAGGACCAGGTCCAAATTTAGTGACTGCTGGCCACTTGAAAGCCAATACTAAAGAAGATGACAGACTAACATCCCAAAGACCATCTTCTCAGTCCAGGTGAAGCAGAGGGCTTTTAATTTTTTTTTATACGTTTATTTATTTTTGAGAGAGAGAGAGAGAGAAAGAAGGGGAGGGGCAGAGAGGGAGGGAGACACAGAATCCAAAGCAGGTTCTGGGCTCTGAACCGTCAGCACAGAAACCAATGTGGGGCTCAAACTCTTGAACTGAACCTGAAGTCAGATGCTCAACCAACTGAGCCACCCAGGCACCCCAAGCAGGGGGCTTTTAAGGGGAAAGTAACAGGAAATAGTGAGGGGGCTACTTGCAAGAGAAACTAGTGCTCCACAGTTAATCATTTGTACTTGACAAGGCTTCCAGATTGCTCTGCCAGTAATCAAGGCTCCCAGGTGTTTCAGTAAAGGATACTTCTGCAGCCCAAGAAAGCAGCCTCCTGGCGAGGCAGTCCAGACTCCCCACCCTCTCCACTTCCATGCAAGAATCAAGGCTCCCAGGTGTCTTTGATTGAGGATACCATGGCCAGTGGCAGCTGTTTTAAAGTGCAGTCAGACCTTAACTTCCAGAAAGTCTGGCTCTTTGTTCCTCAAGGCCGCGTCTGTGGGATCTCAAGGGAAGTAGATTAGTTCTGCTACAAACTACTGGGTTTAGGTCAGCAAGCAAGGAATGTGTAAGCTTAACCCTCCAGACCAGTTGGAACAAAATATTGAGATAGCATTTTTACAGGTGACAAAGACTTTAGAAACAAAAGCACACCAGATGGAAACATTTCCAAACAGCAATTAGGAAGAGAGATTAAGGGTGTTGGTGTTCCTAAAAATAACTATTAAGTAGGAGATGTATTTCTTGGTATGAAATACACTCAGACGCTTGTACTATAGAAGTGATCAACAATTTGAACCACGTCTCTTTGTGGAAGAAAAATGTGTGGTGCGTCTTTCACTTTGATAAGTCTTTTAATTATTGTGTCGTGAGATAACCACTGAATCATCCAAATAGCATAAAACATTTTTATGGTCACTCACTGTGATTTTTTTTTTTTTTTTTAAGTCCACAAGCTTAACAGGCCTCCATGCACACTCAGAGTTTATATCTCCTCCCCTTAAGCCCAGGCAGGTTTTTGTGACTAGGGCAGGACTTCTGAGCTAAGTTAGAAACCCCCTAGGGCTTCTGCAGGTTTGTCTTGGGCCACTTAGTCTGGGTGTCCTTGGCCACCGTATAAGAAGCCTGGCTCCCTTGAGGCCATCATGCAGAGATTCCAGAAAGAGAGAGAGAGTGATGCCAGATGAGCACCAGCTGTGCCAGCCCAAGTGTGGGCCTAGGGTCCCCCCTGCTCTGCCTTGAGAAAGACCCAAGCCAGAACTGCCTGGCTGGACCACTGTCTATTCCTGAGCCACCACAACAGTGAGAGACAACAAGTGATTGTGGTTTTATCTACTAAGTCTTGGACAACATTGTTATGTAACAATAGATATCACACAGTCGTAATCCATTTCATTCTCACAGTGGCCATCTTGTTATTGTCAGCCCGCTTTTGAAAAACATTTTTTAATGTTTATTTATTTTTGAGAGGGGTGGGGAGGGGCAGAGACAGAGAATCCCAAGCAGGCTTTTCACTGTCAGAACAAGGCTAGATGCACTCAAACCAACGAACGTGAGATCATCACCTGAGCCGAAGTTGGATGCTGAACTGACTGAGCCACCCAGGGGCCCCTGTCAGCCCCCTTTAAAAGATGAGGGGACACGGAGGCAGTGACAGATTTCACCATTAGAATATCTGGGATTCAGGGGCGCCTGGGTGGCTCAGTCGGTTAAGCGTCCGACTTCGGCTCAGGTCACGATCTCGTGGTCCGGGAGTTCGAGCCCTGCGTCGGGCTCTGGGCTGATGGCTCAGAGCCTGGAGCCTGTTTCCGATTCTGTGTCTCCCTCTCTCTCTGCCCCTCCCCCGTTCATGCTCTGTCTCTCTCTGTCTCAAAAATAAATACACGTTAAAAAAAAAAAAAAAAGAATATCTGGGATTCAATTCCCATGTGGTAGGACCTCGTGGTCTACCTGCGACGTGTCTCGGAAAGAAGAGAAAAAACACAAGGGTAAAAGGCAGTGCAAACAACAGATCAGGGTGGGAGACTAGATGTGGGAGATGAGGGAAAGGGGAGCCTCAGGTAGAACCTGGAGGTTTGGAGGAAACAAAGGAGAAAATATAAGTTTGTGGGAGGAGGTTTATGCGTTTGGATTTGGCCATGTTTATTGGGTGTGTCACTGGTACCTCTGAAGGAATTCAGGGGCAGTCAAGGCCCTGCAACGCGGGTTTGGGTAATCAAGTGCCTTCTGAAGAGGAGATCATAAAGGGAAAGACTGTTCAGCCAGGAAAAAAAAAAACAGAGGAATAAGGGCAAAGGCTTAAAGAGTGCCTCTTGTCTGGTTTATGACACTACAAAGACAAGAAAAACAGCAGCCAAGAGAAATGCCCAGGTGTTGTGGCAGAGACTCTTAAATATGGGGAATGGAGGGTTGCTGGAGGGGTTGTGGGAGGGGGATGGGCTAAATGGGTAAGGGGCTTAAGGAATCTACTCCTGAAATCATTATTGCCCCATGTGCTAACTTGGATGTAAATTATAAGAAATAAATAAATTATAGAAAGTAAAAAATAACTAACTAAATAAATAAATAAATTTTAAAGATTAAAAAAAAATAAACCTCTCAAGAGATGAGGAACAGCAATATGAAAAAAATCCCTAATTGCTCCAGAGGGATACAAAACAACAGTGGAACAAATGGGAAGACCCAACATGACCTTGAACAGGAAGCCTCAAAGCATAAAGATAGCAATTCTCTTTAACCTCAAAGTTGAACACAGATTTAATAAAAAACACTAGCAGGATTTTCTTGTTGTTTTGGCTTTTGATCTTAAACTAATTCTGAGTTGGAAAAATAAGCAACAACCATGAAAACTTTGGAAAAAGATAGTAAAAGCAGAACTAATCCTACCAGATTTTAAAATAATATCCTATAATTATTAAAACAAATGGCACATGAATAGGTAGATGAATGGAACAACAGGGAAGATCCAGCAATAAGCCCAAATACATACAGAATTTAGGAAATAACCAAGTTGGCACCTCAAGTTCAAGGGGAAAGGATAGATTATTCAAAACACAGTGTTAGACCAAGTAGGTGTCATCTAAAAAGAAAAAGTTGGATTCACATCTCATATGTTTCACTGAAATAAATTTCAAATGGATCAAACATTTATACGTGGAAAAAAAAAAAAACTATAAAAGTACTACAAGAAACCATGTGAGAACTCTTATCCCAAAACACAGAAGGTTTTTCTAATTGGGACACAAAACTAAAATCATAAAAAAGACTGTTAGGTTTGACAAATTAAAATTATTATATTCATGCCAAAACCATTATAAACATTCAATTGGCAAAGAGCACACTAGAAAAAAAAGATTTAAAACACCTATCACAAAAAAGTTAATTTCCCCAATACATAAAGTATTCCTACAAATCAGTAAAAAGAAAAAAAAAAGGACAAAGGATATGAACAGACAATTCAACAGAAAAGGAAATATAAATGACTATTAAAAAGATGTTCAACCCTATTCACAATAAGAGAAATGCAAATTTTCACTATCGATCTGCAAAGATTAAAAACTTTGAGAACCGACTGCGTTGGTGAGAGTGTAAGGAAACAATGACTCTTCCCATTGCCAGTGCAACCTCTGAGGAGGGCAATTAGAAATTCCACCGGTGGGGTGTCTGGGTAGGTCAGTCGATCAAGCGTCTGACTTCAGCTCAGGTCATGATCTCATGGTTCTTGAGTTGGAGCCCCACATTGAGCTCACTGCTGTCAGCATGGAGCCTGCTTTGGATCCTCTGCCCTCCTCTCTCTGCCCATCCCCCCCCTCAGGCTCGATCTCTCTCTCCCTCTCTCTCTCAAAAATGAATAAATATTAAAAAATTTAAAAAAAGGAAATCCCACCCACAAATGCATAGACCTTTCATCTAGCAATGCCACTTCTAGGAATTTGCCCTTCAGATATATTCACACTTATACAAAGTGATTTATGTAAAAGATTACTCATCTCAATGTTGTCTGTAATAGCAAAAGACTGGAAACAACTAAGTGTCCACCAATAGAGAGGGCTGTCTAAATAAATTATGGCTAAAAGAATTCCATGAGGCCTAAGTGAGAATGATGCCTATATATTTTAATATGAACTCATCTTCAGGATATTTTGTTGTTATGTAAAGCAACAACAAATTTATGATCCTGATTGTTTGTGATGGAAGAACCAGAGGGCTGAGAGGAGTGGGAAGGAGACTTCACTGTTTACTCGTTTGTACATGGTCCAAATCCTGAACCATGTGAATGTACCTTCTGTGGAAAATCTAATCAAAAAGAAGCCCTTGCCATATTTTATAGATAAATAAAACTCTCAAAGGATTGAGGAGCCAAGAGAAGTAATGAAATGCTTTTGTATATTCTGTTAATTCTATGGAATAAGTACCAAAATGAAAATTCAATGTTTGTTTTAGTACTTAAAGAATGCTCCAGGACTCCAAGAAAAATACACAAAATCTGCTGTAATTAATTAAAATTAAATTATTTCAAAGTGCCTGGGTGGTTGGGGTGACTCAGTCAGTTGAGTGTCCGACTCTTGGTTTCAGCTCAGGTCATGATCTCGCCGTTCATGAGTTTGAGCCCGGAGTAGGGCTCCACATTGACAGTGCAAAGCCTGCTTGGGATTCTCTCTCTCCCTCCCGCTCCCTCTCTCTCTCTCAAAATAAATAAATAAACTTAAAAAAAATAAATACTTTTTTAAAAAGTATAAACAATAGCATCAGGGTATTAAGTTAATAATTTTAAATGAGAAGTTTCATCTGACTCAAATTTTTGAAAAATAAATACGGAAATGACAGATCACAGGAATCAAACTTTTGATATAGGCAAAGTAAAGCAATACAATAATCCAAAAAATAAGGCTAAAAACATTCATTTTAAAAACATCTAGCTACGTACATGAATGCAGTGTGTAGCTCTAGAGAAGAACCATACTAACAGCTTTGTGAAATTAAATTTATTACCTTAGCCTTAACAACTTATATTTAATTAGTCTTCAACTCCTGGGGATTTTAACCCTGAAGCGTCTCCAATCTATATTCTTTTGCCAATGTCCCAGTGAAACCTCTTTCTTAGGTTCTTATGGTAAACTACCTGGCCACCATGGCTCCATTCCTACATACCCTTCCCATTGCTACTGGAATTTCTAGCATAAATCTGATGGTCCCACTCACCACTTTGCTTTAACACTTTAGTTATCCATTGCCTTTATAATAAAGCTCAAATGTTTTCATGTGGCTATCCTTTTTTTCTTTCCTTCTCCAAAATCCGCCCCCCCCCCCCTGCCAAATATCCAAATATGGAAACGATCTGGTTGATTTTTTTTTTTTTCTTTTAGGCTATTGGTCCTGGGCTGGGTATCTAACACTAGCCAGGCCAAAAACAGTCCATTCCAGAAATATTGACTCAGGACTAACAATCAGTTCATCTCTCTTTGAATGCCTGCAGCATACAAAAGTTCAGAAGCAGTGTCCACATTTTCTGCCAACTGAACCAGGAAAGGGGAGAAATCCAGTTATAAAAGAGAGAGAATGAGGATGTGCAGAGAAGCTTGAGCCCAGAGTTAGGAAACTGAGTGCTCAATCCCAGCTTTTCTTTGAGTCCAGCTGCATCCCTGTCCTGGAGTCCAGTGGGACAAGTCAAACCCTTCTCAATAAATCCCCGCTACGAGGCTAGTTCAAACAGAGTTTCTGATACCTGCACCAAAGTCAGTCCTCATCTACCCCCCTTCCCAGTACATGACAACATGGCGGCTCAACCACAACCTGGCTCCATTCTCTGTGCTCATTGTCCTAAGTAGTTGCCTCCTTGATTACATTTACCATATTATCGTATAGAATTCCCGCTCATTTGTATATTATTTTATAAGTTCAAGGACATAGTCTTATTCGTTTACATAGCTCAATGCCCAACACAACTGAAAAACATATAGCAAGTACTTAACAAATGTTTGATAAATCAGATTATTCAAATCAATTAGTTCTTGCTACATAGGCTCTGCAAATTTGCCCCCAAAAGACTTGACCAACTTACTGGTTTAATATCTGATTAAGAAAGCAGTCTTTCATGAAGAATGTAATTTTCTGTTTCAACAGAATAACTTATGTCTGAAATAAACTGACCAGGTAAAGTAGTATCAACTTCAGAGACCCCAAGTCCCCATCTACACTCTCCTAAAGGGCCTGAATCAGTGACCTGATTGTAGAAATTGCAATCTTATACCTACAATGCACTTCCTTCTCTTTTTTCTCATATATTTTATAATTATTCATTCTGTTAAATTGTTCTGCCTCACGATCTAGAGATGTTGATCACTCTTACAGTATTTGCTGTTTGCCCTGAAGTGTTCTTAAAATAAGTTGATTACTCAGGCATACAAATTAGAAACCTACCCTATCAACCAATTTTAATATTTAGGGTTTTTACTGAAAAGTCTTTGTTTATTAATGTTTATTTATTTTTGAGAGAGTCAGACAGAGCTCAAGTGGGGGAGGGGCAGAGAGAGAGGGAGACATAGAATCCAAAGCAGACTCCAGGCTCTAAACCATCAGCACAGAGCCGGACGTGGGGCTTGAACTCATGCGTCATGAGATCATCACCTGAGCCCAAGTTGGATGTTTAACTGACTGAGCCACCCTGGTGCCCCTTTCTGAAAAGTTCTCTAACCCCAAAGTAGTTCCAAATAGATTTCCAATAGGTTAGTTTTTGTTTCTAATGTATTATACTAATGTATAATTACCTGGAGGCCAGGGGGAAAAAAACAATTTTTTTTGTTTTATTCTGCAATCATCCTAACAACCAAACAAAGGGAATAAAACACAATTTCTTTATGGCAAACCTGGTTTATTGAACTTCATAAGGGAAACATTACAGTGACACTATTCCACAATGAAATTATTTAACTTTAGATTTCGTGAGGAAACATATTAGCAATATACTGTCAATAAAGCATCATCATTAATAGCTAACTACATTAGATTCTGGATTAGCTTCCTTCAATGTCCTCAAATTAAGACTTTTCCAAAACATATCTGATGTTTTCAGTTAAAGGTCGCAGTTAAAATAAATTCACATAGGAGTTACAAAATGTGTGACTTGTGCTTTAAAAATTTATAATTATTTGTTTGATAGCCACCATTCTGGAAGTGATTTCTCAACAATGAAATGTTTTATAAATTTTTTGGAAAATATCTAAAAGCTTTAACCCCCAACTGATAAGTATGCTCTTTTAAAAAATAAAAACATATGTAGAAAAAATTAAAACAGTAAATCATTACAAATGAGATACAAATATTTCAAAATTAATAAATATTAAAGTGAAAAACTAAGTCCTTTCACAGAACTGTAAAGGATACCTGTTACTAAGTTCTTAAAAAAAGAAATAAAGTTAAATAATTTTTTTAACCATTATTAACAGCACTTAAAAACAGAAATGTGTGTGGAAAGTTTGTAAACTTTCTTCCCACACTTCAGAAAATGGTTTAAAAGCAATAAACAGATTCCCTTCTTTAAAAAACTGCTACACCCACCACAATTAGCACAGTTGTCATTGTTTTACTATAAAAATAGTTACAAAGCAACATTAATTTAAATTCAAACCATTTTTTATTCTAGCAAGATAAGAAAGTGGATTAATCTCCCTAGACACAGATAAAGCCAACCTGTTTTTCCTTAAGCTCTAATATTTAAAATTGAATAATTATTTACTAAAATTATTACTTTCAGTTATTTCATTTAATAGAATTATCTTGTTTTTATAATTAGATTATCCAGTTAGGACCACCATAATGATTAAACAAAAATCCTAAACTACACTAGATAACATAGTTCATTGATTTACCACGTTCTGAAAATATTCTAAGTACAATCATCTTTTGGCTTAATTACCTCTAGAATTATCAAGGACGGCAATCTATCAGAATCAGTGAATGTGCACCCTTCAAAGTTCATGGCTTACATTCCATTCATGTAATAGCTTTATATGCAAGCTTACTATTTTCAATGTGCAAAGTCTCAAACTCAAAATAAAAGTATTTAGGGTAAAAAAAAATTTCTTGAACTATTCTTTCCACAACTGAGGGAGAGAGACAAGGTATTTTTCAATATTTAATTTATTTTTCATACTGAGGAGGAATAGTTTGTTGTGACCATAAAATTTAAAGATTTAAAAAACTGATATACTGTAACACAATATACTATTACAGAAATATATGTGGACTCATAGCAATTAGAGGTATGCCTTCAGAGCTACACTCCAAATAGAAGTTGAGTTGTTAATTCAACCTTTAGTTATTAAATTAACTGACTGTGGAAGAGAACAAGAGATACTATGCCAGATATAGAGCCTAAAATTACGAAGAGCTAAGAATAGGTCTCCTGTGGTAGCCAGGAACCACGTTTAACTATTTTCCTCCCAAGTTACAACTCCTCAAATGTTTTCAATTGGTTTTTCACTAAAGATATCAAAATAAAATATAAAGCACCTTATTATGTCACTTCATTTGCATTAAAGTCAGACTTATTTTTGTGTATTTTAACAGAAATTAGTAAGAAAACAAATTATTCTTTTAAAAGTAACAATGACTTCTGTAGATATGATTGATACTGATTAGAAATATCAAGCATCTGGAATCATTGGAAAAGTCACTCTTTATGCACTGAGAACCAGAAAACATTCCATGCCTTCTCCTCCCACTGGAACGACATAAAGTCTTGGCTCTAAAATGTACCAATAATAATGCAATTAAATACATCAATAATACAAAGAAAGAACTATAGGCAGAGGCAAATACCAGTTTTATCCTATTGAGAAAAC
Organism: Panthera tigris; assembly: GCF_018350195.1. NCBI lineage: Eukaryota > Metazoa > Chordata > Mammalia > Carnivora > Felidae > Panthera > Panthera tigris. Next base: position 86,223,485 of record NC_056663.1, read on the forward strand.
TTCCCATTCAAAGGACATACCTAGGAAGTATGTCCTAAACCTTTAATTTTTTTTCAATCCCATGAATACAGGATTGAACAGTCACTTACTCCTAAAATACTATCACGCTCTCATCTGAAGCCTCCTTCTTTGGGTTCTCAATGGAAAAATGTTCTGATTCATTCTACCTTTGCTTCATTTTCAACCTCACATGAAAACCAACTTTTTCCCTGTGTTGTCACAGTGACAAACTTAATTAAGTAGATACAAAATACAAAAAATCAGCATGACAATGATAAATAGTAAAGTGTCAGGATGATCCATTATACTTGAGATTAAATCTTATGACTTATCACTGTCATACTTCAAAAGTATTTCTTTTGTCAAAATTAGATAGTATAATAAAGACTGTTACTTAGCACCAGCATGTCATTGCAGGCTTTGGTTCAGGCTTCAGAGTAATTCCGTTATCGGGGGGTTGACTAAGCATTAATGGTTTGTGGCTCTTAAGTTTATGAGCCAAGGTCATAAATATAGCTTCCACATGGTCATTATCATTGGGGTTTTTCGCAGAGGTTTCAAATAAAGGCATACTATGTGTGTCAGCAAATTTCTGTGCCAAGTCTGTAGGTACTTGAATGGCACTTCTCAAGTCGCATTTATTTCCAACGAGAATCCGTGGTATGTCACTGGCTAGCAAATGTTGTTTGCATTCTTCTATCCAAGATGGTAGGCTATGAAAACTAGCCATGTTGGTCATATCATACACGAAGACAACAGCATGTACATTTCTGTAGTAGTGCTGTACCATGCTCTTTCTAAATCGTTCTTGTCCTGCTGTGTCCCATAACTGGATCTGAAAGTGAAAAAGGAGAGAAAACTGAACATTTCATTCCAATCATACATATTGAAAATTTTAATCAACTCTGCATGGTCTTTAGTACGTCTTCACTTACATTACTTTGTTCCCTTCCATAATGCCTTTTCAGTGTAATTTATGGGATCCAGATTTCATGAACACTAATTACCTCATAATTAATGCAAGTATCAGAACAAATATTTCAATTTACCATTTAAATTTCAGTAAGTTAAATTTGTCTGGAGGAAATTTACCTCAAAAACTGATTCTAAAATATTAAATAAAAATATATCAGGTTTTAACAAACACGTTAACTGTCTAATCCCTGTAAATTTGGTTACCATATGCCCTTCTCTACCTTTCACTAGACTAACTTTAAAATAGACTTAGGACAGATACTAAGAGTCATTAGGTCTAGTCCCCACACTATATATATATGTATATATGTGTATATATTATATATACAATTTATACATAATATAGATTGTATATATATATGTAATATAAATACAAAATCCTCCTTGAAAATTATAAAAGGCTAGAAAAATCACTTATTTAACCTAAACATCTCAACCAACAAAACTATTCCAATATCTCCCAGTCCAAATATGGGGGAGTTGAGGAAAATAATATCTAAAGCTAAATATAAGTCATGTGTTATAGTTATCTTAAAATACTGAATTACCTTACCTTTGTTTACTGCCTAAAGAAGTTAAATGATGAGGATACTGATCTCAGTGGAAAAGACTAGAGGTCAATTTGCTTAGATAACTTTTTTTTTAATTTTTTAATGTTTTTTTTTTTTTATTTTTGAGAGTGAGAAAGGGACAGAGCATGAGTGGGGAAGGGGCAGAGAGAGAGGGAGACACAGAATGCGAAGCAGGCTCCAGGCTCTGAGCTATAGGCACAGAGTCTGACACGGGGTCCAAACTTACGAACCGAGAGATCATGACCTGAGCCAACATTGACGCTTAAACAACTGACCCACCCAAGCGCCCCTTGCTTATTAGATAACTTTTGATTGACAGACTTGTACTATTTATAAATATTCACAGTATGGACTGGAAGCCTAAACTGGTGATTTCTCACAAAGCAACACCGAAGTAGAGGGAAATGAGGAGATTCTGTAGATGGCCCAAAAAGTAAGTAGAATATAAGATACAAATTGCTTAGGATATGGCGACATATAGTAAGTGCTCAATTAAGATGTAATGAATGAATAAATACACCTTAAAAGTGTGATTAGGGATGAAAATATTGGTCACCAATCTCTTCCATGGTATCTTAATTTTCTTAAGTTATTGTTTTTTTTTTTTAAAGTAATCTCTGCACCCAATGTGGGGCTTGAACTCACAACCCTGAGATCAAGAGTCGTGTGCTCTTCTGAGTCAGCCATGCACTCCCATGCTACCCTAATTTTTATCAGGTTTTTTTTTTTTGGTAGTTAATTTTTCTTTGAAGTATTTGTTTATTTTTGGGAGAGTGCAAGCAGGGGAGAGGCAGAGAAAGGAGGACAGAGGATACAAAGCGGGCTCTGTGCTGACAGACTGACCACAGCAGTCTGATGTGGGGCTCGAACTCACGAACTGAGAAATCATGACCTGAGCCAAAGTCAGACGCTCAACAGACTGAGCTCCCCAGGTGCCCCTAGCAGTTCTTTTTGAGGCCAAATTTCTCCATTTCCTTAATATTCTCCCTTTCTAATTAACATAAGCCAAATTTTGCTCTAGGCAGAAATATAAAGTACTCTACAAACTTGATTTCTCAGGCTCTTCTAGAACTAAGGGAGGCCAAATCACATAGTTCTAGCCAATAATTTGTAGACAGTCTTTCTTTGGGATTTTCCAGGAAAACTACAGATGTGTGATTAAAAAAAAAAAAAAGATAGGAGCATTGGGCACGTGCCTTTTGCACCTCTCTCACCATACCCTTTCTGCCTGGAATGGGATATAATGACTAGAGGTTCAGCAACTATTGTATGAGCCTCCGTGGAGAAGAAAGCCACACATAAGAATGGAGGAAGTCTACACAGACCTGGAATCACACAGTACCATCATACAGACTGCTGCCTCTGGTCTCCTTATTCCATGAGAAAAATAAAACCTTACACGGTTAAATCATTATAGCTGAACTTCTATGTAGCTAAATGGCATCGTAAAATTACTTACCATGTACACTCTTTAAAACCTTTACCCCTTACACTCAAGGGGTAATTTACTCATTAAATCACAAGGTTTTGCCTCAATACATTCCTAGAGACATCACAAAATAAATTATTATAAAATACCCCCTTCGTGATGTAAGCAACATAACTGGCAGATAGGCCATAAAGACTCTGTATCATATAAGTCAGAGATAGAAGCAAACAGTTGTCAGCAAAACAAATTAAGAACTACTAACAACTAAACTGTTTAAATCAACGATTATTTATTCAATGCCAACTATGTGCCAGTAGGTGACTATTTTACCTCTAGACTTTGGCTTCTTCAACGGTGAAAGCAAAGTTTAGTTTCAGACCTAAAAAAATGAGTATTAATAGACTAGCTACACTGTGCATGCAAATAGCTAATAAAGTAAATGTATAATTCTTTAAAAATGCAACTTTTCTTTTAAAAAAAGAAATACAACTTTTTTATCTCAACTAACAGGTTAAGAATAAAAACATTCAATAAACAATTAAAAATGCTTCAAACGATAGCTGTCAAAACTTATTAAACAAAGCTACAATAATAAAGACTTTGTGCTACTAGAGTAAGACTAGGCATATAGATCAACAGAACAAAACTGAGAGTCCAGAAATAAATCCATGTATCTGTGGTCAATTGATTTTCAACAAGAGTGCCAAGACAATTCAACAGGGGAAAGAATAGTTGTTTTAACAAATAGTGCTGGGACAACATACAAAAAATGAGGTTGGACCCCCAACCTCACACCATATATAAAAACTTATTCAAAATGGATAAAAAACCTAAATGTAAGAGCTGAAACTATAAAATTCTTAGAAGAAAACATAGGGATAAATATTTGTGACCACCAGGTTAGACAATGATATTTAAAGCACAAGCAATCAAAGAAAAAATAAATTGGACTTCATCAAAATTAAAAACGTTTGTGTTTCAAAGAATATTATCAAGAAAGTGAAGACAACTTACAAAATGGGAGAAAATACCTGCAAATAATATGTGTGATAGGGGTCTACTATTCAGAATACTTAATATCTTTTACAACTCAATGATAAAAGGACAGGTAACCCAATTAAAAAATTGACAAAGAATCTGCACAGACATTTCTCCAAAGAAAATGTACAAATGGCCAATAAGCATATAAAAAGATGTTCAACATCATTAGCAATCAAGGAAATGCAAATCAAAAACAAATGAAACACCATTTTACACTCACATTAAGACGGCCATTAAAAAACAACAACAAAAAAAAATGGCCAATAACAAGTGTTGGCAGAGATGTAGAAAAATTGGAACCTTCATACATTGCTGGCGGGGATGTAAAATAGTACAGCCACTTTAGAAAACAGTTTGGCCGTTCCTCAAAAAGTTGGACTATTACTTACCCATAAAAAGGAATAAAGTACTGGTATTTGCTACAACAAAGGTGAACCTCCAGAATACACTAAGTGAAAGAGGCCAGACATATATTCTGTGGTTCCATTTATACAAAATTTCCCAAATAGAAAAATCCATAGAGATGGAACACAGACTTGGTGGTTGCCAGGGCTGGGAAATGGGGAGAAACTGTTCAGGGTGAGGGGTTTCACTTCAGAGTGATTGAAATATTTTGAAACTAGATAGAGGTGTGGTTATGCAACATTACCAATCTACTAAATGTCCATGAACTGTTTACTTTAAAATGGTTAATTTTTTATTTGAATTTCACTTTAATAAATTATTTTAAAAAAGAGAGAGTTGCCATATGACCCAGCACTTCCACTCCCAGGTGTATATGAGAGAACTGAAAAGATATGCTCACATAAAAACTTGTACACAAATATTCATAGCAGCAGTATTTGTAATAGCTAAAAGGTAGAACCAACCCAAATATCCATCAACTGATGAAAGAATAAACAAAATGTCCATATGATGGAATATTACTCAGCCATAAAAAGGAATAAAGTACTGAGACACCTGGGTGGCTCAGGCAGGTAAACATCCAACTTCGGCTCAGGTCATGATCTCATGGCTCATTGGGTTCGAGCCCCGCGTTGGGCTCTGTGCTGACAGCTCAGAGCCTGCAGCCTGCTTTGGATTCTATGTCTCCCTTTCTCTCTGCTCCTCCCCTACTCATGCTCTGTCTCTCTCTCTCAAAAATAAATAAACATTAAAAAATTAAAATAAAGGAATGAAGTACTGATACATGCTACAACACAGATTAACCTTGAAAACACTATCCTAAGTGAAAGAAGCCAGACACCACAGGCCACATGTTATAAGATTCTCTGTATATGAAATGTCCAGTAGAGGCAAATCCACAGAGACAGAAAGTAGACTGGTGGTGAGGGTAGGGTAAGAATGGGGAATGACTGTTAAAAATGAGTACAGGGTTTCTTTTTGGAGTTCTGGAAGCAGTGATAATGGTTGCACAACCTCGTGAATATATTAAAAGCCAATAAACTGTATATTTTAACAGGGTATATCTTATGGTATCTAAATTATATTTCAGTTTTTTAGAGTGATCAAAAAAAACCCACACCAAACTGTATCTTTAACATTTAGAAAGGTATTTGGGGAATAATTTGGATGACCTATATAAAAGCTGTCCAAAGAAACTGCAGCTGACCTTTTCTCTTTTAACATTTCCTGTAGCTCAGGTATTCAAAAACCATTTCATCAATGAAGAATGACTTATAATGTTTTAAGCACAGAATATTTATAAGTTTAAAGAAAATAAATGAAAAGCACACAAGGAAATATACCAACACATTAACCATAGCTGTCTTTAAGGCAACCTCCCCCTTTATTTCTACTTTTGTTTTTCATAACAAGCAACCACTTCTATAAAAACAAACTAAACATAAAAAATTAATGCTTACACAGAATTTAGACCTGCCTCAAAGAACTGCAAAAGCCCTCAATAAACGTGACGATGAGGATGTTTATTCCTAAGAAAACCGTTTGTTTGTTTTAGGATGGGCCTGCCTCAACAGTACTCTGCTTCCCATCAATCTTGTTCAAAAGCGTGCATGCTACCATATCAAGACTTCCAGGAAACAAGGGGTCTGAAATAATAACTCTTCACACTTTACTGGAAAGCCATAAAAGTAATTACTAAGTTAATGAGGCACTTACAAAGGATTATTTAAAAAGAAGCTTCAGAATTTCCTAACAGAACTGCTGACACAAGAGCTCAGGCAAAGGCACACTGCCACACGGTCTGCAGCCTTCAAGCCTGCATGGAACATGAGGAGAGGGCAAAGGGTCTGTGGGAAGAGCAGCCAGAGACTCAGAAAAGAAAGGACAGGGCAGGTGACAAACACTGTCAGCCATGAAGGGCAAAACAAAGTTTGACCTAAAGAGAGAGAAACCAATGGGGAGAGACTTGGTAGAGAACAAACCCCATGATGGCTTAGAAAAGTCTTGAGGTTAAGCTGTGAGTAGAGTGGTTCACAGTGTTTAACAAAGGAGAATAACACTTAGGAAACTAAAGAAGTGACACGCTTTTGTCTGGTTTAATTAGGAAGTATTTTCAGAGCAATTTTTCCCAATTTAATAGTTAATATTTTAGGGGCACGTGGGTGGCTCAGTCGGTTAAGTATCCGGTTTTGGCTCAGGTCATGATCTTGTAGTTTGTGGGTTCGAGCCCCATGTCATGCCCTGTGCTGACAGCTCAGATCCTGGAGTCTACTTTGGATTCTGTGTCTCCTTCACTCACTCACTCTCTCTCTGAGCCCTTCCCCCACTCATGCTGTCTCTCTCTCTCAAAAATAAACATTAAAAAAGTAGTTAATGTTTTATGGAAAATGGCTAATGCATGCTCCCATAGATATTACTCCCATTTTAAACATTATATGAACATGAAACATATTTCAATAATATTTCAAAAATCTCTACTTTAAATTCCAACAGAAGTTCCAACAAAAATGTCAACCTTATTATTTGCAAAAAACTAACAGTAGATTCTTATTGTTGATGAAAGTTTTTTTAGTAGTATTATCACCAAAATGAAAGATGATCTGTCTAAACTGATTTAATACTGTTTTTGCCTGACTGAAAATGATAAAAGTATTAATCCAAATGATCTTACTTCTTTGATCAGCTACCAAATTTCCATTAGTTTCCCTTATCACCTCAATTCTAGATTTCCAGAGTAGCTTACCATCTGATCTCCTTGTTTCCATACATTCAACATGTATTCCCTGAGTACGCCATAGTTTAGAAATGGAGCTAGACATTCGAAAAAGTCTATGGCATTTCCAGACATGGATCCTGCTCTAAGACTGAGTAAGACTTAATAAAAGAGGAAGAAACACCTACATAATACAATGAGGAAAGAGATCATTTAAAGTCTTAGGTAAATTGCTAAAGGGAATTCATAGAAGGAAGAAATAGAATGGAGAAGGAGGGGTGTGATATTTTTGACAGACACACTGAGTTGAATAGGGAAGAATTACATGTGGTGAAATATGGGCAGAGGGAATATTCCAGGCAAGCAGTGGGGCATGCAAGGGGAAAACACAGGGATCAGCAAACAAGTGGCTGGACTTTAGGGTACTTGAAGGAAATTAATGGGAAAAAAAGTTTGAAAGGCAGTCTGGAGCAAAAGGAAGGAAGTCCTACGTTAATTTTAAAAGTTGGAATTTTACAATATAGTGGAGAACTACCCAGGGCATCTGAGGCAGAGAACATTAATCTCCCTAAAGTGCAACACTAGTCTGGCATTTTGGCAACAATGTATAAAACAGGTTCACTGAAGACTGGCCATGGGAGATGAGTTGAGCTGCTGCAACAGACCAGAGGGATTTTTAAAACTAGGATTTTGAAGAAAGGATGGATTACAGAATCATGCATGTAGAGACCCAGCTGGATTTAGGGAGCAAAAGAAAGGGGACGAGGCTGCGAAGATGAGGAGGGATGCCATCATGACAACCTAGGTGATGTGGGGAGAAACAGGATAAACAGATTTGCCAGGGAAGATGAACTCACTTCAGACATTCTAGGCAAAGGAGAGATTATCCAAATAGCCATGTCTAGAAGACAGTAGGAAATGCACAGTAAGACAGGGAGAGAGGTGGGCTAGACAAAGATTTGGAGGTTATCTCCACGGATGTGACAGCTGACACTGAGAGACTACCAAGGGAGAGAATGTAGATAGAAAACCAGGTCAGGGGGCAAACTGTATCTTATTCTAGATTCACTCTCAATTGCTGCCACATTTATCTTCCTAAAACACCTGGACTTTTTGCCATGCATACAAAATAAAGTCTAGACTCTTTTTTTAAATAATTTTTTTAATGTTTATTAATTTTTGAGAGAATCTGTGTGCACGCATGCGTTTGGGTTAGGGGCAGTGGTTGGGGGGGGGGGCGGTGGGGAGACAGAGGATCTGCAGGCTCCGTGCTGACAGCAGAGAGCCCGATGCGGGGCTCAAACTCATGAACTCTGAAATCATGACCTGAGCCAAAGTTGGATGCTTACCCGATTGAGCTACCCAGGAGCACCTGAAGTTGACTCTTCAGCTTTCTTTTTCAAACTCTTCACAAACATTGCTACCAATACCTGCATATTCTTCTCACTTGCCACCTTTCCACAAGAACCTCTGATCCCACGGGAGCATCCTGCTAATGGTCCTTATCAGAAAACCCGCCCCCCCCCAGTGGGACTGCACCTAGCACCCCAAGCACAAAGGATTCCTCCACCCACACCCAAACAATAACTCAGCACTCACCTGGTTTTGCTGGTCACCTTTTTAGGTATATAAATCTTATCCTAATCTAGGACAGTAATTCATTTACGCACTATATCAGGGTCAGCAAACTCTTTCCGTCAAAGGTCAAAACAGTGAGTATCTTAGGTTGTGTGGGGCTAACATCTCTGTCACAACTACTCCTCTCTGCCACTGGAGCACAGAAGCAAGCCCAAAATGCAGACACGAGCATAGCTGTGTTGCAATACTTTGTTTACAAACTCTAAAATCAGAGTTTCACATAATTTTCACCTGTCATAAAACCTTATTCTTATGATTTTTCCCCCCAACCATTTAAAAAAGTAAAAATCGGGGTTAAGCGTCCGACTCTTGATTTCAGCTCAGGTCATGATCTCATGGTTCATGGATTCATGCTGCTGGGTTCTGTGCCAACAATGCAGAGTCTGCTTGGGATTCTCTCTCTCCTCTCTGCCCCTCCCCCGCTCTCAACATAAATTTAAAAACTTAAAAAATAATAAAATAAAAAATAAAAAAGTAAAAATCATTCTTAGCTTGCAGGCCACGTAAAAATAGGCAGCAGACCATATCTGGCCCTCAAGCATAATTTGCCAACCCCTACAGTGTATCATAATTCTTGTGACTAACAAAAATGTCATCTTTCATGCAATCACTCATTAAATGTTTTTTGTACCAATGGGGGAGAGGTACTGGTTATTTTCCTTTAGTTAATATTAACATCTTGTATTTAACATGGCAAAATGTCATACCTCTGTAAAGTAAGCCATCCCAATGCTCAAATAGAAACTGCTACCCCCTAGTGAGAAGATGGACCAAATGCAACATGAGGCTTTAATGATTCTGCTGGTGTCTCATTGTAAAATGCTTGTATGAAAGGAATACAGCTAGGTATGATGGGGATACACATTACAAGGATGGAGCATAAGGATTAGGGTTGAGTCTTAATTTAAAAATCAAATGCATTTTTATTTAAGGAATTCAGTTTATAATTTTATTCAACTTCAAAAATTCTGCAAACAAGATTCTGCTCTTCCAACCATACATATATAGTACTTAGGAACAGATTAACAAATATAGACTTTGTTACACTTCACAAAACATTTTAACTGAAAGGGCACTGCCATAAGACACACTCTCTGAAAAATTTCTAGTCCGGAATTAGAAACATTCAACACAATATCTCACTTTTACCAAATAAAAATGTCTAGAATATCATTTTATCAGTAAAGTAACATAAAGCTTTCCAGCTTTCGATTGAAGATGAAAAATGAAAAGACATGTCATTTCAGATCAGGCTAAAAATTTTCCAAAGAGAAAATACGTATGAACATTTCAGCAGCACTTGAGATGTATTGCAGATTAACAAAGAAAAAGCAGGAGCAGCACATGACATAATTCTACATTCACTTCAGTTTTTTTTAAGACACTAAAACAGTTTTTAAAAAAAATGTCCAATATATAACATATGGCTGCTTTGCAATGTCTGTGTTTCTTAAAGCTTTGGGGAAAAAAATGTCCAATATAGTCCTATCCTTTTCTACTACAGAAATCTCAGAATATTTCTGTAAGGGAGGCACCTGGGTAGCTCAGTTGGTTGGGTGTCCGACTTCAGCTCAGATCATGATCTCAAGGTCTGTGAGTTCGAGCCCCACATTGGGCTCTGTGCTGACAGCTCAGAGCCTGGAGCCTGCTTCAGATTCTGTGTCTTCCTCTCTCTGCACTTCCCCTGCTCATGTTCTGTCTCTGTCTCTCTCAAAAATAAATAAACATTTCAAAAGCATTTTTAAAAAGAGTATTTCTGTAAGAGTCTTTTTCGACCACAAAAGAAATCTTTCAAGTCTTAAAAGTTGGAGGTACAAGTCAATGGCTAAGGCCTTAGAAAGAAGAAAAAGAAACTCAGTTTCCAGGCCTCCACCAACCAAACAGGTTAAGCTGAAGCTCAGGAGGAATAATCCCAGAAAAAAATGTTTTCTCCTTATTCCTCTTTTTTTTTCCTTTAATATATATATATATTTTTTTAAATATGCTTATTTATCCTTGAAAGAGAGAGCATGAGCAGGGAAGGGGCAGAGACAGAGGGGGACAGAGGATCCAAAGCCGGCTCTGTGCTGACAGCAGTGAGCCCCACGTGGGGCTTGAACTCACGAACCATGAGATCAAGAACCATGAGAACCATGAGCCGAAGTTGGACACTTAACCGACTGAGCCACCCAGGCACCCTATCATACTTCTCTTAACCAGAAGAATAAACTCTTGCTCCCAGATTCATCCATTTATGGTTCTGGTTCACTTATGACTGCCAGCACTTACCCCAGTAGTTAAGTATTCAACTTAGACACTGGACATGTTTTGTATTTTTTCAATATAAATACCTCTTAAATTTGCACCTGATTCATCTGAGATGTTAAAGTGCAAATGGCAACCCAAAAGTAGGTAAGGAAGGAAATTCCCAACTCCTCTCCTGCCTCCATTCCCTCTACTTATTTCTTTAAAATCATGCTTTTGGGGGAATTTCTCTCACCTTCTGCATATGCCCTACTTTATCTCTGCTTCACACTCTGGATGCACAGCCACAAAAATGATTGTGCCAAAGAGGAACAATGATGTTAAGCCACCAGAGAAGAATCATCTTAAGATTATCAGTTGTAAATCAGGTGCTTCCTATAGGTTCTCATCTAATCTCATATGGCATTATCCCAATTTTTCAGAAGAGAAAATGGTCTCTGAAAGATTAAGCAACCTAAGGACTACAGTAACCAACCACCCCAGTTCGCCTGAGACTGAGGAGGTTCCTGGGATGTGGGACTTCATTTTAAAACTGGGACAGTCTTGAGCAAACATGGTCACCCTTCTGAGGACACATAGCCCATCCTTACCCTTTCATAGGTTCAGATCTGAGCCGAGCCAGTTGGGCTCCAAAGCCCATGCACTCTCTCCCAGGACTTCTGTTTTTCCCCAACTAACCTCTCTCTCAAACTTCAGAAGCCCCAATATCTTCCTCACCCCCAGGCTTCTGGGCCCAACCTAATTCTGATGAAAAATATTCAGTCTCTTCTTACCAGGTCTTTTCCTCTGTAATGCATACAGGTCTTTCTTAACTCCCTATTACAGTATACCCAAAGGACCACCACTGGCAACCTGAATGGGATGATAAAAAATTAAAGTAAAAACTAAAAGGCAAAAGGACCTATGGAAGGCTGATTTCTTTTCAATCCAATTTCTCCTTTACATCATTAGCATTTAAACCCCTTTGAGGATGGTGGGGAAGGGCAGTGGTTAGAGAACAAATAAATTGTTCTCTCCTCAAGGATGTGAGGGAAAGAATGAAGACATGAATCTACCCCCCCCCCCCAGGGGGAACGAGGTAAAGATGAACATCTTAATTTAAAGCAAAAAAGTAAATGCAGTATACGGAAGGCAGAGCTTTTCCTGGGGTCTGAATTAAGAACTGAGAGAGGGTGGCACCAAGAATGCGCTTTTGGCAAACCATGTAGGAACTGTCATGTATAGAATGTTTCTGCAGGAAAATAGATTTTTCTAAACAAGTCAATGTCATACAGAAACTTCTGTGGCAAAACTGCATGCAAGAGAATACCTAACTACTTCCACAAAGGCAACAAGGTTTTACTTCCACAATGTCTAGGGCAGTGCTCAGATGCCTGTTTAATAAATAACATTTATTAAACGACTTTTCCATGCTTGAGAAATTTCATTTTTTCCTTCGGTCTTACTTCACTGACTCCCAACACAGGAGACACTGCCAATGGATACCTTCTACACTCTTGCTTCTCAAGGTATGGTTCATGGACTAGTTGTATCTGCATCACTTGATTCCGTACCGAATTAGAATCTGCATTTTTAAAAAAACACAAGTTGCCCAGGTAAATCGCGGGGCATTAAAGTTTGCGGAGCACTGCCTTATAAGTTTGTTATAGATAAATCCTTCCAATCCCCAACTCCAATCTCTCCATCGGCTTGAGAAAAAACGGAGCGCACACCTCGCACACGGCCAGCGATCAACCCACAGTGGGGTTGGGAACTGTCACCCCAGGGCGTCCTTCCTCCCTGACAGTCCCCCATCCGCTCACCTTGATGCGCTCCCCATCAATCTCCACCGCTCGTTCTCGGAAATCCACCCCGATAGTAGCCTCGGTGCGGTCCGGGAAGCGCCCGGCGCAGAAGCGGTAGGTCAGGCACGTCTTGCCCACATTGGAGTCACCGATCACGATTATCTTGAAGATACGGGAGCGAGCCGGAGGCAGAAATACTGAAGCCCCTGACACCGCACCGCTGGACGTGAAGCTTGCCTCGAGAGACGACTCCATCTCCGAAGCCATTCTCCGGACCCGCCCCAAACTGAGGCGGAGGAAAGGAGACGCAGAAAGGCTGAGAGATTACGCCACCGCGAGCGAGCGCGCCCAGCCGGCCGGCTCGGCTGCGCAGCGTCGCAGGAGCCACCGCCCTCCAGCCCGGCAACGCGCGTGCGCACCTTCCCGCCCCGGCCCCGCGCAGGTGTGGCGCCCACCAGCCCGGGCTCACTGCTCCTCCCACCTGGCCCACGGCTCCACCCCGCGGTTATGCGGGCCGGGGCCAGTCTACCTGGAAAGGCAGGGGACAGGCCGGGAGCTGGACGGCGGGTGCGGAGGGCCAGCCAAGCGGCCAAGTGAGCGGAGCGGCCAAGCAGAGCGCCCCAGGCCCGACAGCCAGGCTGGCCCGGCCCCGCCACGTCCAAGGCTCCCGCCCTCCGGAGGAAGCCGCGCAATCACTCTGGGGGCGGGGAGAGAAAGACAGCTGAGGAAGGAGTTACCACCAGGCACTCTCTCGCGAGAGGGCCGAAGAGCCGCCTTCAACGGGTGCCTGGTGAGGGGCTGTGAGGTCTTCGGAAGGCTGGGATGGCGAGTTCGGCGTTGTAGTCGACGTCGTTGGGGATTCCCCGGACTTGGAGGTGGAAGCGAGTTCCCTTGGCTTGCAGCTGGGAGGTTGTGGTGTCGGATGTACCCCCTGCCTCCTCCGGACTCTCTGGACCCCGCGAGTTGGGACAGCGACAAGGACTGGAGGGGGTGGGGCGTGAGGCGCCGCCGAGAGGCCGCCCGTCGCGAGATGCGCTTGGGGACGAGCTCCCGGTCGCTTGGGGTATTGCCGCCTTCCGTCGTGGCTGGCGCGTGTTTGGCAGTGAGCAGGTGGGAGTTCGAGGCCGCCTGCCGCCTGGGCACAGAGGACACCCCTTAGGCCAAGTGAGGATATCCACGGGACTCTGGTGCCCTGGGCTCGTTTGGCTAATGCCCCAGGTCCAGAAAGTAGAGCAGATCCCATGCGGGCCACTTGGGGGTATTGAACCGGGAGTCTTCACCAGACGCCCTCTCTAGCGAGAGTAAAACCCATTATGCCCTAGTTATGTCTTAGTGCCTGCATGTCTGTAAATATTACTGAGTGCACGTAGTTGTCTTCGGCACACTATTTAAGGAAAACATTATTAGACGGGACCACTCAACCTTAAAGAATCTTCTCTGGATTACTGTGAATTCTTCAGAGGAAACCTATCATACATTAACAAACACAAAAGGCCCAAATGTGCGAACTCTGCTTTTTGTGAAAAGTTGTGTTGTTTTGCAAAAACAAGACTGTATTTTTTTCTGTTTGAGCAAATGGTTATGTTCGTTCGTAAAGTCAGGGGCTATGGAGAGGAGGACACGGCAGGATTTAAATAGAGTGAGAGGAATGGTAGAGCACTCCAGAGTTTTAGGAAAGGAGATAAACTGCTTATTCTATTAGATTACATGAAAATGTAGTCAGAAGAAATTAGAGGTAGAACCCGAGTGTGCCCAGAATTAACAGGAATTTGCAAAAGCCTTAATATATAGTAATGTCTGTTGCAGTAGAAAAACTATCCAGTCACTAATATGCCAAGCTATGTTAGCCAGGGAAAAAAGTTTACCCGTCTGCTTGAATGTGTATGCCAGTTACATTTATTCAGTTTCCTGCTAGAGAAATTTTCAGATTCGAATTGTTTATTTGTGAGGTTGTTATCACGAAAATTAATCATTTCCCAAACTATTAGAGGGCCTTGGAATATATTCCTCTCATTTACTCTACCTGTCCCATTCAAAGGAGAGAAGCTGAAGATGTAAGACAAAAAGCAGTTGAAGAATTCAAAGCTGTGGATAATCAGGTAATTTCAAAGGATGAGTAAAAAAAAAAGCAGCAGTATCTTTGCACCCTAAGACCCTTGCTCTTTTATATTCAGACCTTTTCAGTTTAGCTCTCGCTAAACTATCAGAAATCCCTTTTCTTGTTTGTTTTTCTAAATCCTATTCATATTTCAAAAGTTTTATCTCTGTGAAGGTTTTCCT
Organism: Panthera tigris; assembly: GCF_018350195.1. NCBI lineage: Eukaryota > Metazoa > Chordata > Mammalia > Carnivora > Felidae > Panthera > Panthera tigris. Next base: position 86,238,566 of record NC_056663.1, read on the forward strand.
GATTCCTTTGGCTTAGAATGTTCTTTGCTTTATTCTAAAACTAGTACACTTTGGGGGGTATTGCTCATTTGGTCTTTGAAACTTATTTTCACTGTTTAAGTTTTGTAATTATGTGTTGTGTCCTACCAGCCAGATTGTCAGCTCTTGACTACTGACGGAAAGCTCATTGTTATTCAGCAAATGATGAATAGGTTAGTGAAGTGAGAAATTTCTTGCGTGAAGTTTGTCAATTTGAGCCCTTTGCCAATTATACACACTTCAATACTACTTAAACAGAAGAAAATACTATAGACACTTGACATTGTTATCAGGAGTTTTGCATTTTCAGCCTGCAGTTTGAGAGACTCTGTGTGACTGAGGTATATACCACTCTTAAGTGAATAATCCCAGACCTTCCAGGTTTGATACTTGGAGATTCTACTATTGGGAAGAGTGGATGGATTTGCAGCCGTATTTTCTGAGAATTCATTTTGTCCTTGGAATTCTTCACTCCTTGCTGTCACGATCACCTGACCTCAAAGTAGAAGGATGTAACTTTTTCTTAATACTTTGCTACATAGCTGAGAAGAGACTAAATTTGAATCTTTAGCAGTCCAACTTAATCTTGAACAGTATAAATGGTTTAGGGTATTTATTTTGATTTATAGATTTATAATTTATTTAGGGTATTTGTTTAGATATATATTTAAAAATACTTTTCTAATAGAAAAAACTGAATGAGTATTAGAAACATAAAATAAGGGGAACCTGAGTGGCTCAGTGGGTTAAGCGTCCAACTCTTGATCTGAGCTCAGGTCTTGATCTCAAGATTGTGAGTTCAAGTCCCATGTTGGGCTGCATGCTGGGCGTGAAGGCCTACTTAAAAAAAAAAAAAAAAAAAAAAGGACGACGAAGAAAAAGAAGAAACATAAAATAAGGGTAGTCTTCAGCATTGTTTTGTTTTGCTACAGAGATGTCACCTCCCTGTGGCAGAGGCCACTCTTAAACTGATCTTAACCAAGGAATAGCTCCTAGACAGTTTCACTCTTCAGTTCAGGCCTGAGCACAGAGGACAAAGGATAGTTTTCTTGCTTGCCTAGTTAAGGGCTTTCAGTCTTGGCACTGTTGACATTTTGAGCCAGGTAATTCTTTGTTATGGGAAGCTGACCTGTGCATTGTGGGATGTTTAGCAGCATCTCTGGCTAGTACCAACTACATGCCAGTGGTATTCCATTCCTAGTTGTAACAACCTAAATCTCTAGACATTACCAAAGCTCTTGGGGGGCAAAATTGTGCCCCCTCCCCACTCATGGAAAAGCATGGCCTATATAAGGGCCCTTCTCACAATTCTGATTACCTGTACATCCTGACTGATAGTATGAGTCATCTCTCTCTTAAAGACAGAACTCTAATTCCCCAGAGAAGTACAGCATTGGTCTTATTGGCCTCCACCAGATTACCATGATATTTATGTAATATCATAAAAAAGATATTACAGTATAAGTAGCAGAATTTAACTTTAGTACCTAAATAGTAAATTGCCATTATAATTTTATAGGTTAGCTTACTGAGTTTTAGAATTAAATCCAGAAACACAAAACAGATCAAAAAAGGAAAGGGCTGGTTCTTCGCAATGATCAATAAAATAAATACGGCAAAATAAAAATAGCAAAGGTTTTTAAACCAGAGAGAAGATGTTAGGAAGGAAAAAGGAATTAAACTCAGATTCAAAGGGAATTTTATTTTAAGTAAGCTCTACTCCCAATGTCGGGCTTGAACTCACAACCCAGAGATCAAGAGTCACATGCTCTACTGACTGAGCCAGCCAGATGTCCCCAAAGGGAATTTTAAATATAAAAGAATACAATGTATAACTCCATGTTCTCATAAAAATATTTTATTGAGCACCTACCACATGAGAGAAAGGCACTATATGAGTTGCAAAAGATACTATGGTTAACAAAAAGACCCAATTTGTGGAAATTATTTAACAGAGTACCAGAGAAGAAGGGGGTTGTCACCTCTAACCCTGCATTGTTCAAGGTTCCACTGTATATCTTACATTATATGTGTTGTAGTATGATAGTACTTGGAGGTAGATTGTGATAAATTAAAGATTCATATGGTAAAACTTAGAACAAAAACTAAAATAATAAAACAAATAAGCATAGCTAAGTAGCCAGCAGAGAAATTAAAATGGAATACCACAGGGGAGCCTGGGTGGCTCAGTTGGTTGAGCGTCTGACTTCAGCTCAGATCATGATCTCATGGTTCATGAGTTTGAGCCCCATGTCAGGTTCTGTGCTGACAGCTGGGAGCCTGGAGCCTGCTTCAGGTTCTGTGTCTCCCTCTCTCTGCCCCTTCCCCACTCATGCTCTGTCTTTCTCTGTCTCTCAAAAATGAATAAACGTTAAAAAAAATTTTTTTTTAATTTTTTAAAAAATGGAATACCACAAATTAGTCCAAAAGAAGACAAAAGGAAAAATAAACAAAATGTAGATTGGGCAAATAGAAAACAATATATCAAAAATTAAATTAATTGTAAATGGTCTAAACACTATGATTAAAAATAAATACAAAAGCAAGGCCTAATTATGTACTACTGACTACAGAAGAAAAAAGGCATCATCAACATAAAGACACAGATAAGTTCAAAGTAAAATGATGGAAAAAGATATACAAACAGAATAAAGCTGGAATATCTACACTAATACCAGATAAAGTTGAATTCAGGAAAAGGAATTTGGCCCATCTTCAGGACAAGAGATAAAGAGGGACACTTCATAATATAAAAAGGTCAATTCATCAAGAAGATACAGCAACAAAGCTTAAAATTACATGAACTAAAAACTGACAAGACGGAAAAGAGAAATAGACAAATCCACAATTATAGCTGGATTTCAACATTTCCTTCTCAGTATTTGATAAACGGGTAGATTTTAAAAATCAGTAATGATAAAGAGGATTTGAATAATATTATCAACCAATCTGACCTAATTGGTATTTAGAATTACATCAAACCATGGCAGAGTACACATTTATTTCAAAATGCACATGGAACATTCACCAAGGTAGGCCACAAACTGGGAGATTTTTTTTTCTTTTAATTCACAGTAAATTTAAAAATAGATGAAAATTGTATTAGGGTTCAGTCAGGAAATAGAAACTACATAGTAATTTGGCCATGTAATGTTCAATAATTATTAACTGCGATGGGTTTGAGATAAGGGATTTAACTAGTAGAAGATAAAGAGAACTCTTAAATATTGTAGGGATATCAGATATAAGAAGTAGTTAACTACCCCTAGGGCTAAGATAGACTCCCCAAAGAACACATACACACCTGCTGATCCCAGCTCCAGGCTGAGATCTAGACCTTGTTATAGCGGAAAAGACCCTGGCTTAATGACTGTTAGAGAATTTGCTATGGTACTGTGCCAGTGAAACATGCTGGTAATCCACCCTTTGGAACTTGCTGAAAGTCCACCTGCTAGGGTGCCAGAGAAAGCTGTTCATGGGTAGGTATCTTGCAGAAGCCACTCTGCTACAAAACTTGAAGGTGGGCCTGGGGAAGCTGCTGGGTACTGGACAAATTGCCCATACTGCAGGAGCCAGGCAAAGGATAGGGGGTGCCAGAGAAGCTATGTGTATTGCAAGTGACAGCCAAGCAAGCAAGCAAGAACAAGGAAGGAAAATTCTTACCAGCACCCTCTACTGACATAGCTTAACACCGTGCCAGCTGGCAAAGGAAAAATGTTTAAAGAGCTTAGTTCCAGTTTTAGAGCAAGCAATGAATCTAGGAGATAGAACAATTCTTAATAAACAGCTTAGAGAAGAAAAATCTGTCATTGTCTTTACAGATGCCAAAAAGATATCTGATTTAAAGTTTAACATCCATATCCAATTTAAAAAATCTTTGGTAAATTAGGAATTGAAGGATACTAGTAAAGAATATCAGACATTTTCCAGAAGTATGGCTAGTAAGGTTCTTTGAGGGACCCTCCTGCCAAACAGCTATAATCTGCATGAGAATGCTCTATGAGGCATTATTGGTCCCAAGAGATTGAGAATATCCTAAGGAATTCCCACTACTATCACATACACACAAACCCTTAGCCCAGGCTGATCAGCAAGCAGATAGAAGAACATGTGTCTATAACAACTGGAATCCAGATACAGAGTCTTAAACTAGCTACCAAGTGGAAAAGCCATACATAGGAGGTGCTCATTTTGAATTAATTTGAAGTCTGTGTTGTTCTCTGGCTATGAGCAGAAAAAAACAAAACCTCTCTGGAAGAAAACATCCCAACTTAGGTCAAGAAGACTTTCAAAATTAAGGTGAAGCAATAAGCTCACAATCAAAGAACTCCAAGCACCAAGAAGCCAAACTATTATGAGTATCTGCAGGAATAACATTCAGTAGATATGTAACTCCAAGGCCATAGATGGTGGAATTGACAGAGTACAGAATATCTATGTTCCATATGTTTCAAAAAGTGTAAGATGTAATCACAAAGATGAGCAAGAGACTACCAAGAATGAACAGGTATGCTGGGAGGCATGTAGGAGAGGAGAGACTTTCTAGACATTAAAAATACAGTTGTCAAAATGACAAAACTCAATAGAAAGGTTAGAGAGCAAATTAGATACAGATAAAGAGAGAATTAATAAATGAGAAGATATACCCGAAGAAATAATCTAGAATATACTATAGAGAGACAAGGAACTAAAAATACGGAAGAGATATTTTAAAAAACGGAAACTTGGATGAGAGAGTCTATCACATAACTAATTGGAATCTAAGGAGGATAGAATAAAAGACAAACAATATTTTCCCCCCAAATTCTGTAAAACTTCAAACATACAGAAAAGTGGAGAAATTGTACAGCAAATATTTATATCCAGCATCTACATTCTAGAATTAACATTCTGTTTCATAAACTACATCATTTACCCATTCTCCTACCCATCCATCAATGCATTTTATATATATATGTTTATTTTTGAGAGAAAGAGAGTGCAAGCAGGGGAGAGGCAGAGTGAGAGGGAGACACAGAATCTGAAGCAGGCTCCAGGCTCTGAGCTCCTGATGCAGGACTTGAACCCAGGAACCATGAGATCATGACCTGAGCTAAAGTCCAGGGCTAAACTGACTGAGCTACCCAGGCCCCCCATGCATTATGTTTTTTTATCCATTTTAGGTAAGTTGGCAGATGTCATACTTAAAGATTTCACTATGTTTACCATTAACTAGTGTTCAAATTGCTTTATAGGTTTTTTCCCCTAGGTAAAATTTATTTGTTTGTTTATTTTTAATTTGAGAGAGAGAGAGGGGAAGAGGGGCAGAGGGAGAGAGAGAAAGAATCTCAAACAGGCTCTGCACTCAGTGTAGAGCTGGATGCAGGGCTTGATCTCACAACCTTAGGATCATGACCTGAGCCAAAATCAAGGTTCAGATGCTCAGTCAAGTGAGCCACCCAGATGCCCCCCCCAGGTACAATTTATGTACAATAAAATGTACAAATCTTAAATGCACCATTCACTGAGTTTTTACAAGTGCATATACTGGTGTAACACAAACTCCTATCAAAAAATACAACATATCCATCACCCCAGAAAGTTCTCTCATGTTCCTTGTCAGTCAAGCCCTGTCCCCTACCTCCCACTGGTAACCACTGTTATACGAGGCAATATTTAAAGAAATAGTACCATGACTTTTGCAGTAATGATGAAAAACATGTACCTAGGGGTTCAAGAATCACAACATAACCAAAACAGGATAAATAAAAAGAAATACATAACACACTGTAAAGAAATTGAAAAACTCACACACACACACACACACACACACACACACACACAAATATCTTAAAAGCAGCCAGAGAGAAAGCCACTTGCCAAAAAAACCCAGCAATTAAAATCACAGGGGCGCCTGGATGGCTTAGTCAGTTAAGCATCTGACTCTTGGTTTTCAACTCAGGTTATGATCTCATGGTTCATGAGTTCAAGCCCCACATCAGGCTCTACACTGACATTGCAGAGTCTCTCTCTTTGTCTCTCTCTCTCTCTGCCTCTCCTGCTCTTGCATGCTGTCTCTCTTACTGTCTCTCTTTCTCTCTCAAAATAAATAAACTAAAAAAAAAAAAAAAAAAAGAACAATGAGGGGTGCCTGGGTGGCTCAGTTGGTTAAGTGACTGACTTTGCTCAGGTCACGATCTCACGGTTCTTGGGTTCGAGCCCTGCATGAGGCTCCTCCACACTGACAGTGCAGAGCCTGCTTGGGATTCTCTCTCTCCCCCTCTGTCCCTCCTCACTCCCTACCCTTCCCTCTCAAAATAATACATAAACTTTAAAAAAAGAAAAAAGAAAAATATTTTTTTAAAAAAGAAATGGAAAGGATCATTAATTTTTTTAAAAAAGGTTTTGTTCACTGGGAAGATAAAATAATTCCTTATTTTTTTATTTTTTCATTTTATTAAAAAAATTTTTTTTAACGTTTTTTGAGAGACAGAGAGAGAGCACGAGCAAGGGAGGGCAGAGAGAGAAGGAGTCACAAAATCCAAAGCAGGTTCCAGGCTCTGAACTGTAAACACAGAGCCCAACATGGGGCTCGAACCCATGAACATGAGCTCATGACCTGAGCTGAAATCGAACACTCAACTGACTGAGCCACCTAGGCACCCCTATTTTTTTATTTTATTTTAGAGAGAGTACGCTGAAACTGGGAGAGGGGCAGAGAGAGAGAGAGAGAGAGAGAGAGAGAGAGAGGGAATCTCAACCAACTCAAGCAGGCTCCACACTCAGCATGGAGCCCGATGCAAGGCTTGATCCCATGACCCCAGGATCATGACCCAAGCTGAAATCAAGAGTCGGACACTTAACCGACTGAGTCACCCATGCACCCTAAGATAAAATAATTCTAAACCTGTTCGTAACTAATAAAAATGGGCTTGGAATACGTACAGAAAAAAAAAAAAAAAAAAAAAACTACAGAGGGTGGCGAATTTCCATGCAACCTTCTCAGTTTTGATAGGTTAAGCAAATGACAAACCAGTACACTGGCCTAGGCACTGAGTATACTGAAGACAGTGAGGCAAACCATTGCCTTCATGGAAAACCTGTATGCTAGAGGAAGAGAGAAACATTTTAACAAGAATATAGTGCAATTTTGGTTAATGATAAATGAAAGAAGAAAAACAAAGCAAGAAGTGACAGCATGCCTGGAAGAGGTGGTTATCTTATATGGGTGGTAAGGGAAGACTTCTTTGAGAAACTAGTATCTAAGCAGAGACACAAATGAGGTGAGGTAGCAAGTGATGTGTATATATGGGGTAATGGTTTTGCAGGCAAAGGGAACCACAAAGACCCTGAGGCAAAAACAAAGTTCGAGGAATGAAAATACATGTATTTAAATTTTTAAAACCTACTTAGAATCAATATATATATTTTTACATTTCAAGTGAAATGTAGAATTTTTACATTTCAAGAGGCCCACACACCCTCTCCTCTTTATGTTAGAGTTGTCATCAATTACACCGATGTGTGTGGAAAACTCCCTGAAACACTGTTGTAGCTTTCGCTTTCAACGTCAAACATATTTTCAAGAACTCGGGAGGAGAATTCTCTACTGTACTTCTACAGGCAATTTACCATTTCTGGTGCTCTTCCTTCATTGCTGGTGTTTCAAGTTTCCTTCCAGGATACTTATCTTCTGTCTGAAGAATTTCCCGTAGCAATTTTTTTAGAACAGGTCTACTGGCAATGAATTCTTTTAGTTTTCTGCATCTAAGAATGCTATTATTTCCACTGAATTTCTGGAAGATATTTTCACTGGATTATGCTGTTACGTGTTGACCATTATTTTCTTTCAGCACTTTAAAAATGTTGTGCCACTTTCTGCTGGATTGCATGGTTCCTGGTAAGCAATCTGCAGTCAAATTGTTACCCTGCAGATAATACATTGTTCTCTGGCTGCTTTCAAGACTTTGTCTTTATTTTTCAGCATTTCAATTATGATATATTTGGGCAGAGATTTGTTTGTGATCATCGTGTTTGGGCTTTGTTGAACTTCTTGAATCTATATTTATGTCTTTTGTCAAATCTGAATATTTATTCAAAAATTTTCAGCACCTTTTATTATTGTCCCACAAGTCCCTCAGATTCTATTCACTGTTTAGCCAGTATTTTTTTCTCTCTGTTGTTCAGGTTGGATAATTTCTATTGATTTATTTGCAAGTCAATGATGCTTTTCTCTGTCATATCCACTCTGCTAATGAGAGTATACATTGAATTCTTAAATTTTTGGCTACTATAGTTTTCAATTCTAAAATAACCACCTGGCTTTTCATTGTATTTTCCATTTCTTTGCTGATACTTTCTATTTTTCCACTGGTTTCAAAAGTGCATTTGATTGCTTATAAGAGAATTTTTTATAATAGTCAAGAACTTTGTAGGTCTGAGGTTTTACCTTAACTTGCAAATTAATAAGTTAAGCCACCATAGTTTCATGGATAATGGCAGAAGACATGAGTCTCCTGGGTCAGAAACAAAGAAGAATCTATTAGCCATAGCAGTAGCAGGAAGCAGAATTTCAACATTTATGCTAGATTCCTAAGTCCCAGTTCCCACAGAGGACAAGGTGATCCTGTACATGAAGTGAGTTGCGTTATAAGAAAGGAACTCTATGGGAAACTCCAACCTGTAATAAGAGGCTAGCAAACCTATCCGACTGTGCCATGAAAAGAGATGATCTTTTTTATCCTGGACAGCAAACAAATTCACCCTTGTCCTCACAGGAAGATATTATCTGTCTTCCAAGGATATTTAAAGTACAAGCATCCCTGAAAAGATAATCCAGGAAAAAACCTGTTAATGCCTTTGCCCAAAAGACTTGTGGAAATACAAGAGATGAATGGAAAATCATCTCCCAACAAATAACTGCTTTAAGGCCTTTTCTCACATAATTCTATCATCTCTCAATCCTCTCAATGTTGGCGTCTTTTTTCCCCATGTAAATTGTGACTTTTCTGGTTCTTAGTATGCATAATAATTGTGGATTGTATCCTGGACATTTTGAATATGCTGTTTTGAGACTCAAGGTCTTGTTTAAATTCTGTCAAGAATATTGATGTTTTTATATTAGCAGACAATCAACCTGGGTAGGTTTAGAGTAGCATTCTGTGGGTAGGAAAGGGCATACTAATATAAATATCTACCAAAAAGAAACAAAAAAACAAAACACCCCACAGTGTTTATTACATTCCAGAATTATAAATCTAGAAATGCCTTTCTCTTCTCCTCTAGAGGGAATTTGCTTACATTTCAAGATAGTGAGTAATCTCTCCTGAGGGAGGAATGATCCAGTAACCAGCAGCCTTGAGAAAAGCTTAAAGACTCCCAAATTCAGAATTATTCTCCTGTAATGCAACCCACTGCATGTACATCTGGCCCTCATCCTATCACCTGCGGGAATTGGGGCATGAAGAATTGACACAAGATATTGCTATAAATGCTATTTGCTGTGAATAACTAATCTTCTATGCCCCTAGCCCAGGAGTTTGGTGACTTCTGTCAGTAAATATGTATGAAACTATGGCAGGCTAACCTGCTAGCTCACTAGAAGAATACACTCTCAGACACTCCCGTTTCTGTCTTAAGAGTGGCAGAATCAAGTTAAAGTAGGCAGAGACCAGATCATGTAGGGCCATAGATCAGGTACTGGATGGACTGTTGATGTCAAGAATAATGACAGGAGTAGCAGTGGAGAGAAGGACAGGACATCACATGTTGAACTCTTTTGTGATAAGAGCGAAGGACTACCAGGGCAGCAGATGACTGAAGAAGAGAGAATGAATGATGTAGCATAATGGTACATGCCTAAGGGTACAGGATTTTAGAAAGGAAGAGAGAAGGTGTGGAATTGCCAATAGGGAGAAAGCAAGACACCTCGCTCATCTGTAGGCCCTTTGGTTAGGGGAGTGAGGGACTAAAACCCACACATAACTTGAAAGTATTGCAGAGGAAGCCATGTTTTCAGGAAATGGCTGAGTTTTTGGTTAGAGTAAGAGGATAAAGGGAATGTTTAAAAAAATGTTAAAGATACAGGGAATTTGATCTCAGCACAATGGAAGAATCAAATAGATTAAAAGAAATGGGAAGTTAGGCTAGATTAGAGCAAAGCATTGTGGGATTAAGAATCTGTATGTGGGGACCCCTGGGTGGGTCAGTTGCTTAGGACACTGACTTTTGATTTCAGCTCAGGTCATGATCTCGCAATTCGGGGGTTCGAGCCCCACATTAGGCTCTGTGCTGAGAGTACAGAGCCTGCTTGGGGTTCTCTCTCTCTCTACCCCTCCCCTGCTCTCTCTCTCTCTCAAAAAAAAAAAAATAAACTTAAAAAGAAAAAAGAATCTGCATATGAACTTGACCTGTTAAAAGAGGCAAATAGGAGGTACCTGGGTGCTCAGTCGGTTAAGCGTCTGACTCTTGATTTCGGCTCCAGTCATGATCTCAACGTTTGGTGGGATCGAGCCCCATGTTGGGCTCTGTGCTGTGACAATGCGGATCCTGCTTGGGATTCTCTCTCTCCTCTCTCTGCCCCCACCTCAAAATAAAGAAATAAAACTTTAAAAAAAAAGAGGTAAATAGACATATGAGATATGATGGGGTTATATCTCATTTTTTTAAGGGAGGTATAATTACAGTTTGTTGAGATTGTTCTTTAAGCAGTTTGTAGATGTAATTTAGTCCCTTGGGATTGTTCTCTTAGGCAGTTTATACTGATAAAGTAGGAAGACGTGATGGGGTGGCGGGAGTGTGGAGGGAGCAGACTTACCAGGAGCACACTGAAGTCTGTGCCTCTAAAATCCAGTTGGGATTTTGGCTGAAAGGGTCTGTGGAGCCATTATTTAAATCCAGGAACTTTGGGAACCTTGGAGGCTCCCTTTATAGACTAAATCCTTGGTCTTGCTGCTGGACTATCCTCCAGGGACATGGAAATCCTACTGTAGATGAGAAAGAGCATGATGATATAAAATATCTACCTGCAAAACCCAAGAAAAGCAACATCATTTTAGGTCTTTCCTCAGACTCGAACTTCTCAGAGGGTGCTTATTTGAACACATTATCTGAAATAGTATTTTTCACGGTCACTTTCTGTCCCTTATTATGCTTCCCCCAACTTCTTAGCACTTATCACCCTGTCATATGTTTATTTGTTTAGTATTTCCTTTCGGGAGGGTAGAAAGATCTTTTTTCTTTTTTAACTTTTTTAATGTTTTATTTATTTTTGACAGAGATAGAGCATGACATGGGGAGGCGCAGAGAGAGAGGGAGACAGAATCCAGGCCCTGAGCCCACACAGAGCCCGACATGGGGCTCGAACCCATGAACCACGAGATCATGACCTGAGCCGAAGTCAGATGCTCAACCGACTGAGCCACCCAGGTGCCCCTATAAAGATCTTAAGAACAGATTTTTTTACTTATTTCCAGGACCCAGAATAGTGCCTGGCACACTGTAAGTACCCAATAAATATTTATAGAATGAGTGAATGGAAACATTGAAGAATATTAGGACAATCAAATGAGTTCAGTAATGAGACCAATTATAAAACCACAATAGTATTTCTACAGATAGCAAAAGCCATTTGAAAAATACAGGAAAAGATCATAATTATAAAAAACAAAAAAAAATAAGATATCCAAAAGTAAATAACATTCAAATTTTACTGACAAAAGAACTGAATAAATAAAGAAGTATACCATGTTGTTGAATGGAAAAACATATTGTAAGAATTCCCCCTAAGTTAATCTATGAAGTCAAAACCCTAAAATTTTAGGGGAAAGGGGGAAGAAGACTTGACAAAAAGATTTTAAATGTCATCAGGAAGAATAAATGCTGTAGAACAGTGAATTAAATTCTGAAGAAAGGTACTGATAAGGGACCTTGCTCTACCAGACACAAAAACGTAGGAAAAGACAAATTGGTGGTATATATCAAAAGCTTTAAAAAAAAAAAAAAAAAAGAAAAGGATATACTCTTTAGCCCAGATGTACCATTGCTAGAATTTTTTCCTGAGAAATAGACAATATGGCAAAACTGTTTATTAAAGCAGTGTCTGTAATGCCAAAACAACAGGAACAATCGGTGTTTCACAAGTAGAGAATGGTTCAAACCAATCATGGCTTAAACAAATACCTGTGGAATACCATGGAAGCTTTGAGAATTATGTAGAACTACATTAATTGCTATGGAAGGTATTCACCATATATTTCTATGTTTGTTTGTTTTTTAAGCTGATTATAAAACAGTGTATCTAGTAGTATCCTCATTTATGTAAAATTTTTAAGTAATAATTTACATATATAGGTGGAGAAATAGCCTGGATGGAAGGTTATACATCAAAATATTAACAGTAGCTCCCTTGAAATAAGAATTAAGGATTATTAAACAGGTTTTGTTTGTTTTTTGAGTTTGTATACTGAAAAACTAGTTTAGTTCCCCCAAAATGGGATGACATTTAAGTTCTTCACTGTTGCCACCTGGTGGCTACCACAGAGAAGTTTCTTATTTCTTTGCTATCACCTTAAGAAATAATACATGCAACATCATAATTCTAAAATTGTAAAGAAATCTATAGTATCACCTAGTTCTATTCATCATTTTATAGCTAAGGAAATAAAAGCAAAAAATTTAAGCCACTTGACTGAAGTCACACTGTTGGTAAAACTTATTAATAGTAACAAACATTTGTTGAGCCCTTTTTTCTAAGTACTTTATATGGATTATCTCATCTTATTCTCATAGGAACCTATGAGGTAGATCCTATTTTTACTCACATTTATCCCCATCTAACATATGAGGATCCTGAAGCTCAGAGAAAGGTAAGTGACTTACCCAAGTTTGCACAGACAGGGCAGAGCCAGGCATTGCGAGGTCCACCTCCCTCTCCTGAACCTTCTCTGTTGTGCCATCGTACTGTATGCCAACCCCTCTTCTTTCACTGCTTTTGGTGACAATTCTTGGCATATCCCCAATGTCATGTTCCTCATGGTTGGAAAAAAAGTATAAACATTTACTGAGAGGGAAGCGAAATAACTTTACCCCCCATGCCTTGTAAGAATCCCGTCCAGGTAAAAACAGACTTACTTTGAGTTGTTCCAGGGTCCAGACAGTAGAGACTCTTCTGTCAGAGACTTGGGACTATGGATAGGTTTACTTGGGTTCCCCTGCTCCAGTTTTATGCTATGCTCCCTGCTTAAGTTTTTTGATCCCAGAGCTTAGAGTTAACATCACTACATGCACTTATTCATGAACTACTCCCACCCCCCTCTCTCTTAGCTCTTGCCCAAATTCTCGGGACAATAGTCTCTGACTTTGCATCTCTATCCTTGTGCCTCAAAACCAAATGGTGTAAGTGCTAATAAATGTAAATCCTGTGCTAGGGGTAAATCTATTGGAAGTGAAATTAGAAATCTGAAACAACTAGTGGCTTTACCCTCTGAAACCCTATGGAAACCCAGAAAGTCTTTCAGAATTGCTCCCAAAATGAAGGCATATCTTTGAATTATCATCTAATTAAAGCTTTTTCTCAGGTACCATCTTGCTTGAAAATAAATTAAATTTTAAAATGTATACAAAGGGGCAGCTGGGTGACTTAGTCGTTTAAGCATCCTACTTCAGCTCAGGTCTCATGATCTCACGGTCTGTGAGTTCGAGCCCCATGTCGGGCTCTGTGCTGACAGCTCAGAACCTGGAGCCTGCTTCAGATTCTGTGTCTCCCTCTCTCTCTCTGCCCCTCCCCTGCTCATGCTCTGTCTCTCTCTGTCTCAAAAATAAATAAAAACATTTTTAGAAATGTATACAAATATTGTAAAAGTGTTATTTTCTTTATTTTCCAGCTTTATATTTTTAGAGGACACTGCAAGCATGAAAATACCTTAGGTGCTAGACAGTCTTGAGTTAAAATTCACATATTAGCTATCACACGTTAGGTATGGCTTGAGTAAATTATTAAATTACATTTTCATTTAAACTTTTTCTTATCTCTAAAATTAAGGATCATAACATCTGCTTCTAGAGTCTTCCTTTCCCCTCTTCCTCCCTTTAAGAAGAAGAGATGATGATTTTTCCTGTCTGAGATTGTCTCCCATATGTCCTGCCTCCTTAAAGATCTTGACTTAGCCTTTTCATAAGTCTCTCCCATTTTAAATAAAACTGAAAAGAAGAAAAAAATTCCTCTGTCTGCATCTCGAGTCAGCTGCCCATCTCTCTCTCCTGCTTTTTAAAGTCAAACTTTCTGAAATACAGTAAAACCTTGGTTTGCAAATATAATTTGTTCCGGAAACATGCTTGTAATCCAAAGGACTCCTATATCAAAGCGAATTTCAAGAACCATTGGCTCAGTTGTGATCATGTGACATTCGGTGTAATGTACTACTTGTATTGCAAGACATTGCTCATTTATCAAGTTAAAATGTATTAGAAATGTTTGCTCGTTTTGTGGAACACTCACAGAACAAGTTACTCGTGATCCAAGGTTTTACTGTACTTCTTTACCATCTTTGCATTGCATCACCTCTCATTCATTCTAGTTTCTCCAAAAGTCCTTAGAAACACCTTACTCCTGCTTTGGTAATTTTCTTCCCTAAATTTTTCCAAGACATACTTCTTTTATTGTTTTTCTCCTACTTCCCTGATTGCTACCCTTCTTGTCCCTTCCCTTAAAGTTTGTGTAACTCACTTTCTGATCTGGGTTCTTCTTATTCTACAAAATCTCCCTTGGCGATCTTTCCCATGTCCGTAGCTTCAATTACCACCCAAATCCGTGTGCCCAGCCCACATCCCCCTCTGCTGGACTCACAGATTACATGACCTAGTGCTTGCTTGATTCCCACTTGGATTTCTACAAGTGCCCCAAAATAAAGATGTCATCTTCCTTCTCCAAACTTATTTCTCCTGCAGTGTTACTTATTTTTTAGTGAATGGTGCCATCACTTAACCAGGTGTTCATGGATTTTTTTCTTGGTTTCTCCTTCTCCTTCAGCTCCTCCCACTCCCAGTCCAGCTAATCATCATGTCCCATTAATTCTACTATATTGGATTAAATTGTGTCCCTCCCTCAAAAAATACATCTAAGTCCTAACCCCCTGGTAACTATGACCTTATTTGCAAATAGGATCTTTGCAATGTGATTAAGTTAAGGATCTCAGACAAGATCATATGACTGGTATCCTTATATGAGAAAGAAGAGGTGGAAGGAAAGGGAGAATTGAGACCCAGACAGAGGGGGAAAGGCCTTGTGCAGGCCCCTGTGATGGTGCAGGGAGCTCCTGGAGTGATGCTGCTCCAGTCCAAGAAACACCAAGGACTGCCAGCCCTATCAACACCTTGACTGCAGCCTCTGGCCCCCGAAACTTTGAAAGAACAAATTTCTGTTGTTTTGAATGTATAAGAGTGTGGTAATTTGTTATGTAGTCCTGGGAAAACTAACATAGCTACCTTCTAAATATCTCTTTAGATCCATCCATGTTTCTCCATCTTCACTGCCCCTATCTTATTCGGGCCACAATTAAATCAATCTTCTGCCTTGTCTCCCTGCTGCTAGTCTCAGCCCATCATTTGCAAATGCATGAAATCTCCCTTACTATTGACAATCTGTGAATGGTTTGCCAATGACTCCTGGATTGAGCCTGAATGCCTGGTGTCATAGCTTACAGGACTTCCACTTTGGTTTCTGCTTACTTGTGTAGCCTTATTTCTCACCCACCCTCAATTCTACGCTCTAGGCACGGTAATAATTTCTGATATTTATGGGACACTTATTCTGTGCCAGACACAGCTAAATCTCACAACCACTCCACAAGACAGGAACAAGCTTCTTTCAGTTCTCAGCCTTTTTTTCTCTTGTCTCTGGGACTTTGCACATGCTGTTCTCTGCCTAAAATAATCTTACTTCCTCTTCCCTTGTTCTTTGTCCCCCTCCTCATCTAGCTAATTCACACTTACACCTTAGGTCTCAGCTCATCCAGCACCCCCTCCATGAGGGATTCCCAGACCTTCCTAAATCTGGGTTATGTGTCCCACCCCAATTGCCCATATTTGCATTACACCCTGCACTTCTCCTATCATCATATACAATATAATTGTCTTCTATTTCTTTTTTTTCTTAGTCCATTTGGGCTACCATAAAACATCGCAGACTGGGCGGGGGGAGAGGGAGCAGTGGGTATAAACAACAGACATTTATTCCTAACAGTTCTGGAGCCTGGAAGTCTGATGGCAGGGTGCCAGTGCCGGGGGTGGGTGATGGCCCTCTTTTGGGTTGCAGCCTTCTCTTTGGAACCCCACATGGTGAAAAGGGTAAGCAAGTTCTCTCTTCAGCCTCTTTTGTAAGAGCACTAATCCCATTCATGAGGCCTCTACTCTCATGAGCTAATAACCTCTCAGGTTTCTCTTCGTAATCTATCAGCCTTGAGGGTTAGGATTTCAACATGTGAATTCACATGGAACACATTCAGACCACAGCAACGGGCCTATATCTCACATTGTGTTTTATGCTTCCTGTGGACTGAGGCCATACCCATGTCTTGTAACACCATCCCTGGAGTCTAGCACAGTGCCTGGCACATAAGAGATGCTCAATCAATACATGTTGAGTAAATGAAAGAAACTTGAATAAAGATTGCTAATAGTATTATGTCTCTAACACCAGCTAGGGTGGAAAGGAATGTACCTCCAGACCAAGTTGCCAACCGTTTCCTTCCTCAAAATCCTGATGCCTCCTAGGCCTTTGCTTGGGCCAGTTCTCAAACCTCATTGCAAAGGATTTCCCTGAGACCTGAGACCTGTAGGGCCAGTGAATCCTCACTTCCCTATCATGCTCAGCCCCTCCCCAATACAAGACTTTCCAGGTGGTCCTCTTCTCCCATTCTGCTCTGCAATCCTACCAGACCCTTCTTGCTCTTTTTCCCTGGGCCCTCTGGCACTCCAGCCTATTTGAAACAAACTCACCTATATTCTCATCCTTGTAACAAAATACTCCTTCTACCTCCTGGCTTTAAACAGAAAGCCTTCTGCTTTCCCTTGAGAAGACTACCTTTTCTACCACCACCTGGGGTGGTTATGTTAACCATACTGGATTGATTATTCTTTTAGAACGCTAGGCTGTAATTCATCGGGTTCCTGAGATTTGAATTTAGTTTTGACCATTTCCAAGTATTGGCTATTACATAATAGAAGAATTAGAGTTTCTAAAAGGATTTGAAAACAGCAGTAAAGATGTTTATTTTGGAAAGATCCTATAACCATGAATTGCTTTAAAAATGTCACTGGACCTAACCATAGCCTCTGAATTTGTCTCACAACTACCAAATTCAAAATGAAAGTACAAAACAAGTGGCACCTGTACCTTGGAGACCTCAGAAACACTACATAGGCTACTGATACTGCTTCTTACCAAACACCGGGTTTCCTCTAGGCTGTAAGATCCATTGCCCATGAGATACAGCTACTGCAGGTAGGGGTGGGGTCTTATCAATTAAATGTCTGACCTAGAGCAGTACTCATATCTTGATTTAATTTCTAATGGCCCAGGACTTTGTGGCAAATGATAAAAATCATTAGCTTTTTCTTTTATAATTTTTCTAATTTCTAACCTGATGCAAACTGTTAGACTTTCCAGCTGTTAGGCTCCAGCAGTAAGGCTCCTATAGTTCAAAATGCAAATTGAAATATCTGGTGATTTATTGAGCACTTTCTGGTCTCTTACTCTGGCTCACTGAGACATCTTCTGACCTAAGACTTGTTTAAAGAGGATTAGTCACTCTGTATGATGACCTTTCTTGTGGTAAGTTAATACATTTAAGCCGGCAGTCTAATTTATTCAGACATTTGTGTCAACTAATCTCCCCTAGCTTTATTACCAGTGGATAAACTTCTAAAACAGAGTTCCTGAACCTGCATTTTAGCCACATTATTCCTGTTGTCTAACATAATATACTATTACTTGAAGCAATCCATTAGCTGGTCATATGTAAAAATCATGTCAAGTCATATGGAAATACAAATTCTTTGTTACCTTACAGGCTGATTTTGATTATGGAAATTATCCACCTTGTGCTAATCAAATTAAGGGCATATATAAAGTGTTCATAACATATTTCTAGTTGAGATAAAACTCATTCATTTAATAAATATTCAGTGAGGGTCACCTGGTTGCTTCAATCAGTTAAGCATTCCACCTTCAGCTCAGGTCATGATCTCAGGTTCATGAGTTTCACACATGAGGGGTGTGAGGTGTTCACGAGCCCCACATTGAGCTCTCTGCTGTCAGCACAGAGCCCACTTCAGATCCTCTTTCTCCCTCTCTCTCTGCCCCTCTCCTGCTTGCACTCTGTCTCAAAAATAAATCAACATCAAAAATAAATGAATAAATAGATAAGTAAATATTCAGTGAGCTTTCCTTAGTGCAAGGCTTTATGGTCAGGGTAGTGAAGACTATAAGAAAAATATATGGTCCCAGGTCCCAACCCAGTTTGGGAGCAAAGATCTCTCTATAAATAAAAATGCCAAGTAAATCAAGAACTAAAAACAAATTTGAGTTGTCACAAACATCAGATGTTCTCATGTGAATAGTAAGATAGGAGTTGAACTTCTAGGAAGGGGGCATCAATCACTGTGGCAAGGGGTGCTTCACAAAGAAAGTGAAAAATATGTTGGGCTATGGAAAGGAATGGGAATTATAGGGTGAATTCCATGCTACATTAATGAAATGAGCAAAAGCTTAGATTTTACAGATTGGTCTATGAGTCAGTTTGGCTGGAAGAGAGTTTTGTCTAGAAGAATTGTGGGAAATCGGATTGCAGAGGTAAGATGAGGCTAGACTATGCCACTAATGTCAGATATGTGTGCCAAGCATGAAGATCCATTTCATGTTGGATGAATTTCTTTTATCTTACATGCCCCTCACATATCAAAAGCGCCCATTCTCATATTTAGACTACAAGCCTAGAACATGGTAGAGCACAGAATCATGGTAACAATCCTGATTTCTAATTTTGGTGGGGCCATGTGTAAAGCTCGCATGGCTCCAAACGTATTTAAGTGTTCAATGAATGCTCCCTTTGAAATCTTAACACTATTCTCAAGTAGTCAAATCATGGAACTACTTACAATTTTCCTGCTTCTTACTGGTAGATTCATTCACTCATGCAACAAATATTTATTAAATACCGACTATGTACAAGGCATTTAGTATACACCATGGCAGGTGTATTTAAAGACGAATAAACTTGACTTCTAACCTTAAAAAGCTTCTCACCTTGAACAACATGGAGGTTAGGAGTGCCAGCCCCGACACAGTCGAAACTCCAGATGTAACTTTTGACTCCCCCAAAACATAACTACTAATAGCCTACAATGTTGACAGGAAGCCTTAATGATAACATAGTTTGTTAACATATATTTTGTATGTCATGGATTATATGCTGTATTCTAACAGTAAAGTAAGCTAGAGAAAAGAAGAAAATCATGAGGAAGAGAAAATACATTTATACTCCTGTACTATAAAAAATCTGTAGGGGTGCCTGGGTGGCTCAATCAGTTAAGCGTCTGACTCATGATTTTGGCTCAGGTCATGACCTCACTGTTCGTGGGTTTGAGCCAAGTGTCGGGCTCTGTGCTGACATCTCAGAGCCTGGAACCTGCCTCGGATTCTGTGTCTCCCTCTCTCTCTGCTCCTCCCCCACTTGTGCTCTGTCTCTCTCTCTCAAAAATAAAATAAACATTTAAAAAAATTTTTTAAATTTTGCATATAAGTGGACATGCACAGTTCAAACCTGTGTTTGTTCAAGGCTCAACTGTAACAGTAAAAACAATAAGGTAAATATTCAAAGTTTAAGATAACACACATATAAAAATGGTTACAAGAAAGATGGAATGTGCTATGAAAGATCAGAGAAAAAAGAAATTCTACTTAGCTGAGAAAAATCTTAAAAAATGGGCAGAACTGGCTTAGTTGGTAATAGAGGAAAGAATATTTCAGAAGAATAGGAAGTATGAGAAAAGGCTTGGCATGGGAAAGCATAGGAATGTTTATAGAATGGTGAAAATCTTTTATTTGTTTGTGCATAGATAAATGTAAAAGTTTTCCAGCTTTTTTTTAATGGATCGTTTCATTTTATTATTTGCCTTTTCAAAATTTTTTTCTAAGTAGGTTTCACGCCCAGCATGGAGTCCCTCTGGTAATAATCAGTTTGTTCTCTATAGTTAAGAGTCTGTTTCTTGGTTAGTCTTTTTTCCCTTTGCTCATTTATTTCTTAAATTCCACATATGGATGAAATCATATTGTATTTGTGTTTCTCTGACAGACTTATTTCGCTTAGTATTATACTCTCTAGCTCCGTCCATGCTGTTGCAAATGGCAAGATTTTGCTCTTTTTCATGGTTGAATAATATTCCATTTATATATATACTTACCACAGCTTCTTTATCCATTCATCAACCAATGGACACTGGGACTGCTTTTATAACTTGCTATTGTAAATAATGCTACTATAAACATAGGAATGCATGTATCCCTTTGAATTAGTGTTTTTGAATTTTTGGGGTAGATACCCAGTAGTGTGATTACTGGATCATAAGGTACTTCTATTTTTATCTTTTTGAGGAACCTCCATACTCTTTTCTACAGTGGCTGCACCACTTTGCATTTCCACCAATTCAAAAGGATTCCTTTTTCTCCACATCCTTGCCAATGCTTGTTGTTTCTTGTGTTATTGATTTTAGCCATTCTCACAGGTGTGATATCTCATTATAGTTTTGATTTGTATTTCCCTGATATTGAGCATCTTTCCATGTGTCTGTTAGCCATGTATTCTTTGGGGAAATATCTGTTCATGCCTTCTGCCCATTTTTTAATTGGATTATTTGGTTTTTGGGTGTTAAGTTGTATTAGTTCTTTGTATATTTTGGATACTAAACCTTTATTGGATATGTTGTTTGAAAAAATATTTTCCCATTCAGTAAGTTGCCTTTTACTTTTGTCTGTTTCCTTCGCTGTGCAGAAGCTTTTTATTTTGATGTAGTCTCAATAGTTTATTTTTGTTTTTATTTCCTCTGTCTCAGGAGATATATCCAGAAAAATGATGCTATGGCTGATGTCAGACAAATTACTGTTTATGCTGTCTTCTAGGATTTTTATGGTTTCAGGTCTTTTATCCATTTTGAGTTTATTTTTGTGTATGGTGTTAGAAAGTGGTCCAGCTTCATTCTTCTGCATGTTGCTGCCTAGTTTTCCCAACATTCTTTAATGAAGACTGTCTTTTTCCCATTGGATACCCTTTACTGCTTTGTTGAAGATTAATTGATCATGTAGATTTCCAGCTTTTTAATTATGATGTGCCAATATTCTATTTGAGAAAGACTTTGTACAACAAGAAAGGAATGCGGCCCTTTCTTTTGTCTTTCAAAGGTCGTGTTTTCAGTAAGCAGCCAATGTGGTCCTCTTGACCACATAATCTGTAAAGTTAACCGAATGTTCATGAGCAATAATGAAAGAGTACCCAAGGCACAACATTAATACAGACTAATAACCTTATTTGGTCAGAAAGGTTCATTTAACTGTTTAAAAGAAGTCCAAATGCTTCATAATACTTTCTTCTCTAACAGGAGAAAGCTCAACATTGGTTTTTCTACAGCATCTCTAAAGGGATAGTACTCAAAATATAAAGGAATTAACCATTGATATATGCAACAAAAGTGACTCTCAAAATAATTATGCTGAGTGAAAGAAATCAGATTTTAAAAAGTAAATACTGTATGATGTCACTTATAAACCTCTAGAAAATTCAAACTAATCTATAGCTATAGAAAGCTTTAGTTGGAGGCTGGAAAGGGTAGGAGAGAGGGATTACAGAAAGGCATAAGGAAACTTTCTGGAGTGATGAATATGCTTACTACTTGGTGCTGACAATTTCATGGGTGTGTACATGTACCCATTGTACATTTTAAATACGCAATTATTTTCTCTTAAATACAGAGAAAAACTGAAGGTTGATGGTGGGAGGGGTAGGGGGCAGGGAAAATGGGTGATGGGCATTGAAGAGAGCACTTGTTGGGATAAGCACTGGGTGTTGTATGTAAGTGATGAATCATGGGAATCTACTCCCAAAGCCAAGAGGACACTGTATACTCTATGTTAGCTAACTTGACAAAAAAATTATATTAAAAAAAAAAAACACTTCCCGGGGGGGGCCTGGGTGGGTCAGTCAGTTAAGTGACCAACTCTTGATTTTGGCTTAGGTCATGATCTCATGGTTCTTGAGATTGAGCCCCACATTGGGCTCTGTCCCGAGCCTGCTTGGGCCTCTCTCCCTCTCTCTCTCAAAATAGATAAATAAATAAACTTAAAAAAATGCACTTCCCTTTGAGGACCAACTTCATCCTTTATACCATTTTATGTCAAATCTGAGTAAAAGATTAGTGTAAAGTTTTAATAAGATCTGTGTGTGCATGTGTGTGTGTGTGTGTGTGTGCGCGTTTTAATTTCTGGGCCATATAAGGTAATCATGATAAAGACAAAATAACTTGTATAATTAGTTATACACTATTATAGTTAAAAGAGTAAGTACCTTGCATAAGGTAAAATGGCCCACAATATCTTATTCTATAGATTGAAATTACTTAACTTTATTAGAGAACAAATATTAGGGAATATTTAAATTCAGAGTATAAGTAGTTAATGGAATAAATAGTCCTGTTACTACCTCATGTAATAATATAAAAACAGGCCATTCATTGACAGAGAAAGTTTAATTTTAAACAACATCTTCATTTAGATGTAAACTATAGAGACAATATTGCTACCTAGTTTTTGAATACTGAGTATATTGTTAAAACATTCTGGGATCACCTGGTTAAGTGTCTGACTCTCAATTTTGGCTTGGGTCATGATCTCACAGTTCATGAGTTCGAGCCCTGTGTCAGGTTCTCTCTGTCCCTCCCCCATACTCTGTCTCTCTCCAAATAGATAAATAAACTGAAAAATAAAATAATCTGGATGGTGTTTAATTTTTTTTTTAATTTTTTTAATGGTCATTTATTTTTGAGAGATAGAGACAAGTGCAAGCAGGGGAGGGGCAGAGAGAGTGAGACACTGTATCCACAGCAGGCTCCAGGCTCTGAGCTGTCAGCACAGAGCCCGATGCAGGACTCGAACCCACGAACCTGGAGATCATGACCTGACCCAAAGTTGGACGCTTAACTGACTGAGCCATGCAGGCACCCCTAATTTCTCTTTTATGGAGCTATTCAAAGAACATATAAAAGGCCCAAATCAGTTACATTACAGCCTCAATCACAGGCAGGTGATTGTGTATCCTATGACCACCTCATCTTAAAGGCTCCCCTGTACTACACACACACACACACACACACACACACGGAAAACAAAAATAAAACAACTTGGTCTCTGCCCTAAGGAGATTATTCTAGTCAGGGAAACAAACACCTAGGCATTTTAATACACTGTACTGGGTGCTCTGGGGGCAGGGGTACAGAAATGATGTAAGCTCCGAAGAGCAGTGGAGCAGCTGGGGTTTAGGGAACACCAGTGGAAGCAAGTTTATCTGGTGGAAACATTAAATAAGAGGATGACAGTGATGAAATGACGAGGTTGGAAGTAAGGCAATATGAGACTGCAGTGCCCTGCCAACTATTTTATTCTAGAAGCAATGGGAAGCTTCTGAAGGATTTTAAGCCAAAGAATGAAATAATTAGATTTGTATTTTAGAAATAATATTCTGGTTGCAGTATGGAGAATAGATTAAAAGGAGATAAGATTAGAGGCAGGGAGACCAAATAAAAGTTGTTGGAGTAATTCAGGAAGAGATGATATTAAAGTAGGGTTATAAACATGGAAGTGAAGAGAAGTGGGTGCACTTGAAAGATGTCTTGCAGATATAATTCATGTGACTTGCTGAACACTAACTGTGGAGAATTAGGAAGAGCAAAACAATAAAGATGTTGCTGAGTTGACAACTGAGTGGATGGCGGCACCCAAAAAAATGCAGGAGCAGGTTTTGAGGAAAAGACTATAAAATTCAATTTTAGCTCCTGTTGAGTTGGAGGACTCACGGTATACCCAAGAATATATATGCATTTGGCAACTGGATATATGGGGTAATGTTCAGTAGAGAGACCTGGAACTCTTCAGCACTGATATCATGGGAGTAAACAAAAGCACACTTGGATATATTTCAGGAAATGGGCATAGAATGGAAATAGACATGCACATAGAGTGGAAGGAAAATAAACAGAGAAAACAGAAGAAATAGCCAGGAAGGCTCCCTGCCTTCTCAATCCACCTCAGGCAGGCAGCCTGCTAATGATTGCTCCCTTGGGCTGCCACTGTTTTCCATCTATGCATCTATCAAGGCACTCCTCATCTGTCATTGAGTATATTTATCTTTGTCTCACTTTTTACTGAACTGTAAGGATCTTTTTTGTTTCAAGTTTTTATTTAAATTCTAGTTAGGGGCACCTGAGTGGCTCAGTCGGTTGAGCGTCCGATTTCCACTCAGGTCATGATCTTGCGGTTCGTGGGTTTGAGCCTTGCGTCAGGCTCTGTGCCAACAGCTCAGAGCCTGGAGCCTGCTTCGGATTCTGTGTCTCCCTCTCTGTCTCTGTCCCTCTCCCACTCAGTCTCTGTCTGTCCCTCCCTCCCTCAAAATAAACAAACATTAACAATTTTTTAAAAATTGTAGCTAGTTACCATATAGTACAATATTGGTTTCAGGAGTAGAATTTAGTGACTCATCACTTACATATAACACCCAGTGCTCAACACAAGTGTCTTCCTTAATACCCATTACCCATTTAGCCCATCCCCTGCCCACCTCCCTCCAGCAACTGTTTGTTCTCTATAGTTAAGAGTCTCATATAGTTTGCTTCCTTTTTTTTTCTTTCCCTTATGTTCATCTATTTTGTTTCTCAAATTCCACATATAAGTGAAATCATATGGTATTTGTCTTTCTCAGATTTATTTTGCTTAGCATAAAAAATATGGAAGCTTCATGAATTTTCATGTCATCCTTATGCAGAGGCCATGCTAATCTTTCCTGTATCGCTCTGATTTTAGTATATGTGCTGCCAAAGTGAGCACTGAACTGTAAAGATCCTTTTTCTCTTTTTCTTAATATTTATTTATTTTGGGAGGGAGGGAGGGAGGGAGAGAGAGAGAGAAAGAGAGAGAGAGAGAGAGAATGAGAATGAATCCCAAGCAGGCTCCACGCTATTAACACAGAGCCCCACATGGGGATCAGTGTCACAAACCATGAGATCATGACCTGAGCTGAAAGCACGAGTTGGACGCTTAATGGGCTGTGAACCACCCAGATGCCCCTGAACTGTAAGGATCTTTAATTTTTTTTAATGTTTATGTATTTTTCAGAGAGAGAAAGAGAGACATAGTGTGAGTGGGGGAGGGGCAAAGAGCAAGGGAGACACAGAATCTGAAGCAGGCTCCAGGCCTGCCAACAAAGAGCCCGATGCAGGGCTCAAACCCGTGGACCGCAAGATCATGACCTGACCCAAAGTCGGACGCTTAACTGACTGAGCCACCCAGGCACCCCATGAACTGTAAGGATCTTAAGACAGAGATCATGTCATATTCATCATTAGATTTCCAGGACTTAGTACAGTGGTGGGGTCTTTAATAAAACTTTTATGAAATAATTAATAATGGGAAAATTTTTATTGAGTACTTTTTGCCTTAGGTACTTTATATACAAAGTCTATTATTATAATAACCATGATGTATTAAGACTCAAAAGTTAAATAAATTGCCCAATAAGCTTCCAGGATTCAGAACCAAGTCTGTAAGAGACCATGCTTTTTCCACCGTATCATACTCTCCAAAAGACTGATAGAATGAAAGCTATATTTTTGCAAAAGCAGAAAAGAAGGCATTGCATCTTATGTGAAGCACAAACACTGGCCCTTATGCTAAAGAGGCGCAGTGCTATGGAGAAAAGTCCTTGCGCTCTGTCTTCTGGGATGCCTGCTGCATGCCATGCCTGCTAGAGCGTGGCAAATCAATAGCTGCATGTCTTAAACCATAAGGAAGTCAGGCAGAGATTAGACCATATACTACCACACTCAGCATTTTGCACAGCAGTTCTGGAAGGATCCAGCAATTACCGCCACACCATGAATCTAGAAACATTCCTACAAAGATAAGTTCAGACATTGCCTGGGACCACCAATTTATCAGTTCTGTTTAAAACAACAGGGCCAAAAGCTGAGAAACTATAGCTCCATCCAAACTTCATCCCTGTTCACTGTTCAGAAGACAACCCTCTCACCGATCCATCACCTTCCTCTCATTTCTTGTCTCCCAACTGCTGTGTACCTGACAGCATTCCCTCTTGAGGCCTCATCCTCACCTTTCCCACAATACCCTCCTTCAACCCTATCCAGGGTGGGCTTTGGCAACCTATTTCACTATAAACAAACTCACCTATACCCTCAGCTTTTTAAATTTTTTTTTTTCAACGTTTTTTATTTATTTTGGGGACAGAGAGAGACAGAGCATGAACGGGGGAGGGGCAGAGAGAGAGGGAGACACAGAATCGGAAACAGGCTCCAGGCTCCGAGCCATCAGCCCAGAGCCTGACGCGGGGCTCGAACTCACGGACCGCGAGATCGTGACCTGGCTGAAGTCGGACGCCCAACCGACTGCGCCACCCAGGCGCCCCTACCCTCAGCTTTTTAAATGAACATGTCTTCTATTTCCTTGATCTCTTTCTCAAAGATCTTGCTTCCTTTGCTGTTTCCTCAAATTCTACATATCACAAGGCTCAGAATTGGTATTGGTATTTTGTCCCATAGTCCCTTTTAAAACATTTCACTTTCCTGTAAAAACCTTCATTCCTTTGAAGTTCATTCCATCCAATTTTGCCACCTTTTACCTTCTTTTGTCCCTAATATCCCTTAACCCCCAGGTCATTCCCCCACAATAACATTATACCTGGATCATGTTAAGCCTTTAAATCTCAATTTACTTCCTCATTTCCTAAGGTATTTCAACATTCCTGTGGATGGTCTGTCAAACACCCAAGAATCACAGTTCCAAGGCCACCTCAACCCATTCCCTTGGCCATGCTCTCTACTTTGTTATAGAGTAGCTCTGACTGATTGCAATACCCTTCTCTTTCCATTCATATTACCTCCAGTATGCCCGATCCAGAAACTCATCAAGAGCTCTATTCCTGTAAGACTGCTTTTTCTTCCAATTTATTCTTGGTCCCATTTCCATATCTGGCCTAAATCTCTTAATTGGTCACATGACCTACTCTCTCACCAATGTTTTCAATCCCCTTCCATTTTTTTTCTTTTCCTTTCCTGGTATTTCTTCCAAATCACATTCTTAGAACAGTGCTATATTCTGCCTGGCATCAGTGCCCTCAATCCCCTTCATCCTTGTCTTTCTCCTCTGTCATCCAACTCACAATTCTGGATCAGTCCTATAATATGCCTGGCCTATAAGCCATTCAGCTGAGATGCTAGAAATAATGATAAAGCCACTATACTTTCATGATTTCCAAACTCAGTTTGGTGGTTAACACCACGATTAATGCCTTTGTTTTTAATCTACTGTCTATTCCAGACTGTCTCCATTCCCTTTAAATCCCTTTTTTACTCCCTCCTACTCCACAAATTACATCAGATATTTTCCTACTTCACAAAAAATATTGAAGCCAGATAGTAAAAAAACCTCTCCTCTCACAGCTATAAATTTATTTATAACCATTCCCTTATTCCCTTAGTTTCTGAGAAAAGGTATTTTTTTTCAAGGCCCACCTTTTGTCTCCTTTGGGGCCTGGTCTGGCTCCATCAATTTTCCCTCTCCTTCTCTACAAGTTCTTTTTCATTCAAATTACAATCATGCTCAGATCTGTCAACTGTCATGACCCTTTGTTTTACCCTTATTTCCTTCTGGTTTCTGCCCTCCATCTCTCCTTTCCACCTTAATCTCCAAAGCATCTTGAAAAAGTGACATTCTCTTGAAGTCTAGGTCTTGATCTCCCATTTGTTTAACTTGTTCCCTGTCTTTAATTCCCACTGCTCTGTGGAAACTGTTATTACCAAGTTGATGAAGGATCTCCTCATGGCAAAATCTAACAAACTTTAGAATTTGTGGGTTTATCATAGTTTTCAAGAATGGTAATGTTTTCCCTCATTTTACCTAGGAGAACTCACTCTTTGGCCTAAAGTAGAATATGGTGGTTGGGATGAAAGGTAAGAACAGATAGACCCTACTTTCTTGGTTTCTAATTATAATACTTTAGCAAGAAAGCTTGGCAGTTTCTGATAATCAATACATCTATAACATACAGCTCTTGGCCACTTCACTACTGGTATCTTATCTTCTAGAGTAGTTTCTTTCGCAGGACGCTGTATTTCACTTAAGGGAGAGACGGATGATAGTTTCTAATTCATGGAATTGGTAAATGATCTTAGACACTTACCTTCACCATCTTAAAGATGTAGTTCCTCATTGCAAGAGGAAATCCCAATGCCAGCATAACAGGGGTTTGTGGGGGAAAAAAAAAAAAAAAGAACTGTCAGCTTAAAGTATGTTGTATATATCAAAAGGGATATACAAATACTGTATAAAAATGCATAGTTTAGAAAACATCCATAGTTCAACAATTCTTTCTTCTAAAATTCTAAATAGCACAAAGCATTTAACTTCAGTAATAGTTCTCTGGGCAAAACAGTAGGGTCCAGGAACACAGCATAGTTTAGCCTGCCTTGAAACAAAAAACTTGGGTTCAAGTTCCTGCTCTAACATCTACAGGTCTGTAACCTGAACACCTAACTCATCGCTCACTACTACCAGCTGGGTGCCTTTAGCAAGTCATTTAACATCTCTGAGATATACCTTCATCTATAAAGAAGGGATTAATACCTACATACGAGCACTTTGGAAATTACAAAGGGTAGTAATGTTTTAGATATCATTGGAGCCACTTTTCCTCCTAAAAAGTTGTGTCACAATCCCTTAATTCTCTCATCATTCTTGGTAAATCAGTAAAAATACCATGTCATTTTGGAGAGTATACAAACCCAAGAAAACCTTGTTTTAATTGTAGATGCATTTTTATCTAGCCATTTTTTTTAGTAGGGTATAAAATATAATAGTTTTATTGTTTTAACTTTTAAAAAATATCCTATATAGATCCAAAATTAACAAAGACATCAAATCTTAATTAACATTTTGCCACATTTAAGAATGTTTTTTAAGGGGCTCCTGAGTGGTCAGTTGGTTAAGTGTCTGACTTCAGTTCAGGTCACGATCTCATGGTTTGTGAGTTCAAGCCCCACATCGGGCTTTGTGCTGTCAGTACGGAGCCTGGAATCTGCTTCAGATTCTGTGTCTTCCTCTCTTTCTGCCCCTCAGAGTGATCACACTCTGTCTCTCTCTCTCTCTCTCAAAAAATGAATAAACTTTAAAAAAAAATTTTAAATGTTTTTTAAGAAATAAAAATTATAGGCTACCAATGTGCCTCTCCCTCCTATAAAGAGAACCTCTGTCCTGAATTTTGTTTTTGTAATTCCCAAACCTGTTTTTTAAGCCTTTATTTATTAAGATTTTATTTTTAAAATCTTAAAATATACCCAACATGGGGCTTGAACTCCCAACCCCGATATTAAGAGTCACATGCTCCACTGGCTGAGCTTGCCAGGCACCCTTTGAAACCTTTACTTTAGGGCACGTGGGTGGCTCAGTTGGTTGAACGTCTGACTCCTGATTTTGGCTCAGGTCATGAGCTCACATTTCTTGGGGTCGAGCCCCGCATCAGGCTCTGTGCTGACAGTACAGAGCCTACTTGGGATTCTCTCTCGCCCTCTACCCCTCCCCTGCTCACTCTCTCTCTCTCAAAATAAATGCACTTTAACAAACCCCTTTACTTTAAATAAATGTATCCATAAACCACACACTATTGTTTTACATCAAAAACTTTACATACAAGAAATGAGGCCATTTAACTTGCCTTTTTTTTTTTTTTTTAAATAACCACCGTTTTGGAGGGTAATTCTTGATTCACTTAATGCTGGCTTATTCATTTTAACTGTACAGCATTCCATTAAATGAATATAGCACAACTTATCCATTCTTATGTCACAGACACTTTATTTCCAAATTTTATTATTATAAACAATACTGTGATGAACATTCTTGCATGTCTCTGGCAAATATGAAGGAATGTTTACAGGGCACATATATGTGTGTATATATATATCCTAGTGGAATTGCTGGTTCATAAGGCTATGCACATGTTTAATTTTAGTAAATAAATACTACCAACTGCCCTCATAAGTTATACCAATTTATACTCCCGAAGACAGTGCCTGAGAGTTCCTATGTTGTTTTCCAACCTCCTTGCCAACATTTGATATTCAGACCTTCTAAAATGTTACCACCTTGACGCAGTGTCTTGATTTTGACCCTGTTGATCCTCCTCTTTGAAAAACTTTGATTCCCCAACAGCATTATTTTCTAATTTTTTCTTTTAACTAATACTATTTCTTGGTCTCTTTTGCTAGCTTCTCTTCCTCTACCCGCTTCTCTTGGCATTTGTGAGTTATCACCTTTGTTTTTTCCCTGCGAGTCTTGTCTAGGCCACACCACTCACAACTAACTCTTCAAGATTGACAAAAGTCAGCTCTCTTCTAAACATCAGACCCATCTGCCTAGCTGCCTACTAATCTTCTGGGATTTACATGTCCTATAAACGCCTATAACTCATTGTGAAATGACCTTTTTCCCCTCAATTTCTTTTTTCCAACTCTGTTTAATGATGCTGTCCAAAGCAAAGTGTTTTACGTCCAAACCCTGGATGGACATCATGAACTTTTACTTTTCCTTGCATTGCCTTCTGCCTTCCAACAAATCAGCTGACCTATGTCCTACCTTCTTAACATCTCTTGTATCCTTGCTCTCCTCCCCATACTTAATGTTGTTGTCCTTACTACTTTTTGCCAAAGGTTACATTCATCAGAAGCAAGCACTTTGGAGTTAGACACACCTGGGCTTGAATGCAGATCTTTGTCACTTATAACCTATGTGACCGTAAGCAACTATGATCAAGTTTTCTGTTAAATGGGAATGATCTCTTCAAGGATTAAATCAGCTAACAAATGCAAAGTGCTTACTACATTGCCTGGCACATAGCAAAAGCTCAATGATGGCTATTATTAGCTCAGCTTGAGTCATATTACTAGTTCTGATGATTGGAAGCAAGCTTCCAATCTTGTTCCCCATCCTCATCATATTAATAGAATTCTCTCACTTATCCTTCCCTATTTCTTCAATAACTCTCCTTTGCTTATACAAAGCCAAATCCAATCTTTTAGTAAGTCATCTAACACTCTTTATTCTGATCCCCAGCCTCATTTCCCATATTCTATTCACACTAGTTTACATGGTCCCTGAATACATGTTTCATGTATCTGAGCCTTTAGGTACATGCTACCTTCTATCTGTCTAGGAAACTGGTTTTTCTCTTTCCAAATTCAAGTGAGCATTCTGTTAAACTTATCTTAGTCCATCCAAACAGAAATGTGTACCAACTCCTAGGAGGGTTATAAACCACTGCTGCACTCATTTCTTGATTTGTCTGTCTCCTTTACTAGCCCGTAAAAAATGTGATAGGCATTCATTAACTACCAGATGGATGGAAGGAAGGACACTGGGACTGGCCTAATATCACATCTCCTAAATAGCTTTAAACAGCAAGCATCAATCTGCCAACTT
The DNA here is from genome assembly GCF_018350195.1 of Panthera tigris. NCBI lineage: Eukaryota > Metazoa > Chordata > Mammalia > Carnivora > Felidae > Panthera > Panthera tigris. The sequence continues at coordinate 86,270,367 of NC_056663.1, forward strand.
TGCTAACACTAGTAAAAGTCAAAATGATCATGGAGGATGGAGGTATTACAGGTGTTTTTCTCTACTATGAGAAAAGGGAAAACAATGTAAAGTTCTCACAAGTGTAAAGTAAAATACTAGGGAAAAAAAATTGAGCTGTTAGTACCTAGGAAAAGATGATCAACGATTTTCCTGTACTTTAGTCAACAAATAAGGATAACCAAGTTGAATATTGACAAACAGAAAAGAACATCCTTTTGCAAATGCTGGTATTTGTAATGAACACTTACTATGTGTCAGGTCTTGTGGTAATCACTTTCTATACAGTATGTGTGTTACTTAATCCAACAACTATGAACTAAAAATTCTTATTAACTTTCCTCAGGCACCTGTCCTTGGGAAAAGCTTACGTTTTCAACTACATCACGCTACTGTCGTTACCAAGCTACAATGGATTTATGCCAGAAATTTGGCACTTAGTCACAAGGGTCAGAGGAAAGTAACCATAAAGCATTAAGGCCAGGCTTCTGTGGGAAGAGGCTAAAACAGTTTGCAAAGGTGAGGAAAGATCATCCATCTCTACGCAATCAAGAATGACAGTGAACAGTATCAAAACAACCAGATTCATTTATCAAATCCTCTAACCAGCCAAGAACAAGCTAAACAGAACTGATGATTGTCTATAAAACAATTCCTATTCTATTAAAGAAAAATGCTGGATTAGAAAGATTTGGGATATCTACACAGATGTTATTTCAGATCTCACAGAGCAAGTTTTGGTTTGACACAGGATTGTGTAATATGTAAATCTCCTTTCCAGGTTCTACACTAACAGGCCAACATTTAGCTTTGAATTCTGTCTGTCCTAGAATCATGTCTCCTTTTACATCTGAGATACATAATTCACTTGTTTATGTAAAATTAGGGGGGAAAAAAAGACATATGTATTTGACTGCAGGGTAGGCATGTGTGGCTTTCCAGGGAGTAATACCTCGCACCCATTCTTATTTAAAACCCTGCCAAGTCCATGCTTTGCTTTGGTACTCATCCACTCAAAAACTCAAGCATCTATTGATCCATGGCAATTATATTTTAAAAGTTGCTTCAGTGGAAACAAGTAACCATGACATCCAATAAAACCATGACTTTTTTCTCTTTGAATACCAGCATCTCAGGTAGTAGAACAGCAGCATGATTTAAGCAAAGAATGGACTTTGAAAACAATCAGAAAGCTCTGGACAGAAAGTTCAAGAAGTTTTCTCCTTAATGTAAGATGGGGAAAAGTTCATCTTTTTGCACTTACATAGTTGCTTCCCTCTTCAATTTGAGGAAAAAACTCAGTACTATAAAATGCTTTAAATTTCATCAAGGACAGTGGGCCCCTTAATGTAAGATGTGGAAAAGTTCATCTTTTTTGCACTTACATAGTTGCTTCCCTCTTCGATCTGAGGAAAAAACTCAATACTATAAAATACTTTAAATTTCATCAAGGACAGTGGGCCTCAACTTTGGATGCACCTCAACCAGGATCCACCTGGGGATGGGGGGTGGTTGGAAGAGAAGCCGACCAGACCATCAGCACCTGGACCGACACCAGATCATTCAAATCTGAATGGTCCTGCCATTGAGAAGGTTGTCTTGCAAATAGCTCTCCTGGGATTCTAATAAACAGGGTTAAACTTAGGTCTTGAAAGGATTCCATTGCCTATCCTAAATAAAGATCAACTGTGGACCACAGCTGTTGGCTGTGAACACTGGCTGTAGGTCGTGTGTCTAAAAATAACCATTGCAGATCCTAACCCAGTGTCTCCTTAGTTGTAAGGATTAAAAGTGGAGATACTAGGCTGTAGACAACAGAGCCTTGTAGGTAGGTGGTTGGTGTGTGCGTCATCTGTCTCCTCATACTATTTGAAAGATGAAAAGCAACTACTGAATGACAATCTCTAGTGACTTAATTCCACTGATGTGATGTTTAGGTGGGTGGCTGGTTGCTAAAGACACGAAGGATGTGAGTAGATTTACTCGCAACTTATGCAACAATGAACAGGCAACTGAAAAAGTTAGAGAATGGTCCCACTCATCTTGGTTCCTACAAGGCCAGTCACAACCATTCCACTGACAAACTATAGGAAAAAAGCAAAAATTAGATGTGAGAGATGTATTCAACCGAAGTAAAAACGTAATGGATCTGTGGTATTTTGAGGAAATTCCTGAGACCAACAGAGAGGCACAGGGGGAAGGATGAATGGGAATACTCTTAAGTCACAGGTAGGGGATAAAAAATTTGTGAGCCTTTGTAGGTGACCTGAAAGTTAACAGTACTTTATTGCTATTTTCTACAATCTGTAGGGCAATATTAATATTCACAGCAAATTTAACAAGGATTTGAATACCTACTATGTACTGTCCTAGTTATTATACCCCCATACTAAAATGTACCCAATGTAAATCCTTAAGATTTCATACATTAGAAATGGATTTACATGAGTCTGAACAAAGCATTAGTCATTTAACTTCATACTGTATTTAGACATTTCTCTCAAGTAAAAAGCATCCTAGCAGGTGAATGAAAAATGCTAAGTGCAATGGAATGCTTGAAATAACAAGTAGGCTCTTGAAATAAAACTTTTAAGTTCTAAACAAAAAATCACAAGTTAAACAGGTGGCTTCTGAGGTCCTCCTCAGTGAACATCTAAACAAATTATGCTAACAGTAAACAATGCTAGCTGAATACAGGTTTCTGAATACTTCTATTACTGTTATTAATGTACAGTAAATTTCTTTATTAAGTTAATGAAGGGAAAAATTAGTATTTCACATTCCAGAGTTCAGAACTTAAAGGATCTGGGAGATATTTACTATTTACTTCTTAAATGGCTCCATTCTCATTTTTAAAGATATCAACCAGCAGTCTGACTACTGGAAAACAAATAAGTAGTTTGAAAGAAAGATGAAAAGTGGTGGCCAATTTAATTATTCATCATTAACGAAGAAAACACCAAAGTTTTGGAAGAGCACTTTAGAAAACCCAGTGCCTATCTCAAGTGTGATGAAGCATCAAGCACTGGTATATGGACCCGATAAACCTGCAGATGAAAGTAAGCAAGGGCAAGTTCATGAAACCCCTTCAGGAAACTATAGTAGACTGGAAAGAGATCACAGAATGGTGTGGCGAAAGGCTTCTTGTTTGTTAAGACAACGCACAAGTAACTAGATATAGAAGGGAAATGTAATTATCAGCTGAAAGCAAGCTATGGGACCCAAATCATATTCCAGAAATCCCTTTGCTCCTATGTTGTTTCCAAACAAGAGGATCATTTGTACTTCTTGAGGCCAAGCTGATTTAGCAACAGCAGAATCTTTACAGGAAACTTTTCATCACATATTCATCAAGGTCAATTATTTCAGTTAAGAACTGTACCACTTGTGTGAAATAATAGACTGTTAAAATAGACACAAAGGTCTAATATAAAAGCTGTAACAACTACTTCCCAGTCTTGTAGGATTGCCACGTATCAACTTCACTTTCACTAAAGCCACCTCGAAACCAAGTCTATACTGTTTTTGGCGTATAGAACTCTATAAAGAGCACTGAACATTTAAGATACTAAGCTTGTCTATAGTTGACAATTTCATACAAGTTCTAATTTAAACTACCATTTTTTTTCTTCTGGCTTCAATCCCAAGATGGTGTCCTTTCAAAGACGACTGGATAAACGGAGAGGCTGGAAACTTTAAGACCTGCTTTCCTACCGCATACTGCTCCCTTTCCTCCTGCCCATCTTTATGTTATCATAAAAGAAGCAGGTCTTGAGGGGAGGTAGCAATGTTACATCAGCTGTATAACCTACAGTACACGACAAATACTCTCCTGCTTTATTGAAATATGAACATTTTCTCCAGAATCTCCTGCACACTACCAATTCTTTTGACATCCACCCTGTAGGTTGCATACTAAAAGGTAAAAAAAAGTACAATTCAATAAATAACCTTTTGCAAAAATGTCTTATTGCTATAAATAGTGAGATTTCTAATCTTCCAAATTGGAACAAAACTTAAGGTTTCAGCTCCCTGTGGGGCAACACAGCCATTTCATGCGACTGTTTTTAATGTAGGTTTGGCAGTGGATTGAATGGCATCAAGAAACCTTGCCTGTAACTTAAAGGAGTGTAGCATGAGCTGAACAGGAAGCCTACCTTCCACTGGACAGGTTGGTCTTTCTTTCCATTCTCTTAGTAAGAGTTATTTCAAAATTTAAGGCTAGTAATTAGTAAGACGTGTGTGTGTGTGTGTGTGTGTGTGTGTGTGTGTGTGTGTGTGTGTGTCTTCAACACTTCACTTTTTTACCTGTCCCAAACAGATGCTACACATGGCAACTGAAATATTCCTACAAACTGTGCAGGACAGAGACTTCCCTGAATTTATCGTCACCTACCTGAAACTAGACCATGCTTGTCTGGCCTCTTACAATCATAGCCTTCATCTCACAGCCCTAACAGCAGCACACCGTGGAGTACAAACACCCCTGAAAGACAAAGGCCTCATAAAACCCACAGAAAAGCTATTCACTAATACTGGGACTACTTTTAGCCATGCTAGTAGAGATCACGCTTTATTTTTGTGCATTGTAAATACAGAAAAATGTTGAAAACGTAGGACTCAACTATCTAATTAAAGCTGAGTAAACTAACCTGGTCAGATCTTAATTTTTAAATGAGAAATGACAAGAGTAGTAAATATAAAGAAAAACAAAAATAACTTTACTTTCCTATGTTAATACAGGTCAAGGGACCCTTTCTTCTGAAAAGGGTTGTTAACACCAGTTCTCAGCAATAAACATAAGGCACTTGTTTAGAATACAACATCACTGCATTTTTTTTTCCCACTTGTTTTTCTAACCCTGTTTCCCCCCACAGTATCATTTGGAATTAATAGAGTGAATGAGGCAAATGTGGGATGATCCAGTCGATACTACTCAGAGCAAGACAGTACAGTACAATGTTTCGGGGGTGCTGTCTGGACATAAAACGAACCCTGTCAAGGTCCTCTGACACCAGACAATGTATCCACTATCAAGTAAACCTGAAAGAAAATAAAATATTTATTCAATAGTTCCAGTAAAATTGGGTCGGAGTACAATATACATGTTAGGAATTTTAGCTCCTCACGGGTGGAATCTGCATCAAGAGTTCGGAGTATTTAAGAATTTTCATTCTAAGACAGTCTACATCAGTTGAACATTGTCAAGACAAATATATGAACTTCATTTCAATATACAGTAGAGTTGAAACATAATTCACACATAAACACCCCCTATCGTATGGCTGGTGCCTCCTCCCAACACCTCAGTAGTGGCAGAGGTAGCACTAGTGTTCTTTCCCAACAATGAGAACTTCGGTTGCCACTCATAGGAGAAGTTGAAAAAAAGTTTGTGGTGGTGGTGGTGGGGTTTTTTTTTGTTTGTTGTTTGCCATCTGTGAAGATGTTCCTGAGACAGGGCCAGTTAATAAAACGGAACAAAGCACTGGAGTTCGGCTTGTACTTCTCTTTACATCACTAAATCGTTAGACCGGGACGCAGAATGCAGGCCACGTACTATGAAAGGTTGAGTTTAGCACAACTGTTCAATCAGTAGAAGGATCAGGTCTCCTGAAAATTCCCTTTAGAATATATGCCCTAGAAACTAAAAGTACCACAAAAAGATCAATCATATATACAATTGATTCATTTTACTTAACCTTATTTGCTCAGATCTTGCAAACGCAACGAGGATATTGAGCCTGAGGCCAGTTCTCAGTATACAGGTTTATCATCGTAAGGCTCAGTCTCTCCATCAAAATCGCAGTTCTCAGTTTCCTTTCAAATTAGGAAATTAGGAATTACATTCATAGTACCTGCCACCATCCTCGCCCTCAAGGAAAGGTTCATGCAGGAGCAGCACTACACCTGCATTACGGAGTCCCCTGACACCGGCACTCAGCCCGCAGCGAACGCAACCATCTGCGCTCATTTTACAGCACGTTACATTGCCTCTGGCTTGCACCTCTGTTTCCACCTGTGTATTTTCACAGAAGCCCAACACAGATTAGTTGAAATATTCACACAACTGTTTTTCAAAACAATTTATTGCATCATATTTGGTACCTTATGTTTGACAACAAAAAGGAAATTACATCTGTAACTGCAGGAAAAAGAAGCTGGTCTGTTATTGAAAAAAAAAATCTTGGGCCCTTTAAAAATTACAAAGTCTTGGGCTTGCCTGAAACAACTGAGCAAGAAATATATTCTTAGAAATGTAGGGCTTCAAGTATTACAAACCTGTGACACTGTGGAAAAATTCCAGAGGTATCTAAACTGCAGCACTTTTTTTCTGCATATCGTGAACAAGGCCTGCTGAGGTTTTTAACTATTAGTCTCTTGATCAGTCATAGAATGGTAGTCAGGAGTTCTGCTCTTTAACTTCAAGCCATGGTAGATTTTCTTTTTTCACTCTTGGGTGAAAAAATTCATGCGTGCTAATTAGTTGGTGCCACATCACAGTGCATTTGGTTCTTGCATTACAGTTTTAACAAGTTTGGCCAAAACAATGCTGAAAGGTTTGCATTGCTATTTTAGTTCTTCAAGTTTTAGTTAAAATTGAGATTGTTCCAACTGGTTCCTTCAGTTAAAAACTGTGGTACAAGAACACCAAACTGATCATGTACAGTGAATTTTGGAAACACAACAAGCATATTGAACACCCTCTAGGTTTCTTAGAAATTCTGCTTGGTATCTATATGTCCCAGCTTCTACAACATCAAGCATCTGTTGTAGGTTTCTCTGTAAATAGTGATTCACATTGCATACTTCCTATGGTCAGAATCAACCCCGTAACAAAATCAGTCAGATGCTAAAGCCCCAACAACTCTTTGTGCTCAGTGAAAGAATCCAGTGCTAAAACAGCATTTATGCTGTCTGAGATATAGTAAAATCTCACAAGACAAATTTTAAAGTAATATTTCTGCCACACACCTGCTTTGTTAGCTGTAACAGCCTCCAGATTTTATATAAATTAGTTAAAAAACATGGGTGGGTAGGTAGGAATAGAATAAGGTATCTTTTTTTTTTAATCCCTCAATTTTAGCAGCTTTTAATTTTTTAAGAAACTGAACCTATATCCTGTAATACGTTAGATATTTTATATATACTTTTTCAGCAGGATAAAAAACGTAAAACACTATTTGAAGGCAAGAACATTTACTCTTCTTATTCTGTGTAAGTTAGAGCAATGCAGCAGGTGCGTGACAAAAATATTATACACTAGATATGGTCCAAAGTCATTCCATTTGCTTGTTTAATGATGTTCAGATTTCATTGGCCAGTTCTTCAGTTTCTGCAGAACTATCTCCATTAACTGTGATCTTCATATCCTCTTCATATCCAGGAGGCATGAAAGCCAAAGCATAAGGGAAAAGCTTATGACAATTTGCTCTATAAACTTCAGCAGCTTCTTTACAGTCTCCTAGGCTACCATCACACAAGGCTTCTAATACCTCCATACATGTCTAAAGAAAGAGAAAAGGTAATATTATAACTTGTCCAAAAACAAAAAGAAAGTTTTTTACTGTGAATTTATTAGACATTTCATTATCAACACATTTTCTAAGCAAAAGGCAAATGTACATATTGAAGACACAGAAAGCATTCTATCCCCGCATATTCAATCCCTAAGAAATAGTTTCTTCAGAATCGCAGGGCTTATACAAAGGACGAATTTATAAACAGGGCCAGGACAATGTGGGGCAAGCAAGATATGCAGCGGCTACATTTAAAGCCACACTCACTCTCAGCAAGTGCTTGACCCCAGGTGGCAACTTTGCCTCAACCCAGGCAGGCTCTGTGTATAAATGTCAACTTTTCCACGCTAATGTCAGGTATTGAACTTAAGCTCTTTAGTTTGTTTTTTTTTTTTTTTTCTTTAAGAGGCTTAGAGACAGCTGGTGGTATCAAACATTGCTTTTCAGCTCTGTATTAAAATTAAAGGTTTGTCCACTGAGAGGAAAGGGAGGGTCTCAAACCAAAGGGCATATATGCAAGAAAAATTTGTTCATGAAAATTGGTAACTGTTTGAACCAAACCCCTCGGTAGATATTCTTAGATTTTAAAATGATGCATGTTAACTTACATTCCTCATGTTTTCTTTATCTTTTCACTTGGAAAACATGTAGTTTGCAGATATATAGTAGCCAACAAACTTTGCCAGTCTAGAAATGTTATAATCTAAATGATGTATTAATTAGCCATCAATAAGTCAAATGTTTCTTTCTTAAAAGTGTTCCTTCATTTGCTATTAAAGGACTATATCAAATGCTTTATCTGGCCAATTATCATAGGAAGTAGTGCTATATCCTTTGTCTTTAGGCTAAACTAAAATCAGTATCTTGCAAAACATATCCATGTATCTTTTATATTTCAAGTTACATTACAAGTTATAAAATGAGTGTTTTGATTTGATCCCTGGTATGTACATCTTAAATATGTCAGAATCTTCACTGAGACTACTGCTTGGTCAGAAATGTAGAGACAGGAATGAACCAAAATCTAAAATTAACTATGGAATATATATATATATATATATATATATATATATATATATATATATATATATATATATATATATATATACACACACACACATACACACACACACACACACACACTATATATATATATAAATAAAATTTTACTAAATATATAAAACATATATTTATATATTTATAAAATATATATTTTATATAATATATATATATATATATATATATATATATATATATATATATATATAAAATTTTACTAGAACAGATTCCTAGAAAAAATATTTTAAATAAAGATGTGGAGCTAGTTCTTGAAGGCCAAGTAGCCTACTGTGCATGTGCACACACAGACAATCCTAAATAAATTTAAGATAGGGTTAGTTTCTGATGTGGATTCATAATGGCTTGGTGAATAATATGCATAATTAACAAAAAAAACAATTATTTGGTAAATGTATTCTCTTTGTGAAAAGAGAAACAGAAAGTAGTGAGGTATTCTTCAGAGAGATTATGAAAAACTTTACCTGGAGGTTTCTGTTAGTGAGGGATTCATCAAGTGTTGTTGCCAACTCTATAGCTCGCTTCTGACTAGAAGGATCTAAATAATATACCATTTTGGCAGCTAAATGAGAAGAAAAAAGAAAAATTTTTTTATTTTAAAGTACAACCAGCATCTTATCCTCTATTCATTCAAATATCAAATATAACATATATGTGCACACAGAGTGTGGCACTTTATTAGAAAAGTGGGAAAAGCCATTTGAAATAAACCAAAAAAATCATGACAGGATAGATCAGAAATAGCTTAACTGTCTAAACTAGGAGAATGATTAAGGTAAAAAACTATGAAGAAATACAAATATTCTAATGATAGTTGTTTTTGTGTAGTGGGAACATGGATTTTTCCTCTTTCTAAACTGAGCAGGGGTGCTTGGGTGGCTCAGTTGTTTGAGTGTCCCACTTTTTTTTTTTTTTTTTTTTTTTTTTTTAGAGAGAGACAGAGAAATAATGGGGGAGAGGCAGAGAGATAGGGAAACACAGAATCTGAAGCAGGCTCCAGGCTCTGAGCTGTCAGCACAGAGTCTGACATGGGGCTTGAACCCACGGACAGCGAGATCATGACCTGAGCCAAAGTTGGACACTTAAGTGACTGAGCCACCCAGGTGCCCCAAGTGTCCCACTCTTGATTTCGGCTCAGGTCATGATCCCAGAGTTGTGGGATTGAGCCTTGTGTCGGGCTCTGCACTAAGCATGGAGACTCTAAGGATTCTTTCTCTCTTGCTCTCTCTCCCTCTGCCCCTCTCCTCACTTGCACTCTCTCGAAACAAACAAACCCCATAATTTGGGGCTGTGGGGAATACTCCATTTAATGTGTGTAGGAGTGGGGGGTTGGGGGTGTGGGAGCGTGGGAAGAGAGAGATATTCAAACTTGATGGCATGAGCCAAAAATCTGAATTCAGAATTCTACAAAGGCATACAAAGCTGCTGGCCTTCTTAGCCAGGTATTCTAAAAGCATCCTACTAAAGCACTACCCATACGATCCCATCAAGTCCAGATTTTGGACTGCTAGCACAGACCTTTGCCTATGAAATGATTTTAGGTGTTTTGCATTGTCCAATTTAATATCTTATAAGCATGAAAAATAGAAGCTGATGGTCACATCCAAGTGAATCTTAAGAGCATGTTGAAGGAGGAGAAAGAAAAAACAAAGAAAGCCCCTCCTTCCTTATATGTAATATATAGTTAAATGAAGTTATATTGCTTCTTTGTAAAAAGCCTATGCTGAACCAGAAGAAACTACTGACCTTGATTCACAGTAATAATTTTAAGAAATTTAAAAATTTATAGGAAGCATATTTAAGCTGCCTGTGTTCTTACGATTAAAATGTGACATACACACAATGCCTCTTCCATGTGAGAAATGTGTAACCTTGTCATGAATCCATTAAAATAAAAACAAATTATTTTAGAAGGCTAAGATAAAAAGAAAATGAAGTGATTACCTGATAATCTGTGTGGCAATGAATCAGAATTCCTTTTCAGAAAAGTTTCATTAAAATTCTTTGGATTTGTTGCTCCAAAAAGACGATTCATTTCTTGTTTTAATACTGTCCTAACTGTATCAGGTAAATCTTTACTTTCACACACTGCTGAACAAATTAAAAACAAAATTCTATTAGCAGTTAGATACTCTGATATGATTTGCAGAAGTAAAGAAATTACTTGATGAGGCCAATGAAACAAAGCAATTACATGTAAAGACTAAATGAACCTACTTATAATTCAACATGTAAAGAGCTTACCATATAAATGTAAAAAAATGTGTATCAGGAAAATAATCTAATAATTTTTCTAACAGCATTAAAAGACATTTCACTGATAAATGATTCATATCCAGAAAAATAAAACAAAACAGAAAACAAAACAAAATAACAAAAGATGTAGTTCCATAGTCTTCTAAGCTCTTAGGGGCTGGCCCCCTCAACTTTAAAACAAATCTATAAAGTAGGGCTCTGATGGCACCCACCTGATAAATAATGTCACAGCAATTATGCAGTGCGGAAGACAAGAGGATTTTCTTCACCTTCTCCATATTCTATACCCAAGTAAGGCATTACAAAATTCATTAATTTTAAAAGAAAACCTGACTGACTTCATTGACCTTTATTTGCAAGGGCTACATAAATTTAGTTATCACTATATAATAAACTCCAAAGGACCACCAAAGTATTTTCCTATAATGAATACACTCTGATAATCATATTCCCAGGCCTTGGGATTCAGAGATGGAAAAGCTGAACCCCTAACCTCTCTGACTGAATGTTAGTATGCTTTTTTCATTACTATTTTGGTATAGACAGACAGTTTGAAGCTTTGAGCCAGAAAGACCTGGGTATGGATCTAGGCTTGAACAAGTCACAACCTCTCTGAACTTATTTCTTGATCCGTAAAACCGAGGAGCTATCTAACCTAAAAGGATCACAGTAAGGAAAAGTTACATTTAAAAAAAAAAAATTGTTTTAACATTTATTTATTATTGAGAGACAGACAGACACAGAGCGTGAGCAGGGGAGGGGCAGACACAGAATCCGAAGCAGGCTCCAGGCTCTCAGCTGTCTGCACAGAGCACGACGCGGGGCTCGAACTCACAAATTGCAAGATCATGACCTGAGCCGAAGTCTGTCACCTAACCAACTGAGCCACCCAGGTGCCCCAGAAAAGTTACATTTTTTAAAGTTAATTATATAATAGCTAAATATATAATTCAATAAAGTGCAGTTATTATTTTTGTTATAGATTGAAAATATATTTTCCTCATGGTTAGGAACTATGGTGGTCGCTTAAAATGTGGACAACCACCATTTGTATTGCTGAATATGTATCCTATATACATAAATTACTATGTGAAGCAAAAGTTTCATGGAATACTAACCTTAATTTTGTGCCATGCATTCTGGTATTTTCTACTCTATTCTTTTTTTTTTAAGAGTGAGAGAGAGTGAGAGAGCGTTGAGTGGGCAGGGGAAAGGGGAAGAGGGAGAGAGAGGGAGGGAGGGAGGGAAAGGAGGGGTGAGAGAGTGAGAGAGAGAGAGAGAGAGAGAGAGAGAGAGAGAGAGAGAGAGAGAATGAATATCTCAGGCAGGCTGCACCCTCAGCACAGAGCCCAACTGGGGGCTTGATCCCAGGACCCTGGGATCATGATCTGAGCTGAAATCAAAAGTCCAACACTCAACCGAGCCACCCAGGTGCCCCTCTGCTCTATAGTATATTTCTATATTAGGTTTTCAAATGGTAGTAATGGCCCACTAAATTGCTTTTATTGTCTCACTAATGGATCACTACACCAAGTTTAAACACACTGAACTCTTGAGTGGTAAACATCTCTGAAATATTCTACACATAATTAGTAACTGAATAACTGATCGATGTGTCCTTTGTTAAATAGCATTTCTTCTATCATTCTATTGAATTGGGTGGTTCAAATAAATGAGTTATTAAGGAATTTTGCTTAATCTCCATTATGGCTGTACTTGTAACTTGGTTTTGGCAACTTATCAACAGATTTCAAGGAGCGCAGGAGTGCAGAGCAAACAGAAAAGTTGGTAAAATAGATTATAGCCAATCACAATGACTATTATATCAAAAAAACACAGGTTTTCTAAAAAAATGTTATATCCATGGGCCTTACTGGTTTGAATGAAGTGCTTTCGGGACACTATATGCAGATGGGAAAGTAACTGTATAGTTACATTATAGTTGGTTATAAGTGGACGCTAAGCTTTTCGTGTTTTTTATTACCTTCATTAATTTGTTTTCCTCAGATTAAAATAATCCCCCAGAAAAATCGAAATTGCTTTAAGAAAAAAAAAAAGCCCACACAATTAAAAACAAATATATATATTCAGGATGTATAAAGAAGAAATATTTATATAACTCCGAACTTCCACTAATAGCTATTTCCAAAAACATTTCCTCCCCAAGTCACAAAATGTTTGAGGCTGATTGTTAGCTCCCCTACACTATGTAGATTGGCACTATAATTTCCAGGAAGATACTAATTTAAAAAAAAAATTCAACTGCAGTAAGACTCAGCAAGTTGTATGAATTCTGTGTAATGCAATTATTACCTATGTCTTTCAGGAAAGGGGCAACCTCATGCATCCCAGGTCTACTAGGTAAGCTTTTATTACTAAAAATTAGTAGGGGATGAACAAATCTAAAAGTCCTTGGAAAGTGACTAAAATGAACAAAAAAATATTGAGGTCTCAGGAAAATAAAAAATCTGAGACTACTGAATTAGTTTCCTTGTTACCTTATGATGCAATAGTAAGTCTTGTGAATCAAGGAAAAATAATAATTGAGGGAAGGGGAATAAAACTTTTTATGAGAGGCTTCTGAATCCTCTGACATCCTAAAATTAAAATAATGTTTGGTTCATGCTCTGAGCTTATTAGCAGACTGGATTAATTTAGTAATTGTCAATGGTTAAAAGTCGCATTGAAAAAGGGGTAGATTCTTAGCCAAAAGAATTTCTCTGGATTCCTAGGCTAGCTCCCTGTTTTGTTAATAATTTGGGTAGAAAATGCTCATATTCTGTGCAAGATAATGACTACTCACTACTAGGCTCTAAAGCATAACCTACTAAGTGATTACCATTCAAAAGGGTAAAATAGATTAAATAAGAGGATCAACAAAGCTTTTAGGGGAGAAATACATAAGCACAGAAGAAAAATAATCTGCAGATAAAAGGAAGAAATGGGTTTGTACAAATGAGAGAAGAAAAGATGTAAGATTCACTGTAGATCAAGGTGACCAAACAGTGATTCTTTTTAAAAGCATGTAAGGGAATAATAAACAACTGAATCCCTAAGCTCCTTTTACTTAGTACCAAGAAGAAATGTAGTTTAAGTTGCTTTAAGTCCTACAACTTTAAGAAAAAGTGAAAAATTTGAAAAGGGCACATACCAAATCATCCTCATAATTAAAAAGGGGAGAGGAAGATTGACGTATATGGTAAATTAGTTTAGGCAGCAGATACTAATTACACTGGTAGTATAACATCATTCTGAAGATTTGGAAGGGTATTCATAACCCGGCTAAAATGAATATTTACTCAGAGAAGTTTCTATAATAAAATAGGTGTCAAGGCACCGTTTTTTTCCCATATTCCCCAAGAAGGTGTTGTAAGGGTTTCTTTGTAAAGAAGCAGTTAGTAAAATATAACTTGACGTGAAAAATGTGTTCTTGAAAAATTACTTCAAAGTTAAATCTTATTTTAAAACTACCAAAGCTATCAGTTTTATTAAAGGAAACTTGTGGGGTATATCAAAGATGCCCCTACTCTGGGTGTCTGTGGTTGCACAAATACTTTTACATACTACACAACTGTACCCAAATTCTTGAAGGCCTTTTAAAGACAGTGCATCTTTATCACTCCAAATTATCACTGCTTTAATGCCTAAATTTAGTCAAAATAAGGATTACTTTGTTACTCTTCCAGACAATGTCTGGAAGCTATGGATACAGCTAACAGCTAACTAAATAATTCTAACTCTTACATCAGGACCATTCTGCCTTTCTTTGTTCTTCTGAAGCATTTTAGTTCCTAATATAACTGTTCTAAGACAACAGTCATATGTTCATCAATCCACATACTTACTATAAGCAAATACATTTAAATATGCCACTTTTAATTCATATTTCAGAGGGAAGTCTCCAAATCCATAAGACTTCTATATATTATTTTACTACTACATTTTAGGAAAGAGTTGATTATACAAGAACAAAGTGTTCATGTTAATTTTGAGAATAATTTTAGTGCACTCCATCCTAAGCAAGAATGGATTTAAGACCATTACTCCTGGCCTTAATTTTCGGACTCATGACTTCAAACAAATTTTAATATGAAAACACTAGAAAGAAATTTCTCTATTTTCTCTAAGAATAGCAATTCCTTCTTCTATTTTATGAGGTGGTTATGTTATTTTTTACTTTCAGAATTAAAAACACTGAAAAACAGTTCAGTGTCTATAACAGAAATCATTTTTTTTTTTGACAGGCATAAATATACTTTAAATAAGGATTTACTTTTTCTTAGAAGTCAAAACAAGGTTTGTGTTTTTATTTTTTTAATGTTTATTAATTTTTGAGAGGGAGAGAGACAGAGAACGAGCAGAGGAGGGGCAGAGAAAGTGGGAGAGACAGAATCCGAAGCAGGCTCCAGGCTCTGAGCTGTCAGCACAGAGTCTGACGTGTGGCTCAAACCCACGGACCACAAGATTATGACCTGAGCCAAAGTTGGACTCTTAACTGACTGAGCCACCCAGGCACCCCCAAAACAACTTTCTTCATCAGGAGGACAATTAAACATTTTTCAAAAGACTGACTGGGATGCCTGGTTTAATCTCATTATTCCCAGGTATGTATGGATTCATATGTGGCTGAGTATTTAGCAATGAGACAGGTAACTTAATAGTATTTGCAGACTGTTCTATTAAAAATTCAATTTCCCTTCTCTATTCACTTAAAAATCAAACCACCACCACCACTTGACTACAGGAGTACTTTAAATTTCAAGCTCTTGTGGTAGTAGAAAGAACAGTATGAAAACCTGAGCTCTCATTCCTGCTTCATTACTAATTATTTATGTTACCTTGAATAAGTCATTTAATCTTTTAAGGTCCCATATTTCTCAACTATTATTAAAATGAAAAACAATTAGCATAACGTTCTACCTTTTACTCTCTAAAATTCTATAGTTCTACTTTATGTTAGAAGTAGTATATGGATCTTATTGTGAAAATATCTGAAAAGTACAATGATTGTCTTAAAGTTCTTTTAAACCTGTATTTATTAACAAAAATTTTATGACAAAGAATTCTGAAGACAGATAAATAAGGAGACAGCTAGTCAATTTCAAAGAGATTCTTCAATTTTAGAACAATTTACTAAACGCTTTACATAACGAATATGATTCACAATTTCAACTTACGTGTTAACTTTTTAGAAACAGAAACAAAGGTGATTCTCAAATATCTGGACTAAACAATCCTATTATCAAAACCAAGTAACATTTCTAGCCTTAAAATAAATACCTTCATCACAAAGAAAAGAACCCTGCTTTTCCCCTTAGCTAATTTAATACCCAACAGCTTTAAAATGATTAAGTTTATGACAAGCTTATATAGATCACTTATACAGTCACTAGCAACTACTATAACCAAATACTTAAGTAATGGAAAACAAAAACATACCAGTACTAAAGAGTCGAATCATACACTCATGAAGCCAGGGATGACTAGAATCAATAGCAAATGCCCTCTTTACTGATTGTAGCATCAAAAGAAATTTTTCTATAAAAAGAAAAAGTAAGATATATTTTGATCATTTGATAAAATAAGATGCCCTCCTTTGGAAGATTAAGATCTTACAAATAGAGAAACTAATTTAGAGTCAACCACATTTGAACTGCAACGTAAGTGAAGCAAATGATTTCCTCAGATTAGCAACATCAGCTAATGATTTCCACACAATATTCTTTTAAGAAAAAAGGTTTTATGAAGTACAAAAAAATTAGATAGCATTCAATAGGAACAAAATTTGAAGCCATTTCACTTCTTAACCTCCTTTAATCAGAATAAAGGGATCTTCTGCACTACTTATAAATCTTGACTGTTTATACTTGAATCTCCTTTCTTGGGTTTTGTGACATGTGAAATGGTTTCCCTCCTATCTGTCCTCTCCTATCAATCCCTGGCTCCTCTTTCTCCTCAAAAGGTACAGTATTTACCAAGTTTATTATTTTCAGTGATTTCTAAGCTCTCTCTATACTATCCCCATACTCACACCCCATGTTTCACCAGCTTTAGTAGTGTTTCCACCTGTTCCATGGAAATTTCACCTGAATACTTACTGAACTTCCAAGTCTCATCTATAACTACCTCCTCTTTGTTACGACTTCCCTAATTTGGTACCGTTCTCCAAATAACAAAATTCAAACCTCCAGGCTCCTCTGACATTTTTCTCTTACCCAACACTCAAAAAGCTAACAACACTGCCATACCCTTTACTACCCATTTCACACAACAATGAAATCCAACAGCTGAAGAGCCCTTCAGAGGTCTTTAGAACACAACCAAGAAGCCAACTGAATGGAATTTAGATTCCCCTTCCTCACTTCAAGCAGAACAACTTTTTTATACTTAGGTATTCCACTTAAGAATATTTGTTAAAAAGGAAGTTATAATTAACTGTTCTTTAAAAGTTTCTAAATTACTTGACTATTTACTAAAGTTTATTTTCTAAATTTTGGAAAACAGAATTATAACAAAACACTGTAATCACTCAATCCATCAAGAGACCTTCTGTTATTTTTTTAATCTATTTCTTCCTGGGCTTTTTTCTATATTACATATTCATGTAAATATCTTAATAAAAATTAAAATCAAACTATAGCTTTTTGTCCTATTTTCAAGCAATGCTATATGAGAACCTTTCCCATTAATTACCTTTGATAAACAGGATTTTTAAATGGAAACTCGATAGGGGCACCTATCATTTTCCATCTCTTTAAGTAGAACGTAAGTTACACTGGAGCAACAACCTTCTGTCAGAGCTTATTAACCAAGTTCTTTTTCCTTCCTTAATGATATACTTAGTTTTTTTTCAATGAACCACTTGGATTACAGCAATTCAATTCCACAAAATCAGTATCTATATGTAGTTGAGGCATTCTAAACAAGACAACCAAGACCCTTCATTTATTTTCTATCTGGTTTGGGCAATACAGAAACCTCTACATTATTTACACATACTTGTGTTTTCTTAAAGCATCCTCTTCCTTTCTATCCAGCTCTTCTTTTAGAAATGATTCATCCTTCAAGATACACCTTAAGCGCCACATCTTGTAACAATAGCTAATAAAAACCAACATTTATTCAATGCTTACTGTGTATCAGGCACTAATCTAAGCTCTATGTCATTAACTTTATTCACACAAGTACACGGCAATTACTACATATGACCTTAATCCTAGTTATGGATGTTCATCTATTGTTGATTTTAATGTCCTAGAAGAGATAATAGTATCATTATACCTCCCCACAACATCTTGCACAGGTAGCACGCATTTCTGTGAGGAAGCTGCATTGGCAAAAAATCCTACACTGGTAAAGCTACTGGACTTGGGTGACTATATCTAAGAAATACAGTGATCAATTTTATCAGGGCCACTATCCCCTAATTGCCTACCTTTCCTAAAGTAAATCTCAAAGGCAAAAAGATGCGTTTCTATCTTGTTCTTCACCAAGTTCTTCAACGGTGTTAAAAATTTAATAGCTTCTTCCAATGGAGTTTCAACCTAACAAAAATAAAAGATATTATACAAATGGAAGCAAGATGGAGGGGTATGATGTTATTCTCTCCATTAAAAACACTTTCTGGTTTTTTATTGTTGTTGTTGTTTTGGTAAAAATCACTTACCCATTACCCAGAAATACTGTCATATTTTAACCTCCCATAGTCTAAAGGAAGGGGATTTTGAACTCTAGAACTCTTTGCTGGTTTTTAACCACAGATATTACATTATCTCTAAATATAAACTATCCAACAAGTAAAGATGAAGATAAAACAGAACCAGGGAAAGACAGACAGTGAGATAAACAGGTAAGATAATTGGGGTGGGGTTGGGGGGATGGGAACCGAGGAGAGATGTTAAATAGGATAAAGAGGGGTAAGAATGAGAGGTGGAGAATATTACAGAATGAGTCAACGTTCTTTTTAAACTCAAAGTGAAGTACAATCAAGCTATTAAAAAAAAAAAAAGATTCCATCTTGCATTGTTCTAATAATACAAATTCTATAGAATTCATCTTTATTCCAATGCCATGCTAATGGGGAGATGGCATGTGAAAATATTTATACTTATAGAACTCTGTCTCTACCACCCTTTAGTAATTATATAAATGTCATATTAATTACATACTTGTAATCATTACTGGGCAGGTATAATGTTTACTACATAATTGTGCTATTGTTACACTTCTAGACTGAGTATTTAGACAAGATTCTTCTCTGTAGACCAAGCTGTGGGTGGGGAACAATACCATATTTATCAGAAAGGCACTGAATATCTGTGCCTGTTTGTCTTGTCTCATGACAGAGGCAGTGACAATTTATCCTTGATGGAATCTGGATTTGCCATACCTGTCTAACGTGCCTCTTCTAATTGTGTTTCACCGACACAGTTTGTGGCTAAGGAAATGATTTCACAGTATTAAAAAGGAAAAAAAAGTTGAACAAAAAAGTGATGTCTATGAGATTTGCTGTATACTACTAGCATGTAAAGCAGCTGGCATTATTCTGAAAGATATGTGCTCTGAACAAGAAATCAATATATGGCATTGTCACTCTAATAGCTGTAGATACCAGGAGACGGGGGAAAGAGGGGCCCTCAGAAGTATGCCTTTCTCACACATTTTTAATATTTTGCTTATCTTATTCCCATGATTCTATGTCCTATTGAGTTGGAATTTGTGATATACAGGGAAGAAATGTCTACCAAGGAAGGTAAAAAACTGGAAACTGAAATTGTAATGGAGCTGTATCAAGCTTGAAATGAAGACTGCTGTACTGATCAGGGCAATTTATCACCAGGGAGATATGGCTGCTGTTAACAAAATGGATACAAGGAATATAGGGCAGCTGAGTCATACAAACATTATACTTACTGAAATCAAGTTTTTGAACTTGGAAAAAGAAAAGGGAAATTCTGCCTGCATTTCTAATAAGTGAGAATACATGCCTCCACAGGAGATCTGGATCTGAAATTTCTACATGTTTCCTTGTGCCTTACTTGTATAGGGAAGATTTTGTTAGGCTAAATCTAAGTGCTTAAACATATGTCCATAACCACAATAAAGCTAACTACATTCTACATTCATATATACAAAATGAAGTATAGGGTTATATACACAAAAGCCTATCAACAGGGATGAGTTCTAAAATCAGTGCTTAAGATCAGGAGAAAAAAAAAAAAAATCAACAGAACTACCCTTGAAAATTCCTAAAGTTGTAAAGACAGACAGACATATATATATCTCATTAATTTGCATTATATATATGAAAACCATATATTAGGTACCAAAATCCTAATCCCTGTAGCAAAATGTTCTCACTAGGAGAAGATGCACACAGAAACTGACAGGGACTAAACAAATGGTAGTTATACTTCTATCATACTTAGTTAGGGTCCTATGTTCACTGAGTGGAATACTGGATGAAATTGCTAGAAATTATGCATACTCATTTGTTTCTCAAAAAAAAATTACATCCAGTACCTGCTCTGGCAGCACATATATTAAAAAACTACAAGTCATGAAGATTTGAATTTACTTAAGTTAAAGAAATGTACACTGGGACTGCGTTGTGTTGACGGGCAATATAAGAGATCTGCAAGGGTGGTTTGATCACATGCAATTTTTAAATTTATAAACTGATGTGAAGTCTAATCCACGTTACACTACGTTATATAGGGGTACGTCTCCCTATGCTCCCAGCATAGCAACAAAAAGCTTGAAACTATTATACCTTATACAGCCAGAATATTAAGGACACACTGATAAAGAACATGTGTGTATACAGAAGGAAAAAATAGTCCAGCTGAGGTAAGTACTGACTGAAGGTGAGGAGGGACACAGGATGGGTGGCACATGAGGGAACTCAAAAATAACAATTTATTGCCTCATGATACGCTGGAGAAACTTCACGTTTATACTCAGTTAACTAAATATTAAACTCACTCACTAAACCTTTTCCTATTTTCCTTACCTGGAATTACCGCTAACTTAACGATGCTTCTACTTCATATCATATATATAAAATCCTGAATGACACTAAATATACCACTTATCACATGAAGAATGATAAAATATAGGATCACAAAAAATCACAATGTATAGACTGTAGATCCACACTTGGCAGGCAGCATTTAAAAGAGTCTACAATGCCATACCTTGTTATGATGGCTTGGTATAATCTGGTGCTGCCACCACACTGGGGATATAAGTAAGTGTGGATGCTATTAGAAGGGGGCATCCTGGCGGCAGTTATCCTAGGAAGAGAAGGGTGTTATGTGCCCAACAAGCAAGAGAAGTATATATTAAACAGCACCCCAGATCAGGGTGCCTTCCACTGGGCTCCTTCCAAATAAAGCACTTTCTGTAGGAATTATTTTCTTCTGAGACTCTACAACCCTATATAGCTATTAATAATTAGACTATAACTTGACATCTGGTCCAAAAGCAGCCATGATAAGCTGGACACAAGAAAAACTCAAGTCAAAAATAAAAGGAAAACCCAGTAAGGAGGCCTGGAATGCGAGCATAAGAATTCTGCTCTGTGGGATTACCCTTTATTAGACAAGGACTAAACAAGCCAGACAGATCCTCTCTTTAAAAAGTATAATGTGAGATATGAAGTGTTACAAAGAAAAAAGTCATTAAGGAAAGTCAAGGGAAAGAATGGTGCTGGCAGACAAGTTAGTGGTGGTAGTAATAAAGAAAGCTGAGGTACAAAGATGGAGGGCCCTTAAAGTTGATATTATCCCTGAATAACTGCAATTCTCCATGAGGCCTAAAAGGTCCATTTTCTGTGCTTCCTCCCTATTCTGTATATTTTTCCAATAAGCACCCAACAATAAAAAGTAGTATCTTTGTTCCTAAAATAGTTACACAATTATCTGTGAAAAGATGTCAATATATCCTTTGAAATCCAAGCCAGATTTCTCTATGGTTCTTAAATAGCAACACTGCTATGAGATATTACTGTCCATCTGCTCTGGTATAATCCTAAAACTATTTTCCAACTCTATTTACTAAGTATTATAATTTTTCTTCATTATAGAGCAGTTGATTTTGATTTTTTTAGTTACTAGCGAGGCTAATACTGAACTCTAGGGCAATGCGCTCACTATTATTTACTGCTTTAACATAATAAATTATGCAATTATTTTCACATGGAGTAGGTGAATGTCAAGAGCCAGGAGTACACAGGTACATTACTAATCAAAATGGTTTGTGTGACAGTGAATACCTTGGTTTCAGCTTAATGGTTAAAAATGGCACATGTGATTTTGGCCTGGGGGAAAATATTTGGGAACTTTAAAGACATTAGGTTCAAATAGCAAAGTTCAATAAATAAGGACTGTAAACTGACACATGAATGAGAAATATACATATACACTCACTTTTTAACAAGCTCAATTTGGTCTCTAGATATAAAAAGTTGCATGTTACCACTTGTAACAGATGCTACATTCTCTACACATATAGTTCCTTTCTTTAATCCTCACATCTCTGCCTAGTAGGGATTTTTACTAGTCCCATTTTATAGATGAGAAAATCATCAGAGAGGTTAGACAAAGTGTCCAAACACACAATGAAGTGTACATGCTGATATGTGGACCCAGATCAGAATGACTCAAAAGCCAAAACTTTCCACTATACCATACTAGATTACTCTGGATCAGGATCATTACTACAAGTTTTAAATGTGAAGTATGATCAGAGAGAGAGAGAGACAGAGAGAGAGAGAGACAGAGACAGAGAGACAGAGAGACAGAGAGAGACAGAGAGAGAGAGGAGGCTAAAAATTAAAATTTTTCACTCAAATAATAATCAAATTGGTTGAATAAGACCATATTAAATGGTAATAGCTGTCATGAAATTTCACTAAATTGTGCTAAACTCTTTATTAAGTACCTTGGCCAGTTTCTCAGGGATAAGTTCTTCTTTGGGACCTCCAATTTCTTCATCATCATCATCCTTTTTCTTTTTCTGATTTCTCTGCTGCTTTTCTTTTTCTGCATTTTTTTTCTCTTCTTCTATCTGGGCTTTCTTTTGAGCTCTTCTTTGTTTATTACGTAGCTTCTTTAGCTCTTTGTCAGACATGTTTGCTGTAGGCAATAAGTGTTAATTAATTAAAAGCATATAAATCAGGTTAGTAATGATCAATCACTAATTTAATATTCTCACTAAAACTCTCATAAAAAATATTACATGTTAGGCGGGCCTGGGTGGCTCAGTCGGTTAAGCCTCTGATTTCAGCTCAGGTCATGATCTCAAGGAACATGAGTTCGAGCCCTGCATCAGGCTCTGTGCTGACAGCTCAGAGCCTGGAGCTTGCTTCAGATTCTGAGTCCCTCTCTCTTTGCCCCTCCCCCACTCACACTCTGTCTCTCTCTCTCTCTCTCTCTCTCTCTCAAAAATAAATATTAAAAATTTTTTAAAAATATTAAATGTTATGTGTTCATATGCCTATGTGTATCTAGCCCTTTAACAGTTCCACACATGTAGAGAATACTGTAACCTCTTTAAAAATTTTTTTTGAAAACAGGTGGAGACCTGGTGCTGCAACCATGGCAAAACATAAAAAAGTATACAAGTTCATCCAACAATATTAAACTAGTTGCAATTCTAGAAATGTTCATATTTCTATGGCTTTGGACTATGCTTTTTCTTAGTTATGCCCCTCTAACCTTGTCAGTTATTCATTCTCTATTCTGTGCTGCCACTATGACATATATTTTGCTTGTAACAATACTTTGTTTATACAGGTGTTTCTCTTTTAGACTGTGAACTCCTTGGTGGAAGAGACTGTGTCTTCCTCATAATCTTTGTATTCTCAGGGCCTAGCAGAATATACAGAAAACACGCAAGTATTTGTTGACGGAACAATGAATAACTATAAGATAAATTAATAATTTGACACTGAAAATTAACAATAGCTCTTGAGTATAAACTATGGATGTCTCAAAAGACAGCCTGGAAATCACTGATAAATACGTAATAATGAAGTAAAAACTCTATACTATTTAGTCTTCAAGCAGTAAATCTGAATGCTACATGTACAATTGGTATTTACTTGGTAATACTTGTTGATACCAAGAAATGAAAAAAGTCATTCTAAAATATACCACCACTGTGGTGACTTTAAAATATGCCCATAAATTGGGGCGCCTGGGTGGCACAGTCGGTTAAGCGGCCGACTTCGGCTCAGGTCATGAGCTCGCGGTCCGTAAGTTCGAGCCCTGCATCGGGCTCTGTGCTGACAGCTCAGAGCCTGGAGCCTGTTTCAGATTCTGTGTCTCCCTCTCTCTGACCCTCCCCCGTTCATGCTCTGTCTCTGTCTCAAAAATAAATAAATGTTAAAAAAAAAATTTTTTTAAATATGCCCATAAATTCTTTCCTTCAAAAGGCAGAACCTATTTCCCCGCTTCCCTTAATTGTAGGCTATACTCACTGACTCACTTCTAACACACGGAATGTGCTAGAAATCAAAGTATATGACATCCAAGATCAGAACATAAAAGCACTGTGGACTGCTCCTTGCTTTCTCTTGGACAACTCAGAAGAAACCAACTGCCATGTTGTGAAGATAGCCAAACAACTTTATGGAAAGACCCATGTGGCCAAGAAAAGGCTTCTGGGTATGAGACGAAGCCATCTTGGAAGCAGATTCTCCAACTCAAGTCAACCCCTCAGATGCCCTGGCTGTCTTGACTTCAACCTCCTGAAAGACCCCTACATCTTTCAAAATCATACAGCTAAGTGACTTCTGAATTCCTGAGCCACAGGAACTCTGATATAATAAATGTTTGTTATTTAAAGCTATGTGTAAGCAATAGCAGCAACAGATAACCAAGGCAGATTTTGGTACCTGGAAGGGGGATGCTGCTGCAATAAAAACCTAAAATGTAGAACTGGTTTTGGTTCCATAGAGTGGCAAAAGGTGGAAAGACTTGGAGAAAAGCATTAATGGAAGCTCAAAGAACCCTACCTAGACTATTAACAGAATCAATTTTGAAGAGGCTGCAAGTTGATTTTGAAGAGACATGTTATAGTCATGTAGAGGCAGAAAGTTAAGTAACATTTATAAAATCTATCAAATGAACCAGGTGATCTAGTTAGGGGTATTTCCAGACCAAAAAAAAAAAAAAAAGGTAGTTAAGGAGGCATCTGATTCCTCTTTCAGCTTGTAATAAAAATGCAAGAAAAAGAAACAAATGGAACAAGGATTTAACGGTTCTGAAAATTCTCAGCCTCTCCAGAAATGGCTGCTGAGCAAAGATCAAATTCAGAGAACTGCCAAGAAAGCATGTCAACAGGGAAAGTAGAGTTTGGCTTTAAAATCTTTTAAGACTCAGGGGTGCCTAGGTGGCTCAGTTGGTTAAGCATCCGACTATTGATCTTGGTCCAGGTCCTATGTTGGGCTCCATGCTGGGTATGGAGCCTACTAAAGACAAGGAAGGGAGGGAGATTCCTTTAAGGCTTAGAACTCAGAAAGATGGTGCCTCAGTTACTAGTCACCCCAAAATTTTAAGGGTATGAGTCACAGATCCTCTCAAACAACAGAGCTTCTAAGAAACTTAAGGGTGGTGTCCTCTCAGTGCTCAAGGTAGACAAAGATATTTGTGCATGTGGATTCTAATAAGACTCACAAAAGATCCCTAAAAGTTTTAAGAGAATTGGATGGGTAGAAACAGCAAATCTGGACTGAAAGGAATGGAGATAGTGTTAAATGAAAAGACCTCCCAAATTTTGGAAGCAGACTGGAAAACTACTAAGGTGCAAACAAATGTTAACTATCAATTAATTAATTTTTAAAAAGTAATCTATACACCCAACATGGGGCTTGAACCCATGACTCCAAGATCAAGAGTCACAAGCTTTTCCAACTGAGCCAACCAGGCATCCTGCAAATGCTATCTTTTAAGAACAAGAAAAGATGATACAGAAGGTGGAACCAAGAACCCAGAACATAGAACCAAGAGCCATAAGAGAAGTATTCCTACATTGTGAGTCCTAATCCTGTACCCAACTGGACTTGAGAACTAACCAGTCACTCTTGTGTACCTCTCATTCCTCCCTCATCACCCCTTTCTGAATAAGAATATCAACAGTGGGTACCCTATTCCTCTGCCATCAATTTATACTGAATATGTGGTTGATGCAGGATTTCATATCAAGAACTATGCTTGAAGAGCTATACTAACTATACTGAAGAACCATATTCAAGAACCCTTATCAGCGCCTGCACCTCATTTATATGTAACATTCTGGACTCTGAGCCAATGCTGTAATGGAATGAGACTTTTGAAGGCCTTGGGAGGGGCAAGTGTATTTTGCATTTAAGAATAATATAAATAATTTGTGTCCTGATTGTAGAACATGGCAGTTAAAAATATATCTACAAATTGTTTCATTCTTCTCCCACTCAAATATAGTTTATACTCGGTAATCCACTGCTACCAATTAGAATGTGAAGGAAGTAATGGAATGTTGTGTCGAGAGAACAGAACATTAAAAATGTTGTGGCTTCTTCGTTGCTCTCTCACGGCTAGCTTGATGAACTCAAGAAACTCTCTACAGAGACTGACATATTATGGCCACCTGCCAAAAGCCATGCAAGTGAGCCATCTAGGAAATGAATCTTCTAGTCTTAGTTAAGCTTTCGGATGACTGTAGCCCCAGCCAACATCTCAACTACAACTTTGTAAGAGACCCTAAGCTGGGCCCACCTAGAGGCTACTAAATTCCTAAACTATAGAAATAATTATTTTAAGCTGCTAAATTTAGGAATATTATGTGGCAATAGATAACCACCATCAGAACAAATACAGACTTGTTTCTCTTTTCCCTAGTAAAGAAGCCCTTACTACTGAAAAAGAAAATTTCAAACAAGGATGAAAACTTACATTCTGGAAACAAAAGACTATAAATGAGCAGCCACAAAAATGCTGACCTTTTAATGACTGGTACAGTAATTGCTACCACTTGCATCCTGACTACTCACTAGATACCATCCCTACATTATTTTATTTAATGTCCTTAATAATCTCATGGATTAGAGTCTATTATTTTATGTATGAGAAAACTGAGGTTTCAGAGGAAAAACAATAACTCAAGTAATAATAAAAGGCACAGCAAGGATTTAAATCCACTTCACTCTCATTCCAAATTCTGGGCTGTTTCTTTCCATTATGCTATACTGGGGGTCAGCAATCATTTTCTATAATGAGCCAGATACTAAATACTTTCAGATCTCTGGTGCAACTAAACTCAGCTCTTGTAGCACAAAATTAGCCATAGATAATATATAAATGAATAGGCTCAGCTGTGTCCCAATAAAACTTCATTTATCAAATCAAACTGCAGTACGGATCTGCCCACTGGCTAGTTTGTGACCTTATTCTATATTATCTGCCACTGCCTTGAAAGGACCCATGTAGTTAATAATAGAGTTGCCATACAAAAATAGGAAAGGAATAACTACATAAGAAATTAATATAGAAATTAATTCAAATCCTATTTCACTTAATGTAGCACTAACTTATCTGGATAAGCATTGTCTAAATTTTACAAGAATTACCTATGACTTATGTTAACATAATAGAGGCTCAGAATTTCAGCTCAAGAGAAACCAGAGAAGAATTCTCCTATGCTAGAATATTGCACTATCTCTTAAATAAAACTGTGTGTAGGGGCACCTCGGTGGCTCAGTGAGTTAAGCATCCGACTTTGGCTCAGGTTATGATCTCATGGTCTGTGAGTTCGAGCCCTATGTCGGGCTCTGTGCTGATAGCTCGGAGCCTGGAGCCAGCTTCAGATTCTATGTTTCCCTTTCTCTTTGCCCCTCCCCTGCTCTCTGTCCCACTGCCTCTCTCTCTCAAAAATAAACATTAAAAAAAAAAAAAACTATTTAAAAAATTGTGTGCACGTATGTGTGTGCACATACACATGAATGCATAGCAAATAACATCTGAACCTAGAGTATCCAGCCAAATCAACATTCACACAAGAAAGCAAAATAAATCTGGCCACATAAAGACTGTAGGTTTACTAAAAGATAAAACATAAAAAGTGAAAAATAACTTCTCAACCAAATAAAGGGTAACTACCACATATTTGTTACAAATAGCAAGCTTTACGGTGGATGGACCATGAGAAACATTATGTCTAAAGATAAAGAAGGCAGCAAGCACACTACTGTTTCTGTTAGCAGTTTCTGCCACCCTCACCAGTGCAGTAAAGCATGGAAAAGAGAGGAATAAATTCTGAAAGAAACCAAACTAATGTTTACAGATTAACATAATAGCTTACATAGAAAATTTTTTAAAAATCAACTGAAAAAACAACTAAACCTAATATCAGAGTTCAATAAGGATACCAACTTGACAAAAATTATAATATTCATTTAGAATACTGTTAACAGATGGGGTGCCTGGGTGGCTCAGTTGGTTGAGCTTCCAACTTCGGCTCAGGTCATGATCTTGTGGTTCATGACTTCGAGCCCCACATTGGGCTCACTGTTCTCAGTGTGCAACCCGTTTCAGATCCTCTCTCCCCCTTTCTCCGCCCCTACCCTGCTTGTACTCTCAAAAATAAATAAACATTAAAAAAATTTTCAGAATACTGTAATGGAAAAAAAGACATGGAGAGATAATGCTAGTAACAAATTCACCAAAGTTATCGGGCAATTAAATAGAAGATACAATGCATTCTAGTATGCAAAGACTTAATAATAATTGTTTAAGATATCCCCACCCCAAACAGTAATCTATATCTTAAATGCGATTCAAATTAAAAATTCCAAAAGAAACTTTCTGGCATCAAGCTAATCATACAGTTCACATATAAGCAAAAATTTGCATGTAAAGGCAAGAAAATTCTAAAGACATAGTATTAGATTAAGAGACAGATAAGAACAGAAAACTGAATACTGATGTCAATATCACAATCTTAACGTCTGTATAGTAAGTTTTGATGTTGTGTTAGAACCAGACACCATATCCACAATTCACTACATCACAGTTTAATATTTTGTTTGTTTATTTGTTTATTTATTTATTTGAAGGAGAGGTTGGGAGACAGAGAGAGAGAGAGAGACAGAGAGAATATCTTAAGCAGGCTCCATGCTCAGCACAGAGACATCGCAGGTGGGCCTCGATCCCATGACTCTGGTATCATGACCTAAGTTGAAATCAAGAGCCAGACGCTGAACTCACTGAGCCACCCATGCGCCACTTTATTTAGCTTCAAAGATTTTATTTTTAAGTAATCTCCACACCCAACGTGGGGCTCGAACTCATAACCCCAAGATCAAGAGTCGTATGCTCCACAAACTGAGCAGCCAGGGTCACCTAAAGATGGCATTTTAAATAAGCAGAGAATATGACAACTTATCAATAAATATTGTTGAGGAATCAGCAGTCTACTTGCAGGTAATAAGCTACCTTCTACCTCACAACAGTATATAAAAATTAACTCCAGGTGATTAACAAATTGTAAACAGAACAGAACAATTGTTATAAGGAAACACAGAAGATATTTATGAATATATTTTAAATTCTGAAGTAGAAAAGCCTTTTTATGAAAGACCTAGAAGTCACAAAAGATTAAAGAAATCTTATCTCATAAAAACTAACACTTTTACATAATAAAAGATACCCACCATAAAGACCTAAATAAAACAGGAAGAAAATTTCTGCAATATATAAATAAGAATTAAAGTCCTGACTATGTAGAAAACTTCTATAAGCCAAGAAGTTGAAAACTAAAATGGGAAAAGATAATCCAAAAACCAAATAATCCAATGAAGAAATGGGCAAAAGACATGTATAGACACTTCTCCAAAGAAAACATTCAGATGACCAACAGACACATGAAAAAATGCTCAACATCACTCATCATCAGGGAAATACACATCAAAACCACAATGAGATACCACCTCACACCAGTCAGAATAGCTAAAATTAACAACTCAGGCAACGACAGATGTTGGCAAGGATGCAGAGAAAGAGAATCTCTTTAGCGCTGTTGGTAGGAATGCAAACTGGTGCAGCCACTCTGGAAAATAGTATGGAGGTTCCTCAAAAAACTAAAAAATAGAACTACCCTACGACCCAGCTATTGCACTACTAGGCATTTACCCATGGGATACAGCTGTGCTGTTTCGAAGAGACACATGCACCCCCATGTTTATAGCAGGACTATCAACAACAGCCAAAGTATGGAAAGAGCCCAAATGTCCATCAATGGATGAATGGATAAAGAAAATGTGGTGTGTACACACACACACAATGGAGTATTACTCAGTAATCAAAAAGAATGAAATCTTGCCATTTGCAACTACGTGGATGGAACTAGAGGGTATTATGCTAAGCAAAATTAGAGAAAGACATGTATCATATGACTTCACTCATATGAGGATTTTAAGATAAATAACAAAAATGTAAAGAATGGATAATTTTCTGTGTTAGCAATAAAATAAAAGATAATCTCACAATACAGTGTGGCAATAAAAACTGACGAACCTCTTAAGAAAGGCAATTTGACACTAGTTCAAATTTTCATACTCTTTAACCGAGTAATTTCCACTTCTAACAATCCATGCTAAATAAACATGTGCAAAATGATGTACAAGGATTTACTATAGCACTGTAACAGTGGGGGGAAAAACACACAAAGGTTCCCACATAGCCCTTAAATGACTGATAATTGTAGTAAGTTTATGCCCAGACGTGGAGCAACACTATGAAAAATAAAAAGTCTAAGTTGCAGAATACCAGGGATAATATGACTCATTTATGAAGCTAAGAAAATAAAACAAATGAAAACCAAACAGTCTCAAAGAACTGCTCTGAAACGTGTGTGTAGAGTTTACATACACATAAATGTAATTGTGCACAAAGGAAACGGAACGCTTTAAACGGATAATCTAAAAGAAGATGACCTACAGGTAAGAGAACAGTGAAAGGAAATTTTCGTATTTGTTAGTACATTTCTGAACTGTTTTAACTTTGTATAATTAAGAGTTAATTGTATATTATTTGTATAATTTGAAGAGAAAGGCAGGAGGAGTGAACAGAAAGAAGTCAGTGAACAAAAGAAGTCAGAGGACAATAACTCTCAGAATCAACAGTTAACTGTTCCATAGATTCTTACTGGCATTTTCTAGTTGAAGCAACAAGTAGAGAGAGTCAAGTGAAATCTGTACGAGGGTTTCAATGTGTGATTTTAGAAAGTTCTTAAGGGTTCCTAGGCAATAGGAAGTAAAATTTAACAACAAATTAACAAAATGATTCTCCTTAGCAGGAAGAAGGATACAGAAAACAACCAACCATAACTTCAGAAGAATAAACTCAGGACTGAATAATAACATCCTGACACACTTCTTACACCCCATCTCCTGTAACATTTTTGCCACAAATTAAGTCACAAAATATCTGGATGTACAATTAATTTATATCCTTCTACATGCCTCTTTCATTTTCATTGAAATTCTTCCCCAAATAATTATCTAAGGAATACTATACATCTGACATCATGGCAGAAAAATAGCACTTTAAAAACTGTCCAAATGATAAATCACTAGGCAATTTTACTAGTTTAATTCCAAGCTGGCTTTTAATAATTTTTTTTTTTTTTTTTTTTTTTTGAGAGACAGCAAGCAAGCATGCACATGCACTCACAAGTGCACGAGCGGGGAAGGGGCAGAAAGGAAGAGAGAATCTTAAGCAGGCTCCAAGCCCGCACAGAGCCCAATGCAGGGCTCTATCCTATGACCATGAGATCATGACCCAAGCAGTAATCAAGGGATGCTTAACTGACTGAACCACCTAGGTGCCCCATCCAAGCTGGCTTTTAATGTTCAAGCAATATTTGCCTCTCAGTAGGTTAATTATAAATAACTATTAAAAAGAAGAAGAACTAGATACACTGACAGGCAACACTAATGATACAGTTAGCAATTTATAGTATCATAGTTAGCAATTTACAGTACTGGGTAAACCAGTTATTAAATGTTAAACTCATGAGATTCAACTTCTTAAAAGCTAATGACCAGTTACAAATTAAATTCTTGCTTTTCAAAGTATAAACAGTATTTTTCTTTCGTTGCGTAGAGAAATTCACAAACGTCCATCATCATTTTCTAAGCATGTATAACATCTTCCCACAGGTGCTTAATAAAAAGCTCAAGAAAAATCTAAACTACACAAAAATATAAATATACATACACATATCACAGCAAACAATAAGAAATCTTTGAATATTATACCTGTATCAGCTTCATGTTCTTTATTCTCATCTGTTAGGGGGTTGTCATGAAGCTTCAAATAGATCTCTATAGCAATTCTTGCTGCTTTGAAGTAAAATGGATGCTGTCGAAGTACATCTTCTAGTTTTAATAAGTCCACATATGA
The DNA here is from genome assembly GCF_018350195.1 of Panthera tigris. Lineage (NCBI taxonomy): Eukaryota > Metazoa > Chordata > Mammalia > Carnivora > Felidae > Panthera > Panthera tigris. The sequence continues at coordinate 86,302,681 of NC_056663.1, forward strand.
TCTAAGGGTAATCTTCCTCATACAGTAAGTATGAAAGTCAAACTGGTCGTCAGTGATTTCTATAAAATGCTAACAAAATCATCTTTTTTATTATACTGAAGTATAACAATGTCAAAAAAAGCTATAGAAATCAAACTTTTAGATTTACTGGTTTCCTATCCATGAAAAAATTAATAAATTAAAAAATATTACATATTACAATCATCCAGTATAAATAAATACTTTCCATATCAAATAAGCAAATACAAGTGACCATCCCCTAGCACAGTATATGGCAAACACCGGGCAATGAATTATTTACTAAATGAAAAGGAAGCACAATCATTTGAAACATATATACTTATTCCTTCTTTAACCATACTTAAATAAAGCTAGCATGACAAATCAAACATTATTAGTATACATAATGATGCAAAAGATTTACACACTAAACATTCAGTTTTTATATTCAGAATGACCTGCGAAGATTATAGTATATAGTATTTGGTAATTTTTCTGAAAATACAAATCTGAGTCCTACGCAATGTTATGTTGGTATGCGAGAGAGAAACCAATTAGTGAAGTAAGTCGAGCAACCACAACCTAGCTCATTTCAACTAAGTTCTGCGGTTCTCGACTTGATAAGAGAAAAAGCATGAAATTATATAAATTATCTTTATCTGTGAAAAACACAAAAAAGGAAAGCCAACCACTAGTGATACAAATGAATCAGAAGTGAAGAGGACTAAGAAAACAATGAATTTATCAAAAAAATGAGGAATGACATAGGCTACAGAAATACCGTAAAAAGACTTCAAAACTTGTACCTTATGAGTATCAAGAGTGTATTGCATCACCAATCAACCCCCAGTTTCTAAGATACCTTAATGAGCTGTGTATTACTGAAGATACAGCAGCAATTTGAAAGAAACATTCAAAAATCAGTAAGAACATAACAAGATGCAAACTCTCCAAATTTTTTACATGAATTCTTGCAGGCAGAGTAGACAATGGGGAAGTCTGCTCATAATATAGTCAGCAACATTTTTATTGAAAAACTGTGAACACTGATATTTAGAAATCACAAGCTGTGAATTACAAAGAGGAAGAAAAGAAAAAACAGTTGCCCCAAACCTTCAACATATAACAGAATAAAATAAGAAACTCACATATATAGGGTACTTACTCTTTCAATCTCATGACATTTCTTAAGTGCTTCACCAAATTTATTCATTGCCTTATAAGCCTGGGCACATTCTGTCTGGAACCACATGCACTGCATTTCATTCAAATTCTCTACTGCTGATGTTCCTTCCTGTATAAAAATTACATGCATTCAAGACCATGTCTTACCAAATACACTATTTCACCATAGAATTTAAGAAGGAAAGTATGGTCTATTGACTTTAATTCTTTCAAAATCACTTTCTGTATTAACCATTTTCAGAATGAGGGAACAGTTATTATAAGAAATTGAAATTATATTTCTAATCACTGGAAAAAAAATGTACCTTTGTAAATAATCAAAAGATCTACATAACTGGGGTTGGAGAGTAACATAAGATACAGAACACTAGTACACAGCAGGTATTCAACTAGTATTAGTTCCTTTCACTCCTAAAAAATTTCATCTGAACACATCTCAATGTAAATCAGAGTTTAAAAACACACTGTACAATAAATAAATAAAAAACAAAAAAGCATTGCACAACCACCTAAAAAGAAAAATGTTTTATACTATTACTGATGTCAGTATTAGTAGCAAAGGGAACTTAATAAAATCCTATTTTGATATTAAAAATATTAGAAAAAAATTTTGAAAAATAAGCAAGGTATACAAGTATAGACTGTTTATTCATAAGAACAGTAGCTGTACAAACCCTTGTAAACTTTGAGCACATTTCTTCAGCCTCTTTTATCAGATTGGCTTTTAGCATGTACTTTGCACACTTCGAATTGATAAATCTGTCTGCTGTGTCCAAGGCCTGGGCTTCATCCATCCACCTTGCAGCTTCTCTAATATTTCCAGCATGCTTATAGGGTAGAAAAGCAAAATAAACCAATCAGTATGCTAATTTTACTAGGCACATAATTAGTTACCTATTGACAGGTAACTAAAACACAAGTGAAAAAAAAGGTATTCTTCTGACTGATCTTAGAACCTTAACCAATATACATGCATACATTTTGATACTTTTCTGGCTACACAGAATATAGGCTCCCTGCTAGTAAAAACTTGCTTTATTGTTTACTGTTATACCTCATTGCTTACAACAGTGCCTGGCTCATAATGAATACTCAACAACAATGGTTAAATTTAAGAATAAATAATAGTCAAAATCTTTAAGTCAGAACAATATAAAGGTCAAAAAAGGCATCATGGTTGAGTATCAGAGAAATTCAGTTAACATACAAGAATACTTATTTAAAAAAATTATTCATCAACACTGAAAAGTAAAAGAAAAAAAAAAAAAAAAGAAGAAAAAATAGGCAAAGGTGTGGCCAAATTTCTACCCTAAAAGAAACATGGACACATCACTGACTATTACTGGGCATTCCAAGATGCATTCTAATTCACATAACTAGTCCATTTGTCAAAGACACAAAACTAATGAGGATAATAACCTGGCTTTGAGAAGTGCTTTTAAAACATCACTTAATTTCATTATTTTTTGGTAAATAAATTGTGAGTTTACATTCTCTTCCCTAAGAGATTTTATTACTAATTTGTATTTGTATTAAGAACGAGAAGAGCCAATTTTATTTTAAGAGGATGCTAAAACATAGGACCAGAGATTCTCAAGAAGGACCAAGAAGTTAAGAAGACATGTAAAACTATAAAATTTTCAGTTTCATTTCAGATACTGATCATGATCATACTCAAATGTTAATAGAAACAAACATTTCACAGCAAATTAATAACGTTTGAGTATCTATACTCTTACAACTTAAAACCAACAAAATAATTAGATATGCGTATGTGTGAATGCATGAAAATACATAATATGAATAACCACATATCTGAATAACCATATACATGTATGTATATCTATGTGTATATATAGACATAAATAAAGTAGCATGACCATGACAAATCTAAAAGTAATCAGACTGAGGAATGCACTATATTCATTCCAGGTTTTACAAGCCATCAAATATATCATTTTTGTTATATCTTTTAGAATTTACAAAGTATAGAAAAAATTCTTTCTAAGACACATTACCTTATAAAAAAAGGGGGGGGGGAAGATTTTTACCTTATAGATTTTAGCTTTCACAAGAAAGAGTTCTATCAATGTAGGTGTACTTTCAATAGCGGTATTTATGTATTCCAAAGCAATCGATGGCTGACCAATTTTGTCATAATGTTGTGCCAAGTAGTACTGGACCCAAAGTAATGTAGTTGGTGGTTCCTCTTTTCCATCATCTTTAAAACGCGGGGGAGGTGGGTGGGAGAGGAAAGAAACCAAGATTAGTCATTAACGTATAGTAAGCGAGTACCCACCTCCAAATGGCTTTATCTTTGTTAATAAGGAAAAATACCTTGAACCATTTATTTACGTATCTAGCTATAAAACTATCCTTAAATTTGTAAGATCTTTCAAAGGGACCATGCTTTCTATTCTGTATGATTTCAGCCCCTAGCACAATGCCTTGAATTTAGTAAGAATTTTATATAATAAATATGGCAGATAAACAAGATAAAGATACAAAAAAAATTACCTAAAAAAAGAAACTAAAAGGAGTCAGGGGAGACAATCAGGGCTAGAACTATGAATGTGTATGGACTAGGAAGTTATTTATGAGAGATGGGAAAAAGGTATCAAAAGAAATTTTTCATTAATGTGAGGCTTAAAAAAACGGGCCTGACTGCTTAATATTTCTAGCTAATATACTAAACTCTACATAAGTATACCTGTGATGTGGTTGAGTTTTGGTGATTATGATATTTTCAATATATGTTAATATTATGCTGATATGCAACGATGCATGATTTAGGTTGAATAAAAACTATACCCAAAAGATGAGGTAAGAAAAAATGCTTACTCTACATTTTAGTTCGTAATTCAACTTCTATATACTCACAAGAAAATGTGTAAGTTAAATATACAACCCACACATTAAAAAATGCTTTTTTATTTCATACCAATATCTAAAATCTAAGAACTGTTATTGCTTTCAAAGAAAGCAACAGACTGCTTATTTTTATCCTAGTAAAAGCAGGATGGCTCAGTGGACAAACAATAGGAGTGGAACTCACCAACTCCCGATCTGATAGATCTGCAACTAAAGTGCTGCATATTCTTGGGCATGTCATTGAACCTCTTCCACATTTGTAAAATATGTAGGAAAATGCTGATAATCAAAGGAACATCATGATGATTAACCAATGAAACCATGGTAACGCCTTTTAAAAAGTATTATTAAAATTAATCTGAGACCTAGAAACAATAATCAACCCAATAGCAACAAGCATCCCAGGTCCTATACTGGGATTTCCCACTGTAAGAACCAGGGTTCCTTTGGAAAAACTATTGATTCCAGGTCTGCTATGGACAGTGTGCCAGATGAACTGGAATATCTTGTCACACTAAACTGCAAAAAAGCTATCAACTACTACCATGGTATGTGAAGGCTGGAACCATTTGAAACTGCAATGACTTAAAACATCAAGTATATTTAAACCCATGAATTCATCATACTTTTAAAATGTGCACTGGCATCTTTGAAGGATGCTACTAAATGAATTCATTATTTTGAAAACTGGGAAACAATAACAAAAAGTAGGAGAGGTAGGGGGGAAAAGCAGAATTCATCTTGGTTTTCCTACATAAACTCAAATACTAGATAAACAGGTAACAGATGAAGGGAAATTTCTCTTGTAAGATAATAGAAAATGAATGATAGAATATCACCAGTTTGTAATTCCTGACAATTGCTAACATACAAAATAAACACTAAATACTTCCTGATGGAAGAACATTCCACCACCCATGAAATAATCTTGTTCACCCTTTAAATTTAAAAGGAAATGGGTGCGTGGGTGGCTCAGTTAGTTAAGTCTCTGGCTTTGGCTCAGGTCATGAGCTCATGGCTTCTGAGTTCAAGCCCCCTTGGGGCTCTCTGCTCTGTCAGCAGAGAGCCTGCTTTGAATCCTCTGTCCTCCTCTCTCTCTGCACCCCCCACCGCTCTCTCACGAGCACGCTCTTTCTCAAATAAACATTAAAAAAAAAAAGAAACTTGGGGCGCCTGGGTGGCTCAGTCGGTTGAACATCCAGCTTCAGCTCAGGTCATGATCTCACGGTTTGTGAGTTCGAGCCCCATGTTGGGTTCTGTGCTGACAGCTCAGAGCCTGGAGCCTGTTTCCGATTCTGTCTCCCTCTCTCTCTGCTCCTCCCCCGCTCGTGCTCTCTCTCTCTCTCTCAAAAATAAACATTAAAAAAAAAATTTTTTTTAAACTTAAATAAAAGGAAACAAAAAACAACGAACCAAAAAAAATAAATAAAAGAAAGAAAAACATGACACACACACATCCCCCAAAAACCTGAATCTTGTTAAGCCTGTCTGTTAGAACCTTTTGCAATGATAGAAATGTTCTGTATTTTCCCTGGGCAATATGGTAGTAGGCACTGGTTTTACATGGTACTGAGCAGCACCTGAAATGTGGCTACTGCAACTCAGGAACTGAATTTTTAATTTTACCAAATTAAAAAAATTTTAATAGTCAAGAACTATCATACTAGACAGTACAGCTCTATATCCAACTACCAATTTACAACAAATCCAGAGGACAGAGGAATAACATGTTAAGTAACACCATGGGAGTTCAGTCAGCAAAATATGGACTGTAGAAAAACTTGAGAAAATATCAAACTTGAAGTATAGATTTCATATGGATCCTCATTCAAACAAACTCCAAAACCAAAAAGGAAAAAAAAAATTTCTAACATAACTAGAAATGTAAGCATGGACTTTTTTGGTATTAAAAAAGTATTAATGTTCAAGTGTGGTGACGATATTATGGTTATGATCATTAGAATGCTGAAATATTCATCCATAAAATGATGTGATGTTCGGGATTTGCTTCAGAATAACACGGGAATGCAGAGAGGGAAGAAGGTTAAGAATATAGATGAAATATGTTCTCCCAGGAGTTAAAAGTTATTGAAACAGGGTGGCTAATAAATGATGAAGGATCATTATAGGACCAGGACTAGTTTTGTAGAAGTTTGAAATTTTACATTTTTTTCAGTAAGATAATTAACCAAATATTTTCACATAATGTGCAAATTAATGCATCTCTATCTTAAAAAGGAAAAAGTTTAAAATATTAAGCTTACTGTCTAAATTATGAATACTGACCTTCTGATTAAGAATTTCACAATACCTTAAAATTTTTAAGATGTTTGTAAAATATAAAAGCTGAGCACTTACCATTAGGATTAAATAACCGGCAGCTTTTTAAAGAGGTTTCATAACCTACTACTAATTCTTCTATGATCGCCACCTAGAGTACAAACACACAAGCACACTTTAATAAAATACCTAAGTGCAGTTACTATTCTTGTACAAAACATGTTATTTACTATTAAAGGGCTAAATCGACATTCCAAATTATGCACACACACCTATGTACACACCCTTTTACAAATCTCTTAACTTTTGGATAAAAATTTAAAAGCAAGTAAACTATACATTTTTGAAGGTGTTCTTTTTTTTAAGGTATTAAGATGTAACTTTCTAAAAACTTAATGGCAACTCCTTTCCCTGCTAGAAAATAATGCATCAAGCTGAGTTAGAAATCAAGAAAAGGTTGGACAAAAAGAGGTAATATTGTAGATGACTTATCTTGGTTCATTTTCATCTCAATTCACATAAATAACACTCAAAATTAATATTTGCCCTTCAGGAATCAAGAATTAAAAACTACATGAAAAGAGAAATTCCAAAAGTTTATGATAGCATCAACTCTCAATTTTATAATCCAAGGGAAAGTATCAATAAAAGTGAAACATGGAACAATAGGTGAGATTCTGAAATCCAGGAGAATGAGTGGCTGTCCAGGTCTGGTTTCTCCTGAGTCATGACTATACCACTTGCTCCTGGCTTTGTAACAGATCTGTGAATACTTTTAATTTATTCATTCCCTCCTTCACTTAAGCCATCTATAATGGATTTCTGTTACTACAGAGGCTGTCCTAAGTGACCTCAATTTAACCGACTCAACAGATTAACACCAGCTCTCTCCATTACCTCAGAAAATTTTGAGGACTGAATGGTCACAGCTAGGTTATTCTGGTGTGCCTATGTTCTTCTGCTCCCACAAGGTGAGCTATATGCTAAGAGTTTTGTTCTCCCAAACCTGTTTGAATCAGTTGCATTATTATCATTATAGAATTTAATTCAATATTATGTAAATTTAAGAAATGAGAACAAAAGAAAAAACTGTTTCAAGCTGAATGGAAAGATTCAAGGATAAATTAGATACTTTTAACCAATTTAAAAGGTTTAAATGACACAACCATAAAGGGGAAAATCATCAAAATATATAGGCTTCTACAATTAAGACTGCTTCACAAGCATCAAGTTTTCACTCTAATGAAACTGAAGACAACAGACCACATGTTATTAATGTGATTTATGCAACTTTTTTTAAAAAGTAAAAGTCATCAAAAAAGCCCATACCTTGGGCCTCTCAATAAAAGACTGGAAAATACGGGCACCTTCCATGCTTTAAGATTAAAGTGTTTAAAAAAAAAAATTAAAGTGTTTATCATGTTTAATTTGTCCCATCTTTCTGATTCTTCAACTGTAACTGATTTCTTTTTATCCAACCAACATGTCTTGATGCCACTGTACTTGCAAGCAATATAATCTAAATTAAGATTAAAACATCCTCTTAATAAGCAATTTGATTATTATACATAGCTAAAAGAGTAAGTTAACTTACTGGGACAGCAAACTCTCCTGACAGATTTTTCTACCAAATAAAAAAGGAGAAAGACTACGAAGCTAAACCTTAGTTTAAAAAACCATTTCTGACTTTTACCATGAAGAGGGATTACAGAAAATACTGAAGAAATCACTACCTTACCAACTTTTCATACTTATGCTGACTCAAAGTATATAGCAGAAATAAAAGTCAAAATAAGCAAACAGTAAGTCACTTGACTAAGAAAGGATGAAAAGAGGCACAGGAGCATTTAAACTGGATAGGAAAACAGACACCAGATTAACAAAATGTGGACTATTGTCCACAGATAATCAAGAATCAACTATTCCAAATACTGAGCAAAGAAATGATAGTGAAAAGAAAATGGTATTTTGCTTTACCTTCTCTTTATCTTTGTATAATGACCTCAAAGTATTGAAGACTGGTGGACAACCCTTGCTGAAATTCATCCTTAGAAATTTATCCAAACATTCTTTAAACTTCTCACCTTGAAAGAAAAATATTCTGTTGACTTGCATTTACCCAGAGAACTCTAAAATGCATACTTTAATTTTAATATGCATACTCATGTATCTAAAACCAAAGAAATTGTAATTCCTAACATCATTTTCATTCCTTTGCAATTATTCTCACCAGATAAAAAGTTTAATGGCAGTCTTCTTGGCACCAGTCCCCTGGGGTATTTAGTCCAGGCCTCCTCATAAATTTTTAGTCGTTCTAACATATTAGCTGCAAATTAAAAAAAAAAAATTTTATAGAAGATTTTAACTGGTTATATTTTTTCTAGTAAATTATAAATTTCTCAAAGTATAAATTCTTACTAAGCAGAAAATTTGAAGGTGAAAAGAAAATTATTTATAATCTAACCACCTAAATATACCGAAAATAATTTTAGACTATTTCTATTATTTTCATATTTTAAATCCCTATAATCATCTAAAATATAGTTTTCTTTATCCTGTTCTGCTTTAGGTACCTTTCAAAATCTGAGGACTTCTTTACTTTAGTTCTGAGAAAGGCTTGATTATTGTGTTTCCATGGCTTCTCCACTATTCTCTTCAGGTTCTCCTTTATTTTGGAATTTTGGGATCTATCCCCTAATCTTCCATTTCTCCATATTTCTTTTTTTTTTTAAGATTTTTCTTTCTTTTTTTAAGTAGGCTCCATGCCCAAAGCAGGGCTTGAACTCACAACCCTGAGATGAAGAGTCAGATGCTCCACTGACAGTCAGCCAGGAGCCCCTCTATATTTCTTTCACTCCGAGAGCTCTCCTCTGTTCAAATCTTCCAGTTCACTAATTTCTCCTCAGCTGTGGCCTCTCTTCCATTCAATCTACTAAGATTTTTTATGTCAATTCCCTCTTTTCATCTTAGATTCTTCCATTACTACCTTGTGCTGGCACGAATGATAACCATTCCTGTGATGGTTTTCCAGAGTAGTACAATATTCTTTGTTATAAGGTTCCTTGCATGTATCAATGTATCAGTAATGACTCACTACCGGTCTTAAGGGAAACAGCCTCAAATCAGATTATCTTGGCTAAAGACCCCATTTGTAGAGGACATGTTTCTAGGCTTATCGTCACAAGTGGGTCCCATTCGGGAGAGGCTGATGGGGGTGTTGTGGGGAGAGTCTCTGGATCCAAGTTCATTTTTAATGATGGAAATTTAGTCCCTCTTCCCACACAGGAAACAGTGCCACTCTTTCAGCATGGCTACATTCATGTGCCCTTGGGAGGCCATGGTGCTGTGACCACAGAAGTTATGCATGCTTCTTCTTCCCTTTAGGGTGACATCTCTAAGTAAGGAGATGTTTCTGTCAGTAGAAATTTCCCTTTCAATTTCTTGATGCTGCCATGCCATGTGTGAATTTTTAAGTTGTTTCTGAATTTTTCTCAACTACTTCTATAAATCTGTAGAAGAGAGGTTTCAGAAAATGCTCAGTCTGCCATATTAAGTCAAAGTCTGCAACTGTAATTTTGTATTTAAATTCTGAATCAATTCGTAACCACTATTTTTCTAGTTATGCTTTTCAATGAGTTAATATTTATCAACAAAGGAAGCAATTAAAACAAAAAGGAAGTTTTAGGGGCGCCTGAGTGGCTCAGTCAGTTGAGTGACTTTGGCTCAGGTCATGATCTCACGCTTCATGGGTTCCAGTCCCATGTTGAGCTTTGTGCCAACAGTGTGGAGGATGCTTCGGATTCTCTGTCTCCCTCTCTCTCTCTGCTCTTTCCCTGCTTGTGCTCTCTCTCCCTCAAAAATAAATAAACGTCACAAAAAAAATTTTTTTTAAAGAAAAAGAAAAGGAAGTTTTTTTGAACAATAGTACCTGGTTTGAGTGCCTTTTCCAGGCCCTTGTAATAGGCCCAGTTTTCAGGATTTCTCTCCTGTAATCCTCTATAAACATCGGCTGCATCTTCCAAACGACCTAACTGCAACAGAAGTTCCCCTGATGAAAAACAAATTAAATCAACTAAATGTCTTTGGATTATAACTTTAATCTTCCCTTAAACTTTCTCTTAAAACCTCCTCAATGCTGGGAAATGGATTTGGTGTCCTAAGTTTCCAATTCCTTTAACAAGACTACCATGTTATTTTGTCTCTTTTTCTGAAGTTCATATTTAGAAATGCCATTCTGTCCACATCCTCAATTTATTCAGGTATTCGTCTAACTCCAAGCTACTTCCCCAAATTCACTGAACACAATCACCAAGACACCATCTACTACTTAATTATTCCTGACATTATACAATTTCAACATCTGAACTCATTAGTTCAATCCAAAACTCTAACCTTATGCCCCCTAATCAATTATAAAAGGATTCTGCTCTATCAGCCCAGTCATGGCCACATTCAAAACCCGCTTTTTTTTCATCTCCTCCAACTACCAGACAGGGTACCTATCCCGCTCTAAGCTGAACGGTCTTGTCGGGTTTAGTCTTGCCTCACTAATCCTAGCCTTCAATCTTAAAGAAAAGCCATTCCTTTTTCTTTAGACCTTTCAATGACTCATAGACTCATTGCTTGTTTTCTCTGGGCTGCATAGCAATCTCATCCCTAAATGACACTAGCAGCCCCAAGTATCAAAATCAGTCTCAAAACTAAGGCTCCCTTATTTACCAATTAAGTCCTGGATCATCCCAAATGTTTGTTTGCTGCGCACCTTCTCACAAAAGGAAGCAGGTCATTAGATGAAGGGACACAGCACTGGTTTCACCAAAAATCTATGAACCCTGAAATTCTTATCATTAATGGGCTTCCATCCACCAAAGGTTATTATTTTCAAATCACAACTTCACCCTTGCATTCTCTGCTCTCATCAGACAATAAAAATGAAACTTACTCAGTGTTCACTGTGTGCCAGTGACTTAAATGTTTCACATGAATTGGATAATACAATTCTCAAAACTCTATGAAATAGGTTAGTATTATTTTCACTATGTTAAAGCAGAAAGAAGTAAATTTGCTTATGGTCTTTCAGATAGTTAATTGTTGGAATCAGGATTTGAATCCAAGTAATTTGGCTAAAAGAGCCCATATTCTTTACATCTGTATCAGTGGCTCTCAGCCAAGGGCACTTCTGCCACCCAGAAGACGTTTGGTAATATCTGCAGATATTTTTTGGTTACCACAATAAGTGGTGCTACTGGTATTCTGGTAAGTAGAAGCTAGGGATGCTGCTAAATTTTCTGCAACATACAGGATGTCGGTCTCGCTACAGTGCCAAGGTTGACAACGGCTCTACACTAACCAAAAACCTACTTCACTAAGAACAAAAAAAAAAAAAAATCCTGCAACTTTTCTTCCCTACACAATACCCATCCAACCTTTCCTTTCCTTAATTTTCTCCCACTTTTTCTTTGCACAGGAACTGGTGGTGTAAGAATTAACAAGGAGACTTTCTGCATAACTATGCCCACTCATCCAATGCAGGAAGTTCCCAAATTATCCAGACCACTAACACAATGTTTTTGTTACTGGAATTTCCAAAAATTAATGTTCTACTCTCGGTTCCTTTCTATTCTTTTTATATACCCTGTCCCCAACATTTGACTCACTGTAAGTGTTCAATACATACTTTCCTGGAATGAAATAATGGCTGTTTCCTATTTCACTTAGGAAAATGGAAACAATTAGAACTCCCAAATGTCCACTATATCTGTATACCTACTTCCCTACATACTCTGTCTTTTCTTGTTACTGTGAACTATTCATGTTGTTATCTAAAGCTAATCCTTCAGTTTACCCACTAGATCGCTCCTCTCTGCTGTATCAAATATTCTGCCTCTACGGGATTATTCTCTAGTGAGCACAAGCACATGCTATTAAAACAAACAAACAAACAAACAAACAAACAAACAAACACTTCCTTTGATCCTGTATTCCATTTCATCTAGCACCACCCCACTTTTGTTCCCCTAGAAAACAAAACTCCTTTTATGAGTCATCAATGCATGCTATCTTTAATTTCTTGACTTCCAATGTCATTTAATTCTACTTGATTTGTGTGGGGTTTTACCACTCTCCTTCCAAATGTTCAGAGAGTGCTTTTGTTAAAATCACCAATGACTTCCAAATTCCTAAAATCCATTGATCAATTCCGAGTCCTCATCTAACTTGATCTGTCAGTCATTCTTTCTCGCTAATACAGTTATCAAAAGGATCAAAATTAAATAATGTACTTAAGAGTATTTTGAAAACTATCCTGTATTTCAATGATGAAACAAAAGGCCAAGCCTTGCACTTACTTGGTCATATAGCTAGTTAGAAGCCAACGAAGGAACCCAAACTAGTTTTTTCCAATTTTGTGATCTTTCCAAAAATCAGAAATCCCCTCTTTTTATAACTAATAGATGGCTAAGGGATGATCAACTCAAATGAAAGATGGCTGTCCTGGATCTGTAGTTCACAAATGAGCTCCAGCAACCTTAGACTTCCATTTTTTCTTGCCAATAGCATTATCCTCTGTTGAAAGTTCATCTGGCAAATAACGGTTATATCTACTATACACAAAAGTATCACTTTTTTAGTGTTCAACTTCAAAAGGAGCCAAAGGAATGTGAAAACAGCACACATCAAGGGCAAAGTGACATTTCAGATGGTAATTCTTAGAAAAGTACTTCTATTTTCAGTTACTTGTTATTCTTTCATTTTCCATAATCTTCCTCAACTTTTAAAACTCTGAGACTCCTTTTGCTCAGCCCTCTAATAAAAGGCAGCATTGGAGATCTTTACTTGGGGATTCCCCCCTCCAATCACAATCCACACACATAAAGTCAAACCTCTGGTTTCAATTCATACTCTATGTCCAGAAAGACATTCAGATAAACCATGAAGACTCCGTGACTGCCCCATATGTACTTTAGTAAAGACTGACTTGCCAATAAATATTACAGTCAATAACACATTCAGTTTTGCTAATAAGCTGTTCCTAAGAAACTTATTCCTCTGTCTTACAAAATTAAGAAATTACCTGTGTTTTGAGCAAGAGCTATTAATATTTTCAAGTAAAAAACATTTTATTTAAAGAAAAATATTGAGCCATTTCATGTAATCACTGTTTTTCACAATTTTTTTTCCAATATCAATAATATCTACTGTTTAAATGTGTATTTTCCCACATTACAAATTACTCAAAGTTCATGAGTAAGACATAGATTTTCTATCAAAAAGTTGAATTATATGCAATTATCAGCAGCAACTAGATTTTTAGCCTTGCTCTTTGTTGTAATTAAATACTAGGATAAGTGTATTCTTTAAAAAAAAAAAAATACCTTTGGTTTCTTCTACAGCAAGTTTATCACAAATCTGCTTTTCATAGGTACAAAGATGTTCCAGGGCTTCTCTATATAGACCTGCTTCCCGAAGAACTTGGTTCTGATATAAAAGGAGTTCACTATATTCATAATCCACTTTATCAGGGGATGTCTATATATGGATATAAGCAATACTAACAGTAAGAATTTTGTTTGCATGTTAGAAAATTGTTTATACACTCAAAATACATATAAGAAGTCAAAGGATAATATCTGATTGCTAAAATTCATTTTTTAAAAATCACTAAATATCTGTCTAGAGAGCAACTAAGTAAATAGTGAAATATTAACTTACAACCCACTGAATAAAGAATCCCTAAGTCCTTATGTATAATAAAAAACAAAAACAAAAACAGGGGAGACAGGAAGGCACTTACTTAACAGTACAATGTCAAATATTTAATAAATCTAGAAAAAATAAGAGAATCACCACTTTGCAACTATCATAAAACAGTTGATTCAGGCAAGAATCAATGAATGTTATAACTACTGGTGAAAGTTTGATGAGGAACAGGCTATTTATAAAATCTCTAACTGTTTACTAAATACAAAGAGGAAAAAAAAATAATTTTTTATAGGTGGCAGACACCATCTTAATGAAGTAATTAAATGGAACAAACAGGGGCGCCTGGGTGGCTCTGGCGGTTAGGCATCCGACTTTGGCTCAGGTCATGATCTCGTGGTTTGTGGGTTCAAGCCCCGTGTTGAGCTCTGTGCTGACAGCTTAGAACGTGGAGCCTGCTTTGGATTCTGTGTCTCCCTCTCTCTCTGCCCTTCTGCCCCCACTCACATTCTCTCTCTCCTTCAAAAATAAATAAACATTAAAAAAAAACAAACATTAAAAAAATAATAATAAATAAATGGAACAAATAGACATTATGCGCCTCTCAATGTGATGAACTGAGAAGGGCTAAACATCACTTCTGTGGTTTCCTGCCAAAAATGCTTAAATATAAACTATAATGAGGAAACATCAAACAAATCCAAGTTGATAGACATTCTACAAAAGCACCTGCTCTACTTCTTCAAAAATATCAAGGTCATGAAATACAAAGAAAGTCTTCAAAACTTCCAGATTAAATCAGACTAAAGAGAAATGACAACTAAGTGATTCGAGTAACGGGGAGAGAAAATCTTAGGATCTAAAAAGGACAATTAATATATTTTGAATATGGGCTGTGGATTAGATAACAATAGTCTATGTTAAATTTCCTAATTTTTTTGAAATCTATATAGTAGTATGTATACAGTTGGTAACTACAGACTTATTCTTAGGAAATATCACAGTGACGGATTTATGAGTAAAGATCATGGTGTCTGCATTACTCAAATGTTTCAGGAAAAAAATTTAAATAGTTACGTAAATATAGAGATTGTAAACGTGTCAAATATTAACAATCAGATAATGTGAGTGAACTCCCATATGGAGTTCTTTGTACTATTGTTGTAACTTTTCTGTAACTTTGAAACTATTTCAAAATAAAAAGTCAGCAAGTCTATGTACACTTCTTTTTATAATTAGAATCAGACCCAGTTTACTAGGTTTGGCTTCTGGTTGTTACCTGTTGAGTTTTCCTAAATTCTTCTAAAATCTTTGCTGCCATTTCATAATCTTCTAATAAATGGTAAGCAATAGCATAACCAATCCATGATGCTCTCTGTGCAGGACGCAGCTGAAGTAACTGATATCTCGTTTCCTTTAAGGGGGAAAAGAAACACCACTTTTTCTTAAGTTTACACTGAAAACGAATTCTTCTTAAAAGGTCATATTAATTTACCCGACAATGCAGAGCAATTTGCAACACAATACTGGAAATAATCATGGAAAATAGCTTTAGACATCCATATTGTGTAGCTTTATAGCTGTAAAAAATTATTTGGTAAGCGGTACAATGAAGCCTCCAAGACAATCTTGTAACTTTTAAAAGTCAAGACCAGATATGTTTTATTATTTCCTGAATTACTTTAAAAGAAAGGGACAGAATGGAAAAGCTAGTACAAAAGAAAAACTTTTTAAAAACTACAGGCCCCACCTACTGAGATCCACAGAAAACAACTGAGCAGGTACTACAAAGACTAAACAGATCTGAATTAATAGACTGATTTAAGGGTTAAAATATAGGTACAAAGACAGAATACTCCTCTCAATGAAGGTAGAAGAAACAAATAAATACACTTTCCAGACAAATGTGAGAACTAAAGGTTGTAGTTACATGTTAATAGGAGACAAAGGCATTGCCTACTTGAGGAACATCAATGTTAATTTTCACTGAATTAACTCCATTCTACACAGTAATCCAACTCTGCCTCAGAGTAAAATAATTTATTGTAAAAATCTGGTTAGTCCAGTCAGAACATATACACGATCACTACTGGGAGGAGATGGGTAAGACTCAATTAAATTGTTTAAGAACAGAAAGTTTTGTTTTCAGGAAGTACTCAAAAGTTTTAAATATTTTAACACCACTTTCCCCTTAGAAGAAAAAAAAATTCCTACTTTACTTACCCTGTAACCCTCAAGATCTCTCATTTGAATCTGTAGTAAAGAAAGGTCCCTTAAGATTTGAAGATTGTCTTTATCCCATTTTAATGCATTTCTGTAACACTTAATAGCTTCATCATATTTCTTGTCTGACCTCTGGAGAAGGCCATAAACATGCCAACCTAAAGGATTTAGTTAAGGATACATCCTACAAGTCAAGAAGTAATATTACTCCAATAATATTCCTCAAGAAACTCAGAAAACTATGGCTATTTATAAAATTACAAGCTTTAAAAACAGGAGAGAATATAAAGATAGTAGTTTAATAGAATGGAAAACAACATAGCTTTTTGAGCCAGAGGAAACATTGGCTGTGATCTTGAACAAGTTATTTAGTCTCGTTATGTTTCTTCAATTATAAAATGTAAATAGAAAGTCTATACAGCATAGTTTTGCAACTAAATGGAAAAGACTGGTACAAAATAAACGCTCAATATACGCTAGGGATTATCTTTATTTTTAAAAGAAAAAAGAGGAAATGGGTATACACATAATTATTTTACATCTTGTGTATTTTCTTTAGCTAACAAGATCCTTAGTATAGAATGCTTAGTGGAGTACAAAGTTCCTAAAAGTCAACACATAGAAGATAAAAGCCACATATAAGTTAAAATTCATTTAGCAAGTAATTATTAAAATATCTTAATAAGTAGGGTGTGGGTGACCGAAATAGACTGTCTCCTGCATTCAAAACATGTAAAGTCTAGCGGCGCCTGGGTGATTCAGTCAGTTAAGCATCTGACTCTTGATTTCGGCTCGGGTCACTATCTCACAGTTTGTGGGTTTGAGCCCTGCATCAGCGCTTCCATCCACCTCTCTCTCTGCCCCTTCCCCACTTGCTCTCACTTGCTCTCTCTCAAATAAACATTAAAAAAAAAAAAAAAGAATAAATTTTAAAAATTTAAAGTCTAATAAGGGCACAGATAAGTAAACTGAGTTACAATAGGTTGTAAAAAAAATGCCATAAAAGGGGGAAAATACATAAATAATTCCATTCCCCTCACACAGGTCTTTTTCACTTTAGATTTTGATTACTGCAGTCACCCATCCTACCTTCAGTCTCTCTGTTTTTATTCTCTATCAGAGTAACCTTTCTAAAAGCCATATAATCAAAAGAGAAGAATTCACTTCCCTTTCCAGAAACTTGTAATGTTTCCCTCCCAAATGAAATTCAAATTTTTCAATCGAACAACTTTAATGCCAGGGATCCTCAACAGAGTCAGTAAAATACATAATGTCTAGGATGGCACAAGTAACTGAAAATACATATTTAATATCATAAATTTTATTTGCAAAATCCTTGCTTTCATAATATAAATGACAAAGTAAAGCTTAACACAATCTTCTCAGTTGGTTGGAACATGTTTTTAAAAGCCTAAGACACACCCCTTCATAATCTGGCCCCTATTACCTATTATTTCAGGACTTGATCACCTCTCTTAAGCATTATAGCAATCTCTTAACTGGCTCTAAACCTCACCCCCTAAAAATTTATACCTAAGGAGTTTAACGTTATTAAAAATTTAAAGAAACGTATGGCTGTCAAGAGGAACACAAATAAGGGGCACGTGGGTGGCTCAGCTGGTTAAGTGTCCAACTCCTGATACTGGCTCAGGTAGTGATCTCATGGTAGGTAGTGAGATCAAGGCCTAGGTCGATCAAACCTGCTCGGGATTCTCCTCTCTCCCTTGCTCTCTGCCCCTCCTTTCCTTGCTTTCTCTCAAAATAAATAAACTTAAAAAAAAAAAAAAAAAGAGGAACACAAATAAATCATAAGTAAATACATACAGAACACTATGTAATCATTAAAAATGATGAAAAGATATCTACGACAGTTATTAACCAATCCTTTGATTACCCTTTGAGTTTCTGCTTACTCCTGCTTTACTCGATTACTGATTTTTTTTTTTGGGGGGGGGGGGGGACAGAGAGAGACAGAGCATGAACGGGGAGGGGCATAGAGAGAGGGAGACACAGAATCGGAAACAGGCTCCAGGCTCCGAGCCATCAGCCCAGAGCCCGACGCGGGGCTCGAACTCACAGACCGCGAGATCGTGACCTGGCTGAAGTCGGACGCTTAACCGACTGCGCCACCCAGGCGCCCCGATTACTGATTATTTTTGAACAAGTTGTAATGCTTTATGTAATACTCGAACATGTTTCTGTATATGCTGCTAATAAGTTCCTTTCTTCACTGGACTATAAATTCCTTGAGCAAAATCTCTATCTTTTCTTCATCTGTAGTATGCCAGAGGCCTAGTAACACTTGAGATTTTGCTAAGTGTCTCAGCACTTAAAATTATGTCAGCTTATAAAGAGATAAAGAAATATCTATTAAAAAACTATTTTAAAAAAGAGCAACCCACAGTTTTTTCTCTATCTTCTATCAGACATTTGTACTTGCTCCTAACTTCACACTTCTCTTAAATGTATCTGGTATAGTATCTTAGCATTATCAGGGACTATGTTAAACATAGAATATATCTCATCATGAAATCTTTACAACACCACAATGAGGTAGGTATGGTTATCCTCATTTTACACAAGAGAATATCCTCATTTTACACAAAAGAAAACTAAGCCCTAAGATCACAGAAAGAAACTGAGGTGAAATTCAAATCCAAGAGAAGCATACTCCAAAGCCTGTGCTATTAATCAGTATACTACAGTGCCTTTATTTTCTCTAAATTTATTATGATGATAAAATCTGCAGGGTACTTCTTTATTTGTAGGTGTGGGAAGAGCTTTCATAAAAACAGTCTCCCCTTATCTGTGGGGGATATGTTTTAAGAACCCCAGTAAATGCCTAAAACAACAGATAGTACTGAAACCTACCTATACTATGTTTTTGCCTATACACAAATACCTACAATAAAGCTTAATTTACAAATTAGGCATGGTAAGAGATTAACAACAGTAACTAATAACAAAATAGAACAGAGCTAAAACAATATACCATAACAAAAGTTATGTGAGTGTGGTCTCTCTTGCAAATATTTTACTGTACCATACTTACCCTTTATCTTGTGATGTAAGATGATAAAATGCCTACATGAGATGAAGTGAGGTGAATAACGTAGGCATTGTGATGCCATTACTGACCTGATAGTGCATGAGAATGATAGTGTGCTTCCAGACCACAGCTGACCTCGGGTAACTGAAACTGCAGAAAGGAAAAATGACCATGGCGGGGGGGGGGGGGGGGGGGGCGGCAGCACTATAGTATTTTAAAAGGCAAGTCCAATCTACCTGAACAGAACTAATGTTAGAAAAAAGGTAGGGTACATAAAAATATTCCATGAAGACAACTGTGGTTATTGAATGTGAAAAAGAAATCATCTCCTCCAGAGTTACACAGTGAGAGGAATCTAAAATTTCTGATTCCCAAATTGCTATCTTAGCTCATGATCCCCCAATCCAATTCTTAAACATATCTCAAAAAGGATACACACATGACTCCTCAAGTCATTTCTCAAACCTCTACGAACCAATTCATAAGCTTCTTCTTTTTTCCCCAAACAGTTCAATGTTAATCCTTTCATAGCCAGGGTTTCTATTAAAGGAAGGAAGGAAGGAAGGAAGGAAGGAAGGAAGGAAGGAAGGAAGGAAGGAAGGAAAAAAGAAAGAATAATTAAACACAAAGAATAATTAACAAAAAAAGTAATCATAATCTCAAAAACAAATGTTACATTACCCTGAGAATTTAAACCTTCAAGGAGATTGTTTAGAAACTTTCCAGATTTGTACATAATTAAAATATTTAAAAAATTGACAAACCAAGTAAACACATTTCTATTGTCGAGGCATCCCTAGAATTTTTTTTTAGACTAAAAGATACACAAATGCAGGAACATGTGGAAATTCGTGTGCTAACAAGATACCATGACTCTACTGTTCTTCAAGGGAATTCCATGGGGTCACCTCACATAATCATTCAAGTAGAGAAAACTTTACCTTAAAACAGACTTTATTTCTGTGAACCCAAGTTACATTAAGATTAAATTCACTGTCCAATGATTAAAACATACACATAAACTGTCTACATTTCTCATTTCCATAAATTTATTTTTAATTGACTCTG
Organism: Panthera tigris; assembly: GCF_018350195.1. Taxonomy (NCBI): domain Eukaryota; kingdom Metazoa; phylum Chordata; class Mammalia; order Carnivora; family Felidae; genus Panthera; species Panthera tigris. The sequence continues at coordinate 86,323,055 of NC_056663.1, forward strand.
GAACACATAAGAAAAACGTCAGACATCTGTCACTCAATCAAAAAGATTAACAGAGAGTTGAGGGAAATAACTAAGTTTTCAGAAAAAGAAAAGAAAAAAGACATCTAATTTTATAATGTCTGTGTTATGAAGCATACAGGAATAAAAAATATTCGTTATGATTTACCAAACATTTAGGACTGAAATTTGTAACTTATAGAAAAATTAATTCGAAATAAAATGTAAAAATTAAAAGTATTACCCCAAGAAAAAGTCAACATTTATAGAAAAATAAAGATAAAGAAATAGAAGAGGGGGGGGGAAACTGTGTACAAATCATTATAAATCATGTATAACTTTCAAGGAAAAGGAAGCAAACAAAATATATTTGGCAAGTAGCCAATTAACAAGGTCCTGCATAAGAAATTCTTTGTTGTCAAATATGTAGTCTGTTCATACAAGTTTTACCAAACATCTTAAAGTGCCTTAATTAATGAAACTCTGGGCTGCCATTAAGTCTTAGACAAACCATCATTTTATGTACTGTTAAAACACTTTCAATTAAATTATGGCACCTTATATGCAATCTGATTTCAGATTCATTAACATACAAGGGGAAACTGCATTTTAGAAACAATAAAATTTGGCATTCTGCTGTATTGAAACTCTATCATGACTATAGTACTGAAAGTTACTTTACCAGTATACATACTTTAGAAAGGTATATGAAACAACGTACTATCCATCTAACAAAAAAACATTTATTTTTAACAAGGACAAAGATATATTAGGTACTTTTATTTCTACTGCTTTCCACCTCCAAACAATTTTATTATAGTAAAAGTATGCAGGAGTAAAGAGAGCCGACTGTACAAATCTGGCCAATGAAAGCTTAGTTTTCCTTTGCATCTTCACAAGTTAAGCCATGCACTTTTCTCTTACCCTACAAACACCTCACTGTCCAATCTTCTATCCTCCCATAGGCAAAAGCTATGTAAATTTTCAGAACGTTCCAATATACAAATATGTCATAATACAAGACAGTTTTGAAAAATTAACATACAATGCTAAATAAAAAGATGCTGGCTCATGAGCAATGGACAAAATGGGCACTTTCTGAATAAGCTTATGTAAGAAATCAAATTTTTCCAACTCAAAAGTTCTAAAGCAAATTTTTTTCTAATAACATCTTAAATAAACTTATTTATTAAACTTACGCATATTTTTCCTCAGCCTTTTCTACAGCACTAATCTTCAAAACAGGAATAAACCAGAAATCAAGTAGACTGTGTTAATTTTTATGACATTAATTTCAAACTATAGTATTAAACATCTTACAAAAGTCAAGGATAAGGTCCATTCTCTCCAAAAACTAGTTAAGGCAGCTGAGTAATAGAACCCAAAAACATGAAGCCACACAAGTTAGCAAAGCCCTATTTACTTACACTTACAAACACAGGGTATTTATACTTACCTCCATGCTCTGCAAATTTGGGATTAGAGAGGATTTGTTTACAGAACTTCAACCCATTTCGATACTGTTTATGTTCATAACATCTCTGTCAAAACAAAAAAGAAAAATTTGAATTTAGCAAGAAATGCAAACAATTTTAAACTCAATCCTAAAATTTTGATTGCTAAATACAACAGAATCATCAAATGTTACTTCCATATTCTCCTAAATCCCACTAAAATGCCAGTTAAAACAAAAACAAAAAAACCCTGAAGATTCAAATAAATAAAGTAAAACCAAGACAAAGAGACACCATATAGATTAGGAAAAATAAGAAATCATCAGCTCACAAAGGTACCTGGGAGGCTCAGCTGGCTAAGCATCTGACTCCTAATTTTGGTTCAGTCATGATTTCAGGGTTCATGGGATTGAGCCCCGTGTCAGCTCTGTGCTGGGTGTGAAGCCTGCTTAAGATTCTCTCTCTCCCTCTCTCTCTGTCCCTCCCCCCCAAAATAAATAAACATTTTTTAAAAATTTATTAAAAAACCATCAACTCACTCTAAAAAGTCCAAATGTTACAGAAAATGAAAACTGGAAAAAAAAAATAAAGGTATGGAAATTATATTTTAAAGCAATATTTTCATTTTACTGAAGGAAAGAAGTTTCTCAAGCCACAAGGGATGAATATATGCATGCAAAATATAAAGAAGAAAGAAAAGACCTATACCATTATAATAAGATCATCATAATAAAATTTCAAAGCCTTGAAAACAAAGAAAACGTCCTTAAAAACTTCCAGAGTGGGAAAAAAAGGCACATAAAAGGATCTGTAATTAGAATGGCACTGAGCTTTTATTCCAAAATAATAATGGAATACTGCTAAAAGCTAGAAAACATCTATACAGCCTTCAAAATTCAGAGTGAAATCCAGTTCCAGTCTAGAATTCTATGCCCAACCAAATTATCAATCAAGTTTATGAGTAAAATGACATTTAAAGGCTTCTCAGAAAACTAAAATTTTACCTCTACACACTCTTCCTTAGGAAGCCATTAAGAGGAATCAAAACAAACAAAAGACAACATGGTACTGGTAAATAAATCTAATGCAGGGGAAAAAGAAAATTAGAGAACGACCACTCCAAAATAAAATAGGAAGCCAAAGTCCACCATGGACTAGGCTTCCAGTAAGGGCAAAAATGGAACTTGTATACTTCATAATATGGAAATTATGATTTATTAGCACATGACAAAAATTCAGGCACATTTGGGGAAAATGAGCAATACATCTACAGAAAACCAGGCAACTGAATAAATCAGACAGGTTTAATTCTAGGAGAAATAAAGCCTTGTCTAAGAGAGAAAGTATGATCTTACTGTAATATTTGGCTTAACAGTAAATAATACATACGTAATTATAAAAACATATTCAGTACTAGTTTATCAAAATACTATGATACAACTATGATGGGGTAATGAGAAAAAGTGGACAAATGTGTGAATGATGAAGTTCTAAGTCCTTCTTTCTATAACCAGAAGTCAACAAATGTCTAAAGGTCATGTAACTATAAACAGTGGTGTATTATAAAGCAACAAGAAAGCAAATACCAGAGAAAATGGCTAGGAGGGTGCTTGATTCAGAAGTGGGAAGGCGGGGGGGGGGGGGGGGGGGGGGGACGGACATATTTTTTTCACCATAAATGTTTTAGTATTTTAGTGTTATTTGACTTTCAGGTGTATCAATACGTGGTTTCACTAATAATTTTTTAAACCACTGTATTGCTGCAGGAAAAAACTGCATGTAAAAGGTCAGGTAATATATGCCAGAATTCATGGTTATACATTTAAGCAAATTTTACTCACAACTTTTGAAACCGTATTTACAAAATATGGGAGAAAGACAATGCAAATGATGACAAAATCACAGCAGAAAAAATGTGTAAAAACAATGAAAATGTAAAACTTTACATTTGGCATCAAAGATATCAATTACTCACTTTTCCAAAGATGAAATCCAGATGGCCAACCGACACATGAAAAAATGCTCAACATCACTCACCATCAGGGAAATATGAATCAAAACCACAATGAGATACCACCTCACACCTGTCAGAATGGCTAAAATTAACAACTCAGGTAACAACAGATGTTGGCGAGGATGCAGAGAAAGAGGATCTCCTTTGCATTGCTGGTGGGAATGCAAGCTGGTGTAGCCACTCTGGAAAACAGTATGGAGGTTCCTCAAAAAATTAAAAATAGAACTACCCTACAACCCAGGAGTTGCACTACTAGGTATTTATCCAAGGGATACAGGTATGCTGTTTCGAAGGGGCACATGCACCCCCATGTTTATAGCAGCACTATCAACAATAGCCAAAGTATGGCAAGAGCCCAAATGTCCACTGATGGATGAATGGATAAAGAAGATGTGGTGTATATATACACAATGGAGTATTACTCAGCAATCAAAAAGAATGAAATCTTGCCATTGGCAACTCGTGGATGGAACTAGAGGGTATTAATAGCTAAGCAAAATTAGTCAGAGAAAGACAATTATACGACTTCATTCATATGAGGAATTTAAGATACAAGACAGATGAACATAAGGGAAAGGAAGCAAAAATAGTATAAAAACAGGGAGGGGGACAAAAACATAAGAGATTCTTAACTATGGAAAACAAACAAGAGTGCTGCTGGAGGGGTTGTGGGAGGGGGGATGGGCTAAATGGGTACGAAAATTACTCCTGAAATCACTGTTACACTGTATGCTAACTAACTTGGATATAAATTTTAAAAATTAATTAAGTAGGAGTACCTGGGTGGCTTAGTCAGTTAAGCGTCCGACTTCAGCTCGGGTCATGATCTTGCAGCTCGTGAGTTCAAGCCCCACGTCCAGCTCTGTGCTAACAAGCTCAGAGCCTTCAGCCTGCTTCTGATTCTGTGTCTTTCTCTCTCTCTGCCCCTCCTCCACTCACACTGTCTCTGTCTCTCAAAAAATGAATGTCAAAAAAATTTTTTTTAATAAAAAATAAAATTAAAAAAAAAACAATTAAGCTCGATTACAGAATTACTCTATAACTATGTATTCACCATCCCTGCTTTGTTGCTTCTCATCTCAAACCTAATCCATCCAAAACACAACTAATTTTTTCCCCCAGAATCAGTTCTGCATCAAGTCTTCATCATCTCAGTAGATGCTTTCCCCTCAACTCACCCAACCAGATATGAAGCAAAACAAAACAAAACAAAACCCTATTTTATCTTTGGTGCTTTCTTTTTCTCATACCTCCAACCTCCAGTAGGTACCATTAATTCCAATTTCTCTGCAATATCTTCCTAACTGTCTGCCCCTCCCCACAATCAACTATACACTCAGCAGACAGTGATCTGGGGGATGAGAAGGAGAGGAAAGCAGAAGTAGTAACTTAAGGCTATCTTTAACCATAAGTAGTCAAAGAAACATAACTAAGAAAATAAATTTAGCATTCCTATTTACCCTGCAGAAAGCCTAAAAGTAGTTTGGTTTTCTTACAATAATTACAGTTACAGTAAAAAGCTTTAAAGTAAGCTATGATATAAAGACTAGTTAAAAGGGACACTCCTGACTTGTCAACGTTTTCCAGGAACCACATACGTACAAAGAACAGTTTAAAGTGCATTGTTCTTAACCCTCAATTAGCTTTCTGAAAATTTATTTCTGTAAAAATACAGTAACTACTTTTGGCCATGATGGAATAAGTGAGGATGAACTTGCCCTTCTACTAAAAACAAGGAAAGTGGACAAAACATATGAAATAACTTGTCAGACACTGGACAACAGGCAGTGCAGCGTTGTGAACCACAAGAGGGGGGAGAAAACATGACAAACGTAGAAACGCCACTGCTTTATAGATCACAGTACATGGAGAAAGGATCTCAAGCAGAGCACAACAGTCCACACAGAGCTGAAGACAATGAATGAAATTCAATGAGGCCAAGCAGATAGTAAAGCAAACGCTGATGGAACTATTCAGAGAAACAGACTAAAAACGTGCATGGGATCCCTATGCATTGATTGCTGAAAATTATTAAGTGCTAAGTCTTGAATATGTAGAGTGAAACTTCATGAGGTAAATAATGACTAGGAAGTAGGAAGTTCAAGAATTTTCAGGGCTCACATGGTACTGAGAATTCCAAGTCACCAGAATGGAGTCTCCTTCAATGAACAAGCTGCACAATTCAGTAAACACTGCAAAAAATCTACTCAGCAGGAGACAAAAACTAGCCCTAGAGTAAGTGTTCTATAGACCCACCCAACAAAGCCCTAGACTTATATACAAGCACCTACACTGCCTGCTATTAACAAAGTCCTACACTCTGTAAAGACAATTAATTCCAATAAAACAATGTAAAATTCGTAATACCCAACACCCAATAAAATATTATTAGATAAACTAAGAAGCAGGAAAACGTGACCTATAACCTGGAGAAATAAAAGAGAGAAATGATGAAATTATGAGGTAAAGATATCAAGACAATGATCACAAATAGGATCAAGAATTTTTAAAAAATGTAAACATTGAAAACAGAAACAGAACACATTAAAAAAAGAACCAAACAGCACTTCTAGAGGTGAAAAATACATACAATGAACACATCTCAGATTACATTAAAGCAATTATGACAATGCAGAAGAAAATAATCAGTGAAATAGAAGACACAGCAATAGAACTACCTAAACTGAAGATTAAAAAAATAAATTAGTAGAGCCGCCATGCATCTGTTCCTAAAAATTGTTGAGTACTAAGTCTTAAGTATGTAGGGTGAAACTTCATGAGGACAATGACCCTTCTGTACAAAAGAAAAATAAACTGTGAAAACATCACAAATCTAAACGAAAAAGGTGTAACAATAAAACTTCTAAAAAAAAAAAAAATTTTATGTTCAGTTAGCAATCTCCCTTAACCCTCAAACAGGAAAGCTTAAATGTTTGAAGTAGCATTAAAAAAACAAAAACAACAACAACAAAAAAACGCAGGCCAAAGACATATGCAATGCACAGCAAAGATCTTACACCCAGAAAATATAAAGAACTGTAACTCAGTATCAGTAAGAGATAGCTCATTAAAAAATTGGGCAAGGGTCCTGAAGAAAATGCTCTCAAAAGAGGTTATCCTAACAGCCAATAAACACTTGAGATTCTTAATTACATCAAAAACATGTGCCATGCCTTTAAGTTAAATGTGATTAAAATGTTAGATGATATTAACTGATGAATGTATGGAGCAACTGGAACTCTCATAGATTTCTGGTAAGAGAGAAAACTGATTAACTAATTGGTTCAACTGTTTGGCAGAAGGAGTTTTATGGTATAAAAATTATATCTCAATAAAACCAGATTTTAAAAAACACTGGCAATATCTAATCATACAATCACACAACAATTCCAATTTGAGATTCATACTTAACAGAAATAAAAACATGATACTCACCAAAAGAGAGGAAAAATGTGAACAGAACTTATTAGTAGCTGAGATTACAAAAATATATGTGAGAGCAACAAAAAATAATGACCTATCTGAAATAATGGCAAAAAAATAATAGTCTCTTTTAATTTACTTTGTATTAAAAACTGCTTTTACACCTAAGGTTTATATGTACCAAAGCCAACTTAATAAATATGGTACAAAAGGAGGCTAGGTCTTCTCTGCTAAAGTAAACAAATCATAAAGTGTCACCGTGTCATAATCCTAGCATTATATTCATAGGTAACTTTTACATACTAGTTACAATGTGAATGGAAAATTTTACATCAAGGAATTAGTCAAATAATGAAAAGAGCAGTCTTTGGAATCAAATAGTTCTGGTTTTAAACACTGACTTCAGGGATGCCTGGGTGGTTTGGTTGCTTAAGAGTCTGACTCTTGATTTTGGCTCAGGTCATGGTCTCATAGTTTGTGAGTTTGAGTCTGAGTTGGGCTCTGAGCTGGCAGCAAGAACCCTGCTTGGGATTCTCTCTCTCTCCCCCCCTCTCTCTTCTCTCTGCTCCTGCCACTTGAGCATGTATACTCTGTCTCAAAATAAATAAACATTAAAAAAAATTAAAATATAATTAAAAAAATAAACACTGACTTCAGACAATAAAGCTACTTATTGCAATGAGTGCTTAAATCATGGAGATAACTTGTCAGAAAAAGACACATAAAACGAATAGTACTATAGCTAACATTTACTGAGCATTTGTGGTGTGCCAGGCACTGTGCTAAATGCTTCACAGGGAAAACTCATTTAATCTTAACAATGGTATGAAGTAGGTATTCTTTTTAACCTCATTTTAGATGAGATATCTGAGATCCAGAGAGATTACATAATTTGACTAAGGTCACACGACTACTAAGTGATGGAAAAAAAGATTTAAACCCAGACAATCTGGATTCAGAGCCATTACACCTAGCCATTACAACTACTTTTCTAGGGGCACTTGAGTGGCTCAGTTGGTTAAGCATCTGACTTTGGCTTGGGTCATTATCTCACCATTCTTGAGTTCAAGGCCCATATTGGGATCCACACTGACAGTGTGGAGCCTGCTTGGGGCTCTCTCTCTCCCTCTCTCTGCCTTATCCTCTCTCTCAAAATAAATTTAAAAAAATAAAAATAAAAAAATATACATATATCTACCTTTCTACTACCCTTCAATAGTGTAGAACAGAAAAAAAAAAATAAGAAAAAAGAGGGGCACCTGGGTGGCTCAATCGGTTAAGCTTTGGCCTTCTGCTCAGGTCATGGTCTTGTGGTTTGTGGGTTTGAACCCTGCAAACCCCACGTCAGGCTCTGTGCTGACAGTGGAGAGCCTGGACCCTGCTTCAGATTCTGTGTCTCCCTCTCTCTCTGCCCCTCCCCCTGCTTGCACTCTATCTCTCTCTCAAAAAATAAACATTAAAAACAATTTAAAGGGGCTCCTGGGTGGCTCAGTCAGTTGAGCGTCCGACTTCGGCTCAGGTCACGATCTCGCGGTCTGCGAGTTCGAGCCCCGCGTCGGGCTCTGGGCTGATGGCTCAGAGCCTGGAGCCTGCTTCCGATTCTGTGTTTCCCTCTCTCTCTGCCCCTGCCCCGTTCACGCTGTGTCTCTGTCTCAAAAATAAATAAACGTTAAAAAAAAAAAAAAAAACAACAATTTAAAAAGAAAAGGTTTTTTTAAAAAGGAAACCACTAACACAAGTAATACACAGCCATTATAGAGAGCAGTCAGAAGGAGAGGAAAAAAAAAAGAAAAAATTAAGCTACATTTCCCATTACGGAGGAAATTGCTAGAAACATTCTGATTTTTTTTAAATGATTATTCTGGCACCTGGGTGGCTCAGTTAAGCGTCCGACTTTGGCTCAGGTCATGATCTCACTGCTCATGGGTGAGCCTACTTCAGATTCTGTGTCTCCCTCTCTCTCTGCCCCCTCCCCCACTTGCTCTCTCTTTCTCTCAAAAATAAACAAAAATTAATAACATTTTATTTATTATTTTAATTTTTTTAACGTTTATTTTTTTTTGAGACAGAGAGCATGAACGGGAGAGGGTCAGAGAGACACAGAATCCGAAACAGGCTCCAGGCTCTGAACTGTCGGCACAGAGCCCGACGTGGGGCTCAAACTCACAAACCATGAGATCATGACCTGAGCCGAAGTCGGACACTCAACCGACGGAGCCACCGAGGCGCCCCAATAACATTTTAAATGATTATTTATTTTTGAGAAAGAGAGAGAGAGAGTGCATGGGGGGAGGGGCAGAGAGGAGGGAGAGAGAGAATCCAAAGTAGGCTCCCCCACATGGGGCCTGATCTCATGAACTGTGAGCTGAAATCAAGAGTCAGCTGCTTAACTGACTGAGCCACCTAGGCGCCCCAAAATTCTGATTTTTTAGTGAGAAGTTTTAATCCAAAACTACAGAACATTCTACTATCCCACAGTATAAATGGGAAGTGTATAAACAATTCATAACAAGCATATAAAAATCATAGAAGTTTATATTCTTACTTGACATGTACAGTGTGACTTTTTTTTTAATTTTCTTAAAGTTTATTTATTTATTTCGAGACAGACAGAGACAGTATGACGGGAGGGGCATAGAGGAAGTGGGGAGAGAATCCCAAACAGGCTCTGTGCTGTGAGCACAGAGCCTGATAAGTGGCTCAAACCCACGAAACCATGAGATCATGACCTGAGCCAAAACCAAGAGTTGGACGCTTAACCGAATGAGCCACCCAGGGGCCCCCAATGTGACTTTACTTTGTATAGCTGAACTTAAAATACTCAGAATTAGAGTTTTTTTCCCCTTGGTCTTACTGGAAATACCTTACATTGTTTACAGCACCACATTTTTCAAAGGGATTTCACACTAACGTATAATTTTCATGATACTCCTGCAAACTAAGCATAAAAGGTTCAATCCTTATTTTACAAGTAAGATTAAGAAAACAAGCAATTTCGAGGTGCCTGGGTAGCTCAGTCAGTTAAGTGTTCGACTCCTGATCTGGGCTCAGGTCATGATCTCACGGTTCATGAGTTTGAGCCTTGCATCAGGCTCCGTGCTGACAGGTGGGAGCCTACTTGAGATTCTCTCTCCTCTCTCTGCCCCTCCCTCACTCATGGAAGGAAACACACGCACATGCATGCTCCCTCTCAAATTAAATCAACTTTAAAAAGAGAACAAGCAATTTACCTAGTTAGTGGCAAAATTTAGACTACATCCTAGACCCTCTAAAGCTCTGAGAGCTCTTTCCATCATATACAGTAACTTTATTAAATTTTAGATCTTTTTAATAAGTTCATTTATTTGAGAGAGATAGAGAGTGCATGCACATGCACAAGGAGGGGAGGGACAGAGAAAGGGAGAGAAAGAGAATCCCAAGCAGGCTCTACACTGTCAGTGCAGGCAGGGCTCGGCTTGAACTCACAAACTGTGTGAGACAATAACCTGAGCTGAAATCAAGGGACACTCAACTGACTGTGCCAACCAGGCACCCCAAATCTTTTAACAGATCTTCTAATCAACAAATTCAAACGTTATGTCACCTTTTGTTTCTTTGCCTACTTATTCTTATAGTCAAATGGGCAATAAAAATGCCAAAAATAGGTAAGAAAAATGAATGCAACACAGAATAATTAACTAATTAGAGAATTCCCCCAAATAATGGAGTTTACCAATGAAAATTAAAAACCAAACTCCACGGGTGCCTGAGTGGTTCAGTAGGTTTAGCGTCCAACTTCAGTTCAGGTCATGACCTCGTGGTCTGTGAGTTCAAGCCCCAAGTCAGGTTCTGTGCTAACAGCTCAGACCCTGGAGCCTGCTTCTGATTCTGTGTCTCCCTCTCTCTGCCCCTCCCTCCCCAAATAAACAAACATCAGAAAGAAAAAAAAAAAAAAAAAACAAAAAAACAATAACGAAACTCCACTTTCTTTACATGTGATAATACTATACTACCTAGTTTTTTTATTTTATCACATTTCAGGCCAGTAATTAAGTTTCAACTAATTCTCGATTAATGAAATTTGGCAGTCTTCCATCTTAAAATTATACTCAATGTCATTAAATCAATTTTCTCCTGTCAATGTGACCTGTAAAAATAATTAGAATGGCATACTCTTCCAAAAAACTAAGAATTCATTTCTTCCCACTCAAGAATCAGTGTGTGTTTAAGGAAATGGATCCCAAACTCTTTTTTTCCTAAAAGCCCTACTTCTCCAACAGATCACTCATTACAAATGAGAACAGTATTCCTAGTCTAAGGGAAAAAGTAACAACAAATATTCAATTTAGTTTATACCATAAATTTTCTGCTCTTGCCCAAAGATAAACTGTAGTGACAAACAGTTTTAATAAGAAAAATAGGAAATAGTGTATATTTCATTGAACAATTTCCCTCCAAACATGTACGGCCAAATACATATATAACTCAGCTTTAACACACATTTTTGTCTAATTAAGATGGGGGCACCTGGGTGGCTCAGTCAGTTAAACGTCCGATTTCGGTTCAGGTCATGATCTTACAGTTCCTGAGTTTGAGCCCCACATTGGGCTCTCTGCTGTCAGCACACAGAGCCTGCTTCAGATCCTCTGTTCCCACCCCTCTCTCTTCCTCCCCCACTTGTTTTCTCTCTCTGTCTCAAAAATAAATTAACATTTAAAAAAATTCAGGGGCGCCTGGGTGGCTCAGATGGATAAGCATCCAACTTCGGCTCAAGTCATGATCTCGCGGTTTGTGGGTTCGAGCCCCCACACAGAGCTCTGGGCTGACAGCTCAGAGCCTGAAGCCTGCTTCGGATTCTGTGTCTCCCTCTTTCTCTGCCCTTACCCCGCTAGTGTTCTGTCTCTGTCTCTCAAAATTGAATAAAAATGTAAAAAAAAAAAAAAAAAAAAAAAAAAAAAAAAATATATATATATATATATATGAAAGATGATACTTCTGCCAAGCATAAAGCTAATAAGTAAATATGAAGTAACTATTTTCAGCTGTTGGATGAGAGCCAACACAGGACTAAGATCTCAGAAGGGAAACAAGGTAAACCCCCCAAAAATCTTCTTCTCTGCCTAGAGGCATTTTCCAGACTGTAGAATAGGGAAGGGGAAGCCAAACAGAACATGGCAGTCTCACTGATTTAAGGACAAATTTGAGTTAGAAACTGCTCAAACAGCTGGAATTTATGGGGTTGAGTCCCAGAGAGAACTGTACAAAGATGAAGCTTCAGAAATCTGCACAAATATCTTTAGTCAAATATTAAGCCCAATGAGTGGGCTCATTGCAAGATTCTACTGAAGTTAAGCAAAAGACAACTATCAAGTATCATGAGCTGAACAACTACTGGTACTCATACATGGGTGGGAGTAGGTATTAGAGCTCCTAACATCAATTTAGAAACTTTATTAAATACTCAAAGATTCAGTAGAGACCCAGAAAGACCACACCTTAGGAATAGGCTAATCTAGACCCACTTTTATCAAAGCCTCAAAACAAGCCCTGGAGAAAAGCTGATGCACAAGCAAATTAATGGTCTATCTAAACAAAACTCTTCAAAAGGACAATAGGATCCAGACATTTAATATCCTAGTGTCTATAATTTCCAGTATTATGAGAAACAAAAATTATTAGAAATGTAAAGCTGAAAATTATGATCCACGACCTATAGGAAATAAAAAATCAACAACTACTCAAAAATAATGACGATGGAAGTAGCAAACACGTTAAAACACTATTAGCTATTAGCTATTAGGTAATATTAAGGGATTGAAAGGAAAACATGGACACAATCAAAAAACAAAAACTGGAAAATGGAAACTTAAAGGAAGGCACATGGCTGGCTCAGCTAGTATACATACGACTTTTTAAAAAAAATTTGTTAATGTTTATTTATTTATGAGAGAATGTGCATCTGAGCAGGCGGAGGGGCAGAGAGAGAGGGAGAGAGAGAGAATCCCAAACAGGCTCTGCACTGTCAGCACAGAGCCTTACACTTAACCAACTGAACCACCCAGGCACCCCAAGCATGCAACTCATGATCTCAGGGTTGTGAGTTCAAGCCCCACGGTGGGGGAAGAATTTACTTAAAAAAAAAAAATGGGGTGTCTGGGTGGCTCAGTTTGGTAAGCATTCAACTCTTGATTTCAGCTCAGGTCATGCTGTCAGGATTCATGAAAACAAGCCCCAACCTGGGCTCTGCACTCAGTGTGGAGCCTGCTTGGGATTCTCTTTCCCTCTCTCTCTTCTCCTTCCTTCCCCTGCTCTTACTCATTCGAAATAAATTAACTTTTTAAAAAATTAAATAAAAAAGAAAGAAAGAAAAGAGAGGCATCTGGCTAGCACAGCTGGCAGAGCATGCGACTCTTGCTCTTGGGGTTGTGGGTTCAAGCCCTATGTTGGATATGGAGATTACGAAGATAAAAAAGCTAAAAATACACATATATTAAAAAAGAAAAGAAAAATGGACACTTAAAAAATATGGACATTGTATGGGCACTTGGGTGTCTCAGTTGGTTAAGCATCTAACTCGTGATTTCAGCTCGGGTCATGAGAGCTCAGGTTCATGAGAACGAGCCTTGTCTTGGGCTCTGTGCTGGGCATGCAGCCTGCTCAAGATTCTCTTCCCTCTGCCTCACCTGCACAGGCACGAGTGCTCTCTCTCTTAAAAGGGGGAGGGGGAGCACTGTTGAATAAAAATACCAAAAAATTAAAAGGTAATCATATGAGCTTAAAATATTAGACAATACAGTGAATTTCAAAGCCAGTGCAGTGAACATAAAACCACTGAGAGAACTTAAAGTGACTGCAATGAACCTGAACATCTGTAACACAAATGGTCCAAAATGGAAAATGATGGGGTGGGGAGAACAGGGAGAGAAAAAAGAGAAACTCAATGACCTGAAGTCTAATAGTCTAACACATACATGTAACAGGAGTTTCAAAAGGGGATAAAAAGAGTAAAGGAGGGAAAATATAAAAAACTACAAATTAGATGAAAACTCTAAATCCACAGATCCAAGAATCTCAACAAACCCAAGTAAGATAAACTGAAAAAAAGATGGGAGGAGGGGAACAGAGAGGCCTATCACCGTCCAACTGCTGAGAAGTAACAACCAAAGAGAAAGTTATACAACTAGTTAGAAAAAAGCCTGCATTATAAAAGAAGGTCTCCAATTATCTCAGCTTCTACCTTAAGAAATTAGAAAAATAAGAGCAAATTAAATTCAAAGTAAACAAAAAGGAAGTAAAAAAGGTTAAGAGAAGAATCAATGAAACAGAAAAAACAAAAAATAGACAAAATAAGTGAGACCAAAAGCTAGTTCTTTGAGATCAATAAAGTTGATAAAGCTCTAGCCAATCAAAGGCATAATCACAAAAGTGCATAGTACAATGAAACAACTAGAACCCCAGCTTTATAGCCAGGTGAAAAGGGGAGGCTCAGGGAAATAAAATATCAAGAATATCACAGAGGAGGAACTGGGAGAAGGCAACTCCATAAAGTTAGTTATGAACTCCATGGTTCATAACCCCTAAACTGCACATGCATGGGTCTGATCCTATTCACAATACCAAAGACTGAGAACTGAATTAATAGATACACTGTCCAGGACCCAGACTAGTTACGGGGTGAAACATCAGCAAGACAGATCCAAAAATGACTACAAAGATTTTAAAATCTGAACTCATATTAGAACCCCAGCTGAAACAGTTGGGACTTGCAGCCTGAACCTAACCAGATTTGCTAAAATAAAATTAACATTCTCCATAGGATTTCAGCAAGACCCAGAGCCTGACAAGCTGATATTCAAAACGTTCAGGATAAAATCCAAACTTATGTGGCATGTGAAGAAACAGGAAAAATCTCAACTTGCAAGGATAAAGACAATCTGCAGATACCAATGTAGAAAGGAGACATTTAAGATTTTAAATTAGCTACTATAAAAAAATACCAGAGGTAGGGCACCTGGGTGGCTCAGTAGGTTGAATGACCGACCGACTTGATTTCAGCTCAGGTTTATCCCAGGGTCATGGGATCAAGCCCAGCACTGAGCTCCATGCTCAGCATGGAGCCTGCTAAGACTGTCTCTCTAAAAATAATAAAGAATAATAAATAAGTATACCAGAGGAAGCAATTACTGAACACCGTACAACACATGTTTTGGTAGGAGGAAAAAAACTCATCATGGGAGCTCAATAACAGAATGGAGACAACAGGAAAGATTCAGTGTACTGGTAAACCAATCAATAAAATTTATCCCATCTCAAGAACAGAGAGAAGAAATTTAAAAAAAAATGAACACAGCCTTAGGCAACTGTGCCAGAGGAATCCCAGAAGTGGATCCTCTCTGGCCCAGCACAGCTGATCAGCACCATGACTGAGGTGAGGCACTATGGTACCATGAGATCATAGAAATGAAACCGACAATGTTAAGAAACAGAACTTTTGTTGTAATACTGAAAATTATTCCATTGCTCTGCCTAGAAAAGTGATCTCTAACTTCACTGATAAGAATATGAAGGAGGTTAAGAAATCTCTAAAAGAGCTGGCTGTTTATATAACTATGTAAGGTTATCTACTGCAGAAAGAAACTTCATCTTTTTCCAAATCCTTGTTACAGAAAAAAACAGTTCCTTAGAAGTGGGAACTACAACAGAGCAAATTAAGAAACTAGGCAAATACTGTACATACAATTTAGATTTGGCATTAAGATTACATGATGTTCTTTGGTTCTCTCTCTCTCTCTCTCTCTCTATATATATATATATCCTTCTATTACTTTCCTTCAGCTAATCCAAAAAACCTTTCATTCTTTGAAATTGATTAAAAAGAATGAATCCTCAAATTAAGCTAAATGATAAAAGCCAAATCTGGCTTTAAAAGTCAACCATGTTGAAATGATGCCTGGTATTTTTTCAGAATAATCCAGGGGATGGGGGTCACAGATGAAAAAGAATGAACCAAAAGTTGGTAACTGTCAAAATTAGGACATAGGTTCATAATATTTTATTTTCGTATGTGTGAAATTTTTCACAATTAAAAAGTTAAAAAGAAAATGAGTCTTATGTATGCCAAAATCAAATCAAGAAGCATTTATTGACCAGCACTTAGTACCAGTGTACTGGAGCTACTTTAGAAGTTCGACTTCCGTCGAGCAGAAAGGTATAGAGAAAGAGCACATAAAGCCTTAAGAGTCAGAGGTTAAAGTTGTAGCCATTTAACATTTCAGTTAATCAATACTAAATAAAAATTAAAATTCTTCAGCAAAGCTCCTCAGTCACAATATCAACACCTCAAGTGTTCAACAGCCACACGTGAATAGTGGAACATCCTGGAAACTCAGATACAGAACATTTCCATCATCACCAAAAATTCTATTGGACAACACTGGTTTAGAGTTCAAATCTTAGCAACCACTTAATAAACAGCTTTGTATCACTGGCCTAACTATAGCCTCAACGAAATCATCAACCATCCTGCAGGGTGCAGGTGAGAGTTAAACACAAACATATGGGGCAACTGTGTGGCTCAGTCAGTTAAGCCTCCGACTGCAGTTCAGGTCATGATCTCGTAGTCCATGGGCTCAAGCCCCACTTGGGGCTCTGTACTGACAGCTCAGAACCTGGAGCCTGCTTCAGATTCTATGTCTCCCTTGCTCTCTGCCCCTCCCCCACTCACACTCTGTCTCTCTCTCAAAAATAAACATTAAAAAAAATTTTAATGCAAATATATATAAAGAACCTGAGTAAGCATTCAATAAAAATATTTAAAAAGGGGCACCTAGCTGGCTCAGTCAGTGGAGCATGTGA
Source organism: Panthera tigris (assembly GCF_018350195.1). Classification (NCBI taxonomy): domain Eukaryota; kingdom Metazoa; phylum Chordata; class Mammalia; order Carnivora; family Felidae; genus Panthera; species Panthera tigris. The sequence goes on from NC_056663.1 coordinate 86,339,777, forward strand.
CCCTTGATCTTGGGGTTGTGGGTTCAAGCCCCATGGTGGGGGTAGAATTGACTTAAAAAAAAAATTGGGGCTGGGGGCACCTGGGTGGCTCAGTAAGTTAAGCATCTGACTTGATTTCAGCTCAGGTCATGATCTCATGGTTCCTGGGATCAAGCCCCTGCATCTGCTGTCAGCGCAGAGCCTGCCTGTGATCCTCTCTCCCTCTCTCTCTCTGCCCCTCCTCCACTTGCTCGCATTCTCTCTCAAAACAAATAAACTTAAAAAACAGATTTTCTTTTAAAGTTAAATAAAGCACTATGATATCAGTTACAGCTTACAATATTTAGACCCAACCCAGCTTCACTGAATGCAGAGAAATATGAAAGCAGAAACTGAATTAAACTATTTAATCAAGGGGATCAAAAGGTCTTTCTGAGATGATGCAAATGTTCTACATCTTGAAAGGGGCTTGGGTTTCAAGGGTATATGCATTTGTCAAAACGAGCAGAAAAGTACCCTCAAGACACCTAAAAGAACAGTACAATCAAGACCTGGGCATTTTACTGCAAATTATATTTTAATTAAAAAAAAATTTTTTTAGGGGTGCCTGGGTGGCTCAGTCGGTTAAGAGTCTGACTTCAGCTCAGGTCATGATCTCCTGGTTCGTGAGTTCGAGCCCCACATTGGGCTCTATGCTGACAGCTCAGAGCCTGGAACCTGCTTCAGATTCTAGGTCTCCCTCTCTCTCTCTGCCCCTCCCCTGCTCACCATCTGTCTGTCTGTCTGTCTGTCTCTCTCTCTCTCTCTCAAAAATAAACATTAAAAAATTTAAAAAGAAAATATTTTTTTAAAAATTTTTAAAGGAAACACAGAATCTCTACTTTTATCCTCCATTTCCTAAAATTATTTTAGTTGGAACTTCAATTTGTAGACAATATGTCGTCCTTTATATATCATATAATTTCTGGACAACTACAACAACCATGAAAACAAATTCTAAGGATAACCTTTCTCCTCCTAGTTTTATACTGTTTTTTAAAAAATGTTTCTCTTACTTATACAAAAAACAAAAACAAGACCCACTGAGATAAGACTCAACAAGTCAAGGCTATTTTATAGTCTCTTAGTTGGAAGAGACCTTAAACATCATCTGGTGTGAATGGTCACACAGCTCATGTCTACTGCCAGCTCACTCTTTATTAAAATGTTTTTAGATATACCAAGGCAAACACTAGCTCCTTCTAACTTCTGTTTATTCATTTTAGGTCTGTAAGAATTCAGTTTTCCCTTTCAAGCTAAACATCTTTGTTCTTTTAGCTGTTCCTTACCTGAAAGTTTTAAGTACTTTAACAATCAGGGCCACTCTGTGAGGTTGATAAAATACCATTTCCATACTTACATATTTTTTCAAAACCAGCAAAATTTCAAAAACAAAAATTGGATAATTTAAATGAGGTTGCTAAATTTTATTTTTTCTCAATAAACCATTTTTAAAAATCTGTCTCTAATATTTCACCAAACAAAAGGTATTTCAGTATTTTAAAAGTAACAAGTACATAGTCTCAAAATAAAACAAAGAAAGGTCTGTGGGAATTTTATACCAATATTCTTATGGCATATCAACCTGAGGGAGTCACTGGTCTGTATCTTTTGGACCCATTTTTAAATTAAATATGGTCTTACTAGCAGAATTCAATGTGACCATCACCATCTGCTTTCTGGACACTACACCACTGTTAATGCACTGTAAAATGTGTTTTTATCTTTTTTTTTTTTTTTAACATTAAATGATGTCACTTGAGGAAAAAAAAAGTTGAAGGAAGACTAAGGATTCCTGCTTAATATGAGGACCTCTGATAAAGAAATGCTATAAGCTATGAACTCTAATGCTAAGGATAGAAAAAAATTTAATAAAACTTAAGATATACATACACATATATATACGATTGATAATCAGTTATGTAACAGAACCTTGTAATTACTTCAATGATAAATACTCCCAGAAGAGTTTGAAAAAACAATGGAGTGGCTATGAGAACACAGAAACAAATATAACCAATTACTCAATTATAAAACACAAGTTGCAAATTTTTTTAAAGCACCATTATCAAGCATAGCACGTAAAACCAAAAATTAACTCTTTATAGAATGTCTGCTCCCTAATTTCTAAACATTCCAAAAATCCTCATAAAAACCATACAGGCGAACAAACAGCAAACAAAATCACCCAAAGCCAGCACTATAAGATGAAACTAAAAAATTCCAATTTACATATAAGTGCATAAACATCCGATACAAGAAGTTCCAATGGGAACTGTCCAAAAGATTAATACCACAGGGTCTAAGTGGTGACTGAATATCTCTATTAACTAGGATTCACCCTCAGAAGGTGGCCCCATCCTGAAGGGAAGTATTTAGAGACATGACAGATGAAGAGCAATGGCTACTGGGAGTCAAAAGAAGAGACTTAAGAGAGTCTGTTAAGACCATCTCTGACTATGGTGTTGGGAAAAATGGAGAGCAACATGCAAAAGCTTCTGCACAGCAAAGGAAACTCAACAAAACTAAAAGGCAAACTACTGAGTGGGAGAAGATATTTGGAAATGACATAATCCAATAAAGGGTTAGTATTTATCTAAAGAACTTACAAAATATATAAAGAACTTACAAAACTCAACACCCAAAACACAAATAATCCAATTAAAAAATGGGCAGAAGACATGAACAGACATTTTTCCAAAGAAGATATACATATGGCCACCAGACACATAAAAAGATGCTCATCATCACTTACCATCAGGGAAATGCAAATCAAAACTACAATGAGGTATCACCTTACAACAGTCAGATCAGCTAAAACCAACAACACAACACAAGAAACAACAGGTGTTGGCAAGGATGTGGAGAAAGGGAAACCCTTTTGCACTTACGGTAGGAATGCAAACTGATACAGCCACTGTGGAACACAATCTGGAGCTTCCTCAAAAAGTTAAAAATAGGGGTGGCCTGGCTAGCTCAGTTGGTAAAGCATGCGACTCTTGATCTCAGGGTTGTGGGGTCGAGCCCTACACTGGGTATAAAATTATTTAAAAATAAAATCTTAAAAAAAAAAAAAGTTACAAACAGAATTACCTTACAACCCAGCAATTGCACGACTAGGTATTTATCCAAAGAATACAAAAATACTAATTCAAAGGGATGCATGCACCCTGATGCAGTGTATCTATGATAGCCAAATTATGAAAACAGCCCAAGTGCCCATCAATTGATGAGTGGATAAAGGATATGTGATATATACACACAATGGGATATTGCTCAGCCATAAAAAAGAATCAATCTTGCCATTTGCAATGACATGGATGGAGCTAGAGAGGTTTTTGTTTTGTTTTGTTTTGTTTTTGAGAGAGAAGCAGGGGGCACAAGTAAGCAAGTGGCAGAGAGAGAGAGAAGGAGAATCCCAAGGGGGGCAGAGACAGAGAAGGAGGGCTCATACTAACCCAAAGCCGGGCACAAGCTCACCTGAAGCAGGGCTCGAACTCACAAACTGTGAGATCATGACCGGAGCCGAAGTCAGTCAGCCTACTGACTGAGCCATCCTGAGCCATCCAGGAGCCCCTGAGAGCTAGAGAGTATTATTATGCTAAGCGAAAAAAGTCAGTAAGAAAAAGATAAATACTATATGATTTCACTCATGTGTCGACTTTAAGAAACAAAACAGAGGGGAAAAAGAGAAGAGAGAGGCAAACCAAGAAACAGAGTCTTAACTATAGAGAACAAACCGATGGCTATCAGAAGGAAGGTGAGTAGGGAGATGGGATAAACAGCTGGTGGGGATTAAGGAGTGCACTTGTGTGATGAGCACTGACTGGGTGATATATCCAAGTGTTGAATCATTATACTGTACAACCAAAACTAATTTACATTGTATTTAAAAAAATTTTTTTAATGTTTATTTAACTTTCAGAGACAGAGAGAGACAGAACATGAGTGGGAGAGGAGCAGAGAGAGAGGGACACACAGAATCCAAAGCAGGCTCCTGGCTCTGAGCTGTCAGCATAGAGCCCGACACGGCGCTCGAACCCACGAACCATGAGATCACGACCTGAGCCGAAGTCGGACACCTAACCAACTGAGCCACCCAGGCGCCTCTTACATTGTATTTTAACTAACAGGAATTTAAATAAAAACTTAAAAAACAAAAAAGACCAAAGTAGCAGTTTAAGCAAGGCATGGCTTTCAAGGAGAAGGAGCCACCTTAGAAGGAATTGACATTTGAAGGTTGGATAGAGAAAGAAGCCACTGAAGATGAGGACCCTACTAAAATATTGATAGAACAACTGGAAAGGGCAGGGGAGAGACATATTTATTTAAAAAACAATTCACTGTAGCAACAAGAGGGTGCTCTCTTGAACTAAGAGATTGAGAAGTCACTCAAACCTCACTCCAAAAGTAAAACTATGTATACTATTGGCCTAGTAAAATCCATCACAAATAACCTGAACAGAAAAAAGAACCCAGCACTTATACCAAGTTATGTATACAGAATAAAAAAAGTAAAAAACCCTGTGGCAGGTGAAAACACACCAAAAAGCCTAGTGATAAAAAAAAGGAAACATGTAATATAAGATTCCATGGCAAATTAAAAATAAATAATACTGTACATCTTACAGCATAATTAAATATGCCAGATGAAAATATAAAAGAACACCTCAAATCAGATGTTCAAATTTTTAAATAATGGACAAACAGGAAAATATAAAACAGGTACAGACTGATCTAAAGAAACAGGAAAAACACAACCACATCTCAGAAATGAAGACTAAACTTCAAGATATATGATCTAGGGGTACCTGGGTGGCTCAGTCGGTTAAGTGTCTGACTTTAGCTCAAGTCATGATCTCGCAGTTCTTGAGTTTGAACCCCACATCGGTCCCATTGCTGTCAGCCTGTCAGCACAGAACCTACTTCGAATCCTCTGGCCTTCTCTCTCTGCCCCTCTCTTGCTTGTGCTCTCCCAACCTGAAACCATGTACCAGGGAAAATATATCCAGAAGAGTCAACACAGGGACATAATCCAAGTAAAATAATTCAATTTTACAGATAAAGAAAAACCACTCAGATCTCTAAAAAGAAAGGCTAAATCATCTACAAAGAAATTATGGTGGTACCAGCAACATACAAGTAAGATAAGAGCAGGGCGATATTTTCAAAAAACCAAAGATGATGTGTGCCAAAGAATTTAAATCCAGCCAAACTGCCCTTCAAATATCAAGGCTAGAGAAAAAGTTTAACCATGTAAGAACTTAAGAGATTTCCACAAGCACTGCTCAGGAATTTCTAGTGTATATAAGCTTCATCCAATCAATAGATTGAGAAAATTTCAACTACAGGTCTGCTGGTGAATATAAACTATATTTAATCATATAACTAAATCTAAAACAAAGGTATTGATGAGGGTGAAAGAACAGTACATAAAATGACATACACTCACCAAGCAAAAATAACTTTAAAATGTCAAAGGAAAAAGAGACATGAAAAAAAAAAAACCAGTAAAGTAGAATAAGCTCATTCACTGTCTCACACATAAGAAAATAAGACTCAACGGATTCATTTTTTTCAAGTCCTATTACTTTTTTTTTTTTTAAGATTTTACTTTTTTTTTTTTTTTTTTTTTTTTAACGTTTATTTATTTCTGAGACAGAGAGAGACAGAGCATGAACAGGGGAGGGGCAGAGAGAGAGGGAGACACAGAATCTGAAACAGGCTCCAGGCTCTGAGCTGTCAGCACAGAGCCCGACGCAGGGCTCGAACTCACGGAGTGTGAGATCATGACCTGAGCCGAAGTCGGACGCTTAACCGACCAAGCCACCCAGGCGCCCCTAAGATTTTACTTTTAAGTCATCTCTACACTCAACGTGGGGCTTGAACTTACAACCCTGAGATCAAGAATCACACACTTTACTGACTTAGCCAGCTAGACTCCCCTCAATGGATTTAATTTAAAGCTAACAAAACAGGGGCTCCTGGGTGGCTCAGTGGGTTGAGCATCCAACTTTGGCTCAGGTCATGATCTCACAGTTCGAGAGTTTGAGCCCCACATCAGGCTTGCTGCTGTCAGTGTAGAGCCTGCTTTAAATCTCTCTGTCCCTCCCCTGCTCATGCTCGCTCTCTCAAAAATACATAAACATAAAAAAAAATAATGAAAATAAAAATAAACCTAACAAATCAAATAGTAGAAGCCTAATAAGTAAGACAAAAAGGAAAAAGAGGACAAGGGGAATCTTCAAAGGTATAAAGTTAACTGACCAAAACAAAAATATAAAACTTCCTAAATACCAAAAAAAATACAAAATAAAAACATCAAACAGTTTATAAGACACATGATAAGGACAACATAAAACAAAGATGAAATAAATGAAAAAACAGAAGTTCTTAATAGACTAAACCTACAACAAAGCAAGTACTAATTCACATGCTTTACTGTCTGCCAGGTACTTTTATATGTATCTCACTACCTGACCAGTAAGGTATGTCAGAAAAGTACTGTTCTATCTTTTTACTCAGATTTGCAAACTGAGTCTTAAAAAGGGTAAGGGATAAAACAGAGCCAGGATTCAAACCCAGAATCTTTCTATTGTTTTTTCCACACCAGGCTCCCTCCACTGAATATCAAAATTGTTTCAAAACACAAATTGAAGGGGCACCTGGGTGGCTCAGTCTGTTGAGCATCCCACTTTGGCTCAGGTCATGGGTTCGAGCCCTATGTTGGGCTCTGTGCTGACAGCTCAGAGCCTGGAGCCTGTTTCAGATTCTGTGTCTCCCTCTCTCTTTGCCCCTTTCCTGCTCATGCTGTCCCCCTCTCTCTCTCAAAAATAAACATTTTTTAAGAATTTAAAAAACACACACAAATTGAAAAAATGTGTAATATTTTATTTCCTGTTTTTAAAATATTGGGATATTTAAAAATCCCTGGGTGCCTCGGTTGAGCTTCTGACTTCAGCTCAGGTCATGATTTTGCAGTTCCCAAGTTCAAGCCCCACACAGAGGTCTGCTGACCTCTTCAGAGCCTGGAGCCTGCTTTGGATTCTGTCTCCCTCTCTACCTGCCCCTCCCTCGCTCAAGCTTTTTCTCTCTCTCTCTCAAAAATAAACAAACATAGGGGCGCCTGGGTGGCTCAGTCGGCTAAGCATCCAACCTCAGCCCAGGTCACAATCTCACAGTTCCTGAGTTCAAGCCCCAAGTCAGGCTCTGTGCTTTCAGTTTGGAGCCCGGAGGCTGCTTCGGATTCTGTGTCTCCCTCTCTCTCTGCCCCTCCCCCCCCTCAAAAAATGAACAAACTTTAAAAAAATTTTTGAACATAAAAAAATTTTAATAAATAAAATATCATCTCCCCCCAAAAAATCTTGAAAATGAATTAGCCTGGGGTGCCTGGTTGGTTCAGTCAGTTAAGCATACGACTCTTGATTTCAACTCAGGTCATGATCTCACGGTTAGTGAGACAGAACCCCTTGTCCAGCTGGGCGCTGACAGCAGAACCTGCTTGGGATTCTCCCTCTCTCTCTCTCTGCCCCTCCCCCACTCATGCTTGCAAGCTCACTCTCTCCAATTAAATAAATACAGTAAAACCTTGGATTAAGAGTAACCTGTTCTGTGAGTGTTCTGCAAGACGAGCAAACATTTCTAATAAATTTTAACTTGATAAATGAGCGATGTCTTGCAATACGAGTACGCGATGCCAAATGTCACATGATCACAACTGAACCAATGGTCCCCTCCCTCCCTCTCCCTTTCATTGCTGGATTGTGGGTGATCGTCTCCCATGCTTGGATACTTGGTCTCAGGCCATGATGTTCAGCAGAAATCAATGATTTTTCAGAATGTCGGAAGGTGCCCACAACAGGCACTAGTGTAGTTTTTGTCACTTCAAAGCACCTACGGACAGTCCTTTGCTTTCCCATAGAAGAATAAGCTTGGGAGTGCTTTGCTTCATTCTAGGTCAGGCTGTCGGCAGATATAGACCCTTTCCTCTGCTGCCTTATTGCCAGTTACATTAAACACAGTATAACAGTATATGACGAGAGTTTATTAAAACTATACCGTAGTCAACATGTGTGCAAGCATACACAATGGCCCCCATGCAGAAAAAGATTCCATTGAGCCAAGAGATAGCAGTGATTCCATTAGTGATGACAGTGAAAGTTGTCCTACACAACAGCCCTCTTGTTTCTTGTCTCCCTCACACTAGTTACATAGGTTTTCAAAGGTTAAGTGCAGGTTAATTTATTTTTCTTTGTATTTTGCATTTTATTATTTTGTATTATATTACAGTATTGTAATAATTTTTATAGGAATATTTTGGGGTTGTGGAACAAATCATCTAAGTTTCCATTATTTCTTATGGGCAAATGCACTTTGATATGCAAGTGCTTTGGATTACAAGCATGCTTCTGGAATAATTTATGCTTGCAAACCAAGGTTTTCCTGTAAACACTTTTTAAAAATAAAATGAATTAGCCTGAAACTTTTGATAATCTGGAACAAAGCTTCTCCTTAACAAAGAAAATACTGAAGTAAGTTTGTCTTCTTAGTGGCAACTAAGATGGCAAAGAATGTGACACTAGCTCAGACACTAAATGCAAGAAGTTTTTGCTTATTAGTAAACAGTCACATGCCAGAGGGAAAGAAGTTACCCAAACTTAGGCTGTGTGATCACTGTAGCACTAGGTTAGACAATGCATATAGTCAGTTCTGCTATAATGCTTGCTATGAAAATACATGTTTGTTACAACATGATTAACATATTAAGGAATATTTTGAACATACATTTCAAATTTCATGACTGTTTTTCAGTGGGATTTTGTCTACCAGGAGTACTAGGTGAACAAAGAAAACTGCACCCAGCTGAAATAAGCCACACAGGCATGTACAGGACAGACATACACCTCAAACATCTACCAGCTACAACAGTTCTGGCTGTTAGGCACACACATCCATATCTGGTATTACAACTTTCCCTCAGACTGCAGACAACTTTCCTTCCATTACTTCAAAATAATTCATAAGCTGCAATCCTTCTTTTTAACATTTTTTTAAGTTTACTGATTTGAGAGTGAGTGAGTGGGGGGGGGGGGGGGGGGGGCGGGGAGAGAGAGAGAGAGAGAGAGAGAGAGAGAGAGAGAGAGAGAGAGAAGGAAAAGAGAGAGAGAATCCCAAGCAGGCTACACACTCACAGTGCTGGCTTGAACTCACGAACCTCGACATCATGACCTGAGCCAAAACCCAAAAGGAAGCTTAACTGACTGGGCTACCCAGGCACCTCTGCAATCCTGACACTTCCCAAAAATCAAACTTCTGGTCTTTTCCAAGACAAAGGGCAGCAATTACTCTATATTATTTATGTATTTGTTAACTATTTAACATACAAAAATTCTGCTATCATTTAAATTCAGTTCTATTTGCTTTTTCCACTAATGAAAAAAACTTTTTAAGTTTATTATTCATTTTTGAGAGAGAGAGAGAAGGAGGGGCAGAGAGAGAGTGGCAGAGCCCAACACGGAGCTCAATCTCACAGATCTCACAAACCGTGAGATCAAGACCTGAGCTGAAACCAAGAGTTGGACGCCCAACCGAGCCCCCAGACACTCCTTCACTAATGAAATTTTCGACTGTTGTGCTAACCTCATTTTTTCCATAAGCCCTGTGATTTTTATTGCATGATTTTGCATAGTGCAGTGACTTTTAGGAACCCATTTGTCCTAATACAGCACAAATAACTGTATATAAAGCAACTGAAATCTACTTTTAACAATGTAATTATAAGTATTGTCTATACTTAACTACAATTTCCTCAAAGGAGAGATGCAACATTTGTATCAACTAATGTGTAAGAAAAGCCTAGCATAGGGGCGCCTGGGTGGCTCAGTCGGTTAAGCGGCCGACTTCGGCTCAGGTCATGATCTTGCGGTCCATGAGTTCGAGCCCCGCGTCGGGCTCTGTGCTGACAGCTCAGAGCCTGGAGCCTGTTTCAGATTCTGTGTCTCCCTCTCTCTGACCCTCCCCCGTTTATGCTCTGTCTCTCTCTCTCTGTCTCAAAAATAAATAAACGTTAAAAAAAAAAAAGTAAAAAAAAGAAAAGCCTAGCATAAAATGTGGCTCAAAATAGATATTCAATAGGGGCCCCTGGGTCGCTCAGTTGGTTGAGTGTCCAACTCTTGATTTCAGCTCAGGTCATGGTCCCAGGGTCGTGGGATCAAGTCCGCTGCAGTCCGTGCAGAGCATAGGGCCTGCTTGGGATTCTCTCTCTCCCTCTGCCCCTCTCCCCACTGCTCATGCCTGCGGTTGCTCTTGCAGGCTCGCTCTCTCTCTCAAATTAAAAAAAATTCAATAATGCTAGTTTACTTCATTTCCCCTCTTGAAGATTCTGACTCTGTTCCAAAGCACTGATAATCAAAGACAATCTTGTAATCTCCAATGAGATCTCTCTGAAAAATAGAGTACCATATAAGTGGAAGCCATTAGAATAAGGAAAAAAATTTTTTTTAAACTGGAACAACCAACCTTAAAAGCTTTTTCCTAGGTCTATACTTTCAAAGCAAACTTTCATTTCTCCTTCTATATACAAGATCTAGATAAAACAACTCTTACAGATGACACACAAGAATGTCTAAATAATCTCCTACATGATGAAATCAAATGGAATCTTCTTCTTCTTCTTTTTTTTTTTTTTTAAGTTTATTTTGAGAGAGCAGGGAGGGACAGAGAGTGGGGGAGAGAGAGAATACCAAGCAGGCTTCCACCAACAGCCTGCAGTCCTGCAGGGAGTCCTGCAGGGTCCCACAAACCGAACGGTGAGATTATGACTGGAGCCAAAGAGTTGGATGCTCTACCTACCAAGCCACCCAGGCGCCCCTCAAATGGAATCTTTAAGATTATAAATATCACTGGCTAGGGGCCCCTGGCTGGCTCAGTGGGTAGAGCATGTGACTCTTGATCTCAGGGTCGTTGAGTTCAAGCTCCAAGTTGGACCTAGAGCTTACTTTAAAAAAATAAAAAAATAAAAAATCACTGGCTTGAAATAAAATTATGATGCTACAATTTCCCCAGTGGGCTTTGGTAGAAATTTCAAATTATCTCAAATGAAAATGTGTTCCTATTATATAAAGCAAGGAAATTTTCAGTGGAATACAGCATAACAGGTAACAAAAACATTAACCTCTCCATCACTTATTTCTACACTATAATTTTTATTTTACTTTAAATAGCCCAAAAAGATTGCTTTTATTAAATTAAAATCTTGAGGAATTATTTTAATTCCAAATTAAGTAGTAAACAGTGTAATTCCTATCTTACCTAAGGGGGGAAAAACATATGCAACAAGTTAAACTAGTTTTTTGAAACCAGTTTTTTGAAAGTTACAACTTCAATGAAAGTTTGTACAGTATGCATTGTAAAACAGCTTAGGAGTTAGGTGTAAAGCTGACATTCCAGGGAAATTCTCAAAAGACTTCAATCACAACATAAAATTCCCTCCTCTCCAAACCCTAGTATTTATATTCAAAACATCACTCTTTTAAACCTCTTCAGTTGCTTTTCTTACCATCAGTGCTGGCAACTGACATTTTTTTCAGAACTATTTTTCACTAAGAATCTTAAATTTTTCTCTCTATAAATAGACAACAAAGTTGTATTTACACGTGAATACTGATGGTTGCCGAGGCTCAATGATTACTTATGTGGCTTGCTCTGCCATACCAGCTTCCCAGCATACCTTTCCAATTCCAAAAATTCAACCTGATCTTTTACATTTTCTGAAAAACACAAAGCAACTCTAAAACTCTAAACTACAAAATTTTTCCTTCTAACATTTTATATCCCTGTTTTATAATATCATATGCACTGGTCCTCACCCCCAAATCTGTGTTGGAATCAGTTGTAGAGTTTTATGAAACTACAGATGACTGAGCCTTACTATCTGATTCAGCAGGCTCCTCACGACAAACATCCTCATTTAATCCAGATGCCATTTTTCCTCCAATGCTAAAACAACCAAAAGAAAAACAATAAAATTTCCTCTTATTATGTTTCTGTGACTGGAGAAAGGGCATGTAAACAAACTAATAGTATGATTCATTCGTAAATGAAACTTCTAAGGTCTTACCGGGTAATACAGGTTCTGCCTGATATCCTACCATTACCTCATGTAACAATGTATTCTACAATGCCAAGGCCCAGTAACTCCCTTTCTCAAAAATCTTTATGTAAGAACACAATCCAAAGAGGTTTCTCTCGTCACTGTTTTAACATTCATTTTGTGCAACAAATACTAATTCAATATCTACTTTGATACATTACTCAAACAAATGGGGGTATGGTAATTAACAGAAAAAAGTCCCTATCAACATAGAACCTACATTTTAATTATAGAAGACATATGACAGGGGTACCTGGGTGGCTCAGCTGGTTAAGTGTCTAACTCTTGATTTCGGCTCAGATCATGATCTCAGTTTGTGAGTTCAAGCCCTGCGTCGGGCTCTGCACTGACAGGGTGAAGCCTACTTGGGGTTATCTCTCTCTACCCCTCCCCACTCTCTCAAAATACATAAATAAACATTAAAAAAAAAAAAAAGACATGATAAAACAAATTACTTGCACATATGCCATAGGTGAGAAAGTGATATAGACAGAAGTAAGGAAGAAAATAAGATTGAGTTGAGAAGGACTTCTGGGTAAGGAAGGCCTCTATACAACATTTAGAGAACATGTGAACAGAATTCTAAGAGAAGAATTGTGCCATGCAGGTATATAGGAAAGAAAATTCTGAACAAACAGTCCTTTGCATATGATCCCTTATATAACCTAGCTTTTTATGTCCAAAAACACTTTTATGAACAAAGAAGATATATTTGAATCAATGCTCTGTGAGAACTACATTGTCAGAAGCACAAGTATTAAAGGAAATAATGCACACTAAACAAAGAGATCCCTACAGCTAAAACAGGTTGGCCAGTAGTTCTCCAGTCCTCCAACCACACAGGGCACCATGTCTACCTCTGTGGAAACTGTCTTTTAACCAGTACTTCAAAGTAATAGTTGGCATAGCAATTCTACTATCATCAAATAACTAAGTTATTGTAATCCCCAGTAATGACCCAGGTCGGCAAGCCTTCAAAATACCTACAGAATCGAACATTCAATTCAGTTCCCTATTAAGCTTTTGTATGTTTTTCTGAACATGTAGAGTTGTCTACTAGCATTAAAAACTAAACTGGGGTCAATGCTTTTTTTTTTTCTTTAAGTTTATTTCTTTATTTTGAAGGGGGAGGGGGCATGTGCAGGGGAGGGGCAGAGAGAGGGGGAGAGAATCCAAGCAGGCTCCACACTGTCAGCAAAGAAGAGCCCAACTCAGGGCTCGACTTCAGGAACCTGAGCCACCAGAGGCGCCACAATCTTTTTTTGTTTCAAACCAGAGTACTCTATTCTCCAAGTACTACAAGTACTTTAACCCACTCTCTTAACCCTCCCCCCCCCCCCCAAAATCGCTTTGAGACATTTCAGGTTTCTCACGCAATAAACCATTTAAAAAAATATATGCTTTGTCAACTTAAATAAAAACATACCTTTATCTGTTTATTCATACTACATTCTATTCCAGAAAGGATTTAGGGCAGAAATATAAAGGAAAACAAAGCACGGAGTTTGCTACATTATCAAAGGTTTTTTCCTAAGATTTTTAGACTTTTTAAAAAGTATTTTGTGTATTTTATAAGAGCATAGTATATTTACATTATAGCAAAATTGCATTTCCTTTTCTAGTACACTTTCAAGGGGAAATTTATTCCAGCTTAAACATCTGATTACCTACTGTGTACAAAAGAAAAAGGACTTCTTAGCAGGTAAAACTTTATTTCCATTTCTTTGTTTTTTGTTTGTTACATTCTGAACACATGCAGTACAGGCAAAAGCATATTAAAACCAATTTCAAGGTGACTGTCCACATTCGGTTGCAAAACTAGAACTGTCACGTAGAAATTTAAGTCAACTGACCTTCCATGTACATATGGAAATTTACTTAACAACTCCTAATCTTAATTTCATCTGCAACTAAATCCAACCTAAGTGTCATTAAGTTATGTAAAAAGAGCACTTTTTTAAAGGCAATAAATCATATGAAATAATTTACCTACGATGTGTGGGTATCTACAATATATCTAGCGACTTACGACAATTATTACAAAACCTTTATTAACAAACTCTCTTTCCCTACACAACCCCACCCCCCAACAAGTGGATAAACAATAGGCAGGTAGGTATGGGTATAAAAGCCCTAAAATAACAAACAGATTCTTGAATCTAACACTTAACTGTTAATCTTAATCTCAGCCCGCTTCCTTAATAAAAACCGACCCACCTTGAGAAGTTTTGAGAATAAAGAAGGACCCACAGAGTGCACTATCCAAAATGGTAACCATATACCACCACATATGGCTATTTGAACTTAAACTTAAGTTAACTACATTTAAAATTTCAGTTCCTCAATCGCACTAGCCATATTTCAAATGTACAATAGCCACATGTGGCTAATAGCTATCATATTGGACACAGCAGATACAGAACATTTCCATCATCACAGAAAGTTCTATTGTGCAGTACAAATGGTAAGTTTTCAGTAAATCACAAATAATATCACCATGCTATACTGACTTCTCTTACCACTTTTCTAGGGAAGAAAAATTCTTTCTCTAGACTTTTACCTAACAACATAAATCATTCAGGCAAAATCCAAAAATAGATTAAGGATGTACAATATTTTAAGTACTCCAAACTTAGGTTTTTTGCCCTTACAGCTCACATTAACATCTGAAGAGTGGAAAGCAGCAGCAACAGTCACCAACCTGGCCAACACTTGATTGCAAGGTATTAGGGTGTATTCAATTTGTCCAAACAGGCTAAAATCCAAAAAGGTGTAGGGGCATCCAGATGGCTCAGTCAGTTGAGCCTCGGACTTCAGCTCAGATGGTGATCTCATGGTTTGTGAGTTGGAGCCCTACATCAGGCTCACTCCTGTCAGGCTGTCAGCACAGAGCCCACTTCAGATCCTGCTCCCTCTCTCTGCCCCTCCCCCACTTGCACTAACCTAAAAATAAATATTTAAAATAATAAAATAAAAATAAAAATGTGTGAATTTCATCCTACCCTGGCAACCTCATTTTTCCTACCCTTAACCTAGATCCTACAAGAGTGGTGTAAAGATCTGGTAACACCCCCAAGCTATTTCGATAAACAGCATCAAGAGGGGGCAAAGTCACAATTTTCTAACGACTTTCAAGTTTTCCAGATTGTTAATACAGTGTGTAATTACAACAACAAAAAATTCACACACAAAAATACAAACACAAAAACACCAGTTTTTTCTGGTAAACACAAAAAACTCTTCTTTAAACTAACCTCTTACAGGGGCACCAGGGTGGCTCAGTCGGCTGAGCATCTGACTCTTGGTTTCAGCTCAGGTCATGATCTCACGGTTCATGAGATCAAGCTCTGAGTCTGAGTCAGGCTCCACGGTGAGCACCAAGCCTGCTTGGGATTCTCTTTCTTGCTTACTCTTCCCCCCCCCCCCACCCCCCTTCCTGTGTGTACTCTCTAAATAAATAAATAAATTTCAAAAAAAAATAAACTAAACTCCAACATAATATAGATCCCATTAAATTCACTCCCTAACCTTTCTCCAAATTATAGACAAGACACATTTGCAGACATTGACCAACTTATGACAATTCTTTAGCAGAAAACAGTTAAGTAATATATGAAAAAAAGGGGCCAAATATGCAACAAAACTGAATTTTAGAGATCAACTAAACTAGAACAAGCCAGGCAAATCTATTACAGAAACTTTTTGCAAACTGATGTGTATAAGAAGTTTCCTTTGAAAAACTGAGGCAAAAACATACTTCATTATTTTGAAATTGAGGTTTCAAATATTTAAAAACTAACTTCATTTTCTACACAAATTTACTATAAGCAAGTATGGTACAACTAACAAAGTAGCAGCTCAAAAACTGAATACTGTTGGAATGATTTAACAATTACCAACCTAGCAACACTTATTGCACTCATTAGAGTATGCCCAACTTTTCAGATGGGGTGGGGGGGGGGGAGAGGGGAGCTTAAAATCAAAAGAGCTAATACACCATAAAAACCGAGGAAGCGGGGCGCCTGGGTGGCTCAGTGGGTTGAGCGTCTGACTTCGGCTCAGGTCATGATCTCACAGCTCGTGGGTTCTGGCCCCGCGTCGGGCTCTGTGCTGACAGCTCAGAGCCTGGAGCCTGCTTCCGATTCTGTGTCTCCCTCTCTCTCTGCCCCAACCCACTCACATTCTGTCTCTGTCTCTCTCAAAAATAAACATTAAAAAAATTTAAAAAAAAAAAAAAAAAAAAAAAAAAAAACCGAGGAAGCAAAAGCAGTTTTGAAAGAGCGAATACTAACTATACTTTTGTTTAGTAATGTTTTCTTCATTCCTAATGTAATAGAATAAGGACATTATATACCCTTTTCTTTAGTAATTTTCACATTTCTTCTGCATATACCTTATCACAATAAATCCTTTAGCACTTTGATTTTAGCAATGAACTTAAAGGTTTTGCCCAACTATCCCAACCAGAAAAAAAACTGTAAAATGCTTATTCAAAAATTGCTATTCTATGAATGGTTAAACTGTGGTACATCTATATCACAGAATTCTACTCAACAAAAAGGAACAGACTAGTATGGATACATCCAACAACTTGGATGAACCTCAAGGGAATTATGTTGCATTAGAAAAAAGGCTAATCCTAAAAAGTTATATATTGTATGATTCTTTTCAGTAAGTGTTCTTCAAATGACTAAACTATAGAAATAGAGAATAGAATAGTAGTGGTTGCCAGAGTCTGGGGGTAGAGGGGATGGGAAGGAGGTGGAGGATGTGGTTCTAAAAGGGCAACAAGGATCCTTGTGCAGATGAACTGTTGTTCTGCATATTGACTGTAGTGGTGGTTATGTAATTACACTGTGATAACACCGCACATAACTAAATACAACACACAAATTAGTACTAGTAAACTGGAGAAATCTGAATAAGACTGGTAGAGTGCATCAATGTTACCATATTGAACTACAATTTTGTAAGACATTAGCACTGGGGAAACTAGGGAAAGGGTACAAGGGATCTTTGTGTTATTCCTTCGACTACATGTGAATCTAGTTATATCAAAATTAAAAGTTTGCTTTTTTAAAAACTGCTACCCTAACAGCTAGGATAATTTGAATATGAACTGTATATTCCACAGTATTAGGGAATGGTTGTTAACAGTATTATGGTTATTCAGGGCAATGTCCTTACTCTCAAAAAAATCTTGCTGGAGCATTTAGGATGAAATATGTCTGCAACTTACTTTGGGAAGAGAGAAAAAGCACATCTGGCAAAATGTTACACATTAAGTAAAGAGTTTATGACTGTTCCTTGTATTCTCTAAACTTTTCTTCTTGAGTTTTTTTTTTTTTTTTCCAAAACAGGTTTGAGGAGAAAGATTTGAGACAAATTTTTATCCTAAAACTGTTACAGTTGAACCTACACACCAGTTAGTCTTTTAAAAAATGTAAAAGTAAATAAATTGTTTTGTTAAAACTATGTTATAATCCCATCTACCCTCATTATTCGTAAAACAAAACAAAAAAAAAATGGCAATAAGGATTTCGAGGTAAAAGTTATGTGGTATTGGATATGACTTTCTGATAAATGTTTCAACAAAAATTGACTAACTCCATAAGGTATACGCATATTTTTGTAAAATCAAAGTTAGTTCGGGGCGCCTGGGTGGCTCAGTCAGTTAAACATCCAACTTCAGCTCAGGTCATGATCTCACAGTTTGTGACTTCAAGCCCCATATCGGGCTCTGTGGTGACAGCTCAGATCCTGGAGCCTGCTTTGGATTCTATGTCTCCCTCTCTCTCTGCCCTGCCCCTCTCCCGCTCACGGGTGTGTGTGTGTGTGTGTGTGTGTGTGTGTAAAGAAAATCATTTAAAAAAATTAAATTAAAAATCAAAGTTAATTCAACATGGATTACTCCTATTTCTAGAAAACTAGATTCCCAGAGTTCTGTTTTTCAAACAAGTGATGTAAACTGAAATTGCAAGAAAAAAAAAGCTAACACTTTCATGCACACTGTTTTAAATTTTGCAAACAGTTAATCCTTTCACAAACAAAAGTCTGCATGAAGGGGCAACCCACACACTACATGCCAACCAAAAAATGTGCCACAATGTATTAATTATAGTGCCAAGGCTACAAGATATATTTTACAATGTAAACAGTCCTTCCAAACATAACTGCATTTTAAAGGTATCAAAAAAAGAAACTGCACACATTTGAAATATAGGGAATAAGTGAATTCGAACT
Organism: Panthera tigris; assembly: GCF_018350195.1. Taxonomy (NCBI): domain Eukaryota; kingdom Metazoa; phylum Chordata; class Mammalia; order Carnivora; family Felidae; genus Panthera; species Panthera tigris. Next base: position 86,358,189 of record NC_056663.1, read on the forward strand.
ACCGTCAAAAAGATCCATCTCAAAAGCTCTTATGTTGTCTTTGCTAAAATTTTGCATCAGTGTTAATACACTTCAGTCCCTAAAAAAAGCCGCATCTAGAACATCTGAACTAAAAAGTGCATAAACTTTTCACTTCCAGCTAGACCGCCCCCTCGCAATGGGCCCCACCTCCCGAGTAGGGTACGGGGTGGGGCTGTTTCCCGCTCGGAAACTAAGAAATAAATGCCCCTTCCCAGCTCCATCCAGAAAGGAGGGAAAAAGGGAGGCCGAGAATCTGCAAACTCAAGTATGAAACTGACTACAAGAAGGGAGTCGTTTAGAAAGCTTCCTTTCCTTTGCTGAACCCCTTCCTTCCCACCTTCCAGGTCATTCAGTGACCCCGGGCCGGGCGGGGACAGGTGAATATCAGGAGAGGAAGAGGGAGGGACGGACGATGGAGAGAGAGCCGCGCTTGGGCAATGAATGAGCTGTGCCGCATCCGCACCACCTGTTCCTTCCAAGGGAGCCACCCTGATCTGCCGGCAGCGTTCCCGCACCACCCCCCCCCCCCGCCCCGGCCGCGACTCCTGCCTGTGTTGCCCGCTTCCCTGCTAAAGACCGGGCCTGTCCTCCCTTCACTTGGGGCGGGTGAAAACCTGCAGTCTAGAAGCTAGGAGAACAGGGCCTAGTCCGGAACCACAGCCTCCGAAGCGTGGAAACAGGAGGAGGAAGCCCGTGGCCGGGGGCGCGCGGGGTGAAGTGGGAACCACAGGGAAGGGACGAGGGGGTGCATTCGGCTTGACTACGAGTACGAAGGCGGGGTTCCTGGCGGAGGTGGCTCGGTGCCCGCCGGGCCGAGGTTAGGGGTGACAGGCCCGTGTACCGGCTAAATCCTCCCCACTGCTTGCCCGGAGTCCCACACTTACCAAAATCCGCTTGAAGAGCGCGTTCTCCTTGGGCGGGAGGCTCACGGCCGGCATCGTTCCGGCTCCTCCCGCTGCTCCCGCCACCGCCCGGCTCGGTCAGTCTGTTTGTCCGACCGCCGCCGCCGCCGCCGTCCCTTGGCTGCTTCAGCCTTAACTGCCCTGATCCACCGCCGCCACCAGGCCTCGAATGTCACCGCGTCGCCCAACCCGACACCCCCTTCCCCTCGTTGTCTTTTTTTCCTTTCTCACTTAATGCTACCGCCGCCTCCCCCCCCCCCCACGGGTCTCCGTCGGCGGTTCACGTGGTAACTGAACAGACCGACAGAGGTAGCCAAAATGGCGGACGCGGAGGGCTTTCCCACCCGGGTCACATCTCCTAGCACGCAGGCGCGATGACCTCCTTTCCCCACCTCCTCTGTCCTAGAGATTGCTGGGAAACCTGGAGGCCGGTCGGTGGGCGGAGGCCGCGAGGGTCGCGGCAGGTCCCGCCCATCCCTTCCCTCAGAATGTCTTGGAGGCGCAGAGGGCTGGTTGGCTACGTTTTACGGCCGCCTCCAACTCAGAAATAGCCTTTCTGTTCTTTCTTGCTAGAGTAGTCTTTCATTCACTGGGTAGATTTTCCCAGCCTGAATGATCACATCATGAAGTGCTAAAATGCAGGCGTTCAAGAAGTTCTGCGTTTGATCGTGAAGTGCCTAATTAAGAAGCAGAGGCGGAAAGGAAAGAAGGCTTCACCCCAGGGGGACTTAGAAACAGATATGGAAAGGAGAGGCTTAATGGTGTGTGAAAACCGTGAGAGAGCTTTACCAATTCAATGGGCATGCTGGAGTATCGGTGATTTAGTTTATTACTTAAGGTGAGCCTGGAAAGATAGCTATATCCGAAGCGCCATATTTGTACTGCCAAAGAAGCATCTGAAAGTTAAAGTGTTTTATTTAGTTGGTGATTCCATACAGTAAAGAGTTAATGACTGGGTCTCCTTGGGGTAGGGAGAGTTCAGGGACATTGACTCCACTGGAGCTGGCTTAAAGCTAGTGCTTAATACTGTGTTCAATTCCCCATCACCAGAAATCTTCAAATCTTGAAAACCGGAATATCAGGCAAGGATACTAGAGAACTGCTGCACTAGGCAAGATCGGACTAGATACAGAACGTGGCCTGTTCCGCTTAAGTGTATATAAGGGAGGAGGAGGAGGAGGATGGTTAGTTCGTTCATCTTACCTCCAGTATTTTTGCATATCGCTGTTGCCAAAGTGCCTCTTCCCAAAAAATTTGCCATAAGTAAATAAATAAATAAATAGCCTCCCGGTTTTAATACTACGAAAGGGATATGTAGAGTGAAAATTCTCCCACTTCATATACTTAAGATGTTCTCTATTGACACTTGTATGTCTTAATCATTAAGTGTTTGAAATTTATAGAAATACAACATTTAAAAAGTCTATATATTTGTCACTCAGATTTAACAAATGTTAACATTTTGTCATTGCTTCTGATTGTTTTTTAAATAAAAATTCACAGGTACGTCAGGAACCACATCCCTCTCCAGATCCTAAATTTGTTGTATAATATTCTCACGCATGGGGGCGCCTAGGTGGCTCAGTTGGTTAAGCATCCAACTCTTGGTTTTGGTTCAGGTCATGATCTCACAGTTGGAGCCCCAATCAGGCTCCGTGCTGACAGTGCAGAGCCTGCTTGGGATTCTCTCTGCCCCTCCCCCGCCAAAAGTAAACAAAAAAATATTCTCATATATCATAAATCAACATATATGTAGTGATCTTCTATTTTATATTGTTTTCAACTCTTGCTCTTCTTTAACCCTCCTTGGGAATAAGAAGTGTGAGTCGAGTAAGATGTTGTCCAGAGGAAAAATCTGGGACTAGAGCATTGTTTTTCTAGCTGCTAACTCAAATCCTGTCACCTTTTTCCTGGGTCATAAATAAGGTTTTAGCATTCAAGTTCCGGAAATTCTTACATGGATTTCATGTAGCAAATGAAATATTGCTACATGCTATTGGTAGCATATTTCTACCAAAATATCATAGCTACTAGCTCCTGGCTGGAATTGCTTCATCAGGATTTTTCTCAAGATGGAGTTTCACCTACCGCTGCCTACTCCAAGTGTAGGGTTCCATCAGCTCTAACATGCAGAGAGGAATGTGCTTATACTTCATCACTTTCCCAAAATATACACTAGTAAAAGGATACAGGGACTAAAAGAACAAAACGGCCTTTTTCCAACAGCAGTACTGAAATTAGTAATTTGCTTACTGGGTTCTGTATGCTCTGACTAAACATAACTTCTGTTTCAACTTGTTGGATACTAGCAAAACCTGTGTCTGGACAAGCTTCCAAGGGATGATGTAGAAAGAATACCACTGTCAGGTTGCTGAGTGGACAAGAAGTTGAGAACCAACAACTGACTCAGCATATTAGTTGGGTGGTTTGCTTACTTGAGCATGAGTCCAGGAGGCTCAAACTAGGTTACAAACTATAATGTGACTCACAGATTAGCAATCTAGTTAGCCATCAGTTACATGTAAAAAAGAACCTAAAAGCATAGTACAATTATTTTACTCTTTGGTCAATAATTTTTCGTTAAATTTTCCCCCCAATAACATTGTTAAAGAAAATATACAGAGATGGGGCACCTGGCTGGGTCAGTCAATAACCAGCATGTAGTTAGTAAATAAGAGCATGTGGCTCTTGATCTCAGGGTGGTGATTTCAAGCCCCACGTCGGGCATAGAGCTTACTTTAAAAAAGGGAGGAAAGAAAGAAAAGATTTGCTGACATTCATTGTGCTTTTAGATGGCCTTAAGTTTAAAGGATTAAAGTGTTAAAATTTATTATTTCTTTTATCTACATACATATTTTTCACAGTCTTTTAGACATCAGATTGAATTGACAATTGAATGCACAAAATCTGGCTCAATCGTGAAAGATATTTGTTGTCAATACAATGTCTTTGGTAGCCAAAAACAAGTTGTTTACAACTACCAAACACTTTCTAAGCTTCTCAAGGACCCTATAGGTTTTATGTTATAGCTGTAAAACTCAGGCATGCAGATATTAATTTGCCTAAAAATCAACAGCTACAATATGGTCCACAGGAATGGCAATTTGAACTTGACACTATGAACACTGTTCTACAGCTCATGGCCCCAGGAGACTATCCAAGTCTGTTAAGGTGGGCTAAGGAGGCTCACTAGATCTGGGGTCTGAACACCTTAGTCTGAATCCCAACCTCCTCTGGCGGTGGGATCCTGAGCCTGAGCCAATCAGGGGACTTCCAAAATAGGAAGGTTCTCCCCACAGCGTTGTGAAGCTTTACTACAACAGTGTGTGTGAACAGACTTTTAGGAACTGTTGAGAGGTCTTTTCAAATATATTTCACCTTGGATGAGTAGCTTGCCTTCCTCGAGCTTCATCTGTAAACTGAGGATAATAAGGCGTATCAAGCGGTCATTGTAAAGATGAAACGAGACAATGCATGTAAACCATATGATGCATAGTGCAGTGTCTGGAACACAGAATTCAATCAAAGTGCTAATTATTACTCAACAAGACACTTCATTTTCAGTTTTCTGGCTCATGTAGCAAGATTTTAGTAAATCTCTTGAGTATCCCTGGCACAGGGGCCTGAAATAAACTCTCAAAGGACAGAGAAGTGGATAAACTTCCCTTTGCCCCCTTTTAATCATTTCCTCTCTAACCTCATTTTACAGACAGAAGGCTGAGACCAGGAGTGCTAGAGTACTTGGCTACCACCGCGGTTCTCCAGAGTCAACACCTCGACGCAGCCTTGCGGCGCGGCGAGTCCCGCACTTTGTTCCGCCAGGGGGCGCTCGGCCAGGCGCCGACTCCGGGGGAGACGGGACGGTGGGGGGAAGGCGGAGCCCGGCCCGGCAAGATGGCGCCGCCCGCGTTGTTGCGCCCGTTTTCCAAGCTGCTGGCTCCGGCCAGGATCCCAAGTGGCTGTGAGTGTCCATCCTTGCTCAGGCCGACCCGACCCCCCCCCCTCCCGCCCCCGTCTGCCACTCCCAGAGTGAACCCAGCCCGCAGGAGCAGGGGGCGGCTGCGGTCTGGACTCGTCCCGCAGTGACCTTCGCCGGCCTGCGTCCTGGATCTCAGCCCTGACTGAGGCTCCCCATCACTCGCCGCCGACCCTCCTCTTAATGCCACCCGACAACTCTGAACCTATTTCCTGGGCTGTTTAAGCGGGGGAAGGTAGTAGTGAAGGGAGAATTAAAAGCAATAAAACGTAAATGTTAGGGTTTTTACTACAAGGCAATACGTTATAGATTTACAGACTCTGACCCCTTTCAGCTTCAGCGCGATCAAAATTCTACGTGCGGGAGCCGGCACATGACGGACCTGACTGGCTGAAAGTTGGACTGACCTTGGGCACCTCCGTCTTCTTGTGGATCTATGTGAGTTTTTACTCCCTTAATGTCACGAGACCCCAACACAGTGGGGAGGAGAAATGTCACTGTGAGATTGTTGCCGAGCAAATCTCCCATCCAGTAGGATGTTTATATAATTGCTAATTACATATTTCTTCATGAGGGAAGTCCCAGAGACTTAAAAGAAATATTAAAGATTTTCAGCGGTATTGAGAAAATATGATGAAGCTGAAACTTCTGTCATTCATCCTTAAGTAGCATGATTTTGTGATGAATTGTAGTTTTACGAAATATTAATTGCGCTTTATTTCCTAACGAGGATGGAGGCTGGTTGGGTTTTATGAAGGCACTTTTTTTCAGATGCCATAGGGACAAATCATCAATGAATAAGCTATACAAATTAAATCCCACTAGACTTCCCAAACATAAGATTTTAATCGATATTTGCATAAGTACATTGTTGGAAATTGTATTTAGTGTGTTGCAGCTCCCCCCCCTTTTTTTGTTTTTACACTATGCCTTTACATGTAAAAACTCATTTAATCTTTACAGCAACACTATGTGGTAGGTAGTTTGCTGAACCCTGGTTCTCCCTGACTTAAGAGTCACACTATAGACCAAGGTGAGATACTGCCTCTCTGTAATTTTTTTAAAGTTGACTCAAAGTATCTGTGCTACATCAGTATTTAAAATGTTTTATTTTGTAGCTAATGAGTTTCTGGCTTCTTCCACTGCTTTCCACCTCCAACTCTTAGGTCTCTTAATTTGGGTTTTCTCATTAAAATGGCTTATTAAGGGTCGCCTGGGTGTCTCACTCAGTTAAGCATCCGACTCTTGATATCAGCTTAGGTCTTGATCTCAGAGTCGTGCGTTCAAGCCCTGCATTGGGCTCTGGAGCCAACTTAAAACAAAACAAAACAAAACAAAACAAAAACAAAAACAAAACAAAACAAAAAAAATATATATATATATAGGATAGTTTGTTGACATGGGAAGGAGTAAGAGATGTTGAAAGTCATTTACAACTTAACAATGACAGTAACTAATCCTTTTTGCAATAATATTTGTTACAATGAAATTTTAAAGTTTTCCCCAAAAAGCTCGATTGCTGCTGAGAACTCTGATTGAAATTGGATCTTTGACTGCAACAAATGTCACCCTGTATCAACCATTGTTTTGATATTATGTTGCATTCTGTTAGACAGTGGTTTTAAGAAAGTGTCTATCTCCTGTGACATCTAATTAATACACATATAGTTGAGGGATGGAGTTGATCATTCACTGAAGTATCAAACTTCTATGGTTAGAAGTATAACACACCCACCAACCAACCTGGACCTCATTTAAGAACTCAGTTCTGGTTGGTTGTGTTGGTTTAGCTCCTCTATGGTAAGTTATTTATTATATTAATTACCCCCTGAATGAAATAACTTATTTGGCAGAAGTTGAATTTAAGCTTGTAAGGGCTGCTGTCTTCAAATTTAGCATGCCAGATTGAAGTCAACAAGTATATGCCATTCATAGTTTTTGGGCTTTTGTATCTCTTAGTCTTTCATTTTTAACTAGAATAGTTGTAATTCTTTTTTGCTTTTCCAACCTGTGTAGAAAAACAAATCCAGGCCCCAGTGCCCCATGCCTTCCCCAAACCCTAGAATAGTTGTAAATTCTTTTAACCTATTCTTATTTCTCTTGTATACCTCTTATATACCAAATATAAGTATCATTAATTAGCCTCTTCTTTTAAGTTGCCAGGAAGATTACATTTCTAATTTTAATTGTTACCTACTCTAGCTCATCAAACAACATAATGAAGATGTTTTAGAGTATAAAAGAAGAAATGGGTTGGAATAAACTATTGAAATACTAATTCAGTAAGTATGCAATTTTATAGGATTAATAAATTACGCAAGTTAATTTGGCCTCTTTTTAAATAGTGTATTTTGGTTTTTTTTAATTGGGTTGTACTTTTTTTAAGTATTTAAGATTTTTTTTAATGTTTGTTTTGAGAGAGAGAGTGTGCACATGCACGAGAGAGCACACAGGGGAGGGGCAGAGAGCAAGGGAGAGAGAGAATCCCAAGTAGGTTCTGTGCTGTCAACACAGAACCCGATGCAGAGCTGTCTCACAAACTGTGAGATCATGACCTGAGCCAAAATCAAGAGTCAGGTACTTGACCAACTGAGCCACCCAGGTGCCCCTATTCTTTTTTGTTTATTTTATTTTAGTAATCTCTACATCCAAGGTGAGGCTCGAACTCACAACCCCAAGATCAAGGGTCAGATCCTCCTCTAACTGAGCCAGCCAGGCGTCCCTGTTGGGTTTACATTTTTTAGCACCTATATTCCTGTCTGTGACACATTTTTGAATTTTAATGCCTTACCTCAAGTGTCTCTCAGCATAATCATTTTTAATCACTATGCTTTGACTATGTTCAAAGAACATTGTGGTGGAGAATGAATCCAAAATCATATTTTTTATTACATCATAGTCCTGAAGACACAAGTTACCACTATTCTTGTATATGTTTCTTTTTTTTTTTTTAATTTTTATCTATTTTGAGAGAGAACAGGCATGCAAGTAGGGGAGGGACAGAGAGAGGGGGGAGAGAGAGAATCCCAAGGAGGCTCTGCACTGTCAGTGCAGAGCCTGATGCGGGGCTTGATCTCATGAACCGTGAGATCATGACGTGAGCCCTAATCGAGAATCTGACACTTAACTAACTGAGCCACCCAGGTGCCCCTTGTGTACATCTTATCTATTTGTCATATACAACACTTGAGTGTAAATTCCATGAGAACGGAAACCTTGTCTATTTTATTAATCATGATGTACTCAGCGAATTGCCCAGTGCCTGGGCCTACTGGGAATTTAATATTTGTAGAATGGATGAATATATATGGGCAGTAGACTGGTGAATCTTTTACCATATGACCATTTCATTATGATTGTCATTACAACTAACACCCAATTGGGCAGTTCCTGATAAAATCTGTCTATGAACAAAATACTATACTCTGCATGCTCTGTGATTTAAAAAAAAAAAAGGGGGTGAGTTTATTTTATATGTCAATATATATATGTATATACATAGTATATTTCTGAAAATCCTTTTAAAGAAATTCTGTATTAATCCTTTTATAAAATGAAAACTCACAAATCTCAACTTTCATGGATTAGGTTGATCAAAGTAAGTAACATATTCGCTTGATAATAAAATAGTAAATACTAGCATACACTTTTTAAAAATATTTAACAACTCTCAAACTCAGCTCTTTAGGGTTTGATAATCCAAATTTTTCACTTTTTTTCCTATTGGTATCACCTTGCTATCACTACTTTAGTCAGCCAATCAAGAGATAAGAATAAAATAGATATTTTTTTTCTTTTTTTTTTTTAATATTTAGTTTTTGAGACAGAGAGAGACAGAGCATGAACGGGGGAGGGTCAGAGAAAGAGGGAGACACAGAATCTGAAGCAGGCTCCAGGCTCTGAGTGGTCAGCACAGAGCCCGACGCGGGGCTCGAACTCACAGACCATGAGATCATGACCTGAGCCGAAGTCAAACGCTCAACCGACTGAGCCACCCAGGCGCCCCAGAATAAAATAGATATTTAAATCAAGATGCTTTTGCTACTTTCTTATAGGTCACATAAAATATTTTTTGCTAGGGGCGCCTGGGTGGCTCAGTCGGTTAAGCGTCTGACTTTGGCTCAGGTTATGGTATCATGGTTCATGAGTTTGAGCCCCTCATTGGGCTCTGTGTTGACAGCTCTGAGCCTGGAGCCTGCTTCGGATTCTGTGTCTCCCTCTCTCTCTGGCCCTTCCCCTCTCGAGCTCTGTCTCTCTCTCTCTCAAAAATAAATAAACATTAAAAATATATTATATTGGGGCGCCTGGGTGGCTCAGTTGGTTAAGCGTCCAACTTCGGCTCAGGTCACGATCTCGCGGTCCGTGAGTTCGAGCCCCGTGTCGGGCTCTGTGCTGACTGCTCAGAGCCTGGAGCCTGTTTCAGATTCTGTGTCTCCCTCTCTCTCTGACCCTCCCCCGTTCATGCTCTGTCTCTCTCTGTCTCAAAAATAAATAAACGCTAAAAAAAATAAAATAAAAATAAATATATATATATATATTTTTTTTTGCTAAAACTTAAGTAAAATGAAGGGTTGATATTCTTTGTGGATTTGTTTTCTAGACTTTCCAAGATGCTCTAAGGTGAATTATTCAGAATGGTCTAATTTTAATATTATTTCTACTGGTTAATGCTATAGTTTTCATTTTTTTCTCTTCATTATAGGTATGCTTCATATAGTGATTTTACCAGTTCCTTTGGATTCACCAATCTGTTGAGTTGTAAACGTGAGAGAAAAAGTTATATGTGAATGTATGTCAAATCAGCATTTGTTTGCATCATTAAATGAAAAAATAAAAAAAACTTCTGTGTTCCTCAGATTATATATGTTGTGACAATATGTCGAAAATGTCAGTTCTAGGGTATGTTATTAGAAATATTTTTATGTGGAAAGTACCATCTGATAACAGGGCCAGTGGTAATTAAGAACACATTGGTAAGAAAACTTACTTATTAAGGAGATAGATTAAAAAATTACTGCTGAAGGATTTATTCCTTATATCAACTTTTAAAAAAATAATGTGTATTTATCTTTGAGAAGGAGAGAGAGACAGAGAATCCGAAGTAGGCTCCAGGCTCCGAACTGTCAGCACAGAGCCCAATGTGGGGCTTGAATCCCCGAACCGTGAGATCATGACCTGAAGTCTGGCACTTAACCGACTGAGCCACCCAGGCACCCTTCCTTGTATCAACTTTTAATTTCAAAAATTCTTGAGCGTCAGGGTGATAGAACTACTTTATTACTCAACACAGAAGAGCCCAAATACTGTTTTTTTCTGGAAGAGCCATTCTGGTAGGGTTTGTTCTGACTCTATTTCCTTAAATTTGAATGATTGTCATTTGGGTGACTTCTGTACTCTCCAGTTATGACAGTGCAGTTTGTTGTCCCTTTTTATAATATGACTTAGCAAACTCCTGACTGTTTAAGCAAAGGAGGAAGGGGAGAGAGATTTATTAGGCACAAAATAAGATACATTTCATTTATCCCTCATCAAAACCCTTTCTTGTGGGAAAAACAAAAACAAAAACCACCTTTTTTTGTGTATCAGTTAATGATTTATCAGTTGAAATTTATATATATGCCACTTCATTAACTTGTGATTTAAACAGTGTGCCATACATTTAAAAATTGATTTTTCATGTCTCTATATTGATGTTAAATGGAGAGACTTACTGTGTTATAATTACTTTTGTGTATGTTTTAGGCTGTTGCCAACATTTATTCTTGGGAATTCATGGCCTAATATCTTTGGAAATCACTTCTGAACATAAATTCAGAGTTAACATTATTTCAGATTAGTTACTTGATGCAATCAATAAAAGACCAGATACAATAGTTACTATCAACTCCTGGTAGTTTGGAGTCCTAGCTGATAGAGCTGGAAAGGACCTTTAGGGGTTATATAGACAAATCTCGTAATTTTACAGATGCAGACACCAGAGGTGAAGAGAGATATATTCAATGGCACTGTAGCAGATAGAATAATGGATCCCCAAAGATGACTATTGCCTACTCTTTGGAATCTGTATTAATGTAAGGTTATATGGCAAAGAGGAATTAAGGTTACAGATGGAATTAAGTTTGCTAATCAGCTGACACTTAGAGAGGGAAATTATCCTGGATTAGTTGGTTGGGCCCAATGAAATCACAAGTTTCCTTATAAACGGGGCAGGGGGGGGGGGGGGGGGGGGGCGGGCAGAGGAGGGAAGGCACAGGAGTGTGTCAGTGATGTGATATGAGAAAGACTCAGCTGACCATTCCTAGCTTTGGGGGTGAAAGTCCAAGACTTTGGGTCTAAGAGCCAAAGAATGGAAAAGTCAAACAAATTCACCCCTGAAGCCTCCAGAAAGGAACACAGTCCTGCTGACACCATGATTTTTAGCCCAGTGAGAGCTGTGTTGGGTTTCTCACCTGAAAAAACGATAATAAATTTGTGTTGTTTTAAAACACTTTGTTATAGCAGCAGTAGGGAACTAACATTGTCACACGGTAATAGAAACCACGAAGTCAGGTATCAGGGAATGTTCCACTAAAAGAAACGCTTAAAAATTCACCTCCCAAAAGGGAATAGAAGACTTTAAGACACTTGAAATTCCAGAAACTGATGACCTTAGTTGGAAATAATAAACAATATCAACCATATGTCAGGCCTTGCAAATCTGGCTACTTTGTGTGGACTTTCACCTTGACTATGCCTGTATGACTCCAGGGGGAGCCATTCCTGAAGACCAGGGCTATCCCAGAGAATTTTTCTGTATTGATGGAAATGTTCTGTCTGCTATCCAATATAGTAGCCACTAGTCCCATGTGACTATTGAGCATCTGGAATGCAATTAATGTGACTGAATTTTAAATATTTAATTTTCATTAATTTAAATAGCCACATGAGGCTGGTGGCTGCTTTATTGGATAGCACAGATGTAAATTATTCTTTGGCTAACCTAGAGTTGTGCACATAGTGATACTGGTGAAAATGCTTTCTAAGTTAAATATTGAAACCTAACTCAAACTATGTTAAGCTAAAAAAAGGTTATGAAGATACAGAGTGACTCAGACACCAAGAACAGGAACGCACCTGGGCCAGGAATAATGGGTCTGGAACTCAAATGTTATCAAGACTCTTGTTCTTAGCCCTGCTGTCTGTGTCTCTGTTTTCTTTGTTCAATTTTGTTTTCTAACTCAATCCACATTGTAAGGGGCCATAGTCAATAGTTCCTAGATTTACATCTTAGTTCAAACGTGTAGCTGGATTGAACAAGAATAATTCTGATTCTAAATTCCTAAGAGGATCTTTGGTCAAATGATGGTTTCTTTAGTAATGATGTAAGAGATCCATTAAAAAAACAAACAAACAAAAAAAAGATGCAGGGGTGCCTGGGTAGCTCAGTCAGTTAAGCATCTGACTCTTGATTTCAGATCAGGTAAGGATCTCACAGTTCATGAGATTGAACCTACGTCAGGCTCCAGGCACTGTGCAGTGATAGTGTGGAACCTGTTTGGGATTCTCTCTCCTCTCTCTCTGCCCCTCCCCTGTTTGGCTCTCTCTCTCAAACAAAACAAAACAAAACAAAAAACAAACAAACAAAAAAAAACAGACAAAATCCCTTGTCAAATACCATCAAGTTTTTTATTAGGTCAATATCAGGTAGACCTTTTCTCAGATTTAGTATCTGTGGGGTATTCACTTATTCATTTATTATTATTATTTTTAGTTTTTTTAATGTTTATTTATTTTGAGAGAGAGAGAAGGAGAGGGAGAGCATGAGCAGAGGAGGGGCAGAGGGAGAGAGAGAATCCCAAGTAGACTCTGTGCTGTCAGTGCAGAGCCTGATGTGGGGCTTGAATTCACAAGCCATGAGATCATGACCTGAGCCAAAATCAAGAGTTGGACGTTCAACCTACTGAGCCACCCAGGTGATCCACATTCATTTATTTTTAAGTAAGCTCTACACCCAATGTGGGGCTCGAACTCACAACCCCAAGATCAAGAGTTGCATGCTCTTCTAACTGAGCCAGCAGGTGCACCTAAATTGTTTAAGTTGCCATGGAAAGAACAGGCTATATAAATTTAGTTGCAAGTATAGGAAATTATAGGTTAAATTGTGTCCCCCTAAAAGATATGTTGTAGTCCTAACCCTCAGTATATCAGAATGTGACCTTATTTGGAAGTAAGGTGGTTGCAGCTGTAATTAGTTATGATCTTCATACAGGAGTGGACCCTTAATCCAGTATGGCTGGTATATCTATGAAAAGAGACACAGACACAGGGGTGCCTGGCTGGCTCAGTTGGAAGAGCATATGACTCTTGATCTCAGGGTTGTGAGTTCAAGCCCCACATTGGATGTAGAGATTACTTAAAAATAAAATCTTAAAAAAAAAAAAAAAAAGAGGAAGAAGAGACACAGATACACAGGGAAAAAACAGCCATGTAATGATGGAGGCAGAGATTAGAATCCTGCATCTATAAGCCAAGGATTATCAGCAAACTCAGAAGCTAGAAAAGGCAAGGAAGTCTTCTCCCCTACAGGTTTCAGAGGGTGTGTGACCCTACTGACACCTTGATTTCAGACTTTGAGTGCACCAAACTGTGAAAGAATCTATTTTTGTTGATTTAAGCCATCCAAATTTGTAGTAACCTGTTTCAGTAACCTAAAGAAAATTACACAGAAGTGTGAGGGAATCTCATGTTTATTTTACCACAGATGAGACAGTGAGTAGACGGGGATTGTACTGACTGACCTCCAAGAATAATTTAAGTATTTACTACCTTGATTACCTTTCCCTTTCATTTCATCTAAATATTTTAGGCCATCAAAAGGGTGCTTATCTGCCAATTTGTCTCCCTAGATATTCTTATAAATTGTTTCACTTTATATTGATCTGTTGAAAGTACAGATTATAGCCTAAGAATTTGGTGTTCAGAAAAGCAAAGGTGGGGGGTGCCTGGGTTGCCCAGTCAGTTACGCGTCCACTTGATTTCCACTCAGGTCATGATCTCAGGGGCGTGGGATCGAGCCCCTCCAGCTGTTTCTAACTTTTGGTGGAGCCCAGGAAATCACTCAGTCTTTGAAGATTGCTTTTTAATTTATAACACTTAGGCCTTGAATAAGTATGATTAATATTCCAGTAGATGACCCTTAACAGAATGTTTTCAAGACTAGTATCTTCTTTGTCAACAGTCACAATTAGAAGGAGTCCATATAATTACAATTAATTATAGGAAGTCATGGAGTCTCACAATTGGACTCCATCTAATTGTGATTAGATGGTAAGCCAAATTATCCCTGACCCTTGATTCTTGTTTTCCCAGCCAGACTAAGGAAAATGTCAAGGATGTGCTCAAGGGCAGCATTATAAACAGTGTGACTTAACAGCTGGGAAATTATTGTCTGAGCATTTCAGAGTGTTCTATAGTGAAGACCTGTGTTAAAATTCTCTTGTATTTGGGAGGAACAGTTTGCCACAGAATAAATTTGACAACCCATGCACATGTCCTCTCTAGGGAAATGTTTCATCATGATGTGAAAAGAGTTTGCCACCAAAATGGAAAGCCACGTATTCTACAGGAGCAGTAGAGTGAGTAGAAAATTCCCTTCAATCCAAGAGGCATTGAGCTTGGGGCACCTGGCTGGTTTAGTCAGTGGAGCATGCTGCTTTTAATCTCGGGGTTGTGAGTTTGAGCCCCACTTCGGGGCACAGTGCTTACTTGAAAAAAAAAAAAAAAAGGAAACAAGAGGCACTGAGCTTTTAGCTAAGATGGATAAGGATCTGGAGAGTGGCATGGTTTATCTACAGCCTTGCCTTTCCCAGCTGGGATGGCCACATCCAACCTAAAGAACACGATAATCTCCCCACTAGATCTTGCCAAATAATAAGAGAGTGGTATACAATAGATCCTGTCGTGTGTGTATTGAAAGACAGCAGAATATGGTAAAGGTAAAGGAAGCCTTGAGCTCTAACTTGGGCTAGAACTCAGAATCTACCACTGCTCCTCCAACTAGCTGAGTATGTTTCGTACCTAATGTGCATTAGAGCTCACATCAACCCTATGAATAAAGGAACTGTCCACATTTTACTCAAATCAGGAAAACACCAGGTATCCGGCTCCCAAACTCATGCTCTTTTTTTTTTTTTTAATTTAATTTTTTATTTTTTTTTAATTTACATCCAAATTAGTTAGCATATAGTGCAACAATGATTTCAGGAGTAGATTCCTTAGTGCCCCTTACCCACTTAGCCCATCCCCCCTCCACAATCCCTCTAGTAATCCTGTTTGTTCTCCATATTTATGAATCTCTTCTGTTTTGTCCCCCTCCCTGTTTTTATATTATTTTTGTTTCCCTTCCCTTATGTTCATCTGTTTTGTCTCTTAAAGTCCTCATATGAGTGAAGTCATATGATTTTTGTCTTTTCTGTAATTTCACTAAGCATAATACCCTACAGTTCCATCCACATAGTTGCAAATGGCAAGATTTCATTATTTTTGATTGCTGACTAATACTGCATTGTATATATATACCATATCTTCTTTATCCATTCATCCATCGATGGACATTTGGGCTCTTTCCATACTTTGGCTATTGTTGATAGTCCTGCTATAAACATGGGGGTGCATGTGTCCCTTCGAAACAGCACACCTGTATCCCATGGATAAATGCCTAGTAGTGCAATTGCTGGGTCGTAGGGTAGTTCTATTTTTAGTTTTTTGAGGAACCTCCATACTGTTTTCCAGAGTGGCTGCACCAGCTTGCATTCCCACCAAACTCATGCTCTTAACCACAGTATTATACTACCTCAGTTTTTTCTCACAGGTGATAAAAGGATAATCAACATTATCCCAATATCCTTTGGGACTGTTAGGATGAACTACAAAAGTAGATGTGACAATACTTTGGGAAAAGCTTCAAAAGTCCTATATATGTGTGTTATTCTTGCATTGTTTAAACCAGTTGGTTTGCATTGTTAAAACTAGTTTGGTTTTAACAAACCCCTTAATTACATTTATTATTAATATCTGATCAGAGATTTCTGTGCCATCATTGGCCCCATGGATAGTGGACTTGGTAGCTACATCTAAGAAAAGATGCTGGTTCTGTGTCTCATTTATCTGCAACTAAAACATCTATGTGACAGCAGAAATTTTATCTTATTCATTGGATAATGCCTTGGAACAGTGCCTTGTGAAATAAATTATAACCAATCTCCAGCATCTAGCATAGTCCCTAGCATCTTGTAAGCACTTTGACAGACACTTACAGTTTGACTGAGATTGGATGGATACTATGCAACCTGGGGGTGATGCAGAAGACCTCAGACTATACCCAGACTCTGAGTATACAACTGGATTCTGAAGAGGAGCCTGGAACAGTGTCCTGGGAATCACCATCATTTATAGTTGATGAAAGAATCTTTTTTCAGGGGAGCCTCCAACACATTAAATGACAGTACAATGCATGCATTAATTCATTTAGATAGCTAACCCCTAGTTGCCAGAGAATGTGTACTTGATGCTGGTCAAGGTAGTAAGTGCACTCACCTGCATTTTGCTGCTTTCAGGACTACCAATTTTTTGGTGGAGTCCTAGCCCTTTCTTGTGCTGCTTGGAAATCTAAATTTGATCTCTCAACTACAGGTTACCTAATTGCTCTTATTAAGTGTTTAATCACTAGGGATAGCTAGCTGCTCTGAGTATCAAAAACCCAGTTCTGACTTTGTATTCTTCAAGTGAGAGTATGTTAAATATTACTAGAGTTGGGTGCAGAAGTAGAATCTCTGAGGAGTGTTTATTCAAATAGCAAATGAGCAAATGTGCCTGTAACATGCAAAAGAACTCGAAACTAGAAGAACTACGATCATGTCCTTTATTTTTTAATTCATGACCATCAGTCCCTGGACATTCCTCCCTACCACCAAGCCATTTGCTAAAGGTAATAATTACCATCTTCCTCAGAGGGTTGAAATGAGAATTAAAGGAGATAATATATGTGCAAGTGCTTTATACACTATCAAGTGCCAAACGTATATTAGGGAACATTATAAATATCTTTTTTAAATGTTTATTTATTTATTTTTAAGTGAGAGCGAGCAAGAGCAAGGGAGGGGCAGAGGGATAGGGAGAGAGAGAATCCCAAACAGGTTCTGTGCTGTCAGCAAGGAGGCCATTGTGGGGCTGGATTTCATAAACCTTGAGATCCTGACCTGAGCTGAAATCAAGAGCCGAATGGATGCCTAACGGACTGAGCCACCCAGTGATCCAATGAGGGATTATTATAGTAGGAAACATGTCTTCACAAAATTAATCATTTAGAAAATTCTATAAGCATAAATTACTGGTTTCCATATTCAAATCATGACAAATTCTTGTAGCCACAATGAGGCAAGAAATTGAAATCTGGGGCAAGAAACTAATAGTTCAGCGTTTTTGGTTCATATGGAAATACCAATTTCACATCCAAGAGAGGAATATACAGCATTTTTGGACTTTGTATTTAAGGTCTCTGTAACAGTGAATTGCCTGGAGATTCAACTATTGCCTGGGAATTTTCTTGGGATTCTGAACATCACCCACTGCACCGATGGAAGGCTGAGGCTACTCCTCGCTCCGTCTCCAGGAAACTTCCCGCTAGCCTTTCCACTCCTGGGGAAAGCTAACGGACTGTGTGACTTAAAATGGGCTCAGATATCACCCCGCATGATAAACCAGATCCATCTTACGACGCGAATCCCTAAACATTTCCAGCCTGTTCTGTGGAGTTCCACTCATTGGAACAATACGGGGCAGGCAGGTGATGGTGACTTCCCGGTTTCCGATCCCTTGTCTAAGAAGGCGAGACCAGCTAGCTTCCGAGACCCGGGAGAAAGCAACAGTCTGGAGATTGGGTTGGGGGAGGAAGAAGCGCCCGACCAGCCGCTCCCCAGCTCCCCGGGCCCGCGCGGAGGCGCTGGGAGGGGGTCTGCGCTCCTCCCCGGGGCGGGGCTCGCCGGGGCTCCCGCGCCTGGCACCGCGCGCTAGGGTGCAGAGTCTGCAGCGCGGCGGGCAGCGGGCGCGATGTATCTCCGCAGAGCGGTCTCCAAGACCCTGGCGCTGCCTCTGAGGGCGCCCCCCGGCCCCGCGCCGCTCCGGAAGGACGGTGAGTGCCGCGCCGGCCCGGGCGTCCAAGCCTGCAGAGGACAGGCGCCTCGCGCGCGGATTTTGAGGAGCCCGCGTACCCGCCGGCACCCAGTGGGCCCAAAGAGGCTCGAGCTGCAGAAGCCAGAGGTTGAGGAAAGGGGGGAGGAATTGAGGAAAGGCGCGGGGAAGACGCCCCGAAGCTCTTGAAGACTTTGGGAGTAGGGGGCCTTCCCAGAGCGGCTTCTGAATGCGGAGTAGGCTTCCTGGGTTCGAAATGTTGATCTTGGGCAAGTGATTTAATCTCACTTTCCTCATCTCTAAAATGGGGACAATAATGGTTGTGAGTTTTAATGAGTTAGTATGTGGTTAAAAGCGCTTCGAGAAGTGCCTGGCTGACGTACGCATAGCTTGCTCTTTTTGTTAGAATAGGGACCAGTGCGCTCTCCACCTACGTGAGGAAGCGGAGGAACGGTTAGGTAGATGGACGCTCATCTGCGAGCCCCGCAGGGCGGGGCGGGGCGGGGGTTGGGGAGTGCGGGCGCAGTAAATGTTGGGTAAATGCTCCTGAGTAAGTAAACTCAAGGCTTGTCCGGGTCTCGGCAGCCTGAACGCCGAGAGCCTTCGAAGCGCTTTCCTTCGGGGCGGCACGGACACCTGGAGCTATCGAGCTGCTCGGCTCTGTCGCTGCAGTGTCCGTCACCTTTAGATCTGGGGACGCTGGGGGAAAAGGGAGCGTCTTCAGAAATTTCCTAAAGGGGACGTTTAGGCGTGAGCTGGAAGCTTCTTATCTAAAACTTGACTTACTCGAGAGCGCCTATTCTAGTGCCTGGAACGTTGTAGGTGCTTACTGGAACGTGTGAGCATGCGTGTTTTCCCTCCTGCAGCCCGCGGCCCCCGGCCCGGCTTTGCGCTCCGGCGCAGCTCAGTGCCCGCGGCCCTTCCCGCACCTCCTCCGTTTCCCGTCTCCTTCCCGTCCCGCTTAGCCCGGCGGCTTTTAGATAACCTCTTGGGAAGTTCTTACTTCCCCCTGCACTTCGCCTCACTTCCTGAGGCTTGTCAGGTAGTTTTAGCCCAGAGCGCGCATTGGTGCCCGAGAAAGAGAGAAACACTCCTGCGGAAAATTCCATGGGCCGATTCCCCTCCCTCCCGTGGTTAGGCCCGAGGTGGTGATGGTGGTCGTGGGAAGGGAGGAAGGTCTGTCCAGCTAGCTTTATTTTTCTCTTAAAATACTGGTGGGAAGAAGCTGCATCACAAGTCACAGAAATAAGGCATCTTCGTTTTCCTTGATCTTTATACCAAAATACAGCAATTTTTTGTCACTGACGAAATAGAAGCCATTAATTTTAAGCTTCTGAAGATAAGGAGGCCGTTGTGACCGGGAGGTGGGGTGGGGTGGGGTGGGGAGGGGAGAGAGAGGAGTCCCCTGACCTTGGCCTTCTTCGGCGTTATCTCCCGCACCCACCACCGTCATCAGGCACAAACACACGCACCTCTTTTGTTAGCTGCGCGTTTCAAATAATTTCCGCCTCAACTTGGGGTAAGGGAAAAGTAGGTTAAAAATTCTAAATCGTCAGTTAGCAATACTGGTTGTAGCAGCACTGATCTTATTCTAATTTTCATCTCATTCCTTTTTGTGTAGCACTGATTTGTTTATGTATTTTAAGAAATACTATTGACTGGAAATTTGGCTTTAGTCACGGACATTAACCTTTTATTGGTACTTTCTGTTTTGTTGAAAAATAAAACTTCCAGTTTTATCGAAGGGTCAAATTTTAGCGTACCTCATCAAATTTTGTTGTCTGGCTTTTGCTTTTAAAACATGTAACTCTTAATGAATAAATAATTTGGGTTTGTAAAAGATCATTGGAAGGAACACAGAAAGGCAAAAGAGAAGTCATCTGTAATCCAACCACTCAGTGAATACCACCATTTAAGTTTTAGTATATATAATGCTCCAGACTTTTCTTCCTCTCCTCTTACATTTTTTTTTTCTTACCCACATTGCTTCTAGGAACTGAGATATATACGAACTGTATAGATTATTCTGTTATAACTTTTCATTTCATATATTGTAAATATTTTCTCATGTAAGTAAATATTCTTCTGCAAAACTTCTAATATCTTTCACATTGTATGGATATGCTCAAATTTAATCTTTATTAAATATTTATTTCATATTTCATTGCTCTTTTATTATTTTTTAAATTTATTTTGAGAGAGAGAGAGAGAGAGAGCAAGCAGGTGAGGGGCAAAGAGGAGAGACAGAATCCCAAGCAGGCTCCACACCATCAGCACGGAGCCTGATGCAGGGCTCGAACTCACAAACCATGAGTTCATGACCTGAACTGAAATCAAGAGTTGGATGCTTAGCAGACTGAGCCACCCAGGAGCCCCATTGCTCTTTTAAAGAGCTGTCATAATTGTATTTGTGTTTAAGTCTTTTCTCAAATCTCTGATTTTCTTTTTGCTTCATATTTAAAATGATTTTTTGATATATTTTCCAATTACTTATTTTTATTTATGTAATCTCTACACCCAACGTAGGGCTCAGATTCACCACCCGGAGATCAAGAGTTGCATGCTCTTCCAACTGAACCAACCAGGCGTCCCTAATCTTCTTAATATGTCGTCTGTCTGGTTGTCAACTATGGAAGCTACATATTCCCTGCTTAATAACAGATGTATGTTTAAACCAACAAAAGCCCCACTACAAGTCAAAGCCATAGCCTCTTATGATAACCTCCTTGGGTACATTTTTGTGGAAAAAATATTTTTTCCAAGAGAAGGTCATTTATATCTAAACTAAAAATACACATACGAAATCTTTCCAATACGGCTACTACAAAAGTTGATAATCAGTGCAAATGTCTTAAGACTTGCCCTCTGCAAATCAAAACTTCTTACTAGTCCTCATACTCTATGTCAGGCCACTTCCAGTTACCTTGCACTTTCCCAGTCATACAACTCTCCTGCTTTTGCATGCCGTGTGGTGCCTTCTGCCTCCAGTGCAGTTTTCTCTTCCCTTATTTATCTGACAATCTCCTCTACTTTCCTTCAAAGTCCAGGTCATCTCTTTTCAACTGTGACAGCTACCTTGAGCCACCTAGCTGGGGTTTTTCACTGAGTTTTCATGCTGTGGTTGCAACTTCTATTTACATCTGTTCTAGCAGTTGTCATATTGCATCACAATTATTTGTCTGTACATTTGTTCCCTCCTTGTACACTGTGAGCTACTTGAGGCTAGGGACCTTGTAGATCTTGTTCACAGTTATATCCTTAACGACGCTAACAATGCCAAAGACATAGGAGGTGCTCAGGTGTATTTGTTGAATGAATACATGTCTCTACTTTTTTATCTTTAAGGAATTTGAGCTATATGAACCTTGAGCTCTTTCTAGCTTTGAGTCTATTATAAACATTTTAATTCCAGAGCATATGGCATATACAAGTTTTAGCACTACAGAGTAAGTATTTTTAAACATAATAATACAGGAACTTTATCTATTTCTATTAGTTTGTACAGAATTGTAGTTTCATTTCAAACATGACCTTTTTGCAACATTTGTCTTAAAAAGCTTATATCTGCCCATCTTTAAAGGCTTTACGTTGGAAAAATTAAGATTTTCTTCCTACCTATACATTTGTATTACAGATTTATAGAAATGTGTTGGATTTCAACATGTTTTATTTAGCATGTAAATTTTAAGTACAAATATATTTAATTCATTTTTTTGGAAGAATGATCTTTCCCAATGAATCCTGTGGTGGAGTATATACAGCAAATGAATTTCTTTTGCATCTTGTTTGTTAAAATTGTTCAGTGCCTTTGTCATTTCTCCTTACCCACGCCTGCACTCCTTCCAAGAAAAGCATGATGCTAAGCATAAAGCTGACAGGTTTCATAAGTACTTAATCAAATTAGATTGGGAAAATGTCAAATGGAATTACTACCCTACCTTGTAATAAGCTAATAACCTTAAGCTAAAATCACTTGATGTTAGTAGATTCTAAGTTCACTGAAGGGGAAAATTTTTTTTAAGATATAATTATTTTAAATAGTTTTGCGTAACTGGTGGAGCTAACTGTGTTTAAACTTGTTTTCCTAGCATCTCTTCGCTTGATGTCATCTAACAAATTGCCTGGATCATCTGGATCAAATATGATCTATTATCTGGTTGTAGGTGTCACAGTCAGTGCTGGTGGATATTATGTAAGTGTTTAAATAAACAAAATATTCAGGAATTCATATATTTTACAACCTGTGGTAAAACTCAAAGCATTGTCAAGGTCAGGGCACGGGATTAGTTAAATATATAAGATTATGAAGATTTTTTAAAGTATGAAATCACCATTTCTTAATACTGCCAAGTATAGGTGACTTTCTGTAAAAATGATGTTATAAATACTAATAAGGGGCGCCTGGGTGGCTCAGTAGGTTAGGTGTCCGACTTTGGCTCAGGTCATGATCGCACAGTTTGTGAGTTCGAGCCCCACATCATGCTCTGTGCTGACAACTCAGAGCCTAGAGCTTCCTTCGGATTCTGTGTCTCCCTCTCTCTCTGACCCTCCCCCACTCACATTCCGTCTCTCTCTCTCTCAAAAATAAACATTAAAAAATTTATAAATACTAATAATAAGAAATGATATTTGAGTGTTTATCATATGACAGACTCAAGGCTCATTTAGTAATTAGTGATTCTATAAGGTAGGTACTACTGTTACATTTAACAAGAACTATTTTGAAAGATTAACTTAAAACAAATAGACTATTTTTTAGAGCATTTTAGGTTCACAGGAAAATGAACAGAAAGTACAGAGTTCTCATACCTTCGCCCAGCCCTCCTCCCATCAACAATCTCACATTAGTGTGGTACATTCGTTACAACTGCTGAGTCAATATCAAAACATTACTATTAACTAAAGTGTTTTGTGTACATTAGGGTATTGTACATTCTTTGAGCTTGGACAAATGTATCATGATATATATCCACCACTAATGGTATCATACAGAGTAGTTTCACTGCCCTAAACATCCCCTGTGTTCACCTATTCATCCTTTCCTCCCCCAATCTTTTACTGTCGCCATAGTTTTTATTAATTTTGTATATCTTTATACATTTTCATTATTTAAAAAAAAATATTTATTCATACATTTTTATTAACATTTTTTTACATTTATTTATTTTTGTGAGACAAAGAAAGAGTGTGAGTGGGGGAGGGGCAGAGAGAGAAGGAGACAGAATCTGAAGCAGGTTCCAGGCTCAGCTGTGAGCACAGACCCCAATGTGGGGGCTCGAACCCAGGAACCGTGAGATCGTGACCTGAGCTGAGGTCAGACATTCAACCAACGGAGCCACCCAAGCACCCCGTATTCATACATTTTTTTTAAGATTCCAAATGGGGGTACCTGGGTGGCTCAGTCGGTTAAGCATCCGACTCTCGATTTTAGCTCAGGTCACCATCTCATGGTCTGTGAGCTTCAGGCCCATGTTGGGCTCCGCACTGACATTGTGGAGTCTGCTTGGGATTCTCTTTCTCTCTGTCTCTCTGTCTCTCAATCTCTGTGCCCCTTCTCTGCTGCTGCACGCTATCTCTCTCAATAAATAAATTAAATAAATAAATAAATAAATATTTAAAATAGACAATGTAAAATTAAAAAAAAAAAAATGTTTTCCTCCCAGGGAACCACTGTGAAACAAAGCTTTTAATAGTGTGACTTTGGAGCTAAAATGATGGAATAATTGTGCATTAAATAAGATAAATCTGTATGAATCATTTTGCCATAAATTTTCTAAATCAAAATTTAATCTTCATTTTGAATAAAAGTAAAATAAATATAAATTCTTCAGAAATTCTAAGAGTACACAATCACTACATTTTGGTTTGACCCTACAGAAATATGCATAAAGGGATTTTTAGTCATAACTAGGAGCAGTTTGAAGGATTATGTAAATGGCCAAACCAAAATACTTCCTCTAATCTTCAGAATTTTGAGAGCCTCGAGAAACCAGGAAACTTCAAACATGCCCTTATATTATTGTCCTCCACTGATCTATCAGCTTTCACTCATACCCAGATTCCTTTCCTTCAACTATCTTTCTACTGCTTAATGTTGAATTCACTGCCCAGGGCTACTATCATTGGATGTAGGCCACTGGAGAAACAGAGATTGGACTAGGCCATGTGATTATGTGAGGAGCTGGAAGACGGAATTTCATCTGGAGCTCACTCTACCCATGACTATGTTTATTAGTGCCAGACATGAACCTCTCCAGTCCATCAAATCTTTCTTTGCAAAAGCAGCCTTACACTGGAAGGTTATAAGCAGGCCACTCCTGCGAGTCCTCTCTGGCCTTGTTCTCTCACGATGGGAGTGGAAGTTGGACAAGGTGATGATCTCCAACTCTCTTTCCACCTCTAAGAATATGTGTTTATTTTTTAAATAAATAAAAACAGTTTTTATATTTATTTATTTTTGGGAGAGCACAAGTTGGGGAGGTGCAGAGAGAGGGGGACAGAGGATCCAAAGTGAGCTCCACACTGACAGACTGACAGCATGTGGGGCTCAAACTCAGGAACCAGGAGATCATGACCTGAGCCAAAGTTGGACGCACAACTGAGCCGCCCAGGTGCCCCTTTTTTAAATAATTTTTAAGTGTTTTTTTTTTTTTAACTCTATTTATTTATTTTGAGAGAGAGTGTGAGAGAGTGTGAGCATGAGTGCGGGGAGGGGCAGAGAGACTCCCAAGCAGGCTCCACACTGTCAGGACAGAGCTCAATGCAAGGCTCGAACTCATGAACTGTTAGACTGTGACCTGAGCCGAAGTCAAGAGTTGGACATTTAACTGACTGAGCCACCCAGGCCCCCCAAGAATATGTGGTTTTACTCTGGAATGTTGGAAGAGTTAACTCCCAAGAACCTTAGGCTATTGTCAGGAGGAAATACTGAATGTGAGGCCCTTGAAAACCTGTATTGAAGTCCCCCTTCCCTTCTTTGTCCTGTACTAAAACAAATTCTGTATTAGATTCATCTGAATTGAATCCAGAGTTGCTCCGTAGCCGGTTTTTTATTTCCAAGTAAAATCTTCTATTACGAGGGCCTCTTGGAATCTGAGAGAGGTCCAGGTCACTTCAGTTTTTTCAGGGTCTGAGATATTTGTGGGATATTTTAAATGCTTATATTTAATATATAATATCACTTGGAAATAACTTTGAAAGTCTAGATTTGAGGCTTTCCAAAGGCCTCTTCCGATAGGCCTTTCTTCTACTCTGTGTTTCACCGTGTTAGATTTGGAAAAGCTAGATTCTCTTGGCCACACGTGAGTATGAATCATTCTAACACCGTGGTCTCTTTGATTCTGCCTACACTAGTCTTTTTTCTCACCTTGTATTGTAGGCTAATGTTCCCTGGGATGTTGCTGCTGGGATGGTCATTTCAGGGACAAACTGTGAACTTCCGCACAGGCTCAGCTTTAGGGTAGTGAGAACTGAGGGCGGAGGGTGCTGACTCAGCACAGTGGTATTATAGCTTTCAGGAGCTTCCACCCTACTAGGAAAGTATTCCCTGCTTTTATTTGGAAATGGTGGTGGGCATTCCTGCTGGCCCTGTTTGCTCTGTATGTTTCAAACCCAGATGAAGTCTGAACTCACCAAACTCGAAGGGGTTTGTTAGGGCCGCTTTGGTATCATTTCCACCCTCGAGGTCATAGATTTTCCATTTTTAGAGCCTAATTTTAAAATCTTATAAAATGGCCTGTAATTTGCAAAGTACAATTTTTAAAGAAAAAATTTTTAATGTTTATTTATTTTTGAGAGAGAGACAGAGCATGAGCAGGGGAAGGGCAGAGAGAGAGGGAGACACAGAATCCAAAGCAGGCTCCAGGCTCTGAGCTGTCGGCACAGAGCCTGACATGGGGCTCGAACCCACGAACTGTGAGATCATGACCTGAGCCAAAGTCAGGCGCTCAACCAACTGAGCTACCCAGGCGCCCCGCAAAGTACAATTTTTAATAATATGCTTGGTTTATGACTATTAAAATTTTGGGAATACTATATATAAATATACAAATCTAAAAAAAAATCTGTAATGCTACCATTAAGCGATAAAACACTACCTACACTTTTTAAAATGTGAGATAATATAAACAATATTATCTAACTAGTGAGATTTTCATCTTTAGAATTTCATTGGCTAATATGAGTACAGGTCAGAGATGACTCTACTCGAATGAAAGGAAGCCTGCACATTGTATCTATGATTAAGATAACCTTTGTTCCTAATTCTGTTTCTCACATAACCCATAGTCAGGTCATAGAGCTGCTTATAAGGAATAACCCTAGCTTATTTAAGAAATATTCATTAGGGTCTACAAAAATGCCATTTTGGAAGATTTTTAAAAAACTTTTTATTTGGAGATGATTGCGTTGCACGTGTAGTTATAAGAGCTAATATAAAGAGATATAATATGGTCTTTGCCTCATTTCCCCCTGTGATCAATATCTTTTCATAGCTATAATTCAATATCACAACCAGGAAGTGGACATTGATAATATCCATTGACCTTATTCAGATTTCACCACTTTCACATGCACGTGTGTCTGTGTGTGTATTTACTTCTGGGCTGTTGTGTCACATGCGTAGATTCATATATTCACCACCACCGTCAAGATACAGGATCCCTTGTGTAGCCCTTTTATAATTGCACTCACTTTCTTTTGCCCTCCCATTCCTTCTTCCTGTCCCTGGCAACCACTAATCTCTTCTCTGTTTCTAGAACTTTTCTTTTTTATTTTATTTTATTTTTTTTATGTTTATTCACTTCTGAGAGACAGAGAGAGACAGAGCATGAGCAGGGGTGGGAGGTAGAGAGAGAGACACACACACACAGAATCTGAAGCAGGCTCCAGGCTCTAAGCTGTCAGCACAGAGCCTGATGCATGGCTCAAACCCACAAACTGAGAGATCATGACCTGAGCTGAAGTTGGACGCCCAACCGACTGAGCCACGCAGGCGCCCCTGTCTGACTCTTGATTTTGACTCAGGTCATGATCTCACGGTTTGTGAGATCGAGCCCTGTGTCAGGGTCTGCGTTGACAGCTCGGAAACTGCTTGGGACTCAATCTCTCTCTCCATCCCTTCACTGCTCGTTTTTTTTCATTTCTCTCAAAATAAATAAATATTTGAATTGTATATACCTTTGAACTTGGCATGATGAATCTTAGAGCTCAAGAAATAAACTTCAGCACACATTTACTTTCAGACTTACAAGACAGTCACATCAGAGCAAGCCAAACACACGGAACATGTAACAAATTTGAAAGAAAAAACCAGAGCAGAGTTACATCCACTCCAAGGTAAAGTGAACTTATTATTTTTTTTCCCCTGAGGCACTGATTTCCATTATCTTAGTCTAGCAATGAACACTATTTGCTTGTGGCTTCTTTCCTAACCTGACAGAATGGCTCTGGGCAGGAGTTCACTCGGAAAGGGAAAGCCCAACCAAAACCTAAAGAATATTGTTACACGTTTTGAATGAGTGCATTAGATAAATGAAAACGTTTTACATTTGTACTGCTGACCAGTGGCTTTGAATTCTTTGTGTGGTAATATTACTTTCCCCCTACTCAGGCTTCCATTCATGCAGGCATAATTTTAGTATCTGTCTCTGTCAGCAACTTAACCTTTCATTTCCCTTATTATTATTTTTAAATCCTGAAACTAACTTTTGTTTCAGTTTTGTCTAAGATCACCCTTGTGTCTTTGCCTACAGTCCACTTGACGTTAGTACAGTCAGTCATGTCTCTGACGTCCCTCAGTTGATCTGATTGAGAAAATGGGAGCTACTAGAGCAGAAGCTTTACATTTTCACTCTAATGTATTTTCTTGCCTTAAACTGCTTGCTTTAAATGCTTTTTTCCATCTCAGTTATAATGCCATTATTATCAATTACTATGATCACTATTTAGGGACAGAGATAATAGCTGCTTATGAACCAATGTTAACCTTTTAGTCATGACAACAGTAAGCAATGGAATATCATCAATAAACATTATTGACTATAATCATGAGAAGGCTGATGGTAATAATAATAAAATACAGCATTTCCATAGCACTTTTGGTTTTAAACCCCTCTTCATGCACATTATTTTAATCAAACCTTACAATAGCTCTGTGAGGTAGGTATTATCGTTATCCCCATTTTACAGGTGATAAAACTGAGGTTCAGAGAGGATTAGTGATTGCTCAGTCATCAACTAGTAAGTTGGCTGCTTTCCCATGCTATTTCACATGACATGTTGGCTGTTTATTTTCATGTTCTTTGTATATAAATAAATAATATATGTAGATTATTTTTTTTAAGTTTAACAGATTCAAAAAGGGTTATGAAAAAGCAGATCCACATTTTCCCTTCCCAGAGGCAACCAATAATACCAGTTTCTTTGTATCCCCCTAGAGAGAGTCTTTGCAAATAAAAACTATCTAGGTGTATCTTACCCTCCTTTTGTCCTAAGATAAATAGTACCCTGTGGTCTACATTGCTCTTTTCCTTGCTTTTTTCACATAACAGTCTACCTTAAGGACCACTTCTATCAGTATATACAGATTTGTCTCATTTTTAAACATGGCTGCACAGTGTTCTACTGTATTCTCGTGCTCTTTAAATTAATACTTTGCTTCATGGGCTACATCTTAAAGGTGAAAAAGAGAACCGTGTGGAAGCTGAGAAAACAAGTTCAGAAGTCCCTGAAGCATCTTTAGTGGAAGTACAGGAGGCAGATGCAGAAGATACCCCGGATGCTACAGGTGCAGCCACGAGAGAGGCTTCAGCCCGTCCAGGTGATTTGGAGGACGCTCTGGTGGAGACAGACACGGTCGGTGCTGAAGCTGGGGCAGAGGTTACAAATGCAGCACCCAGCACAGTGGCAGAAATCAGCACTGAAATGCCCTCAGAGGTTCAGAATGCAGCTTTGGATGAAGCTGTTGCCATCAGTAATGATAAGGGGACAACAGAGAAGGAACACTCTGGTGAAACTGCTGAACTGGAAGAAGAGAGTCCTCCAGCTGAGTCAGAATCCTCTGCTGGGGATGATTTACAGGAGGAAGCCAGTGTTGGTTCTGAGGCAGCCTCTGCTCAAGGCTGATCTCATGCTGAGTGACACCTCAGTGAAAAAGGCCATAGAGTATCTGATAGGTGCTTTTGTAGTTTCAGTAATCTTAGTTTTAAAATAGCCTTCTTTTCTAGAAACCTTTAATGTGCCTTGAAGATTTTTGGCATCTACTGATAGATTTCAGGATTGAGAGATTTGAGACTTTACATGTCTGAATAGTTTCCTACTCTCTGAGTTCAGAACATGACATTGCAGTAAACAGCTTAAAGAGTTCCATCTCTGAATTTAAGTTTTACATCATAGCAGTTGAGCTACCTGCATTCACTTTAATTTTGCTAGACCTGTACCTTATTTTAATGTTTGTGATTCTAGATTCTTGAGTTTTGATTTGAACTCATTTAAATAAAATTGGAAAATCTTCAGTGCTTCTATTTTTATTTGCTAATATTTATATGTATAAATAATGTATAATATATAATATCAAAGAACTATGTGTAATATAGCATCACATGAACAATCGAAGAAAACATATAATCTATGGAGAACTCTACATATAACAATATATATATCCATTCTCCCATCTATATTACATGGGGGATTGTGCCAAGGTTTTCATTTCAGTTTATTTCAGTTCAAACAATGGCTTTTTTATAGTTTTTTTTTTTTAAGTTTATTTATTTATTCTGAGAGAGGGAGAGAGAGAGCACGCACAGGGTAGGGGCAGAGAGAGAGAGAGAGAGAGAGGGAAAGAATCCCAAGTAGGCTCTGTACTGTCAGCACAAAGCCCAATTTGGGCTTGATCTCACAAACCATGAGATCGTGACTGGAGCTGAAATCAAGAGTCAGATGCTTAACTGACAAAGTTACCCAGGTACCCAAGTTTAGACAATGTTTATTTGCCAGGAATCATTCATTAACTCATGTATTTATTCATTCATGTGTTCAACAAATACTAAGTAAGCACCTATAACCTATCAGGCACTGTTTTAAATGTTGAAGTTAATATATATATATATATACACACATATATATATATATACACACACACATATATATATATACACACATATATATATATACACACACATATATATATATATACACACACATATATATATACACACACACATATATATATATATATAAATTTGTACCCTTCCCAGCTTGTATTCTAGAATATGATCAAATAATAAAACACATAAGAAAACTATACCATATGTTAGATACTGACAAGTGTTTAAAAAGAAAGGTAGTGAAAGTGAAGGGATTTTAAGTGTTTAGGAGTGGAAGTTGTAATTTTACTTTATTTATTTATGTTTATTTTTAAGAGAGTGGGCGGGGGAGGGACAGAGAGAGAGGGAGAGAGAGAGAGAATCCCAAGGAGGCCCTGCACTGTCAGCACGGAGCTTAATCTGGGGCTCAAATTCATGAACCGTGAGATCATGGCCTGAGCTGAGATCAAGAGTCAGACACTCAACCAACTACACCGCCCAGGCGCCCCAGAAGTTGTCATTTTAGATGGGATGGCCAGAGACAACCTTACTAAGAAGCTGTCTAGTGAGTAAAAACCTGAAGGATGTACAAGGGACTTAGTCATGAGGACATGGGGGGATAGGGGAAGAAGAGCCATTCCAGATGAGGGAACTGAGAAGTATAAAGGATCTGAAGCATGAATATGCTAGAGAATTTGAGGAATTCTAAGGTGGCCAAGTGGCTAAAGTGGAGTGAAAGGGAGGGAGAGTAGTTGGAGATGATTTCAGAAATAGGACAAGGGTTATGCAGGGATGAGCCACATCATGCCGGGTCTTGTAGGGTTTGAGGTATTACTTGGAGTAAGTTGGGGTGTTGTGGATGTTGCTGATACTCTGCCTAGATCCCCTTACCTGGGCCAGTACATTTACTCCCAGCTTCTGTGAGTGGGACACACACATGCCCCACCCTCACCCAAGGCAGCTCACAACCAATGACTGACTGCCAGAGTGGTACAAAAGGTGGGGCCGACTCTGTGGGACAGGTCATGCTCCAGAGCTCCCTGGGGGGCTGAGGTCGAAGCTCGTTTTCAGTCTAGGTTACATCTTTGTATAGCTTTTCTCTCCTAGTCTCTCCTGCTTCCCTCCCTACTACTCTCCAACAGCACTTCCTCAATAGGTCAATTGCCCCCAAATTCCTGCTCTGTTTTAAGCTTTGTTTCTAGGGAACACCACCTCAGATAATTGGTACTGGATGTGGTCCTTGGAAGCAGACCCTAAAAATCAGATTCTGAAACTGTCACACTTCTGCTAGATGGCAACAAGGACCTCAATTGTGGTAAGTGGAAGACTGCTAGTTCCTGGCATTCTATAGCAACATAATTGCAGAGATTTTCACCTTTGGTAAACTAGAGTGGAATATACAGGCACACCTCAGAGATATTGCAGGTTTGGTTCCAGACCACTGCAATAAAGTAAGTATTGCAATAAAGCAAGTCAAATGGATTTTTTGGTTTCCCAGTGCATATATATATATATCAATTATGTTTATTAAGTCTATTAAATGTACAATAGCATCATGTCTATAAAAAAAACAACATACATACCTAATTTAAAAATGTTTTTTGGGGCACCATCTGGCTCAATTGGTAGAGCACCTGACTCTTGATCTCGGGGTTGTGAGTTCAAGCCCCATGTTGGGAGTGGAACCTACTTAAAAAAAATACTTTTTGCTTAAAAAATGCTAATCATCACCTGAGCTTTCAGTAAGTAGTAATCACGGATCACAGATCACCATAACAAATATAGTAATAGTGAAAAAGTTTGCAATATTGTGAGAATTACCAGTATGTGATACAGACTCACAAAAATGAGCAATGCTGTTAAAAAAAAAATGGCCACGAAAGACTTGCTCCATGCAGGGTTGCCACAAACCTTCAATTTGTAAAAAGCGTGATATCCATGAAGCACAACAAAATGAGGTATGCCTTTAGGTGGAAGGTGATCTACCGCTGGCTTAACGCCTCTGGAATTTGAGAAGTACAAAGAAACAGTAGCTTTAAGGGCTTCATCATTGCTATACGATGTTTAAGTCTCAGATAAGGATGGTAACTTGGGTTTGTTTTGAATTTGTCAACTCTGCATTAGCCTCATAAGCCTGAGGACTACGGCACAATTGAGGGATGCTGTTCTACTAAACATTTTATAAGATAAAGCAGAAACTCTACCCAGTGCCACACTTATGACTTCAACATACACACAAAAATGCATTCTTCTCTGCTGTTTTGCTTAGGATGATTTCTGCTGCAAATAACAGAAACCAACTCAAAATGGGTTAAACAACAAAGATAGGTTTTTTGTGTGTGGGGGGGGTCGGTGGGGGTGGGTGGGTAGGTTGGTTTTTTTTTTTAAGTAGGCTTCACATCCAGTGTTGGAGCCCAATGCCCTGAGATCAAGACCTGAGCTGAGATCAAGAGTCAAATGCTTAACTGGCTAAGCCACCCAGGCACCCCAAACATGGTTTTTATCTAACTAGATACTGGGGGGTTGAGCTGCTCCAAGGTTGGTTTATTTCATGGCTCAGTCGTCAAGTACCAGGTTGTTTCTATTTTTCCACTCTACTATCAAGAATGTTTTGGCTTTATCCTTGGTAGGCTTTTCTCATGTTCACAGGATGAATCACCACAATTCTAAGTATCTTATTCAGACACAGTAATGGCCACCAGAAGTCTTTCAAAAAGGAGAATTTCCTCATCTTTAAAAAAAAATAATTTAAATGTATATATATTTTTTCTTTTTAACATTTTCTTGTGGAAAATTGCAAACAAAAGTAGTGAGAACAGTATAAGGGAATCTTCATGTGCCCCACATCCCAATTACCAATTATCTACTCTCTGCAAATCCTGTATTTATAGTCCTACCCACTTATCTTCCACCGCTGCCACTGCCTATATGTAAAATAATAATGATGATAACAATAACAATTCTTTGGTATTACTAATTATCTTACTTAGTGACCAGATGGCTTCAACTACCTCAAAAGGGTTTTCCCCCCTTCAGTTTGTTCTTTGAATTCGAATCCAATTAAAGTCCACAAATTGCAGTTGGTCAATATATGCTTAAGTTCCTTCTACTCTAGGTTCCTCCTCCATCTGTCTTTTGTTTTTCTTTGCTTTTATTTGAAATTTTTTTTTAAGTTTATTGTTTCTTAGTAATCTCTACACCCATTGTGTGGCTCAAACTCACCACCCCAGGATCAAAAGTCTCACACTGTTCCGACTGAGCCAGCCAGACGCCCCATGACTGATTGTTTTTGTGATGTTAGAAGTCACTGATTCATTATTTCATTAGGAGTTGTAAAACAGTGATATAATTTTATCATTGTTTATTAGCGGGACTGTTTTTATAAAGGGGAAATTCTTTCACCAACTGTTTGATTACACTGAGATACAGTTCATATAGGAACGATAGAATAAATAATTGGATCTATCTTTGTATTTCTAGCTTTCAAAACAATTAGATGGCTTGCTAGCATCCTCCATAAGGGACTAATAAATTGTTTTAGTATTGTTATGAACTCAGCAATTTAAACATAATTTATGTACTTCAATCAATTGCAGTTATTATTCTTATTAACACTTAAATTTCCAGTCATTGACATATGGGAGATTCTTCAAGTGGGCTTCTGAGTTCTTTTGACTCAACCCTAATAGTCTTGGAAAGCTTCCTTGCTTTCTGGTATGATAAGAGGTAAATATCCTACCACAGACCTGGAATCAGCTATTTCTTTAAGGAGCCTTGCTTCTATTTAATGTGATTGTCTATTTAAGGATTTAAGTAGTCAACTGCAGTCTCTTTCATTGCCACTGGGTTGGTCATCATATCTAGGCCTTTATACAGAGCTAAGAAGTATTTTTTTTTTTTTAATAAAATATGTGGTGAATTCATACTGATACTTCCAATTCAAAGTTAGGATCACAGGGTTTTTATTTAATCTGATTGATCTTCTATTCCACTCCAAAAATTTGCATCTCAAAAACACCAATATAATTACTCAAGTGATTTATCCCACAACACACAAACTTCAGTCTGAAAATAACAAATACTGTCATTAACAATGTAATTAATAAAAACACCTCAGGATTTATTTTTGGAGTACTTATATATATGTATGTATGTCTATACATATATATACACAGTTGAATTACTGTGATTTAAAGTCACTTGGAATTGTTCCTCTCTGTGCAATTATACCACAACTCAAATCACTTTCCTATTATTTTTGAAAGATTGCCTTTTTAAACTATTTCAAATTTCTTTTTTTAAATTTTTTTTAACATTTACTTATTTTTTGAGAGAGAGAGAGAGAGAGAGAGTGAGCATGAGGGGGGAGAGGCAGAGAGGGGCAGACAGGGGATCCGAAGCAGGCTCAGTGCTGTAAGCACAGAGCCCAAGGCCAAGCTGGAACTCACCACCTGTGAGATCATGACCTGAGCTGAGAACAAGAGTCGACCACTTAATCGACTGAGCCACCCAGGCACCCCTAAAATTTAGTAGTTATTTAAACCAACCTTTTCAAGCAGCAACTATCAAGTCTAAAAGCAACTTGTATTTTTTTATTAACATTTCTTAGACTTTAACAACCACTGTAATGAAAGTTTAATAATGTATTTCATAAACAGCATTTTTATTATTAGACCATTTGCTGATTTTAATAAAACTAAAAATATGCCTTAAAAAAGTCAAAGTGGGATAGGGTGTGGGGCTTAGAATGTGAAACCAATTGCAAAAGGTAAAAAATGACAGCAGAATTAGATAACCAAATTTTCTTTGATGAAGACAGGAATATAAATGAGAACCAAGGGTCTCCTGCGTGGCTCAGGCATCTGACTCTTGATTTTGGCTCAGGTCTTAATCTCATGGTTCGTGAATTTGAGCCCCACATCAGGCTCCACACTAACAGTGTGGAGGCTGGGTGGAATTCTCTCTCTCTCTCTGCCCCTCCCCTGATCGCACTTTCTTTCTCTCTCTCTCTCAAAATAAACATACTTAAAAAAAAAAAAGATGAGGACTAAATTTAGAAAAACACAACACATGTTTTAATCAATGACAGGCCCTTGAAATTTAAATATTACTTTCACTTTTGAAAGTAATGTATGGAGCAGTCTTGAACAATGGATCTGAGATAACTACTCTGTTCATTTTTTTTTTTTTAATGTGAATTTTCTAATACAGTGTAATCCACAGCCAGCTTTTGAGTCGAAGCTGGATTCAGGGAAGATTAGTTTCTGAATGTGTTAGTAATTTCTGTGCCAAGTATTTGTCCTGTCAGATAACATCTGTTGACCAGAAGCAACACTGTCCATTATAATAAAGCACAATATACAATGTTTTTCCTCAGTGAAAAATCTCTCTAAAGAAATTTCTAGAAAAAAATTTATTTTACTTAACTTTTAGGTAATTTTTTAGTGGATAAATGGGAGGAATTTAACCAGTTAAATATTATTATTTGAATTTTTCACATGGATATTTAATTTTAAATAATCATTGCCCAAATTAATGATTAAACTAATATAAAAACTTACCTTTTATTTTCTGAGATTATTTCTTATGATTACTGATTTCTGGGGGAGGGGAAGAAAATGAAGAGAAAATTACCTTTTTCCTTTATCAAGTGATGTGACGATGAAAACACTGTGGGCATTATTACTCCCCTTTAAGGATGGCAGTCGCTTCTCCCATATCAGAAATGCTTTCCTTCGGGGGACACCTGGGTAGCTCAGTCGGTTAAGTGTCCGAATTCGGCTCAGGTCATGATCTCATAGTTTGTGAGTTCGAGCCCCGCATCCGGCTCTGTGCTGACAACTTAGAGCCTGGAGCCTGTTTCGAATTCTGTGTCTTCCTCTCTCTCTCCTCCTCCCCTGTTCATGCTCTCTCTCTCTCTCTCTCCTTCAAAAATAAATAAAAACATTAAAAAAAAAAAGAAATGCTTTCCTTCAGAAATGGGGAAAGAACTTCCTTTGGAGTGAAAGATCTGTAGACTGTGATTATACTGATTATGTTTCAAGCAGAAACCAAATAGAATGACCAATTAAACTGATTTTTAAAATTCATTTTTAGATTAGATGATGATTGAATTAATCATGTAGTGATTTTATTCTATTTTTAAGATATTTAGGGGGCATCTGGGTGGCTCAATCAGCTATGTGTTCAACTCCTGATTTTAGCTCAGGTCATGATCTCATAGTAGTGAGTTTGAGCCCTGCATTGGGCTCCATGCTGATAGCACAGAGCCTGCTTGGGATTCTCTCACTCTCACTCTCTCTGCCCCTTCCCTGCTCATGCACGCTCTCGCTCTCTCTCTGTCTCTCTGTCTCTCTCTCAAAATAAATCAATAAGCTTAAAAAAAAGATATTTAGAACTGCAGATTTTACAAAGGCACCACCCAGCTATGTTACTCATATATAACTTTCAATAAGGAAAATGTAACATTTTTAAAAAGAATTCAAATAGTAGAAAGTATTCTGGAACTAAGCTCTTTTGAATTCACCACCGTGGTCTCTCTTACTTCTCTCCGTCCACAGACCATCTCCAATCTGTTACTGTACCTCAGTTCCTCACACTGTGGCCGTCTAGGGAGTCTCCCTACCATTCAATTCACAGAGTTATTCTTCTAAAATGGTAAGTTGAGCATGTTACCTCTCAGTTTGAAACTTCACTAGCCCACCATTATCCATCTGACATTTAAAATTGTTATGACTTTACAGTCAAAATTCTTACTCTATAGTATAACATCTGAGGCCCTCCACAGACCACACCTGTTCCACCTCTCTCCATTCTTATTTTCTGTTCTTACTCCTATTTTCCTGCGGTCTCCAGCCACCTTCCCTCACCCATGATCCAAACAGCC
This sequence comes from Panthera tigris, assembly GCF_018350195.1. NCBI lineage: Eukaryota > Metazoa > Chordata > Mammalia > Carnivora > Felidae > Panthera > Panthera tigris. Next base: position 86,395,224 of record NC_056663.1, read on the forward strand.
TACATGATTTAACAGCATCCTGACTTGAACTTGCCATCCTGTTTATGCCTCACAGATTTGTACATATAGTTCACCCCACGTGGAAGGGCACTCCCAATCCCTCAACTGGCTCAACTGCTCTCTAATCACCCAGCTCCAACTTCATCTGCTTTGCAACGCCTTTCCTCACTGAACTGAGCTGAATCTTTCACACCTTTCTTTGCGTCATTCTGTACCTTCTCTATTGGATTTATTCTGTTTTTCAATCATTTGTTTACATTTTAGAATCTCCAAGCAAAATGGAAGTTGTCTGAGAGGAAACACCATATTAGCGCCCTCAATAAATGTTTGTTGAATGAAATTATGAGGTTCAGAGAGTTATGGTCCTGTGTATAGTATCGACCTCTATGAACTGCTGCTCTTTGGCCATCTTGACCTACAATAATGGCGATTTCATAAATATATTCCAAGAGGTAAACCTTGAGAAAAATTCAGATTGTTAATTTCCCTAAAATAGTAATAGCTTATAATGTAAACACAGAATTTTCTCAGGTTGTATGGAAACCCAAGTGAAGATATTCCCACATATAAATGTGTTTTTTCCCATAAAGATATCAGCCCATACACTTCTCCTCATAGTACAAAGCCTACTTGTTATTCTGGATGGAATTTTCATTCCATTTGTATTTTTCCCCCCTCAAGAATTACATACATACACATCTTGCTCAGGTCTCTATGTAGACCGTTTCCCATCATATCTTTGTTAATAGTTTAGAGAGAAGAATGTAGCATTTTGGTTCAACAGTGCTCTGGGAAGCCTTTTCAGCTTCAAAACAAGCATCACCACATTAGTCAATTTACATGAGAACTGTAGCTGCAGGCAGATTCCAGTGCAATTACTTATGCCACCTCACATTATTTTAGCTTCACTGTTCCTGAAGAGATTGCTTCCCAAGTATTTAAACATGACTCTTCATGACAGTGACTGGCTTTCTCCTAGGCCGAGTGCTGAACAGAAATACCCAGTGTCTTCCTTAAAATATAGTATTCCTTAAAAATCATTCAAAAGTCAAGTTAACATAATGAAACTGACACGAGAGCTTATATAAGTTCTTGCAAAGACATTTCTTGTCCAATGATAACTCACATCAAAAGATTTATCCATGAACACAGCAGCAATGAAGCAGGGTTCCCAGCACCATCTTAACTCTTTTTTACCTATTAGCTATTTTGGTTACAGTAATATTTTCTGCTTCGCCCTAAAAGTCAATTTCCTGTTTCCTCATAGCTCAGTATTGAAATTGGAAGCAAAATTTCTCATATTCCTGTCTGCGCACACAGTTGGCCATCATCTGGACTGTGTGGAATATCGTCGTGGGGATGAGTCAAATCCCCATTGTTTGCAGTCTAATATAAAAAAATGGCTTGGGGTGCCTGGGGGGCTCAGTTGGTTAAGCATCTGTCTTCGACTCAGGTCAGGATCTCATGATCTGTGAGTTCAGGCCCCGTGTCAGGCTCTGTGCTGACAGTTCAGAGCCTGGAGCCTGCTTCAGATTCTGTGTCTCCTTCTCTCTCTGCCCTTCCCCAACTTGTGCTCTGTCTCTCTCTCTCTCTCTCTCTCTCTCTCTCTCTCAAAAATAAATAAAGTGTAAGAAAAAAATGGCTAAAAATATATGGTTAAAACATGAAGAAAGTTGTGTGTGGTGGAACTTACTCTACTAGATATAAAGACCTATAAAGCTATAGCTAGTAAAATGGTTAGGTGAATGGATGAACAAATGGCTATTGAAAGAGAAGAGGGAGCTGAGAAACAAGTCTACATACACATGGAAAGAAAAATTACTACTGATTAGAAATCACTGAAGAAATGATGACTTCTTTAGTAAGTGGTGTAGGGATTATTGAGTATCCAAATGGAAAAATAACATCAGCCCATTACCTCACAATACACAACCCCAAATTTCCAAATGGATTAACAATTTTAAAGCGAAAAGAAAACATTTAAAATTTGTGGAAGAAAGTATTTCTTTGACTTTAGAATAGGGAAGGGTACCTCAGACACAAAATTATAAAACAGAATAAAAAGATTAGTTGTTTAATTTGATTACATTAATATGAAAACTTCTAAACAACAAAAGTAACCATGATGGAAATGAAAAGATAAACTACAAAATATAAAGCCAACAAAGTATAAGAATCCAGAATATTTGAAGAATTTCTACCTGTGAATAAAAAAGAGAGAAACATCTTAAGCAGAAATTCACAAAGGACAAGAAGTCGTAGAAGAGTGGCACCTGTCTGGCTCATTTGGTACAGCATGTCATTCTTGATCATGAGTTCAACCCCCGCGTTGGGCTTAAAAAAAAAAAAAAAGTGCCTTCATTTAAGAAAAAGACTTCATAGAAGAAAGATGAATAGCTAATAAATATGTAAAAAGATCCTCACCTTCACTGGTAACCAGTAAAATGCAAACAAAAACAACAATATGCAAAGCATTTATACCTATCAGACTTGAAAAAAATTAAAAAATCTAATACCAAGCCATGTGCTTGTGTATATTCAAAGCTTATTGGTAGATTGTTTGGAAAAGAATTTGACGGTATTTAGTAAAGATGAACATCCTCATACTCTATGACCCAACAATCCCATTTCTAAGTGTATATCCTGTGGAAACTCCCACATGTGCTCAAGGTAATATGTACCAGAATGACCATAGAAACACTGTAATAGTGAAAAAATTGGAAATAGCCTAAATGAATATCAGTAAGAAATGAAAAAAGAGGGGTGCCTGGCTAGCTCAGTCAGTGGAGCATGCGATTCTTGATTTCAGGGTTGTGAGTTTAGGCCCCATGATGGGCCTAGAGCTTACTTTAAAAAGTAAAACATAGGGGTCCCTGGGTGGCTCAGTTGGTTAAGCATCTGACTTTGCCCAAGGTCATGATCTCACTGTTTGTGGGTTTGAGCCCCACGTCAGGCTCTGTGTTGACAGCTTAGAGCTTGCTTCAGATTCTGTGTCTCCCTCTCTCTCTGCTCCTCCCCCACTTGTGCTCTGTGTCTCTCTCTCTCTCTCTCTCAAAAATAAATAAAAACATTTTTAAAAAGTAAAACATAAAAACGTAAAAATACATTAAAAAAGAAAATGAAAAAATATTTTATGCTTTGTTGATACAATTTTATTCTGAAAAATTGAGATTCTGTGTAGACATTAAAATTAATCTGAGTCCCTTATTTACTTTTCTAGGAAAACAACTTGTTTATAAAGGGGAATACTGCTACCTATTATATACATTAATATCAATTATATAGCCAGATTAACAAGAAAAAATTTGTTTTACATTATCAATCAGGTGATAGTTCATTAAATATAACAAAGCTACTGAGCAAAATCAGCCTCCTCTGCAAACATAATTTATAATTTAAAGTGAACAAACACAGTTTTCTACAGCACACATTCTAACAAAATAATTACCTATTAAAATAAAACTTTAAATGTTATAGGAAAGATGGGTTTTTTTTGGCCATTGTTTCAGTATACAAACTTAGCGAAGGAATTTTCTGTTGACAAGATAGAAAAAATACATAGATTTCTTTAATTTTTTGGTAACTGATATGAAAATATAATATTCACCCTTACATTTCTTTCTAAAAAAAAAGATAATTGTGCTTTTAGGAAGGAACTAGAACTACATATATCAACATGGATCTCAAAGATACAATGTTGAATAGAAAATGCAAGTGACACTTAGTGTATGATACCATATGCTTAAAAAGAAGAAAAACATTGTTATTCATAGACAGCCATGTATAAAAGTATAAATATATGCAGGGACATGATGCATACAATTTTAGAAGAGTGGTTACCTCTGAAGAAGGAGAGGAATGAAATAGGGGAAAGACACATAGGAGAATTTTATATTTTTATTGCTTTATTTCTTTAGTTTATTTTTTAAGTTGGCTCCATGCCCAATGTGGGGCTTGAACTCACAACCCTGAAGTCAAGAGTCACATGCTCTACTGACTGAGCCAGCCAGGCACCCCTGCTTTACTTCTTTAAAAAGATGTAAAATAAAAATGGCAAAATGTTATACTTCAAAGCAGGATTGTGGGTAGGATGTTTATTCATTATACCATTCTCTATCCTTTTTTGTATGTTTGAAATATTTTGAAATTAAAGTGTTAGATAAAAGCGAGAAAACCTCAGTCTTTTATGTTTATGTACTTTATCCTCCTTTTCAAAAGCTGGAATATTAGCTAACTGGCCCTTCTGCAACAGAAAAAAAGCATACATCTGGCATTCAACACTACCATGAACTTGGAAGACTAGGTTTTAATCTTCTTCAGGACCAAACTGTGTGGCCTTGAACAAATCATACATTCTCCCTGGACCTTGGTTTCCTAACTTGTTAAATGAGAAGACTGAACTAGAATGTCTTCTAAGTTTCCTCTGACTCCCAAGAGTCGAGATCACCGTACCTGTGAGAATGGACAGAAGAAAGAATCCTTAATGTCATGAGGGATGTACTCTGAAGCTATATGGCTGCCAGGTGGCTAAAAACTCATAGGCAGGTCCTGTCTTAAAGGCAGACGCTGCATCTGATCCAAGAACTCTGTAATGCTTCGGGTCCAGGAGTCCTACTGAAAAGTAAGTGCATCATGGACTAAATGTCTGAGGAATTTTGACCATTCCCTGCCCCTCGCCTTACAGTTAATAATTAAATATTGTGTTTTCCTCTGAACTTCTCACAGCTCTTCTTCCATAAACGGTCAGCACAGAGCCTGACACAGGGCTCGAGCCCACAAACCGTGAGATCCTGACCTGAGACAAATTCGGATGCTTAACCAACTGAGCCACCCAGGCACCCCTAACTTCTTCTAGTACTTTAAACCTTCCTCAAAGCTAACCACTCACTACACTGACTTTAGTTGTAATTTTAGTTTTAAAGGAGCATGGATATATCTAACATAGAAAAGAAATACAACAATGAGAATTCATTCAGTTATCATGAGAATGAGATTCACTACCTCTGGAAATCTTAGGACTTAGTGAAAATCATAGAATTCTTTTCCGCCTCCAGAAAAGAAATACACAGACTGCGCAAATAAATGGCATTTTCAGGAAGGTGTTTCTGGTTCCCTACTGCATCCTCCACACTTGACAAAGATGAAACCAGCTACGATCTCCCTCAGTCACTACAGACTTGGAAGCAGAGCTGCAGGTAACAGCCAAAGTGTCCTCCATGGCCAGAAAATGCAGAAGAGAAGTTGCCCTTTCACCTCCTATAGACTGATGGGACATAGGAGGTCAGAGAGGGTCCCAGTGGTTTCCCAGATACAAGTGATGAATCATGTCTAATTATGATGGATAGGTAGAAGAGTGATAGTCTCCCCCCATGCACCTGCTTTGGGATATTAAAAATTAGACATTGCTTGCTTTTTCTTCCCCCTTTGGCAAGTTTTGATTAAAAATTCCTTTCCTCTGAATGGTTTGAAAATACTTGATTTTCTGCCAGGGATTTTCTTGAAGTAATATCCTGCTTTAGTTTCAGAAATGTAAAATGTGGGTTAGGGATTAAGAAAGATCTCCCTGACTTTAGGACAAATAATACTTATAAAAGGCCCTGTCTAAAGTAGTCCAAGAAAAGTACAGGCCGTCTTTTATGATTGGTCAAAAAGATCGGACTGAAAACTAAACATCTGTTGCTTGATTGGATGGTAAAAGCTTCCAGCTCCGTTTTGAGGTTGCTCAGCCTGTAGGGCCAAATACCGTCCTATGATTCCCTTCTGGGATCTTGTTCCAGGTTCTATGAGTAGCTGAGTGATCAAAGACCAGTGATCAAAGACTGCATCTGCATTTCTCTGCCAAATGGAAATTTGAGAACAAACCTTCTCATTAGCCATAGGTGTCGCAGATTTGAGGCTAGAGTCTTATTTTTTGTGGTCAAGAGGGAATTGAGAATGTGCCATCCTGAACCTGGAAGAGAAGGAAAGGTCCAGACTCTGCAGAGCAGTACCCGGCTATGAATTCCTGCCCGTCATTTCCCTGCCACACAGCAAGAGCCGTTGCTGAATAGAGAGAGAGAGAGGCAATTATCCTCAATTTTAGATTTTTCTGAGTAGAAGAAGAAAGCCATAGTGCGTCCTTACTGTACTTTTGGAGAGACAAAATGGCAAGAAAACCGAACAGCATTTCTTAATTTTTACCTCTTTTAATGACCACTGGAAAGCCTTACAGCGTCAAAGCTTATTGTCGATACAACCTCTCTAAGCAGCAACTACTTTTATTTGGTGAAATCAATTCACTTCTTTTGAAGACTCTGAATAACATTTATTAATGGACATTTATGGAACTGCCTACTATGGTACCGGCATTGTACTAGGTGCCTGGACAGACGGAAAAGCTCACATTCTAGTCGGAGAGAAAGACCAACAAGAGGTGCTATCAAATTGTTAGGACACAGAAATGTGAAAGCAGCCGCGGAAGCCTGTAAAAGTGGGAAAGGGAACCGTGGCCACAGAGGGCTCCCGGCAAAGACAGTTTGCTCACCTGAGTTTTGACGGATGAGTAGCATTGGCCAGATGAAGAAGTGGGGACTTGGGTCAGTGGGCATTCCAGGTGAAGGGAGAAGTCGAGGTGACCATTCAGAGTCTAAGATGTTTGGGGCCTGTGGGTAATTCCTGTCGACACTGCTACTGTTCATTAGAGTGCATGCCAGAGCACCTGCTGAATGAATTTCAGTGCTACCTGGAGCTCTGACATCTTGGAGTAGAATCATAACAATCACAGGGTAGGGGCATTTTCAGACAAGACCATTGCCATTCTGGTCCTTTTGCACAGTTACTACTATATTCATGGCTAAAGCAGTTTCATGCTTTTACATGAGCTAAACTTTTTTTTTTTTTTTTTTTTTTTTTTTTTTAATGTGGATGTTATGCAATCGGAACACCAATACCTACGGGCGACTCTGATTGCCATTAGTCTGATTGCCATTTTATTGACTTCTGTCTCAGTGAAGCCATCTGGATTGCATTGTACTACTTTTCAGTCAGAAATAGTTTCCCTTCTTTCTAAAGCAATAAAACATTGTGACAGTTATGACATTCTTGGGCATCTTCTTGACTCAAAAGAGACAAATATATAATAAGGCATTTTGTTAGACTTTTTGAATTCAAATCTTCATTTTTTCAGGAAGAATCATACATATATCTATAGCCTAACCATTACATTCTAAATGCGACCCACTTAAGAAGTAATTTTTTAAAAAATCATTATTTAAAGCATGTTTCCTGACATTTTTTCCACCTTCTCTCCCCTTCCGACCGCCAACCCCCCCCTCCTCCACCGCCCCTGCGGAAAATCCCCCTAAACTCTAAGCAAGGTTACAACTGTGTTTCTGGACCACACAAAGTTATCACCTCTGTTTCAGAAACCTGGCATATGCTGTGTCTAGAACCATCTCTGCCGAATGCTGCAAGGGCGCTCTCTTGGATGGGAGTCATAGCTCCAGGAGGCACACGTGAGCAGGGAGGGTCAGTTAGCTCTCTGAGGGATGACAGAGCACTCTCACTTTTGACTTTCTAAAATGAGCGAGTGACATGGTTTCCTTTTACGTGTAAATCGTGTGCAGCACATTCATCACTGACTTCCAGACCTTGCCTGCCCTTGCCATTCGCCTCTGGGGCCTTTGCCTTCCTGCCAGGACAGCTGTTGTGGGCTGAAACCATGATAGCACCACAGGCCAAAAGTCTGTCTACGCTCCCACTCATATGTTCATTCTTTCGTTCACTCATCATCCGTAAGTAGTTACGGCATATCTACTACATGTCAGGCACTGCTCTAAGCAGACACTAGGACAGACAAAAAGCTATATCTTCAAGAGGCTTATGTCCTTTTTTTTTGTTTTAGGTTTATTTATTTATTTTTGAGAGAGAGACAGAGAGACAGAGAGAGAGACAGAGACAGCACACATGCTCTAATGAGCAGCAGAGGGACAGAGAGAGAGGGAGAGAGAGAATCCTAAGCAGGCTCTGCACTGTCAGCACAGAGCCTGACTCGGGGTTCGATCCCACAAACCGTGAGATCCTGACCTGAGCCCAAATCAAGAGACGCTTAACTGACTGAGCCACCCAGGCGCCCCAAGAGGCTTATTATATTCTAAGATATATTTCTGTTAGCCCTGGTGCCCTGCTCAGTTTCTGTGACTACTGATATGGGTCCCTGTGGATGTGGCTGGGGCTCAGTATTTCTTCCAGGCACTTTGCTCCAGCGTCCCTCTTAGAAGTGGCCTCCTCAGCACAGTTCTTCCAATTCGTCACAAGCTGACATTTGCTGCGAGGCATTTGAACAGTATCTAGGGAGGGAGAAATTCCAGCCTGAACTACACTGGACCCCAAGTGAACATCTGCCTCCAAAGATTCAGGTCCTGCAGAAAGGTCTGCATCTTCAGTCCAGACTGTCCCTCCCATCTAGTAAATTTCCTCTCAAGGATTTTCCTGTCCCATTTTAACGATCTGATAGTCATTTTAACTATCTGATTCCTATCAGGCTCCTCACAGCCCTCTTTGCCATCACGCATGTACTAATACGTGATCTAATATAGATCCTTAAAAGAAAGGATCTACATCCCAATTTCTAATCTCACGAAAGTTTTTTCCTACCATCCCTATAGAAATTTGTAGATGCAAATAAAAATGAGAAGGGAATACCGTTCAGCTTCATTAGATTGGGTCCAAGCTCAAACGCCAGTGGATGTTACTTCCTTTTATCTAAATGGCTAAGCCCCAGGTCTTTGTTGAGCTAAAAGAAAAATGCTCTGTTATATATAAAATACAGTAAACACTGTGCTTAAGTTAACTTTAAAAAAGCTATCTGAGGGGTGCCTGGGTGGCTCAATCGGTTAAGCTTCTGACTTTGGCTCAGGTCATGATCTCACACATGGTTCATGGTTTCGAGTCCTACATCCAGCTCTGTGCTGACAGCTCAGAGCCTGGAGCCTGCTTTGGATTCTGTGTCTCCCTCTCTCTCCTACCTCCACCGCTCACACTATGTGTCTCTCTCTCTCTCAAGAATACATAAACATTAAAAAAATTTTTTTTAAGTTATCTGAGTATTTTCTGGCTTTTTAAGTTAAGCTTTTCCCAGTTTTTATTATAAAAGTAATATATAATCACTTTTAAAAAATAAACATAAAAATATAAGCCATATTCTACTACCCTAAAGGTCATGATTAATCATTATATATACCATTAGATATATTATATAATTATAATTTCATTGCATTTCATGCATTTTGACTTCCTATCTCTTAAAAATTAGTTGTCAGTTAAATTTTTAATTATTGCTCCAAAATCATAAGACAGAGTATAAAACAGTTCCCAGTTTTCCCCTACAATAGCATTTCTGAGATTTAATCACTGCTAATAGTGACTCTAGACATTTCTCTGTATACATAAGCTTATATTTTTAATCTTTTTGAATCTATGGGGTTTTCTGTTGTTTGATTCATAAAATGTTACACTTCTTTTTTCCCAACAATTTTTGAGGTGTATTTTACATGTCGTGTAATTCATTCCTTTCAAGTGTACAATTCAATGACTTTTTGTACATTTATTTTACTATTTTACATATGTGACCATTACCATATATCAGTTTAGAACGTTTTCGCCACTTGGTAAGATCCCTCATGCATGTTCATTGTCAACCCCCATTCCCCTGAGTTCCACCTGGGCAACTACTAATCTACGTTCTGTCCTTAGAGCTGTTTGCCTTCTCTGGACATTTCATATAAATGGAATCACGCACTATGTGGTCTCTTCTATTTTCTTTCACTCACTATATATATATATATATATATATATATATATATGTGTGTGTGTGTGTGTGTTTTAGAAAGTGGAGAAAAACACTTATGGATTCTTTAATGAGTTTTATCTGAAAATGCTCTCTCATAACTAAAAAATACAAAAGAAGTTTTATATACTGCTAATGTTAGGGCAAGAACTAACACCAATTATCGGCCATCGGGAATCCATGAAGATACCTAATTTTTTGACATTCTACTCTTCCCCCTAGTGGCCAAGATGAAAAAAGGATATTGTGTTAGTCGGAACACATCCTCGATTCTTCAGATGCTCCTAAGTGAGAGGCATTACATTTGGGGATTTCATGTAAGAAATATTATTTTTTTGTTTATTGGAGGTCTTTTATAAAGCAAATTTCTTAAGAGACATAATTTTTCATTCTCTGCAGCTTTTCCCACCATCAGGTCTACCAGCTTCCCTATGTGGAGGGATTTACTATTGCTATTAAGAGCTCAAAGTGTGGAGCCCAATAGCACAAGCTCAAATCTCAGCCCTTCCACTTGGTAGTCATGGGATCTGGGGGCAAGTTACCCACCCAGTGGCTGAGTTTCTTCTGTAAGATGAGGATGATAATAATATTTGTCTCAGTTGTTGTAAGGATTAAGTGAATTAAGATCATAGAACTCCTTTAAACAGTCCTGGGATATAGTAGGAGTTGAATACATCTTGAGTATCTCCTTTCCAATATTTTCTGCCTTCTTTCCTACTAAAATAAGTACCCACACCAGCCCTCCCCATGTTCTGCTGTTATCCCCACCTTTCTTCCCAAAGATTCTGCCTTGTTAATTTCTTCGTCTTTCACCTCTGGTAGCTTTCTCTTCTTTACCATCATCCTACTTCCTTTCATCTCCATGATTGCCTCTCTAGTTAAAGACACCATGGTGCACTGGTCCTGAGGGAGACTTGTGCTGCAGCTTTCTGATCAGCCGCCCCACTTCTCCCTCTGCAGCGTACTGTCATCACTCAGCAACCAGAATTTATTTATTTAATGTTTTGTGGGAGTGGGCAATCTGAATGCTGTATGCGATGGGTGCTGAAAGACTTTCTACTCAAAAATAGCTCCCCTGCAGGCAACTACTTGATGCTCCATAGTCCTTGCTTTTCCAGATTCAACCCTATAACTACGGACTTCCCAGTTTTGGAGATAGTTTTGACCAAGGCAGGCAATATATATCTAGAGCTCCTTTTCACCTACAGGTGGTCTGGGCTTAATTCTGTTATCAGCCCTACGCTTCTGCCACTTCCACACTTCTGGGTGAATTCTAGTGCTCTACTATCTACATTCTAAGCTGCTCCTTTCCCAATCACTCGCTGTGCCTGCCTAGGATACATGTGCCTAATCTTCTGCTACAGTATCTGCTTTAGACACTGAGATCCTCTGTCAGAAGTAGAATTTTTCCTTAATACTAACCGACTGGATTGGGACACTACTTTGCTTAGGTCTTGCCATTTTTCTTTTCAAGGGGTTGAGCTGGGCCTCTGTTCCCTATAGCTTATCTCGGGTCCTGCTGGAGTCTAGATGGACCACCAACACTACCACTCACCTCACTGAATAACAGCTCCCCACCAAGAGACTCCTGCCCCAGACATACCCCACCTGCCAGGATAGAATTCCTTTGATATTGGGGGGAGGGTTGGTTAAGTCCCCTCAATTCTGATGTGTATGATTGGCCAAGTTCCAGGTAGCAGATTTTGTTTCTTTTGCCACAAAAGCAAGGAGTAAGTCTGTTCTCTCAGAGCTGTCAGTCCAAAAGCACCCCTTGTGATAAACTGACAGAGACAGGCTTCATCCCTCCATAACTTACCCCAACAGAGCTATAGGTTTCCTAGGCCATCATGGAAGTAGGGAAGGAATGCAAGCGTAGGCCCACGTGCCATATGTTGACATATGTATAGATTATAAATCCAGCAGAAAAACTGTTTAATAAAATCTATTTTATCCTTCTGCCTTGAAAAATATCCTTTCAGACTGAGTGATAAAATAGGTGTAAAACTACGTTTTGTTTTTTTTTTTAAGATTTTATTTTTAAATCATCTCTACACCCAGTGTGGGGCTTGAACTCATAATCCCGAGATCAAAAGTTGCATGTTCTACCCACCGAGCCAGCCAGGTGGCCCTGTGATTTTTAATATGGCTAAAATTAGACAAAATATTTTTTTTTAATTTTTTTTTTTAACGTTTTATTTATTTTTGAGACAGGGAGAGACAGAGCATGAACGGGGGAGGGTCAGAGAGAGAGGGAGACACAGAATCTGAAAGAGGCTCCAGGCTCTGAGCTGTCAGCACAGAGCCCGACGCGGGACTCGAACTCACGACCGAGAGATCATGACCTGAGCCAAAGTCGGACGCTTAACCGACGGAGCCACCCAGGCGCCCCATAGACAAAATATTAAAGGTGAGTGAATTTAATTATTATTGCACATCTGGGTGCTTTTTTTTTTTCCTCTTTGGACTTTCTTTTATTATGCTAAAACAGTGGTGCTTTTGGATTTACATTATTGTACTCTCCAATACAGCAAGTACGGGGCACATTAAAGTATGCAGTATACCATCTTCATACATGTACAGCATTTTATACTGTGAGTATAAAATAAAGGCAATCGTAATTCATAAATTTTTATATATTTATTTCTCCGCTCTTCATTTCAGCAAATCACTAATTAGTACTGTCGTAATCAAGATTTTCACAAAATTTGTGATCATAATAGCTCTGATCTAAAAGATTAAAAAATGAAATGTAACTGCATTCACAATATACAAAATTTGAGTGTTTCAATAAAAAATTGTGAAGTAAAATAAATGCAAAAATCAAATTTAATTATTTATTTATATATTCCCCCAAAGTGTTTTTTCTTGTAAAATATCTTAAATTATCTATTAAGGCAGAAAAACAAAACACAAATTATAATGAATGAATATTACATTTGAAAATTTAAATCATTTTTATAAGCTAAAGTGTTTATTTTACCTAAAAAAATTAATTCAGTGGTATTAAATATTTCTATGAAAATAAAACAATAGTAGTCCCCTCTTACCCATGGGGGATATGTTCCAAGACCCCCAAGCAGATGTCTGAAACCACGGGTAGTCCCAAACCCTATTTATACTATGTTTTTTCCTTTCTATACATACTTATGATAAAGTTTAATTTATCAATTAAGCACAGTAAGAGATTAACAACAATAATAATAAAACTGAACAATGATAACAACATGCTGTAATAAAAGTTATGAGAATGTGGTCTCTCTCTGAAAATATTTAATTGTACTGCACTCACCCTTCTTCTTGTGATGACGTGAGATGATTAAATGCCTACGTGATGAGATGAAGTGAGGTACACGACAGGGACACTGTGACGTAGCATTAGGCAACTATTGGCCTTCTGAGGATATATCGGGAGGATCTTCTACTTCCAGACCATAGTTAACCACAGGTAACAAATCAGGGAAAGTGAAATAGTGAGTAATGGAGGGTTACTGTATTCATATTTTTTAAAAAGTTTATTTATTTATTTTGAGAGAGAGAGCACGCCAGAGGGGAAAGAGAGAATCCCAAGCAGGCTCTGTGCTGTCAGCGCAGAGCCTGATGCAGGGCTTAGTCTCAAGAACCATGAGATGATGACCTGAACCGAAATTGAGAGTCAGATGTTGAACCGACTGAGCCACCCAGGTTCCCCTTACGGTTAAACATCTATCTCTCCATATAAAAAATTGGTGTCATGCTTGACATATGTATCTAAACCTATGAAGTAGTCAGGCTGTAAGATAGCTTCCAGGCTGTAAGATAGCCTCATCTCCCGGCATTCATACCATTTTGCAGTCTATTTCCACATTGAATAAGGGTTCGTCTATATGACCAATAGGATGTGATTGAAAAGATGCTGTATCTTTTCACACAATCTGCTTTGCTTTTCCGTGTAAAAGTTGCCCAGCACTGCCTGTGATGAGATAGGTAAGTTCAATTCCAGGATGACGTATTAGGTAACTCCTTGGCTGACACGCCTCAGCCATTTCTTTCAAATGCTTTTAATGGCAATAAAGGTGATATTTTTGCTCTCCTTCAGCTTTACTCTTTCATCTCTCTCCCAGTGGCCTCCACATTTGAGCAGGGAACAGAGGTATCATTCATTGGGCCCTCTAAATTCTGACATGCCGGGTGGATGAGGTTCACACAAGAGTACAGTCTGGGAATTGTGTTCCTCTACGTAGCGTTTGCCCAAATGTAGGCACAACTTTCATCTAATTCTTCATAGCACAACTTAAGCTTTTACTGGAGGCACCTGGAGGGAGTGCAACACAGAAAATAACTCAGAATTACAGCTCGGTCCCAGATCTGCCCTGGGGTCCCTGGCTACATTAGCTCTCTGTTTGGTTCCCACACTATTGTAATTAATCTGGGATAGCTTGCTCTGTCCTCACCAAACCTGCTTAAACCACTGTGATCTCCACATCTCAGCCTCAGAATCCAGGCCCAACAATCCCCAACCCCTGCTAAGTCCCAAAGAGAAGAGGAAGACCATCTCTCCTCTGAGCCACAGCCCATCTCTCTAAATCCTCACCTTTTTTTCTGTCCCTGAACCAACTTTTTCCCAAGCTTAGTGACAGCACGAACATAGTTTTCTTTCAGAGAAAAATTCATCCCATGTAGAGGTGTGAATTCTGACCTTTGGTTTTTACAGTGCAGCACAAAAGTACATTTTCTCAAAATCTGGCTTATATAGTGGTAAATAATATTATGGGTGGTAAACCAATTGATCACACAGTTCACAGTGCGCTGTATCAAGCCTAGGCTACTTCTTTCCGCAGCCTTTCCTTCTGCCTGAAGAGAAGATAAGACCTGACTATCTTTTCTGCACTCATCCGCCTCTGAATTCTGCATCTCCCAGCAGCTACTCCAAAACAACACGCAGGACTCCTCGGAAGCATGGGAGAATTCGGTTGCCGAATCTTCTGAGAAAATTTAGCGGACAATTAGTGAATTGTGGCCTTGTGAGTAGGGTCCCCTGGGAAGCAGATAATGAGACTGAGATCTATTGGTGAGTAAAGATAAAGGGGGGAGGATGCAGGATAGGCGGAGAGAGCCTTAGGCCTAAGAAGATCTGATCAAGTCTCAGCCGACCCTCCCAGAGCCAACCGCTTGTGAGGAGTCCAGCTTTGGGCAGAAATGATCAGTCCTAGTGACATTGCCATATGCACCCATTGGCTGGGGCTGCCTAGGAAGCGTGTGGCTAGGTGAAAAATTCCCTGAGGCTGAACAGCAAGTTCTTCCTTGAAAGGAGATCCAAGCATGGAGCCTCTTTGGCTTCTACAGCAGGGAACCTTCTGTTTGTCAGCTGATTTTCCATCCCAGTACAGGACCAAGTGAACCCTTGAAAATGTTTTTGCTTATCACTTTAGCAAGATCATTATCTAACTATTCTCTTTCTCTTTTACTTCTTTCCATCACTCCTTCCAGCACCCCATCCCAAGCCGTTGTTTCTTGCTAGGACTATTACAATCTCTACTGGTCTGCCCATATTTCCATACCCACTCCTGTGCCTTCCAGACTGCTTTTCCCAATGCAGTCAGAGTTGTTTTTCAAATGCAAGTCTAATTAAACGCCAACTAGCTTAGCATTACTCTTTTTTTTTTTTTTTTTTTTTTTTTGCACAAGTGACAACCTGGACTTTTTTTAAGTTTATTTATTTTGAGAGAGAGAGAAAGAGAGAGAGAGAATGTGCGAATGGGGGAGGGGCAAAGAGACGAAGACAGAGAGAATCTCAAGCAGACTCTGAACTATCAAAGTGGAGCTCAACGGCCAGCGGAGGTGGGGGGGGGGGTCAAACCCGCAAACCGTGAGGTCATGACCTGAGCCAAAATCAAGAGTCAAACTCTCAACAGACTGAGCCACCCAGGCATCCCTAGCTTAGCATTTACTCTTAAATGCCATCTTCAAGTTCCTGAGGGTCACCCCATCTATCTCTTCAGCCTAACTTTATACCTTTTGTTCACTGTGCTTTCTATTCCTAGAAGGGGTGCCTGTGTGGCTCAGTTGGTTATTAAGCATCTGACTTTGGCTCAGGTCATGATCTCATGGTTTGTGAGTTTGAGCCTCACATCAGGGTCTGCACTGAGAGTGCAGTGCCTGCTTGGGATTCTCTCTCTCTCCCTCTCTCTCTATGCCCTTTCCCTACTGGCAATTTTTCTCTCTCTCTCTCAAAATAAATACATAAACTTAAACAAAAATGTGTCTTGCTTTTTTTCTTTCACAAGGCTTTTGTCTGTGCAAATCCCTCTGCCTGGGATGCATCTTTTTTTTTATGTCAGAAATACAGCATGATGCAGTTTGGTATTTATTTTTTTCCCGATTCAACATACTCTAAATGTCTTTATTTTATTTTATTTAAAATTTTTTTTTAATGTTTATTCATTTTTGAGAGAGACAGCGTGTGAGCGGGGAAGGGGCAGAGAGAGGGAGGCACAGAATCAGAAGCAGGCTCTAGGCTCTGAGCTGTCAGCACAGAGCCCAACGTGGGGCTTGAACTCACAAATTGTGAGACCATGACCTGAGCCAAAGCCAGATGCTCAACCGACTGAGCCATTCAGGTGCCCCTAAATGTCTTTTTTTTTAATTGAGCAAAATGCAGGTAAAATACAGTGTTTTTATGAAAATAAAATTAAATATATAGAGAGAGTATAAATAGGCACGTAAAGAATGAAGAAGGATGTTACCACACAAGTTGAATACAATTATTGCTTTTGAAGAGATACTATATTAATTATTTTAAATTATTTTGCAGACTACGCTAAAGAATAAGTTTGCACCCATCACCCTAGTGGAACCATGAAAGAATTGGGTGATGTTCTGTGAAAAAAAAAAAAGCAGAATACAAATTGATACATCTAGAACTTCCATTTCTGGCTGTACAGTCAACCAGATAACCTGAAAAACTTCTTGCCATAGAATATCTAGACATATTGGGTAACATATAATAAATGATCTTTCTGTGAGAGAGAGAGAGAGAATGTGAGCAGGGGTCTGGGGCAGAGGGTGAGAATTTTTTTTTTTTAAGTTTATTTATTTACTTTGAGAGAGAGAGAGAGAGAGAGCGTGTGCACCCACACACGGGAGGGGCAGAGAAAGAGGGAGAAAGAGAATCCCAAGCCAGCTCCACAGTGTCAGCACAGAGCTCAACGTAGGGCTCGAACTCACAAACCAGGAGATCATGACCTGAGCTGAAACCAAGAGTCATATGCTTAGCTGACTGAGCCACCCAGGCGCCCGAAATAGAAAGAATCCTAAGCAGGCTCCACCCTCAGAGCAGAGCCCCACATAGGGCTCCATCCCACCACCCTGGGATCATGACCTGAGCCAAAATTGAGTCGGACGCTCAACTAACTGAGCCACCCAGGCATCCCTACATGTTCTTTTAAATGCATAGCTGAGCTTGTATACAAGTAAGAAATATCTCTAAGGGAAAGAGAGAGAGAGGGAGAACTGGAAGGGGGAGAGAGAAGAGGTTAGTGATTGCTAAAAATAGGTGAGGTGTTTACAGGTGTTCTTCAAATGATTTTTTTTCACTCTTCTGTGTGTTTGAAATTTTTCAAGTTAAAAAATGTAAAGTAAGACAATAGCAAAAATAACAAATAATACCCCAAATTCTGAACACAATATTACATGGGACAAGAGAGAGAATGAGGGGTGGTCAAAATTAAAGCACTTCAAGCTCCTTGTATTCTCTAGGAGGGTAGAGACAACTACTTTCTATAGATGTAAATAGAGAATAGAGAAGTGTATATTTTCAATTTCTTCTAACCATGACTTCATAATCTTTAATATGTTTCTTATCCCAAAGACATCAGACAAGCTCATTTAAATATTTTTAAAGGTAGTGAAATATATGTACAAGAACATTGATCTCAACATTGTTTATTTTTTTCTTGTTTTTTGAAGTTTACTTATTTTTGAGGGGGGGGGGCATGGGCACGAGGGAGGGGCAGAGAAAGAGAGACGGAGATAATCCTAAACAGGGTCCACACTGCCAGTGCAGAGCTTGACTGGGGGCTCGATCCCATGAACCATGAGATCATGACCTGAACTGAAATCAAGAGTTGGACGTTTGACTGAACCACCCAGGCACCCCTCTTTTTGTTTTCATTTTTATTTTTTAGAAACAAAGAATCAGGCTTTATTTTTGTTATGGTAGCTTCACAAATTGGAAATGACCGACTTGAGAATAGACTAAGTGGACTATGATATATATATATGTTCAGAGTAATAGTCTGCAATCACAAATAATGATGATGTTACTCCACATTTACTGACTTGAAAAGATTTCATGCTTATGGTTGAATAAAATAGGTCACAGAATACATGTACGAGCTTACTTACGTAAAATTATTTTATATATATCTATAATTATTGTTAGGGTCGGGCGTAAGGCAGGGTAAAGATAGGAGTCAGAGGCTAAAAAATTTTAGCAGTCAAAGGCTTTATTTGGGAACTAAGGTCTTGGGCGAGGTTCCATGACTCAGGGGGGAGAGAGAGAGAGGAGTCAGGGAAGTCGCACCCAGGTGTGGTGGGGTGGGGTTTTTAAGCTGCAGCTGTTCCAGGTTTAGGTCCCGGCGGGCCTTTTTCGCATCAGGTCGTGCTGTCGCTCGGTGATTGGTTGACCTCTACTAGGGGCTTTTCCGTTGGGTTGCGCTGGCAAGATGGCCGTCCCCTCTACTGTGGTTCCAAGGACATCCTAACAATTATGACATTGGTAGTCTCCATAAATTTCTACATGATTTTCTTACTTTGTAATTTACACTTTCCCGTGTTTGGATATGTTAAAATGGGCATGCATTATTAAGAAAAGAAAAGAGGTAAAGGTGTACTTAAATGTAAATGATAAAAT
Source organism: Panthera tigris (assembly GCF_018350195.1). Taxonomy (NCBI): domain Eukaryota; kingdom Metazoa; phylum Chordata; class Mammalia; order Carnivora; family Felidae; genus Panthera; species Panthera tigris. Next base: position 86,413,940 of record NC_056663.1, read on the forward strand.
CAGTTCCAAGTACTTTTGCTCTTCCGTTTCCACCTGGGCTCTGTCCATTAGGAAAGAAGTCTGAAATCATTGTATCCAGGCGTGAGGAGAAGTGAGCGAAAACTAGAGCACAGCTCCACTTCCTCCTCTCTTACCTGCTTTCTGCAGTCTGTTAGAGGACTTCAGTATACACAGAAAAGTCTCTTGTGCTGTCTGGAAGGTAGGGATAGATACCCCACTCCTGACGGGCAAGGAGGTCTACACGGGGGGGGGGGGGGGGGGTCATCATTTCCCTGATCAATTTGAATGAAAACAGGACTCTTGAAGGCTCAGCTGCCACTAGGGATTAGAAAAGCAGCTGTGATCAAATATGTACCCTAAGGCTGTGGAACTCAATATCAAAGAATTCTTCTCAATCCCTTCGCTCAGGATGACCCCTCCCTTCACATTCTTTCAATATTTCACCCAAATCATCTACCGGAATACTTTTTAGTTCCTTCTCAGCAATTCATTCCCATCTTTTCTAGAGCTTACACCTAGGCACTGCTTCCATTAGGGTTTTAGCAAAGTATGTAAGTGCACATGTGAGCTTTCTCTCAGTTTTGAGGTATGGGTGCTTCCTAGGCTCAAGGATGCATCAAGGTTTGTTGTGGGTGTTATGGAGCCCGCAGCAAGAAAATGAACCTGAGTCTATGAAGCATTTAATAATGAAATATACATCCTGACCTAAGCCCCTTAGTCGAACCTATTTGGGTATTGATGAATGTTCGTCCAACTCTGAAGGTCCAAAAGTTCCATTTTCAAAATAGTCGGGGTTTGTAAATGTAAAACTCTTGGGCAGAATGTAGGGTAGGCATTCGTCAGCACAGAGAACGGAGGTATAAATTTGTGCAATCTATCTGAAAGATAAGTCAACAAAAGGTATTGCTACAGACTGAATTGTGTCCCCCCCCCCAAATTTATACATTAAAGCCCTAACCCCAATCTGGCTATACTTGGAGATAGGACCTTTAGGGAAGTAACTAAAGTTAAATGAGGTCATAAGGGTGGGGTCCTAATCCCTCCCACAAAGCTAGTTTCCTTATAAGAAGAGGAAGAGACACCAGAACTCTCCCTCTCTCTCCACATGAGCACAAAGGAAAGGCCATGTGAGGAGACAGGTAGAAGGTGGCTATTTACAAGCCAGGAAGTGACCTTTCATCAGAAAGCAAATTTGCTTGCATTTTGATTATGGACTTCAAACCTCCAGAATGTTCTGTTGTTTAAGCCACTCAGTCTATACTATTTAGTTATGGGGGCGTGAACAGACTAAACAGATACCAAAACTTTAAAGAAGTTTATTGTACTGCATAATCACATTTATCATTTTAACCATTTTTAGGTGTATAATTTACTGGCATGAAGGTACATTCACTATGTTGTGCAATTGAGATTGCAAATAAGAGAAATTTATTTTTATTTTTATTTTTTTTTCAACGTTTTTAATTTATTTTTGGGACAGAGAGAGACAGAGCATGAACGGGGGAGGGGCAGAGAGAGAGAGGGAGACACAGAATCGGAAACAGGCTCCAGGCTCCGAGCCATTAGCCCAGAGCCTGACGCGGGGCTCAAACTCACGGACAGCGAGATCGTGACCTGGCTGAAGTCGGATGCTTAACCGACTGCGCCACCCAGGCGCCCCGAGAAATTTATTTTTTAAACAGTATGTTAGTTACATTTTCAACAAATATGCTCAATATGTTGTTTTCAACTTTTAGGCACTTTTCAAGTACATTTAAAGCAATGGATCCAAATGCCAATGTGAACAAACTAAATATGCTGTTTTACCTATGTTTCCAAGGCTGTGGACACTATACTGCCAGAGGCAGGCAGATGGGTAGACAGGGGTAAACAGAAGTTTTGTAGTCTTGGCTCAAACCCTACTGAATATTTGACCTTGGGCACATTAGTTAACCACTTTACTATTCTATTATTGTTTGACTAGTCTTTCTTCCTACATCCCAATGACCTCCAGAGAGGTTTAGTCTCTTCTCTGCCCCAGTAAATATAGCTTTAGAAGTGGTTGCAACGAACTCGCCTACACGGTAAAATTTGAAGGACTGTCCATCTGAATCATCTTCCCTGATGGCCTGCTGTGTTACTTCAAATTCCAATTTGACACTACTGCTTTGCAGAGCTGGCCTCAGGAGGGCAACCCATGCAGATACAGAGGTCCTCACACTTAGAAGGGCCCTATGCTTGGTTTAATGTTCTGCTGTTGCTGGCTTGAAATTCTTAATACTTTTCGAACAAGAAGCCCTGTTTTCATTTTGCACTGGGCCCCATAAATTATGTAGCAAGTTAATGCGGTCCTGCTCCTTTGGGTGAAAGCATTGTCCGGAGAAGGGCCTTATTTTATGAGCAAATAATTTACTTGAAAAGCATGCCATATTAACACCAGTGAACGCCATTTGTTCATATTAATTAATGTGTTAATTAACTGATTAAAGAGAGCCGATATCTGAAGAAACACCGACCCTCAAAGTTTTGATGTGAAGAAACAGCTTGAGTAGGTCTGGAGCATGAATACTGCCTGCACAGGGTACCCTCAGGGCCTTTGAGAGGGTGAGTGACGGGGAAATGAAGGCACCAGACACTAGAGGACCTGATGTTTTTTTTCTTTTTTTTTGGAATGACAATACAAATAAATGAGTGAATAAATGAATAAATGGATGAATGAGCTCTGAGGGAAAGAATGGAGGAGACATATAACTGAAGTCCATGTATATACATACACATATATATTCTATAAGGCGTAGACTTACACACTTGGGCCTCCACCCTAGAGGAGGAGACTGAATGTTGCTTCCTATCTGAGCTAGTGTGCCTTGGGGTCCACGCTGAGGTGAAACTAAGCCTGCCTTCCCAGTCACAGAGAACTGGTTTGAGGAAGCCGAAGGCAACAACAGAAGGCCTGACGTGGACTAGCTGCCCCTCAGGGTGTCTGGCTAGCACTTTGCCCCAGGATAATGCTCCACAATAAAGGGCGATAAACTGTCTCAAATAAAATATCTCTTTGGAAAACATAAATGCCAGATACACCGAACAGAAGGTAAATCATTTTACCACGATCGCTGCTGTGAATAAATGTCCTGGTTCCTGTAGTTTCTTTCACACAGTCTACTGAAGTATGAGCAACCGGATGAGGCAATTTTTAGAACTAATTTTCTTTCCTGGAGCCCCAGGTTCCTACCCATCCTATCATTGAAATTGGTGTGTGTGTATATATGTGTGTGTGTGTTCCTTTGATCTTAAACAAGCTAATTCAGAACCTAATATTAATATGACAAAAATATTACGCAGACCAAGTGAAAACAACCCGAATGTCCACCAACTGATGAATGAATAAACAAAATGTGGCCCATACACAGAGTAGAATATTATTCAACCTTAAAAGGAAAGGAAACCTTGTCACATGATACAACACAGATGAAACATAAGGACATTATGTTAAATGAAATAAGCTAGTCACAAAAAGACCAATACTGTATGATTTTGCTTTTATGAAGTATTTAGAGTAGCAAAATCCATAGAAACAGAGTAGAGTGGTGGTTGTCAGGGGCTGGGGAAAAACAGGGGGTTGTTTAATGGATATAGATTTTCAGTTTTGCATGTTGAAAAATTCTGGAGATCTGTGCCTAACAATGTGAATGTACTTACTGCTACTGAACTGTACGCTTAAAAATAGTTAAGATGATAAATTTACAAAAATTTTTAAGAATGTTTATTTACTTTTAGGAGAGAGACAGAATGTGGGCTGGGGAAGGGCAGAGAGAGAGGGAGACACAGAATCCAAAGCAGGTTCCAGGCTCCGAGCTGACAGCACAGAGCCGATTGTGGAGCTCGAACCCACAGACTGCGAGATCATGACTCGAGCCGAAGTCGGATGCTTAACCGACTGAGCCACCCAGGCACCCCAAGGTGGTAAATTTTATATTTTGTGTTTATTACTACAATTTTAAAAATTAAAAATTGTATTAAGAAAAATCTTACAGGGCCGCCTGGGTGGCTCAGTCAGTTAAACCTCTGACTCTTGGTTTCTGCTCAGGTCATAATCTCACGGTTCGTGAGTTTGAGCCCTGCATGGGCTCTGCTCTAACAGCACGGAGCCTGACTGAGATTCTCTTTGTTTCTCTCTCTCTGCCCCTCTGCTCTCCTCTCTCTGTCTCTCAAGATAAATAAACTTAAAAAAAGAAAAGAAAAAGAAAGAAAAATCTTACATACACCACTCAGATCCGGGGACCATGTGATTCACTATCACTGAAAATTTTCTCCTTACACATCTCAGTCATGATGGTTGATAAGGTCTCTCCAAGCCACTTAGGACAGTTATATTGCTGCTAAACTTTTATAACAACAGAACCCTTTTACTAAACAAAACAACAAATTGGGTTCCCAAATGGTTTCATTTTTTAATATATTTTTTATTTTTATTTTAATATTATTTTTTAATATAATTTATTGTCAAATCAGCTAACATACAGCATGTATTGTGTGCTTTTGGTTTTGGGGGTAGATTCCCGTGGTTCATCACTACATACAACACCCAGTGCTCATCTCAACAAGTGCCCTCCTCAATGCCGATCACCCATTTTCCCCTTTCTCCTACCCCCCACCTCCAACAACCCTCAGTTTGTTCTCTGTATTTAAGAGCCAAATGGTTTCATTTTCAAATCCAAAAGGGATTATCTAATTTTAATTTGGTTAGCCACATCTTTGGTTTTATAGGTTAAAAAAATTTTTATACGTTAGGTCATTTGATCCTTGCAAGAACACAGATGAGAAAACTAAGACGTAGAAGAGTATTATGTGACTGTTCATGAATCACACATCCAGTTAGCAGCAGATATGAGTATTGAAACTTAGATTTAAGAAAAAAAAAAAAAAGAAACTTGGATAGATCCCCTAACTCCCAGGAGAGAGCTCTACCACTGTGAAAGTGATAAATATAGCACATACAGGTTAACATTCATTTTAGCAACCTTAAAGTTTATATTTTGGCAAAAATCACAGTTTCATGAGGAAGCAAATTTATTTCATAACCATGAGAATCATACCTCTGAGAATTATCACTTTTTTGGACCATGAGATATAACCAAGACATGTGGTTCCATGCCTAGCAATATGATTTAATTGGGGTCAAGGTCAAGGTCACTTTTCAAATGCAAACCTTCGTAAAATGATGGCTAGTTTACTCTTACTTCTTGTAGTGCAGAACGTGTAGTTCTGGAAGTCTGGGTCACCAGGGACAGGAACGAAGTCAAGGGTCATGCTGGGGAAAGAATCCTGGGAGGCCATTCAGAGTGTGGCCTCTATGGTACTTCTGTTTTCTACCCTATGATTGTCTCTGTCCCAAATGCTTCTAAAGTGGTATTTTCCCCATTGTCATCAGTTATAATCTGATTAGAATGGAGAATGTTATCCTCTGTCCCCTTCTGGCTCTCCAGCAGGTAAAGGAGAAGGCCATGGCGCTGTTATCAAGGACATGGAACAACTTTAAACAAACATTCTCTTTTGTCAAGACAATTTAAAAACATTTCAACACTAGTGTAATGAAATAGGTAATAAGCCCTAACAAGAAAGCAAGTAAACTTGGTTTTGTTGATTTATAAAAGCGTGTTGATATTCACTAAATTAGAAATACGTCGTATCCAAAAGTATTAGGCATAGTTTTGGAAAAGGAAAGTGAGACAAATCTAATTTTCAGGTATATTGTTCTTGAATCCCTTTGTTGTGCCCACATTTCTCAGAAGCTGCCATTTACACAATTTTCAAGCTGCATACAAACCTACTAGGTTTGTTCACAACAGTTCCAGTCTTTTTCAGGCTGGTTGAGCACAGGGCAAATTGCCTGGATGCGCACTGAAAGTTTTAAACAGAAGAGGGCACTAAGTCTGAGAGCTTCAAACACCATCTCTACAGGGAAGGGGGGGGTGTGGCACAGTAAGGGGAGGAGGAGGGAAAAAAATTGAAGAAGAGGGATGGAGAGACACTTGACTGGTGGGGATTCATAATCAAACCCCACTGCCGCTGCAGGTCAGGAAGGAAATGAATATTCGTGAGAGTTCTCTTTCATGCTAGAAAGCACCTGGGATTTGGTGCAAGGCATCAGGTTTGAGATTTTGTGAGTGATGCTCTGAAGAAGAGGTTGACTGGAGAGGACTGACTGAGGTAGACTGCACATTGAATCTGAATGCTACCCGTAAACAAAGGAAACAAGTAAGGGAAAAGATCCTGCCCGTGTGTTCAGTTTCTAAATATATGGACAAAGACTAGACTATGATGAAACAAATTGTTTTGGTGTTACTGCCACCTTGTTCTATTTCAATTTCTTTTTTTTTTTTTTTTAACATGGAAGTCTTTTAGTAAATTCGGTAAAATTCTGTTCTAGAAGGAAAAATACTATAGTTTACTGTTTATATCCATATTTTGGGTAGATTGTTAGAGCATTTAGCTTTTTTGGTTAAACCTACAAAGTAAAACTTTGTAAAATGGTGGCTTTGAACAGATTTTAGCCTCATATAATTCAGAACAAATATTTTGGTATCCCATTGTAAGAATAATGTCTTGATTTTTATGTTGGGCTTTTCCTTTTCTGGGAGAACTGCCCACACTGTTCCTCACCTCCCTTTCCCCAGGATGTGCAGACAAGAGCTCAGCTCTTCCTGCTGTCAGAAAATCTGTGCAGAGCAGCACTGCTTATTGAAAATGGAGTGCCAGCTCTGTGTATAATTTTCAATGCTTTAGTATCCACATTTTTAAAAAGTAAAAAAAGGTGAAATTAACTTTAACATGCTTATTTAACTTAATATATCTAAAATATTATCATCAACATGTTATCAATAAAGATGTTATTACTGAGCTATTTTACCTTTTTTTTTTTTTTGTACCAAATCTTTGAAATCTAGAGTATTTTACACTTATACTACAGGTCAATTTGGACAAGCCACAACAAGTGCTCAAAAGCCACACATGGCTAGTGACTACTGTATTGGACAGCACAGGTCTGAAACATATTAACTTTTGGTCATGAAAACTACGCAAATAATCAGTTAGTTACCAAGTTCAATAATGTATTGAAGATGCACTGCCATCTATAAGTCTAATTCTACCTTAACTTTTTCTCAATTGTTTTTATCGTAGTAAAATACATACAGTGTAAAATTAATCATCTTAACCATTTAAAAATGTACAGTCTACCTTAACTTTTATTAAAAATATTTTTAATGTTTATCTTTTAGAGAGGGAGAGAGAGAGAGAGAGAGAGAGCAAGCAGGGGAGGGGCAGACAGAGAGGGAGACACAGAATCCGAAGCAGCTCTGGGTTCTCAGCTGTCAGCACGGAGCCCCACAACCCCACATGGGGCTCAAACCCATAACTGTGAGATCATGACCTGAGCTGAAGTCAGACACTTAACCGACTGAGCCACCCAGAAACCCCCAGTCTACTTTAATTTTTAAAATAATTTATTAAAGTTACTGAAATATTGAGGGCTTCCTGGCTGGCTCAGTGGGTAGAGCATGCTATTCTATTCTTTTCACTTAGAATGTTTACATAATTTTTTTTCCTATGGATATAAGAAGAGAGTTTCAATATGAAAGCAACTTTTTTTTCATTTTCAACAAAATTAATTAAGTTTTGAAATGTATTTGGGGAGTCATTTCCCTACCATCTGAGAGTCTCATAGACACAAAACTCAAAAATACTACGGGAAAAGTCTAAGAAAAGTCTAATAGGTACTGCTCTATACCTAAAAACAGAAGTTAAGGGGCAGCCTGGCTGACTCAGTCAATGGAGCATTTGACTCTTCATCTCGGGGTTGTGGAATTTGAGCCCCATGTTGAGAGTAGAAATTACTTAAAAATAAAATCTTACAAAAAACCCCCCCACAAAATTTAAGGATAAAATGTATAAGTGGTTTATATTAATTTTGTAAATATTGAAATAACAGTTATATTGATGATGCTATTATGGATTTTACATATCTCCATAAAGATCGACATAATGCTGAATTTTTTTTAACCTGACATAGGTTTCTCTATTCTTCTCTTCTTAAGTAAATAAATACAAGTGGATGTAGAATATTCAAGATAAAAAAAATTAACTCAAATAATACAGTAAACACATTTCTTTGTAAATTCCACTGTATGTTTTATTTAAACTACAAGTTTACATTCAGAATTGACAGAATTGTATGTGAATGATGTGGTATTAACTCTTATTTGAAAAACTTAACTTTTATGTTTTCTCAGTTGTGTGAACTGAACTGTCATAAAACTTTTATTTTTGAACCATCTATAATAATTTCTGCCATTTCATGATGCTCTGTGTAGATGACTATGTTTTTATGAATCCATTGAACCTAGAACTCTGAAGTAAAATAAGGAATTGTTTAGCATGCTTGGTTCCTGAGGATACTTTGGTAGTTGGCTGTCCCCCACCACTCTGCCCTCTCCACCCCAATCCTGCAGTTAGGGCACACCTAAAAGCCAAGTTCAGTATCAGACTTCGCCCATAGTTACCCCACAGCAGAGATAAATGGGTTAAGTATGGTCCAGCACTACATCAGCTGGCTTCAAATGGACCCACTGAACTTAAATCTAGATACTAAAAGGGTCAGTCCGGAACCAGATAATTAAATTTTTTTTTTTTTTAACATTTATTTATTTTTGAGACAGAGAGAGACAGAGCATGAATGGGGAAGGATCAGAGAGAGAGGGAGACACAGAATCCGAAACAGGCTCCAGGCTCTGAGCTGTCAGCACAGAGCCCGACATGGGGCTCGAACTCACGGACCGCGAGATCATGACCTGAGCCGAAGTCGGCCGCTTAACCAACTGAGCCACCCAGGCGCCCCTGGAACCAGATAATTTACTGTACTGTTCATTTGCTTGTCTCTGATGCCATATCAACATCTCTTTTTCTCCCAAGATGTTCTTTAGGTACTGGCCATTTCATGGATTTACTTTCTTGGTCAATATTCATACTTACTAATATATTGTGACTTCATAAAAATAAGGAAATTACAATATTTCTTATGGTATTCCAAATATTCTTCTCAATAAACAGTACATCCCACTCTTTCTTTAGGAATTTCTTTACCTTCTACTCACATCTGCCTAAAATCCTGAATACAATATAACAATAAGGTGTAAATGTCTATTGTGAAAGATATCAAGTACATGTTTCCTCGCTTAGGTCTTTCCTTCTTCCTTTCTTTTTTCTTTTTAATTTATTTTCAATTTCATTTTTTCCACTCTTATTGAGCTATACCTGACAGGTAGCATTGTATAATTTTAAAGTGTACAGGCTAATGATTTGATATCTGTATGCATGGCATCTTTCTTTCTTTTTCTAATCTCCATTTAATTTAAATGCCATTAGGTTCAGTAATGTCCAAGAAGCTTCTGAAAAATTTTGGGCTAAAAAAGTCACCACTTAGGGGCACGTGGGTGGCTCAGTTGGTCAGGCTTCTGACTTCAGCTCAGGTCATGATCTCATGGTTCGTGAGTTAGAGCTCCACATTGGGCTCTGTGCTGACAGCTCAAAGCCTGGAGCCTGCTTCAGATTCTGGGTCTCCCTCTCTCTCTGTTCCTCCCCTGCTCTCACTCTGTCTCACTCTCTCTCTCTCAAAAATAAATAAAGAATAAAAAACATTTTTTTAAATAAAAAAGTCATCACTTGAAAGCTGCACCAGTTGCACCCTATAAATTCATAATCCTACCCATTCACCTAGCACATTTAGAGACATATAGAGCCTTAGTAGTTAGTGCCCTCTCTCTACAAAGCTCCCTTCAATTCAATGCTCTGAGTCCACAAAAGACTTGCTATCCCTCTCCAGGAAGAAGTGGCCTATGCTCTGTGTGTTGTTTTTTCCATTTTCCCTCTCTTTTGAACATCGCTTTGGAAGGAATGTTTATCTTATTTTTTATTTAGGGTCATCAAAGATATTCAGATTTATTGTTTATTTGTAGGTTGTAAGGAAACGAGAAGCTTCAACATCCTGATCAGGAACTGACATGACATAAAGATCCCTTAGCTGGGATCTTGTGTAGTGGTTAGGCAAGGACACTTTTGGAATTGTCTGTATAGGAAGGGTATGTTATGTGTATGAGTGTGTGTGGTGGGGTAGGCAGTAGCCAAAGAATGAACGATACTGAAATTTTTTTTCTCCCAACATTTTTCTATTCTTACGGAAATAGCACTCCTATTTTTGGTAAGAATTAGTCCATTATGCCCAGGGACACTGAGGATGTGAGCCTGAAGGCTATAATATCTCTAATGTAGCAAGCTGGCTTAGAGAATAAACCCAAACCACTAAAAGAAGCAGAGAAGAAAGATGGGGAGTGGGCAACCTGCAAGTGAGAGACTTTGTTACAATCGTCCTTGCCTGTCTCATAGGTTGCATATGTGAGCCAATAAATGTATTGCCATATTTGGCTTAGCTGGCTCAAGTCGGTTTTTGTTGTTAACCTTGAATATAAAAACTACCAGTTATTTTACCAGCAAAAATGGGCTTATGCACAAATAAAAGAGGATTGCGATGCAGGCCAAAAACCTGCTGGCCAAACCATATAGGTGAGTCTGGAGAATGAAGGAGAGGTATGCCTTTTTTAATGGAGAAAAGGAGCAAGTTGGGAAGACTGTTATAAACAGTCCACTGGAATAAACTGGGAGTTCCAAGTGTAATGGCTTCTCATTGGCTGAGCTGTGGAGGTGAGGGGGGATAGCCATATAGGATCAACTTGCAAGGTCAAGTCTGTGTAAGGTCAAATCCATCTGTTCCCGTTGTGTGTGCAATTGAGTAGGAATGGTAGGGCAGGAGAGCTCCCCCTGCTGAAACCTCCCAGCTCCATTTTAGTGAGGTTTCTTATAATGATTTTCACATTGTCACATGCCATCAAGAGTCCTGATAATTCAATGGGTAAAACCCAAAATTCTTTCTCCTTTTATCCCAAAGATGCAATGTCAGTTGTATAACTTTCACCACGAATTCACTCTCAGCATATGCCATTTACTTCAGAGATACTACTGAGGATGATCTTTGCATTCCAGGGAGGCTAGAGATCAATCTACTTTATAATTTAAAAAGGCATGGGGGTGCCCGGTTGGCTCAGTTAGTGAAGCATGTCACCCTTGATCTCGGGATCATGAGTTTGAGCTCCACACAGAGATTACTTGAAAACTAAACTGAAATAATTTATTTTAAAAATAATTTATTTTTTATTATTTTATTTTATTATTTAAAATTTTTTTTAATGTTTATTTACTTTTGAGAGAGAGAGAGAGAGAGGGAGCGCACATGCGTGCACGAGCGGGGGAGGGGCAGAGAGAGAGACAGACACAGAACCCGAAACAGGCTCCAGGCTCCAAGCTGTCAGCACAGAGCCTGACACAGGTCTTGAACTCACAAGTGGGGCTTGAACTCACAAACCGTGAGATCATGACCTGAGCCGAAGCCAGGTGCTCAACCGACTGAGCCACCCAGGCGCCCCTAAAATAAGTTTTTTTTAAAGGCATTGATTTAGTCTCTTAAAATTTTTAAAAATTCATTTTGAGAGAGAGAGGGAGAGTGCACATGTGCGAGCAAGCAGGGGAAGAGCAGAGGGACCGGGAGAGAATCCCAAGTAGGCTCTGGGCATTTAGAAAGGATCCTGACTGGGCTGAAAGTCATGAACCATGAGATCATAGCCTGAGCCTAAATCAAGAGACAGACACTTAACCAACTGAGCCATCCAGGTGCTCCTACTCTTTCAAATTTTAAAACTTTCCAAAATGGCCGCATGATGCTTTTATAATGAGAAGAAAAGGCCAACTTTATTCTTAAAAAGTTAAATCTTCAGGGGGCACCTGGGTGGCTCAGTTGGTTAACTGTCTGAATCTTGATTTTGGCTCAGGTCATGATCCCATGGTTCATGGGATAAAGCCCTACAGTCAAATTGCACTTCGTGTTGGGGATGGGAGGTTTGTTGGGAAATTAGGGAAAAGTATACGAAGGAGAGGATATTTGAGATAGACTCTGAAGGATATGTAGCTCTGACAGCCAGAGCAAGAGAGGGAGTTATATGTAGGAGGAGAATCCTGAGCAAAGGCACATGGGTGGGAAAGCTCAGGGCATGATGAGTGAGAGCTACCATGGCTGTTGTCACGACTCCATTAAGGCAAGTGGTGGAAAGTAAGCCTGGAAAGATAGGCAGTGGGCCACTTTACAGAGGCCTTTGTTGTTGTTGCTGCTGTTTTTATGTTTGTTTATTTATTTATTTTGATAGGGAGAGAGAGAGAAAGAGCAGGGAGGGGCAGACGGAGAGGGAGAGACAGAATCTCAAGCAGGCTCCACGCTGTCAGCACAGAGCCCGATGCGGGGCTCAATCTCATGAATCATGAGATCATGACCTGAGCTGAAATCCAAGACGCTTAACCAACTGAGCCACCCAGGCGCCCCTTACAGAGGCCTTTGTAGGGGAGGAAAAAGTTTTCCTTTATCCTCTTAGGGTTCCTAGCTGTATCTGAAAAGTAAACTGACAAAGACTGATTAGCAGGAGAAAAGCATAAACATTTATTTAATATAAGTTTTATATGACATGGGAATCTTCGTGCAGAAGTGAAGATCCAAAGAAACAGACCTATGATCTTTTATGCTAGCATTGATGAAGAGAGGACAGTCATGGAAGAATATGATAGGTTAAGGATTATGATGTAATTGTAATAAACTGGGGGAAACTTTGCAAGGCCTGTTCATTAGGATTCTTCTTGGTGTTCCTTTGTCTTCAGAGGTAAGGATGCTCCTTTCCTCTGGGTATAGAGAGGACGCTTCTCATAGGAGCATTTTATGGGACAGGGGGTAGGAGGTCAGAGTGACCCTCCTGCTTCTGCTGTTTTATCAAACTCCTTCAGCTTAAAATATTTAAGGTGTCAAGATGCCATATTTTGGTGCAGTGTGTCCTAAACCCCATCACTTTCATTTATTTATTTATTTATTTATTTATTTAAGTTTATTTATTTATTTTGAGAGAGAGAGAGTGTGTGCACGCATGCATATGCATGAGCCCGGAGGGGCAGAAAGAGGGGGAGAGAGAGAATCCCAGACAGGCTCTGCACTCTGTGCTGAGCTTGAGGAGGACTTGGGGCTGGATCCCACCACCGTGATATCATGACCTGAGCTGAAACCAAGAGTGGGATGCTCAACCAACTGAGCCACTCAGGCGTCCCCCTGAAATCCCATTACTTTTAACGCCAAGTTGGGGAGTATGTACTCAGAGATTCTGAGGAATGACATCATCAGAGTTAAGCTTTAGGAAGATTAATCTGGCAGGGATGTATGAAACTGGAATCGGGAACAGTGTGATGCATACCAATTACAGGGGCACCTGGCTGGCTCAGTTGGTGTAGCATGGGACTCTCGATCTCGGGGTCCTGAGTTTGAGCCCCCATGTTGAATACAGAACTTACTTTAAAAAAAAAAAAAAAAAGAAAGCATACCAGCTACAGGTCTAATGTAGTGGTCTGAGAAAAATATAATAGAGTCTTGTACGAGACACTGGTTTGCAAAACATGGGAACCAACCTGATGTAGCCTAAGTCAAAAAGGAGAGTATTTTTATAGGGGAACTGAGGTGATTCAGAAAGCCCTAGGGCAGGTTGGGCCCCAGGTTAATAAAATTTAACTTCAGGGTTTCTTGCTTAAGCTGATTGCTGTAGAGTACCTGGGATGGGCCCCACCAATATATACTTACAGTGGTGAAGTGTTTTTGTAAAATTTGTAAAAGTGAGACATTTTAACCACAGTTGGTTAAGATCACCTCTCCATTCACTTATTCTTGGAGTCTGTGCCACCACTGGCTGTTTTTCCTGTTTGGAAGGGATTGGAACTGGGGAAAGCTGTCTCCACAATGCCCCTATTTGTAGACTACTTCAGTATTTTGCAGCAGTTACATGTTTTCTTTTTAGATCATGGTTTAGATGAAGCATTTCCAATTTTTAGTTGCAGCATTTAAACACACCTGCCAATTTGTATTTCTCTGTAGGGCCTACAAATAACAAGATGGTCTGTCCATTGTAAAACTATCCTATCCTTGGAGTGCCTGGATAGCTCAGTCGAAGAACATGTGACTCTTGATCTCATGGTCATGAGTTTGAGCCCGATGTTGACAGTAGTAGAGATTACTAGACTAAATAAATTAAAAAAAAAAAAAAAAAAACTGTTCAAGCTTTGCTACATGGGTACAATGACAAATTGAAGATTCTCAATCTTTTGGAGATTCAGAAGAGAAACTAATAAAAGCAAGATGCAAAATATTTACTCAAAAAGTTGATAAACCTTGAACGTGCATTTTAACTGTAATTTTAAAGACATTTTGATGGGCACCTGGGTGGCTCAGTTGGTTGAGCATCCAACTCTTGACTTTGTCTCAGGTTGTGGTCTCACTCATGGTCATGGGATCAAGCCCTGCACCTGACTCTGTGCTGAGTGTGGAGCCTGCTTAGGATTCTCTCTCTCTCTCTCTCTCTCTCTCTCTCTCCCTCTGCCCCTCTCCTCTGCTCATGCTCTCTCTCTCTCAAAAATAAAAAATAAGTTAAAAAAAAAGACACTTTAGAACATTTCAAGAAAACAAAGAACTAGACTTCTGATTTGGAAGGATATGAGGAGTACCTTCTTTTATCATTTAAAAAGTTATTTATTTTTGAACATATATTTAAAATTTCATTAAAATTGAAATTTAGATGGGAATGCAAGCTGGTGCAGCCACTCTGGAAAACAGTATGGAGGTTCCTCAAAAAACTAAAAATAGAACTACCCTACGACCCAGCAATTGCACTGCTAGGCATTTATCCAAGGGATACAGGTGTGCTGTTTTGAAGGGGCACATGCACCCCCATGTTTATAGCAGGACTGTCAACAATAGCCAAAGTATGGAAAGACCCCAAATGTCCATCGATGGATGAATGGATAAAGATGTGGTGTACATATACAATGGAGTATTACTCGGCAATCATAAAGAATGAAATTTTGCCATTTGCAACTACGTGGATGGAACTGGAGGGTATTATGCTAAGAGATAACATAAAACTCATACTCACTACTCACTGAACATCAAATAGCAATTTAGTAAGTGTTTTCAGTTCAAAGAATATTTAAGATTAGTTACTGCTATGTGTTACTGGAATGTGGTAAAATCCTACTTCTACATGAAAAATATGTAATGGAAATTTCCTTAAATTGAGAACAATCTTTTTGTTTTTTAAGATTTATTTATTTTTGAGAGAGAAAGAGAGCAAGCAGGGAAGGGGTAGAGAGAGAGGGAGACAGAGGATCTGAAGCAGGCTCCATGCTGACCGTGGCAAGTCTAATGAGGAGCTGGAATCCATGAACAGTGAGATCATGACCTGAGCCAAAGTTGGACGCTCAACTAACTGAGCCACCCAGGCACCCCAAATTGAGAACAATCTTAAAAACTTACATGACATTATCAACCACAAGATATGAGGCTTTTAGAAACTTTTCTAAATTATCAGTAATAAAAACCAAATTTAATCAAGCTACACAAAAAATTTAATTATCTTTCTATTCTTTCCATTGAAAATAATATTTGCAAACTCATCACAGTCAGAAGCAATGAAAGAATATGTAGCCAGTGTATATCATACAATTACTTTAGAGGTATGTCAGGCAGTTGATTAATAAAAATTAATAAATATATCATATAATTCACTTTTCTGGGGTTTTATAATATTTGGGATACTGCTCAGCTTTTAAAAATATGTCATTTTTTTGTGATTTATTTTTCATTCTAAATAATATGCTTGGCCACACCTAATTCTGTATTCATAATTTTCTATTTTTTTCAAAGAGGACTCCCAAATTATAGGCCCCACAAAAGTTGGATTCACCCCCAGCCACTGGAATGGAGTGGATCCAGACCAGGAACCCACACACTTCTCTGTTGCTGTCTCTTGTCTGCTTCTGCTTGTGGCTGAGCCACAGCTGAAGGCTTTCCCTGCTCTGAGTTTTCATATGGGAGACTATGGCTCTCCCACAGCTACTAACATACATATACACGAGGTTCCAGACACGTTAAGAGACTGTAAATGGCTTTTTGGTCCCAGTTCTAAATTCCTGAAAGAACCCTCTCTCTCTCTCTCTGCCCCTCCCTGGCTTGTGCTCTCTCGCTCAAAAATAAATAAACATTAAAAAACAAAAATAAAGAGTTGGATGCTTACCAACTGAGCCACCCAGGTGCCCCAACCGTGAGGACATTTTTAAAGAAACATTTCATCTCTTTATAGCTCATCAGGAAGATTTTCATACACTACTCTTATAATAATCATTTCAGATTGATGTTAATTTTAGAAGTTCTAACATTAAAGAAAAAAAAGAACATGAAGTGTTTGTCACCTAGCATACTGAATGACCTTAGGTCCTGGATTTACCATAATTTCTTTTCTCTCTTTTTTTTTTTTTTAATTTTTTAATATTTATTCATTTTTGAGAGACAGAGACAGAGCACAAGTGGGGGAGGGGCAGAGAGAGAGGGAGACACAGAATCCGAAGCAGCCTCCAGGTTCTGAGCTGTCAGCACAGAGCCCGATGTGGGGCTCGAACTCACAAACCTCGACATCATGACCTGAGCGGAAGTCGAACGCTTACCCGACTGAGCCACCCAGGTGCCCCTCTTTTCTCTTTTTTTCTTGCATTTGTTTTTAATCTTTATTTTTGAGAGAGAGACAGCTTGTGAGCAGGGAGTAGCAGAGAGAGAGGGAGACACAGAATCCAAAGCACGTTCCAGGCTCTGAGCTGTCAGCACAGAGTCTGCTGTGGGGCTCAAACTCATGAACTGTGAGATCATGACCTGAGCCAAAGTCAGACGCTTAACCGACTGAGCCACACAGGCGCCCCATCTTGCATTTTTTTAATTTAAAAATTTTTAAAATTTTAATTATGATTAAAAAATGTTTTAAGAGAGAGAGAGAGAGTGCACGAACTGGGGAGAGGGCAGAGGTAGAGAGAGAGAGAATTTTAAGCAGGTTTCATGCTCATCAAGGAGCACAATGCAGGGCTTGATCTCATGACCCTGGGATCATGACCTGAGCTGAAATCAAGAGTCAGATGCTCCACCGACTGAGCCACTCATGAGCCCCACCCCCAATCGCTTTTTTTGAATAAGATTTTATTTTTATGTAATCTTACACCCAACTTGAGGCTCAAACTTCACCACAAGAGCAAGAGTCACATACTGTACCAACTGAGCCAGCCAGGTGCCCCTCTTGCATTAGATCTTTGAAACATTTTTCCTACAAGAATAGAAACAACTAGTATACCTGGAGTACACAAAAGACTCTTGATTTCTTATATTACTTTTCATACCTTTACCCCGTTCATTTATCTCACCCCAAAAAACCTGCTATGGGAAAACAGGGTTCCAGCGAATTTATTTTTGTTGGGGGAGGGTTTCACAAAGTCAATCACATGCACCATTGTCCTGTGGACTACTCATTAATCCCCTTTCAAGATATCTAGACCATTTACAGAAGCACCTGCTGTTGCCATTTTAAAATTTTACACTCAACGGGCACCTGGGTGGCTCAGTTGGTTAAGTGTCCGACTTCAGCTCAGGTCATGATCTCACGGTTTGTGAGTTCGAGCCCTGCATTGGGCTGTGTGCTGACAGCTCAGAGCCTGGAGCCTGCTTTGGATTCTGTGTCTCCCTCTCTCTGTTCCTACCCTGCTCACGCTCGGTCTCAAAAATAAATAAAGATTAAAAAAAAATTAAAAAATTTTACACTTAAAAAAGACTCAGTGCTACTCATTTGGTCTAAAAACCAGATGTGTAACTCACTTCAATACAAATTTGTCCCTTGCTTTTCTCAACCACTGTTATTTGGAAGTTCAGTATATCTAGTTCCTGTCTAATTCAAAAAGGACTATATGAGTGATTGAAGGGCTTTTTGGGTTAATGGTAAATAAGAAATACTAAAGACTGAAATATCACATGTGTATATGTGTATATGTGAACAATATACACATGATTAAGCTTTCCATCATATGTGTTGGGAAAAACACCAAAATTGGCTTATAATAAATGTGGACCACCTGAATAAAAATATACAGGACACCCTGAGGAAAACTGAAAAGCAAAATAATTTTGAACAAAAGGGTATGGCTAGCTATGGACACAACTGTAAAATAGATAACTGTCTACATGTGAGTCCACAGTTTACTTAATCAATTTCGTTCTTTCCTGAGATTTGCCTTGGCTCCTTAATTTCCCAACTCTTTCCCGGTGCCTCACCAGATTGAAGCCTGTCTCTGTCATTCTACACTTGACTTTTATTCCGTCCCTCCCTTTCTTGCTCAGCCGGACAAAGTCAGTGAGAGGGAGGTTATTATTGCTAAACTTCCCCCATTAGGCTCAAGGGCATCATTTCCAAAGACCTTCCTGTTCTTCAACTTTCACTTCAGTGATCTCAAAAAGGGAGTTTGTAAAAATAAGAAAACCTGGATTCAAATTCCAACTCTGCTCACCTGTGTTAACAAAAGTAAGTAACTTATTTTTAGGCCGTAGTGTTCTCAACATAGAATGATTGGCTCAGAGTAAATATATAATAGTTCTCACAGATATAGAAGACTAAAAGCTGGAGGTTGGAGACTCCAACCTTGTCTCTTCTACCTGTCAAAACTTACTTCTCTAGCTTATACTGATCACAAAGGGATGTACTTGCTCCTCAGACACACCGGGTAGTAATATAATTAGTCCTTGTTAACATATTAATTTTCTTTCTCCACCCAGGTAACCAAATAAAAACGCAGACTTAGTAAGTGGGCTCTGAAAATATTCTGCTGGTAGAATATAATCCACTTTGAGGCTTGCTGAATTGTGAACTGGGCCCCTTCACCAGTCAAATCACATGTCAGAGCAGAGGTATTGGCTTATTCTTCAGGAGAAGCTGGACAGGATAGGGAGAAGCTGGCCTGGTCTCTCCTTCAACCCTGGAGAGGACAATGCAGAGGAGGAGGAAGCTGAGCAGAGTGCTGGGAGCATGGAGTCTGGAGCCAGCCTGCTTGGATTTCTTGCCTGGCACCATTACTCACTTGCTGGTGGTCTTGAGAAAGTTGCTCACTCCTTCAGTCACGTCAGTGTCATAATCTGCAAAATGATAACAGTACTTTTCTAATTCGGTTGTTAAGAGGTTTAAAAGAAAAGATTAAAAACATTTTTTTAACGTTTATTTATTTTTGAGACAGAGAGAGACAGAGCATGAATGGGGGAGAGTCAGAGAGAGAGGGAGACACAGAATCTGAAGCAGGCTCCAGGCTCTGAGCTGTCAGCACAGAGCACAACGCGGGTCTCGGACTCATGGACCGCGAGATCATGACCTGAGCCGAAGTCGGATGCTCAACCGACTGAGCCACCCAGGCGCCCCTAAAAGATTAAAAGAAAGTACACATTCAATCAAAACTGTTAAGATGATGCAAAATTTCAAAAGTATTTTGTTGGTATTTAGGACTCTGACCATATATAAGTACAGATATTATCAATTACTATACCTATCACGAACTTTTGAATATCAATGATAGAATTATTCTTATTTTCCTCTTCTCCTTCACATTACGGGAATTTCCAGTCATTCATATAGATTCACGGTATTTTAAAACTCTCAACCCATCTTCCCATTTACTCCATTTTCTTCTGTCTGGCATTCACAGTTTAATTATAGTTCTTCTGAATTATAGTGACCCTTCCATCCTCCAGATTGATTGGCTTCTTATCCTGACCCTAATTTCTCTTTTTGCCTAGCAGTCAGTGTCATCAGCAGATACGGGAGACACAATGAAGCAGACAGGAAGAACAGGAAACAGGAGCTGGAGTAGAGGTAATATATTGGCAACCAGCGGAGGAAGGAGTGTCTGGAGAGAGGGAAATAGGGAAGACGGCCAGAAACACTCAACCATCTGCAGTAGTATCTGCTATGTTAGGCAGAACAGGGCCCCAAGCAGAGGTGAGTAGGACTGCAAGGTGGTATCCAAGCCCAGGGAATTTGGGGACTAGGGCTTGAGGCTGGTGTCAAAGCTGAAACAGAGGGCAATACCTTTTGTCCTTGATGTTTGGTCATGAACAGTTAAAATATGCCTGCACTTCAGAAGTGCTAGTGGTTAAGAGGACAGGCTCTGGAGGATTCAATAGCCAACTCTATTGTCAACTGTGTGTAACTTTGAATGAGTGGCTTAACCTTTCTTGCCTTCAGTGTGAATTGTGACATGGAGATGCCCCTAAGAGCATGTAAGGTACCTAGCAGTATACTAACGGTGGCCAATATTATTGTTATTATTGTTTGTTTAATGTTCATTTATTTTTGTGAGAGAAAAGGGGGAGGGGCAGTCGGAGAGGGACAGACCATCTGAAGCAGGCTCTGCACTGACAGCAGAGAGCCTGATGCAGGGCTCAAACTCACAAACCGTGAGATCGGGTCTTGAGATGAAGTCAGACGCTTAACCAACTGAGCCACCCAGGAGCCCCTGTTATTGTTGTTATTATTTACTATTGCTAAAATAGTGTCACTCACTCTGACTCGCTGGCCAGTAGGAAAAAAACTGCAGAGAAGAGAGCAAATAAATGGTGGAAAAAACAAAGCTTTTGGTTTGCTTTTCTATTCTTTAGAGTGATCCAGGAAATGAATGGAAAGGAAAATTTCTATTAATCCATTTTAACTTAGTATCATGGAGGAAACAGTTAAATGCCCTTGAAAACTAGTCAGCTCACAAATATGGAAATTTATTTCAGAACTTTCCCCATGGAATATATTTATCTTTGTGTTTTAATTAACTACTATGGCATTTATCCTGAATTTTATTAAGAAACCAATTTCATTCAGAGATTAATATGATCTTAAATCACTAATAAAATGTCTTCATGTACATTTCATTTGGATTTTTAATTTTTATAATAAAGTAGGCAAATCTGCTTACAAAAATTGGTTTTATCATGGAAAATATTAGAAATTCTAACTAGAATAAAATATAATCCATCTTCAAAACTTCAGATATTTTTTAATGTTTATTTTTTTGAGAGAGAGAAAGAGAGAGAGAGAGAGAGAGAGAGAGACAGAGCATAAGTGGGGGAGGGGCAGAGAGAGACAGAGACACAGAATCCAAAGCAGGCTCCAGGCTCTGAGCTGTCAGCACAGAGCCCCCCCACCCCGTGGGGCTCGAACTCATGATCATGACCTGAGGTGAGATCATGACCTGAGGTGAAGTTGAATCCTCAACCGACTGAGCCACCTTGGTGCCCTGACACTTCAAATTATTTTAATAAAGCAATAAAATGTATGCTAAAAGTAATTTATTTGTTAATAGAATTAATAAAATGCTTCCAAGTAAAGTACTATCTTAAAGAGAAGGCTGCTTTAAAAATATATCAAGAACTCAAAGTATGAAATGACTGTAAGTACTTATTTTATTAGAAAACATTCCATGGTAAAATTATATGTGCAACTCATGTAGATTTAACCTCTCTTCCATATTCAAAACTTGGTACTTTCTGATGGCATTTGATGATGCAAATTTCATTTTCAAGAATTGTTTCATTGGATTCTGGAAACTTAACATGTCCCCCCTGAAATTATTTTGTTTTTGACCATTCTCTGAAGAAAGCCTCTTATAACTTGTTTAACATATGACGTCTAAGAGATTCTGATTCATACAAGGCAAAATGATACCTCAAACAAAAGTGAGTCTGGAGACGGAGTCCCTTTCAGAACCAGAGTATGGGAGAGTTATGAATAATATTTTCGTAGAAGCCCAGAAAGGGGTGGTGGGAGGGATGGATATAGTGGCTTATAAATAAGGTAGGCTAATACCAGAATACAACTTGGACAATAGCGCCCAGACCACTCATTCTTTAGGGAGAAGCAAAAGAAGAGATTTTTCTGGTTGTTCTTGAAAGTCTACATAATTGGTGGTAACCTGGGGATTTGCCCATCTGTAAAGAGGGAATCCAACAGGTTTAAAGGCTGTACCAGTAATTCAAAATTTACTACTGCAGAATGCCCTTGTAGTAGCTCACTTCCAACGTGGCCCCAGGGATCTTCACTGGTGGTAAGGCACAGGTGTGCACGTGCGTGTGTGTGACTCCTGAGGCTAGGTCAGAAAACATAGCACAGAATCCCCTTCTCTTGGACTACTCACTTCGAAATGTTGTAAGAGAATATAACATTATTTAATCAGCTGTAACGCAAAGTGTCCAAGGATTATCTCAAGAAAGAGAATTTCCAGTTTGGGAAGGGCAATGATTTACTGGCTACCAGTAGGAGAATTTAGTTTTCTTCGGTGTTCCTCATGATACCACTCCCATCCCTAAACTGGCCCTAAAAGGTCCTTTTCCCATTTAACATTCTGATATAAAAGGGGGAAAACCTCTTCTCTTGGTTAATCTACCATACTAAAGCCAGGCTGGAACTTTAAAAATACTTTCTTAGGTAAATAAGAGAGAATAAAGGGTAAATAAACAGAAAAGAAGTACAGAAGCATTCTATCTAATACACATATTATACCATTTGATTTATAGTTAGTCTACATAATTGCATGTATATGTATATAAATGCATGGAAAATGTCAGGAAGCTGAAATGCTAAACTATCATTTATGGTTACCTGTGGAAGGGTAGAGGTGTGTAATGACTGGTATGTGTGAAGGGTGAGGAGTAGAAAGGGAAATCGAGAAGGAAATGAGGAGACTTGGTTTTTAAAAAGTCTGTTTTGTATTATTTGAAAATTGATGATGAGAATGTATTAATGAGACACTTGCATAATTAAAAAATAAATTGTATAATAAAAAAAAAAAACAGAGGCAAGAGCAATTGAGTTATAACCTGGAGACCTCTTATTCTATGATCATTAACTAGGACTACTGACCACATCACCCCTTTCCTACTGAACCTGAGGTCTTCAGAATGCTTTGCTACAAACTTTTTCAGTTTCTTACTTGGCTAGCTTCCATAAAGGATGTGTCTTTCCAAGACCCACTCTCAAAGAGCTAACCCCAAAGACCTAAGTTTGGCACCTTCAAGGCCAGTACTAAGAAAGCAGATTGCTCCATCTCCTATTCCACTAGTCAATGATTGGAAAACTAATTCTGGGTAAAAAAAACCACTCCAAAACACAGTGTTTAAAACAAGGCTTTTTTTTCGGCAGGTCACTGGCTCCAAGTTGGGGATGGTTCTAGACCACCTCATGTCTCTCATTCTTCTTGTCCCAGCAGACTACCATGACTATGTTCTTCACATTGTGAAAGGCAAGTGTGGGAGGGAGGCAAGCAGAAACATGCAAAATCTCCTAAGAACAGGCTCAGAACTGTTATGCTGTCACTTCTGCCCATATTCCTTCAGCCAAAAGCAAGTGGAATAATCTAAGCCCGACATCAGTGGGGTGGAGAAACTTTCTATCTCCAATCAGAAGAAATGCAAAGCCACATTTCAAAGAACATGCATGGAAGGAGCATTGAAGAATTGGAAACAATGATGTTATTTACCATTGTTATCTGCCTGGGACTTTCCAGTTTACTTCCAATTGGCAATTGGAGAGATAACGTTTCTTCTCATGGTAGCTGAAAACTGGAATGATTTCACCCAGCAGGTGAGATCTGTTCCTAACTATAGGAATTAGGCTTTGTCCTTGCATGCTCCTTATATGACATGTTAATGTCATAGACATTCAGTAGTATTATTAGTTCCTTACAAATATCCAGTGGACAACGGTTCCCTAATTTTGGAAATAGAAGATTAGAAATACTGCCCTAGGAAGGGTGCTAGGTTTGTAGTATTCTGTTGTTTTGTGTGTGTGTGTGTGTGTGTTAAAGTTTTGAATTCTTTAGTTCAAAAGAATGCTGAGTCGCCATGTTTTAGAACTCAGGAATTCATAAAACTTCATCAGAGTTCAGAAGATCTCTTTGACTAACCCTATTTGCTATCCAGTCTCCCCCTACATTTCAAAGTAAAGATCTATGAAGGAGTCACCAGAGTTGCTTTTTCAGATAGGAAAGGAAGAATCCCACTCCCACCTCCGCACCCCCAGTAAATAAAAAGGCATTAATAGCTTTAAAAAAGAAAGAGATCATTAAATTCTTAGGTTCTTCAAAGACAAATGAGTGGGGCCTCCTGTGGTCCTCTGACATTTGAGACCTGCTTTAAGGTTATTTCCATGGTTCCCACGTTACTTTCAAGAACAGCTATCACTTGTATTCCTCAGGGTTTTTTTTTTTTTTTTTTTTTCTCTCCTGACTGGTTCTGGAACTGCAAAAAGACTAAGGGTGGAGCCCAGAAATGAACCTGGCGAATACTGCGCCAGGTCTATCGGAGTGGGGCTGCAGGAGCCCGAGAGAGGGCTAGAATTAGTCCCTCCGCGCACCGGGACAGTCATCACTCTTTGTTAAAGAAACAAATACAAGAAAATGCGGCGGCGGCGGCGGCGAAGCGTGGTGGTGGGGGAATAGATTGTGCCACAACTTTGCGTTTGTAGGCTTAACTGTGCGTAAGAAAGATCATTAGTGAGGCGCTCCAAACGCAGGACAGTCCAGGACACCGTGTCATTGGCTTTTATGCATTTGAAGGCGCGTGAGTGCCCTGCTCAGAGGTTCCCCTTTGTGTGAAAGTGGGGAAACCAGAAGCGTGCAGCTACTGCTGGGTTTTCATTTTCGAATTCGTTAGGCATTGCGACCAAAATACCCCCGCACCAACACACTCCCGCATTCTCGCACCAACAATACTCGGACTTGAGTTACTCAACCGAGCTGACCGAGCGAGGAGCGACAATGGCTTGGTGCGGGCGCCCGCAGCTCGGGGGGCAGCGCCAAGGGGCCGCCCGCCGCGCTCCGCAGCTGCGCGCTGAGCCCCGCCACCCGACCGTCAGCAAACGCGGGCACCAACCGCCGCGCGGCCCGGCCGTTGGGCGGGTGGTAATTTCTGGGAATGGGGCGGGGTCGCGGGTGTACAAGGCCGGGCGCCTGCGAGCGAGGAGGAGGAGCGGGCGGCGCCGAGGGCGCGAGGTTGGAGGGGCGGTGCGCCACAAGCGTCACTGACCGAGGAGGGGCCGGGGCGGGGCTGGCGGCGCGCTCGCGCCCCCACCTTTTACTTAGCCCAGGCTGAGTGGAGAGTGGAAAGGGCTAGGAGTTTCTCCAGCCCCCGGCCCCCGGTAACTGTCAGACTGCCCGAGTGCGGAACAGTCCCTGGAGAAGGGCGGGAGTCCAGGGCTGGGGATGGAGTGACAGCCAGGGCCCGCGGAGGCTTCTGAGAGTGGCGAGGGTGTGTGCGTGCGGTCCCGGCCAGCTGGGAGAAGCGGGCGGGCGCTGCAGGTGCACGCGCGGCCCCGCCACCCCCACGCGCCTGCCCGCGTCTTGGGGCTCCGGCACCAGTCCGGGGTTGGAGAGTGGGATGGGGGAGCCCAGAGCAGGGCGCGGGACAAGTGCCCAGAGTCTTTACCTGAGAAGGCGGGTTTGGTAGAAGTTGGGGGATAAGGGGCGGGCGAGAGTCGAGACAGCCACCGAAGCAGGTTGGCCGGCTAGGGGGCCGGTGGGGCCCTGCCGGGTATAAATAGCCAGCCCTGGTTTGACAGACGCAGCGGTGACTGGCTGTGCTGCCCCCCCCCTCCCTCGCCGCGTGGGGAGGGGAGGAGCGCTCGGAGCGGGCGGGGTGGGGGAGGCGGACTCGAGTGTCCTGGTGGCGGCGGTAGGAGGCCGAGGGGGAGGAGCTGAAGCGGGGGGTGGAGGGAGGGGGCCGGGAGCGGGGCGAGGGCGGGGGCCACCATTGCTCCCCGCGCCGGGCTCTGTGTCGCCGCCGTCGCCTCGGCGGTTGGGGATCCGTGGGGCGGCGCGGGCGGGGGGCGCTGCGCGGGCCGGCTCGCCGCTGTTTTGTTTCCTCTTCTCCCACTGGAGCGGCTCGGGCTGCCGGGGAGGCCCCGGCTCCCTCGGGACGCCCGGCCAGCGGCGGCGGCGGTGCTAGTCCTCGGCCCTGCCGGGAGGGAAAGCGACGCCGTGGTCTTCCCGGGCGACGCGGAGAGCAGGTAAGAGCGCGGGCAGCCGAGGCTGGTGGGAGGGAGCGCGGAGGGCGCGGCGATAAAGCCTCGCCGTCCCGAGTGCCGCCTCCTCCCTCCGCACCCCCGCCCCGCGCCTGTGTTGTTTGCTCCGGGGTTTGCCGAGGGTTTTCCGGAGGCTGTGGCGGTGACAACGGCTAGGAACTGGGGAAGGGGGCTCAGTGCCCCCAGGCAACGGTCGGGAAGCGGGACTTGGAGAAAGGGGAAGGCGCGCTGCGCGCCTGCCCGCGGGGAGCACAGGGCGCGGGGCAGGGCTGAGGGAAGAGGTTACGGACCCCGGCGGAGGGGGGGGGGGGATGGGCCGAGCGCAGCTGGTCTCGCTGTGTTTACATCTCCGCGCGAGTCACCTCTGCCGAGAAGCGGACTGAACTGACCCGCCTTATCCCGCGGGGAGGCCAGGGCGGGGGTCCGGCTCCGGAGGAAGCGCGTCCTGGGAGGGTCGGGTAGGGCGGGAGGCTGCGGCCGGCGCCGGGGCAGGGCAGCGAGATCGGGGCGGGTCCTGGAAGGCTCGGGCCGCTCGGGGTGGCGTGGAGGGCTGGAAACCAGTTTCCTTCCCCGTCCGGCCTTATCGCCGCCTCTTACCTTTCCTTCTCTCCGCGGCTAGCTTGCCTGGCAGGTTGTACTCTGTTCTTCTTTTATTCTCACTTTCCACTCCGGCCCCCTGCTGCCACTTCCCCCAATTCCCCTGGGGGTAGGGAGGTTTGGCTGTGATAGGAATCTGTTTTTTAAACCAAACAAAAACGGGCTCGGTAACACGCGCGTCCAATGACCGCCTTCTGGATCCTCTGTTGGGGAAGCTGTCCCCTTGGGACCGTGCTACTGGATGTTTGGGGGCGCGGGAAAGGAACGGTTAGGGCTCTGCTAGGGTTGGTGCTGACTGACGGAGCAGCTTTGAGAGCAGGGTAGCCTAGGCGCCCCCCCCCCCCCCCGACCTCCGACCCCCGACCCCGCTCCATTGGGCATTTTTATTCCACGTCGATAAAGGACAGAGAAAATATTCCATAAGGCCAAGAGTAATCCCGATTGCAGTTTCTTATGTGCCAGCATCCTGGGCTCTCTTTCTAGGAGCTAGATTAGCTGCAGAACAGCCTTTAAGTTCTTAGTACTTGTTTAAATGCGGGGGGGGGGGGGGGACTCTTCATTCTAAAACTAAAATTTCCCCCGTTCATGAACATTTTACTTTAGCTGTGTGGCTTTAATTTTAATCCAGTGATGATAAAACAGTAATCTTGCCTTTGGTAATCAGATTTGCTTTTCTTTTTACCAATGAGTCAGTATGGAGAGGCAAATTATGCACTTTCTATAGTGCCAGAATCACAGAAGAATGTACAGTTTACCAACGTAGAATTGGATATTTTCGTATCAGAGTTTCTTCCTCTCTTCGAAAGGTAGAATGATTTTATATAAGCCTGGAAATTATTGAATTTCATTTAAGGAATTAAGGAATGATTGAACTTTACATATATATGTGTATACATACACATATATAGGTAGGGCAATCCAGTTTATGCAGGGCATTCATATGACTGTCAATGAACTATCTCCTAGGAAACACATGAAGTAGAAAATTGAAGTATCTTGGGCATTTGAAATCTGAATATTTAAGGTCAAATTTATTTTTTAAGGTTAGTAACTTAACTAATTACTTTGATTAATCATTGCTTCTTATTTCAGATATATACTCATTTACAAAATAATCAGTATGATTGGAAGGTATTTGTAACTTTGAGATTTTTTTGTCCTAAATAAATAGATTGGTAACTTTGGCTGTGGTAGTCCTACCAGTGTTGATGGCTTTACCTACTCATAGATTGTACACCAAGTGGGTTTTTTTTTTTTTGTAGCAGTTTTATTGAGATATAATTCATATACCATTCAGTTCACCAATTTAAAGTGTACAGTAATTTTGAATATATTCACAGAGTTGTGCAACCATCACCATAATCAGTTTTGGAACATTTTCATTATGGGAAAAGGAGCTCTGTACCGTTCAGTGGTTACTCCCCCCACCCCCAAGATTCCCAGCTCTAGGCAACCACTCATCTGTCTCTATAGGTTTGCTTATTCTGAGCATTTTATATAAATGGAGTCATACAATATGTGATTTTTCATGACTGGTTTCTTTCACTTAGCATAAAGTTTTCAAAGTTCACATGTTGTAGCATGTGTCATTATTTTTATTGCTGAGTAATAGTATTATATGGATGTACCACATTATTAATCTATTAGTTGGACATTTGAGTTTCCACTTTTTAGCTGTTATAAACAATGCCACTGTGAACATTTTTGTATTAGTTTTTGTGTGGCTGTGTTTTCATTTCTCTTAGGTATGTACACAGCATAGAAAATTAATATGCACAAGTCTGTTGCATTTCCATACACTAATAATGAACTATCAGAAAGAGAGATTAAGAAAACAATCCCATTCACAATTGCATCAAAAAGATTAAGATACTGGGGTGCCTGGTTGGCTCAGTCAGTTGAGCGACTGAGTCAGGTCATGATCTTGTGGTTTGTGAATTCGAGCCCTGTGTCAGGCTCTGTGCTGACTGTGGAGCCTGGAGCCTGCTTCAGATTCTGTGTCTTCCTCTCTCTTTGCCCCTCCCCCATGCATGCACACTCTCTTTGTCTCTCTCCCTCTCTCTCAAAAATAAACATTAAAAAAAAATTTTTTTTAAAAGAATAAAATACCAAGGAGTAAATTTAACCAAGGAGTTAAAAGACATTACTCTGGAAACCGTAAAACATTGATGAAAGAAATTAAAGATAATACAGACAAATGGAAAGATAAACCATACTCATGGATTATAAGAATTAATATTGTTAAAATGTCCATATTATCCAAAGCAATCTACAGATTCAGTGTAATCTCTATCAAAATTCCAATGGCATTTTTTTGTAGAAGTAGAACAGATAATCCTAAAATTTGTATAGAACCACAAAAGACCCCATATAGCCCAAGCAGTCTTGTGAAAGAAGAACAAACCTAAAGATACCAGGCTCCCTGATTTCAAACTATACTACAAAGCTATAGTAGTCAAAATGGTATGGTACTTGCACAAAAACAGACACCTAGATCAATAGAACAGAGTAGAGTCCAGAAACAAACCCATGCTTATAAAGTTAATTAATCTTCAGCAGAGGAGGCCAGAAGCTACCACAGGGAAAAGACAGTCTCTTCAATACATGGTGCTGGGAAAACTGGACAACTACATGGCAAAAGAATGAAACTGGACCACTTTATTATTTTATTGCTTATTTAATTTAAAATTTTTTAAATGTTTTATTTTTGAGAGAGAGAGACAGAGACAGTGTGAGCAGGAAAGGGGCAGAGAGAGAGGGAAACACAGAATCTGAAGCAGGCTTCAGGCTCTGAGCTGTCAGCACAGAGCCTGACAGGGGGCCTGAGCTCACAAACTGTGAGATCATGACCTGAGCTGCAGTCGGATGCTTAACCGACTGAGGCACCCCGGTGCTCTATTTTTTATTTTTTAAGTAAGTTCTACATCCAGTGTGAAGCCTGAACTCATTACCCTGAGATCAAGAGCTGAATCCTCCACAGATTGAGCCATCCAGGTGCCCCTGGACCACTTTCTTATATAGGAAAATAAACTCAAAGTGGATTAAAGACTTAAACGTAAAACCAAAAACCATAAAAATCCTGGAAGCAAACATAAACAGTAAGCTTTTGGACATGTGCCTGAGCAGTATTTTTTTGCATCTATCTCCTCAGGTAAGGGCAGCAAAAGAAAAGTAAGTAGGACTACATCAGACTGAAAAGCTGATGAAGGGGCACCTGGGTGGCTCAGTCGGTTGAGCGTCTGACTTTGGCTCAGGTCACGATCTCACGGCTGACAGGTTCGAGCCCCACGTCGGGCTCTGTGCTGACAACTCAGAGCCCGGAGCCTGCTTTGGATTCTGTGTCTCCCTCTCTCTCTGCCCCTCCCTCATTCATGCTCTGTCTCAAAAATAAATAAACATTAAAAAACATTTTTTTAAATAAAAAAAAAAGCTGATGAAACTATTAGTGAAGGAGACCATCAACAGAATGAAAAGGCAACCTCCTGAATGGGAGATGATACTTGTAAATGATGTAACTGATAAGGGGTCAATATTCCGAAATATAGAAAGAACTTACAACTCAATATATTAAAAAGTCCAATTATAAAATGGGCAGAGGACCCAAATAGACATTTCTCCAAAAAGACGTACAGGTGGCAAACAGGCACACGAAAAGGTGCTCAACATCCCTAATCATCAAGGAAATGCAGGTCAAAACAACAATGAGATATCACTTCACACATGTTAGAATGGCTACTATCAAAAAGACAAGAAATAACAAGGGTTGGCAAGGATGTGGAGGAAAGAGAGCTCTTGTGTAGTGTTCATGGGAATGCAAAATGGTGTAGCTACTATGGAAAACACTATGGAGTTTCTGCAAAATAAAAGTAGGACTATCGTACAGTCCGGCAAATCCACTTCTGGTTATTTGAAGAAAATGAAAATACTAATTTTAAAAGATATACGCACCCTGTGTTCATAGCAGCATTACTTAGTATGGGCAAGATATGGAAGCAACCTGAGTGTCCATCGATACATGGATGGATAAAGATGTGGTATATAGACAGTAGAATATTACTTAACCATAAAAAAGAGTGAAATCTTGCCATTTGCAACAACGTGAATGGATCTAGGAGGTATTATACTATGTGAAATAAGTCAGAGGCAAATACTGTATGATATTATATCAAATGAACAGCAAAACAAATGAACAACAAAATGGAAACAGGCCCATAGATACACAGAACAATTTGGTGGTTGCCAGAGGGGAGGGGGGACAAGGGGATGGAAAAAATAGGGGAAGGAGTTAAAAGGTACCAACTTCCAGTTGTAAAATAAATTAAGACATAAATATTCAATGTAGAGCACAAGAAATATAATTAATCTGTAACAACCTTGTATGGTGGTGATAGATGGTAGCTAGATTTATTGTGATGATTGCTCTGTAATCTGTATAAATGTTAAATTTCTATGTCATACACTTGAAACTAATATGTCAACTACACTTCAATTTAAAAAATTAGTATCTTGAGTTATTTAATGCCCAAAATGAATCCATTTTGAGTGCACAATTCAGTTAATTTTATTTTTATTTTTATTTGTTTTTCCCAAACTAGAATGATATACTACCTTACACCTGTCAGAATGGCTAAAATTAACAACACAGGAAACAACAGATGTTGGTGAGGATGCAGAGAAAGAGGAACCCTCTTTTGCTGTTGGTGGGAATGCAAACTGGTACAGCCACTCTGGAAAACTTTTTGAGGTTCCTCAAAAAGTTAAAAATAGAACTACCCTACTACCCAGCAATTGCACTAGTAGGTATTTACCCAAAGGATACAAAAATACTGATTCGAAGGGGTACATGTACCCCAATGTTTATAGCAGCAGTATCAACAATAGCCACATTATGGAAAGAGGCCAAATTTCCATCGACTGATGAATAGATAAAGAATATGTGGTATAGGGGTGCCTGGGTGGCTCAGTCAGTCAGACGCCCGACTCTTGATTTCAGCTCAAGTTTTCATCTCACGGTTCTTGAGATTGAGCCCTGCATCGGGCTCTCGGCTGACAGCACGGACCTGCTTTGTATTCTCTGTCTCCCTCTCTCTTTGCCCTTCCGTCTCTTGTGTGTGCACGTGCGCTCTCTCTCAAAATAAATAAACATTAAAAAAAGAAAATGCAGTGTATAAATATATATACACAATGCAATATTATTCAGCCATAAAAACAATTCAGTTATTTTTAGTAAACATATAGAATTGTTATACTGTCATTATAAGCCAGTTTTCTTTTCTTTTATTCTTTCTCTCTTTCTTTCTTTCTTTCTTTCTTTCTTTCTTTCTTTCTTTCTTTCTTTCTTTCTTTCTTTCTTTCTTCTTACAGACTTTAATTCAGCAAAGAAAGGTCTGTAAGAGAGGACTGGGGAGATGACACTCCCCTGGGACTCCCCAGAATCAGGGGAGGGAGCCTGGTGGCCCAGCCAGCCAGGGGGAGGGCCCAGGGTCTTCTCAGGCCACCAGGTCCTGCTTGGTGATCAGGGACAGAGCTTTATGTGTGTGAAGTTGCTGGACTCAGCACTGGGCCAATGGGAGGCCAGGGAGGCCAGCTCCAGGTGGTCTATCCTAGGGATGGAGAAGTGGAGCTCATCTTCAACATGGTGGGAGACAGTGATGGCAGAGACTGAGTGGGGTGCACAGTATCTGACTCCCACAGACTGACAGCAGGACTGGTTTAAGCTTACAAGCCAGTTTCAGAACATTTTTGTCCCCTCCCCAAAATTACCTCTAGTCTGTTTGCATTTACCCTCAATCCCCCACCCCCATCCCAGGCAACCACTGACTTGTGTTTTGTCTCTATAGATTTGCCTTTTCTGGGTAGTTCATAGGAATGGAATCACACAAGAAACACTGGGCTTCTTTCACTTAGCATAATGTTTTTTGGGGTTTATCAATATTGTAGCATGTACCAGTATTTTGTTCCTTTTTATTGCTGAATAGTATTCTACTGTATGGATATACCACATCTTGTTTATTATTGACCAGTTGATAGGCATTTGGATGGTTTCCAGTTTTGACTGTGGCAAATAATGCAGCTTGAACATTTGAATACAAGTCTTTACGTGAATATATGCTTTCATTCTCTTGGGTAGATGCTAGGAATAGAATTGCTGGCTTATCTATTTAACTGTTAAAGAACCTGCCAAACTGTTTTCTAAAGTGGCCATATGTTTACGTTTCTAACAGCAGTGTAAGAGAGTTCCAGTTTCTTCACATCCTTGTCAACACTAGTTATTGTCTGTCTTTTTTGTTATAGCTATTCTAGTAGGTATGAAGTGGTTAACTTATTGTGGTTTAAATTCACATTTTCTTAAAGACTCAAGGCATTGAGCATTTCATGTAATTATTCATTCATATATCCCTTTTGTTGAAATAGCCATTCAAATCTTTTGCCTGTTTTTAAAAAATTTTATTATAGAGTTGTAAAAGTTATATATTCTGGATGCAAGTCCTTTATTAGGTACATGATTTGCACATATTTTCTCCTCATCTTTTCATTTTTTTATTGGAGGCCTTTGAAGTGCAATAATTAAACTTTTTTTTTAGAGTTTTAATTTTTTCAGATTTTTAATGTTCATTTTTGAGAGAGAGAGAGCAGGACAGGGGCAGAAAGAGATGGAGACAGAGAATCTGAAGCAGGCTCCATACTGTCAGCACAAAGCCTGACATGGGGCTCCAACCCACAAACCGCGAGATGATAAACTGAGCTGAAGTCAGACACTCAACTGACTGAGCCACCCAGGTACCCCTAGAGTTTTTATTCTTTAAGTAAGCTCTAGGCCCAGTGTGGGGCTTGAACTCATGACCTCACAGTCAAGAGTCATATGCTCTACTGACTGAGCCAGCCAGGAGCCCCCTTCCCCCAAATTTTAATTTTGATGGGAGTTTAATTTCCCACTTTTTTTCTTTTATAGATCATTAAAAAATTTTTTTTAATGTTTATTAGTTTTTTGAGAGAGAGAGAGAGAGAGAGAGAGAGAGAGAGGCAGAGAGAGAGGGAGACACAGAGTCCGAAGCAGGCTCCATCCAGTCTCTGAGCTATCAGCACAGAGTGCGACATGGGGCTCAAACCCACAAGCTGTGAGATCATGACCTGAGCTGAAGTCAGACACTTAACTGACTGAGCCACCCACATGCCCCTATAGATCATTCTTTTGTTGTAAGAACTCTTTGCCTAATCCAAGATATTGAGGATTTTCTCTTTTGTTTTCTTCTAGATCTTTTATAATTTTTGCTCTTAGATTTTGGATCTATTTTCAGTTAATTTTTATGTATGGCATGAAGGGTCTAAATTCATCTGTTGTATATGGATTCTCTTAGCACAGTTTGTTGAAAAGACAACGTATCTATGTTGAAAAAATATCATTTCTCCACTGATTATAAATGTGGCACTCAATTCGGTTCCATTATCTATGTCTGTCTTTTTTTTAAATTCATTTTTAAATTTTTACAGCCTTTTAAGTTTATTTATTTTTGAGAGAGAGAGAGAGAGCATGAGTTGGGGAGGAACAGAAAGAAAGGGAGAAAGAGAGAATCCCAAACAGACTCCACACTGTCAGCACAGAGCCTGATGCGGGGCTCAAACCCACACACCATGAGACCATGACCTGAGCCAAAACCAAGAGTAGGATGCTCAACCAACTGAGCCACCCACGCTCCCCTCTATATGTCTATCTTTATGTTTTTACTACTGTGACTTGATTTTTGTGCTCTATGGTAACTTATGAAACCAGGTAATATAAGCCCTCCAATTTTGTTCTTCTTTTCTTCTTTTTATTTTTATTTTTTAAAAATTTTTGTTTTTAACGTTTATTTATTTTTGAGACAGAGAGAGACAGAGCATGAACGGGGGAGGGTCAGAGAGAGGGAGACACAGAATCCGAAACAGGCTCCAGGCTCTGAGCTGTCAGCACAGAACCCGACCCGAGGCTTGAACTCACTGACCGTGAGATCATGACCTGAGCCAAAGTCGGCCGCTTAACCGACTGAGCCACCCAGGCGCCCCCTTTTCTTCTTTTTAAAAGTTATGGCTCTTCTAGGCCCTATATACAAATTTTAGGATCATATTGTGGAAAGAGCCCAAATGTCCATATAACTGATGAATGGATAAAGAAGATGTGGTACACACACACACACACACACACACACACACATACACACACACACACACACACACACAGTGGAATATTACTCAGCAATCAAAAAGAATGAAATCTTGCCATTTTCAACAACACTGATGGAACTGGAGGGTATTATGCTAAGTGAAATAAGTCAGTCAGAGAAAGACAGATATCATATGATTTAATTTGTATGTGGAATTTAAGAAATAAAAGAACATAAGGGGAAGGGAAGGAACAATAAGATAAAACAGAGGGAGGCAAACTCTAAGAGAACTCTTACATACAGAGAACAAATTAAGCGTTGCTGGAGAGGAGGTGGTTGGGGGGATGGGCTAAATGGGGATGGGTACTAAGGAAGGCACTTGGGATGAGCACTGCATGTTAATATGTAAGTGATGAATCACTAAATTCTGATCCTGAAATTGTTATTACACTATACGGTAACTAACTTTGACTTAAATAAAATTAAAAAAAATTTTAGAATCAGCTTGTTAATGTCTGCAAAACAGGCTTGGAATTTTGATGAGAATGCACTGGATCTGTGGATCAGTTGGAGGAGAGTTGCAAATCTTGTAATAATTGAGTTTTCTAGTATATGAACTTGAAAATTTCTCTTGATTTAATGATCTTTAATTTTTCTCAGTGATATTTTATAATATCAGTGCATAAATCTTATACTTAAATTTTTATTTCATTTTGGTAAGAACACTTAACATGAGATCTATTTTCTAAACTTTTTAAGTGTACAGTACAGTATTGTTTACTGTAGGCACAATGTTGTATAGCAGATCTCTACATTTGGTAAGGGATTCCTTTTTAATCCCAGTTTGTTCCTGAGTTTTTATCATGAATGGTTATGGGATTTTGTCAAATGCTTTTTCTTCATCTGTTAGCATGACCAACTGTCACCTTTTGCCTAAGACCGTTCTGGTTTTAGCACTGAAATTCCTTCATCTTGGGAAACCCCTCTGTTCTGGACAAACTAGTATGGTTGGTCACCTTAGTGTCTGAGATGATCATGTGGTTTCTGTCTTTTATTCCATTAATATGGTGTATTATATTAATTGATTCTCAGATACTACAGCAGCCTTAGTCCTAGGATAAATCTCACTTTGTCATGGTATATAATTCTTACTATATGTTGCTGGCTTTGGTTTGCTAATGTTTAGTTGAACATTTTTGTGTCTATATTTATGGAAGATACTGGTCTGTAGTTTTTTTTCCTTGGGATGTCTTTGGATTTTGTGACATAGTAGTACTAGCCTCATAGAATGAATTGAGAGGTGTTTGTTCTTTGATTTTCTGTAAGAGTGTGTGCATGATTGGTTATTATTACCCCCTTGAATACATTTGATAGAATTGACCAGTGAAAGCATCTGGGCCTGGATTTTTTTCCTTTGGAAAAATTTTAAACTGTTAATTCAATTTATTTATTTGTTATAGGTCTCTTCAGATGTTTTGCTTATTCTTGAGTTAGTTTCAGTAATTGTATTCCTTATGATTTGTCCATTTCATCTAAGCTATTTAATATTTTTGGCATATAGTTCATAGTATTCCTATATGTGCTTTTAATTTTACTAGTGTAGTTTGTGGTGTTCCTCTTTCATTATTAATTTTAGTAGCATGTGTATTCTCTCTTTTTTACTTGGTCATTCTAGCTAAATGTCAATTTTGTTGCTACTTTCAAAAAAAAGTTTTAGTTTAATTGATTTTTTTTTCCATTTTCTGCTTTCTGTTTCACTGCTTTCTATTTAATTTTTATAATTTTCATCATTCTGCTTATTTTGGGCTTAGTGTGCCTTTTTCTAGCTTCTTAAGGTAGAAGTGTAGGTTATTGATTTGAGGTCTTTTTTTTTTTTTTTTTTTTAAATAAGCAGCAACTTTAATGTGGGTACAGCTTTTTTTTTTTTTTTTTTTTTTTAATCCTATAACTGGGTGGGTGTAAGCAGATCAGTAGTTCTTTTTTTTTAAATGTTTATTTACTTTTGAGACAGAGAGAGACACTGCATGAGCAGGGAAGGGACAGAGAGAGAGGGAGACACAGAATGTGAAGCAGGCTCCAGGCTCTAAGCTGTCAGCACAGTGCCCGACGCGGGGCTTGAACTCACGAACTGTGAGATCATGACCTGAGCTGAAGTCGGACGCTTAACCGACTGAGCCACCCAGGCGCCCCTTGATTTGAGGTCTTTACTGAGCAGGCATTTAAAGCTCTAAATTTCCTTTCAAACACTGGGGTAGCTGCATCCTGTACATTTTTAAATTTCTGCGTTTTAAAATTTGTATTCACTTCTAAATATTTTTAAATTTCTTGTGATGTCTTGACTTCTGGGTTATTTAGAAATGTATTATTTGATTTCCAATTATTTGGGGATTCCCCAAATTACATTGTTCTTGATTTTTTATTTAATTCCCCTGTAGTAGTAGAACATACTTTGTATGATTTTCTCATTTTAAATTTTTTGAGACATTTTTATGGCCTAGTATGTAATCCTTTCTGAAAAATGTTCCCTGTGTGCTAGAAAAGAATATGTGTTCTGCTGTTGTTGGGAGGAATGTTTTGTAGGTGACAGGTCAAGTTGGGTGATAGTTTTCAAGCCTTCAATGTCTGTGCTGATTTTCTGTCTAGCCATACTATCAATTATTGAGAGATTAAAAGCCCTATTATTACTGGAGTGTCTATTTTTCCTTTCAGTTCTGTCAATTTTTGCTTCATGTTTTGGGGGCACTGCTATTAAGAAGACCTTTTATCATTATGAAAGATTCCTCTTTGTCTAGTTGTATTTCATCTGGTATTGGTGGAGCCACTCCAGCTCTCTTATACTTACTGTTTGTGTTGCAGATTTTTTTCTATACTTCGGTTTTCAACCCATTTGTGTTTTGAGTCTAAAGTGTATCTTACAGACAGCATGTAGTTAAAATGCTTTGTTTTTTTAAGTAGTGTGATCATTTCTGCTTTTGTCTTTTTCATTTCTGCCTTTTGATTGGAGGGTTTACTCTGTCCACATTTTATATAATCATTGATAGTCAGATTTATATCTGCAATCATATGTCTCATTTCTTTTTTATTTCTTTGTTCATCTTTTTCTTCTGGAGTTAGTGGATATTTTCCAGAGTATCATTTGAATTCCTTTGTTAGTGTTTTAACTAGATTTTTGGGATATTTTCTTTGCTCTAGGGAATACAGTATGTATCTTTGTCACATTGTACTTCAGATTAACCAGTTTAATTATGGTAAAATATAGAAACTTTGCTCCATTTCCTCCCCTAGCCTATCTGGTGGTATTATCATACATATTAAGTTTTTATATGTTAGGAGCCCAACAGGACCATTTTATATTCTTTATGCAATTGTATGTGTTTTACAACAAGTACAAGAGGAAAAAAATGCTTACGCAGTCTTTTATACTTAACACATATGTTGACCTTTTATGGTGCTCCTTATTTCTTTTTGTGTAGTTGGGTTATGGGCTGGTTATTTTCTTTCAGTCGGATGGACTTTTAGGATTTCTCATAAGCAGGTTTGTCATAAATGAATTATTTTAATCTTTGTTTTTTGGGATTGTTTTTATTTTGCCTTTATTTTATTATTATTATTAGTTTAATGCTTATTTTTGAGAGAGAGAGAGAGAGAGAGAGAGAGAGAGAACGAGCAGGGGAGAAGGGGTAGGGAGAGAGAAGGGGACACAGAATCTGAAGTCGGCTACAGGCTCTGAGTTGTCAGCACAGAGCCTGATGCAGGGCTCGAACCCACAGACTGTGAGATCATGACCTGAGCTGAGGTCGACCACTTAACCAACTGAGCCTCCCAGATGCCCCTGTTTTTGCCCTTATTTTTGAGGAATAGTTTTGCTGGACATAGAATTCTTTGTTACAGAAATTTTTTCATTCAGCACCTTGAATATGTTGTCTCTTGCTTTCTGACCTCAATTGTTTACAATGAGTTATTCTTTGTGCTGTCAAGACTTTCTCTGTCGTTGGCTTTCAATAATGGTACATCTAAGTGTGGATCTCTTTGTGTTTATTCTGCTTTGGATTCATTAAACTTGAATCTATGGATGAATATTTTTTCAAAAGTTTCGTAAGTTTTGACCATAATTTCTTCAAATATTTTTTCTGTTCTCCTTCTCTGTTCCTTTTTGGACCTCGCATTACACGTAGATTGGATGCTTGATGGTGTCCCATAAATCTCGGAGGCTCTGTTCATTTTTTTTAAATTCTTTTTTTCTGTTCTTCAGAATTGGTAATTTCTATTAATATATCTCCAAGTTCACGGACTCTTCTGTCATCTCAAATCTGCTATTGAGCTCTGTTAGTGAATTTTTAATTTTGGTTGTAGTTTCCAACTCTTGAATTATACTTTTCATCTCCAGAATTTCCATATTTTCCTATTTTTTAAAATAGTGCCTGTATCTTTATTGAGATTGCTCATTTTTTGAGTTACAGTTGTCATACTCTCCTTTAATTCTTTAAACTTGGTTTCTTTAATTGCAGATAAAATTAAATTTTAGATAGAAGATGATATCTAAACTGTGTGTTAAATCCTAAAATGATATTTGTTGTATTTCTAAATTATGTTCAATAATTCTCATCTATATTTCATGATGTGCGTGAATGTAATTGCTCATAAATGCTAAATTTCATCTGATAGTTTTTATTTAAACATAACTAACAATTTACTTAAAATTACTAATGTTTATTGATACATAGGATCAGTGTACAATTGGAAAGATATGCCGTTATCTGAAACCTTGGCTCAGTTTCTGAACTGATTATACAGTATAACATATATTTGCTTGTCCATATTTTTTATAGTTAACCAGTTCTCTCATGGTTAAGTACTAATGGGTAGAAAAAAATGGAAGAAGCCTAAAAGAGCGATATGTGTGAGAATGGTTACAAAATATCAAAATGTTCCTATCAGCCAGCACATTTAATAATAATAATATTAATTCATTTTAGGTCCTTGAAAGATTGCAGTAAACAAGATAAATGCAGTACTTGTTCTTATGGAACTTACATTTTAGTGGAGGAGACAAGCATTAAACATACAAACAAAAAAAGGGGGGCACCTGGGTGGCTCAGTTGGTTAAGCATCTAACTCTTGATTTGGGCTCAGGTCATGATCTCAGAGTTGTAACGTAGAGCCCCATGTTGGGCACCGTGCTGGGCACGGGGCCTGCTTAAGATTCTCTCTCTCCCTCTCACTGTGCCCCTTCCTTGCTCGTGTGCACGCTGTTTCTCTCAAAAAAATAAGAAGCAAAGACATATAAACGAGTAGGATAATTTTAGGATAATTTTTATAAATATAATGAAGAAACAAAATAGGGTAATGTGATATCAAATAGAGACTGATAGGGAAGCTACATGGAATTGGAATATAATTGGAAGGGGGGGAATCATGATGGAAATGTCTTTGTGAAGGGGTGGGACTTGAGGTGATATCTGCATGATAAGTGAGGAAGATTCTGTCTGTGGATGATCTGAAAGAACCTGTGATCTGAGAATAGGAGGTGCATAAGCTTAGTGTGTTATAGGAACAGGGCCACTGTAGTTGGAGCTCAGCAAGCCAGTGAAGAAGAGATGAGAGATGAATGAGGTCAGAGAATTGGGGTGGGCTAGCCCTGGGTTGATCTTTACATAGACCATGTTGAGTTTAGATTTTTTCCTTTTTTTTTTTTTTAAGTTTATTTATTTATTTATTTATTTATTTATTTTTTTTTAAATTTTTTTTTTAATGTTTATCCATTTTTGAGAGACAGAGCACAGGCAGGGGTGGGGCGGAGAGAGAGGAGGACGCAGAATCTGAAGCCATCTCCAGGCTCCGAGCTGTCAGCACAGAGCCTGATGTGGGGCTCGAACTCACGAGCTGGGAGATCATGACCTGAGCCAAAGTCAGACGCTCAACCGACTGAGCCACCCAGGCGCCCCTATTTATTTATTTTGAGAGAGAGAGAGCAAGCTGGTTATCGGGGAAGGGTCAGAGAGAGAGGGAAAGAGAGAGAATCCCAAGCACTGGCAGTGCAGAGTCCGACCCAGGGCTCGAACTCACAAACCGTGAAATCATGACCTGAGCCAAAACCCAAAGTCAGACGTTTAACTAACTGAGCCACACAGGTACCCCTAGGTTTTTTTTTTTCTACATGTGGTGGGAACCCACTGGAGAAATACTTCAGTGACCTTCATTCTGGATGAAGGAGTTAATTGACAGCCCGGTTGTAACTTTATTC
This sequence comes from Panthera tigris, assembly GCF_018350195.1. NCBI lineage: Eukaryota > Metazoa > Chordata > Mammalia > Carnivora > Felidae > Panthera > Panthera tigris. The sequence continues at coordinate 86,455,000 of NC_056663.1, forward strand.
TTTAACAGTTTTTGACTGTGAGTAAACATATGCAGAATTTTTTCTAAATGATTTTAGCTTCATAAAGAACAGCAGGGAAAATAGCTTTCCAGATGTTTCTTAGTTGAAATTTAGCTACCTAAAACTAAAATAAAATACCATACTATGAAACTTTAAATTTGTAATACAATTATAACAATGGCAGGCATTCTTATAACAATTTTAATTAATTCATGTTAGTATTATAAAATTAGATTTTCAACTGTTCATAATTATAGGCAAAAAATATACAGATAACATGATGTAGTTAGTTGTTTGATGACTGACTTTCTAAATAATTCGGTATATAACTTTTACCCCCCTACTTCACTAGCAAAAACAGTCGATTATTTTTGTTTGGCTAACTAATATTAACACAAAATAATTATGACCTCAAATTACTTCAGATTAAACAGTGTGGAGTATAGTCCTCCAAAGTTTTATGTGAATGACATTTTTGAAGATAAACTACCTCTTCAAAGTACCACTATTTGTTATTAAAAAAAAGTGAGCTATAGTTTTTATAAAGTGAATAGTAACCTTCAATATCTCTAATATTTCCCTTTATAATTGTCATGTATTTTTTGATATTTAAAATGCACTTTTCTGTAATATTTAAGATATACATTTTTAGTACAGTAAAACTTTAGATTTTGAGTAACTTGTTCTGCGAGTGTTCTGCAAGATGAACAAATATTTCTGATAAATTTTAACTTGATAAACAAGCGATGTCTTGCAATAGGAGTAGTACGGGACGCCGAACATCACGTGATCACAACTGAGCCAATGTTTCTTCTCTCTCTTTCTCTCCCTCTCTCTCTCTGTGTCCCTCCCTTGCTTGCTCTCTCTCTCTCTCTCTCTTTCACTGCAGAATTGTGGGTGATTGTCTGCCATGTTCAGATGCTTCAGTCTCAGGCCATGGTGTTTGGTAGAAATCAGTGATTTTTCAGAATGTTGGAAGGTGCCCACAACTGGCACTAGTGTATTTTTTTGTCATTTCAAAGCACCTATGGACAGTCCTTTGCTTTCCCATACAAGAGTAAGCTTGGGAATACTTTGCTTCATTCTAGGTCAGGCTGCCTGCAGATATAGAACCTGTCCTCTGCTGCCTTATTGCTAGTTACATTAAATACAGTGTATGACCAGGGTTTATTAATACTGCACCGTAGTCAACATCCATGTGAGTGTATATAAGGGCCCCTATGCAGAAAAAGATTCCACTGAGCCAATAGAGAGCAGTGATTCCATTAGTGATAGCAGTGAAAGTTGTCCTACACAGTAGCCCTCCTCTCTCGTCTCCCTTGCACCAGCCACAAAGATTTTCAAGGGTAAGTGCAGGTTAATCTGTTTATTATTTTTTTTATGTTTTATGTTTTCTTTATTGTTTTATATTACAGTATCATCGTCATTTTTATATGAATAGTTTTGGGTTATGGAACGAATCATCTGAATTTCCATTATTTCTTATGGGAAATTTGCTTTGGTATACAAGTGCTTTGGATTACAAGCGCGTTTCCAGAATGAATTATGCTCCAAACCAAGGTTTTACTGTATTGAAAATGTATTGAAAATATATTTCAAATAAGCTAACTATATAAAAAAAACCTCAGATATGCCATAATTTGGAAGGTATTTTTAAATTACTCTAATTTTGTGTTAATAATTGACTTATAGTGTGTATCTGAATGTTTATTTCTTCGCCCCTTTAATCACTATCCACTTACTCTGACTATATTCAGTATTGTATATATAGTTGTTAAAAGGTGCTCACTTTTTTCCCAAAATGATTTAAAGTGGCTTAACAAAGGACACATGTGTGTATGTATTAGAGATAGTAAAATAGAAAAAGGAAGCCAAGAACAAGAAAAGTTGAGTTGGGAGTTAAAATTGTTGTCTGTTATGTGCTACGCACTATTTCTGAGAGATATATATGCAATGCTGATTAAAATAGCTATGGCTCAGCTCTAATGGAGCTTTTATTCTAGTTTGTGTTGGTAAGGTGGGTAGAAAGATTTACAATAAGCATGTAAGAAAATACCTTCACCTTTTACTTCATTATAGGGAGGTGACAAAAAGATGACTTGGGACAGGATAAAATCCGGACAATTAGAAAACATTCTTTAGTATCCTTGATATGATTCATTTAAAATAGAATAAAGTGGGTGTGCCTGGGTGGCTCAGTCGGTTGAGTGTCCCACTTTGGCTCAGGTCATGATCTCGCAGTTTGTGGGTTCAAGCCCCGCGTGGGGCTTTGTGCTGACAGCCTAGAGCCTGGAGCCTGCTTTGGATTCTTTGTCTCCTTCTCTCTGTGCTCCTCCACTCACGCTCTGTCTCTCTCTCTCTCTCTCACAAATAAGTAAGCACTAAAAATTTAAAAAAATAAAATAGAATAAAGCTAATTTGTTTTGGTTCCCAAGTTAGCATATGCTAATTTGCATTATTTTGGGGATTATAAATTTGGCCAAAGAACAGAACCAAAAAATTTCTCTAATCCAGTAATTTATAATGGTCTATAGTTTTCTACTTAGCCATAATTAGCGATAATAAGAAAACTTAGAGGGACATTGTGGTAGATTGATTATAGGGTTAAACTTGATAAATAATGTAAGACAAGGGATGCCTGGGCATCTCAGCCAGTTGAGTGTTGGACGCTGGCTCAGGTCATGATCTTGCGGTTCGTGCTTTTGAGTCCCTGCTTCAGGCTCTATGCTGACAGCTCAGAGCCTGGAGTCTGCTTCAGATTCTGTGTCTCCCTCTCTCTCTGCCCCTCCCCCACTTGCACTCTGTCTCTCTCTCTCTCTCTCAAAAATTAAAAAAAAATTTTTTTTAGGGGCGCCTGGGTGGCTCAGTTGATTGACTGTCTGACTTCGGCTCAGGTCATGATATCACAGTTCATGAGTTCGAGCCCTGTGTCAGGCTCTGTGCTGACAGCTCAGAGCCTGGAGCCTGCTTCAGATTCTGTGTCTCCCTCTCTCTGCCCCTCTCCTGCTCATGCTCTGTCTCTCTCTTTCTGAAAACTGAACATTAAAAAATAATTAAAAATGTAAGAAAAAAGTTAAATTCATGAATTAGGGATAAAACAAGCAAATAATATAGTGATTTCAGAATAAATATTAAACCTCAGAATCTTTTGGATTCTTATCTATACTTGAAGGCCAAAGTTTCAATGTTTTCATGAACAAACTGCCCGATTTGAGTAATGTTATATATAATCTTGCAGTGGATACCATTTAGATACATGAATTAAAAAATAGGTTTTCTTTATAAATCTCAATTCTATGTTAAACATATACCATTCTAAATCTAAATTTAATGATTATCTTAATTTTAGGTGATAATTAGTAAGAAACAGTATATTCATTTTAAAAGGATTAGTGAATTGTTTCCTCTTTCTTTTTCGTTCTCTAATAGTGTGCTTTAAATAAACTTCCAGGGCAAGCTCATGTTTTATTTCATAATCTGGATGAGTTGAGAATGTTCCAGGAACTCTGCCTTCATGAATTTTTACTTAATTTTTGGAAGTGGAGATGCTATTCTATGTCCTATCCAAGCATTTAAACTCATTCATAATATCATTCTATAATAAAATAATCCTCCCATATCTTTTACAGGAGAAAGGTGGGGTTTATGTCCTCTTCATTCCAGATCATTATGGTTTTTATCCTCCTCTAAAAGTTGCTGCTGGGTTAAAGATTAAGTTTTAAGTTGAAGTTTTACATTACTATAACTTTCTGTAGTCCTCCTCATCATTATCAAGTGATCTTTATGAAGTCTTGCCATCATACTGGAGACTAATACCACTGTAATAATCATGTTAGCCGTGAAGTAGTTTCTGTTATTTTTTTCCTTTTTACAGATGAGTCTGAGACTTTAAGAAGTTAAATAACTTTAACATAGTAGGTCTGAGACTACTCTCCTTAGAAAGATCTGTTTGCAAGGTTGGCTCATAGCTGACATCTGGGAACTTGACTCTCAGAGCGTTTCCAGTAACTGATAAGGATGATTCACTGTGCCTAGACTGTTTGTGCAAACAATATGGTTTATGTTGAACATCTGCTTTCCTCCTAGGCGTCTAGAATTTGAGTATACCTGAGGTAGAGGGTGCCCATGTGAGCAACCCTCAATAAAACTTTGGGTGCTGAGTCTCTGATGGGCTTCTCTGGACAGAAACATTGCGTATGTACATTGGTGTATTTAGTATATCCATGAATACAACTATATGCTGAGATATGTGAGACTCCTGATATACCTCTGCAAGAGTAAAAGAAATTCTCTGCAGAATCTAAAGATTTGTGTTTTAACCTCTGGGGATGAAGTGTATTTACCTTTGCTTGGTGATTAGAGTCCTAGGTACAATGGAAGAGATGATATTTAGTCCTTCAAATAAAAATAAGCATGCATTTGTTCATAACATCCATGCATTATGCATCCTATAGGCCCATATGTACCCATGTTCCAGGCCCTGAGGAGGGAGCTGTAAACCTTACTTAGCATAATTAGGTAACCTTGTAAATAGTTTAGGCCTCAAAGTGAGAGTAGGTGTACTTTTTCCCCTAGTTGCATCTGCAGGCAGCTTATTGATTGATTTATAAAATTTTATTTTTAAATAACCTCTACACCCAGCATGGGGTTCAAATTTATAACCCTGAGATCAAGAGTCACATGCTCCACCTGCTGAGCCAGCCAGGTGCCCTTGCAGGGGCCTTATTATTTAGCATTACGAAAATGTTTATACTTTGGTTCCAGGTTCTTTTACTTGAAATATGGGTAAACTTGAATCAGCATATAAGGCTTATATCTGAGAATCTTTGTTTGCTGATAATTCAGAATTCCAGGCCAACATTTCTTTCTAAAAACAAACTCAACCCTGAAGAGAGCAAAGTAGAAAAAATTTCTAATGCTGTCACTTTCTCCCTAAGGCCTATAGAATTTATATGAGAGGATTTATGAGTTAAAGAATTCATCTTCCTGCCCTCCCCCCCGCCCCCACTTTTTTGGAAAAGAGAAAAAAAAAATCTATCTACTTATGTAGACAAGATATGTGTAACATCCACTTAACGTGTTTTAAGCCTTTTAATTAGCCCATGTTATAAGCCAATTAAGAAAGTAGATAGAAAAATCTCCCAGGGTGGGGTGGGAAAGATGCTCTGTGATTCTTTCATAGTTTTAGTAAAACAAAACCAAAAATACTTGTATAATCATAAGGCAGAAAAACTTAAGATTCTGGAGCCCTACTACTTAGGTTGATATTGTGACTCACTTGCCTCTTGCTTGACCTTGGATAAGTTATTTGAATTTCCTCATGTCTCAAGTCTTCCCCAATATAAAATGGGACTGATAATACCTGTTTTGTAGGATTGTATCGATTAAATCAATTGATAATATAATGAATTTAAAATAATGCCTGGCATGATGTAAGTGCTGTATGAATGTTACCTGTAATTATCCCATTATTGTTTGGAAAATGAAGGAAAAAATACCCTAAACTAAGCTAGTTGTTGACTTTCGTCCAGGATAAATTCACTTTAATGGATTCATATCCTATCAAATCAGAATATTAAAAAGATTCTTGTATAAGGCAGTTTTATTTCCTTTTTAAATCATGAAAGTGCAGAAGTTGGCTAAGGTTTTAGAATTATTTGCACTAAGTTAGGATCGCAGTTGCTAGGCTGGCAATTTGTCCCTCCTTAAAAAAGGAAAATTCCTTTTTTGCTTTCTGGAATAGAACCTAACTAGATTTTAGGCTTTCTTTGCACAAAGCCCGACGCGGGGCTCGAACTCACGAACCGTGAGATCATGACCTTAGCCGAAGTTGGAGGCTTAACTGACTGAGCCACGCAGGTGCCCCTGAAACAAGTCTTTTAAGACTTTTATGTATCTCTTTTTGATATACAAGGGGCTATTGTGACCAGACTTGAGACTTTTCAAACATCTGAGCAAAGTCAGGACATAAGCCATGACTTTGATTGTTACTTTTTCCCTAACTAAACGTCCTAGTACCTGTCCTTTTTTCTGGTTCTTACTTGATTTGGAAATTGGCTAAACACATTTATTCCCACAATTTACTATTTCTTACAAATAGTTCATGAAGTAAATCTGGGAATGAATAGTCATATAAGTTTAAGGTTATTGATAAATAATCAGATCTTTGTTGCTTATCTTCAGCCTCAAGATAGGTTGGGTTGTAAAAGGTGCTTCCTTCGTATACTTATTCTGACCCTTATTATTGCTGCCCTAGAATTTGAGCATTATGCAAAATGGTAGCAGATTAGGAGGATAATAATATTAAAGGAGTGTAGCTAGGCAGCAATATCATTTTTATTTCCAGTGGTGACTGTAGGCAGCTAAGTCAGGTTGATTTTGTCTTGTCTCTTTACTCACCAATTCTTTAAATAACTGTGAAGTTTGATTATTCAGAGTATGTTTATTTTTTTTATTAAGATATCTGTATTCAGAGTGGTTTTAGATGATACTTCTCTGTTAGAGTTTAATCATCATAAAATAGGTTGAACAAGTTAACATTAATTAGGTTATGTCCAGGAATCTGGCCATTGTAATTATTTTGTTGAAGAAACCAACAAAACATGCTTGTAAGAAAAGCATCAAAATATCTTATATGGAATTTAGATGAAGTCACAGATTATCGAAATTCACTCCTTATCTATATATCATTCATATATAGTTCACATGAGAATCTATAAGATTAAGAACATGTGTCTTAATTGGATAACAATGTCAGGGCCATGAGTAAATGAGGATGTTAAGATACTGTTATCCATGGTGTGGGACTCTTGAAATGCAAAACTGCTTTTATGGTTGGCAAGTTATTTCACTGGGTTTTTCAATTAGCGTCTTCCGTGTGTTTTTTCTTCTGTAAAATGAGCACTAAGATCTCTTCCAGATTAAAAGGGCTTTTCTGCAATTTCTTTTATCCTATAAATTTCTAACATCCAATTTTAAATATCTGGATCTATCACCTTGCCCTAAAGTAGGTCCCATGACATGAACTGTTGCTGCCAAAATTATTTCTGGTTCTGACTTACGGGCCCGAATATTTCTAAACTGTATACTCCTTAGACTTAGTTCCCTCCAAATGATCTCATTCCCATTTTCACAAGGGAATCTTTTTAAAAGATTCATTAGTTTATTTTTTATCCCTTTATTTTTAAGAGTTTGTTTGTTTTTGAGTAATCTCTATACCCAACATGGTGCTCAAACTCGCAACCCCAAGGCCAAGAGTTGCATGCTCTTCCAACTGAGCCACGCAGGTGCCTCTACTTTTTATCCCTTTAAAATGTTGTACTAAGAAAAAAAAATGCTGTACTATTTTTTTGTTTTGTTTTTTAAAGTTAATTTCTTTATTTTAAGAGAGAGAGCAAGCCAAGGAGGGGCAGAGAGAGAGGGTAAGAGAGAATTGCAAGCAGGTTCCCCACTTTCAGAGCAGAGTCTGACACGGGGTTCAGACTCAGGAACTGTGAGATCATAACCTGAGCCAAAACCAAGAGTTGGATACTCAACTGACTGAGCCACCCAGGCGCCCCCTAATTTTTGTTTTAACAAATTATAAAAATGAACATCCCCGTTTTGCGTGAGGAACAATTAGGTTTTAGGAATTATCATCTATTCTGCTACTGCTTTATTCTTACGTGAAGCTTTAGCAATGTGATTCAGTTCTGACAGATTCTACAAAGACATAATAATAAATTGACATTCAATGTTCATAGTGTGCCAGACACTATATGTAAAGAATGAAAATATGGGCACCTGGGTTGCTCAGTGGGTTAAGCCTCTGACTCTTAATTTCAGCTCAGGTCATGATCTCAGGGTTTGTGAGTTTGAGCCCTGCACTGTGCTTGGGATTCTCTCTCTTCTCTCTCTCTGCCCCTCTTCCCGCTCACATGTATGCTCATGCACACTCACTCTCCTTCTCTCTCAAAGTAAATAAATAAACTGGGGCGCCTGGGTGGCTCAGTCGGTTGAGCGTCCGACTTCAGCTCAGGTCGCGATCTCACGCACCGTGAGTTTGAGTCCCGCGTGGGGCTCTGGGCTGATGGCTCAGCGCCTGGAGCCTGCTTCCAGTTCTGTGTCTCCCTCTCTCTCTGCCCCTCCCCCGTTCATGCTCTGTCACTCTCTGTCTCAAAAATAAATAAACGTTAAAAAAAAAAAAAGTAAATAAATAAACATTAAAAAAAAAAAGCAATTAGATCAGAAGCAATTAACATAACCTGTTAAAATGAAAAAAAAGAGAATTTGCCAGAGGATTAGTAAATATTTTTTCAAATTGCATGACATATTTAAAGGGAACCAGTTGAGTTTTTCACACTTTGGATGGGAAACTAATAAAATTAATATGGTTTTAAACCCCCTTCCTTGGACCCCAGTTATATAAAATCATATGAATCATAGTCCTTGATTCACGACATACTTAAATAATTAGCCCAAGCATAACTTTTTGTTTATGAAACACACAAGAATCCATAATTCAACATGAAAACTGGAACCTTAACAAGAATTCACATCACATTTACTCATGTGTATATTAATGTAGATTGTATAAAAATCTTTAATAGAATTTTTAAAGTTTATTTATTTTGAGAGAGAATGAGAGTGAGAGTGTGAGTGGGGGAGGGGCAGAGAGAGAGGGAAAGAGAGAATCCCAAGCAGGATCCATGCTGTCAGCCCAGAGCTTGACAGGGGCTTGATCTCCTGAACCATGAGATCATGTCCTGAGCCAAAACCCCGAGTGGGATGCTCAACCAACTGAGCCACCCAGGCGCCCCTAAAGGCCATCTTTATATCTGTTTTTGTAAATTGTATATTTATGTGTTTTCTTTATTTTTTCTTTGTTTTTTTGGTCCTTTATTCCTCTATTTTAAGCATTCTTTGTATATTAGTTATACTAGCCTGTTGTAATATAGTATCCTATTTCTAATATTATAGTTGTAGTGTTCCTTGTTTTTGTACTTTATATGAAGTCATACACTTAAACAATTTTTTGATGAGAGTGTGATTTGTACTCTAAGGAACTAAATTATAGTTTGAGCAGAGATTTCCTGAGTGATACTTAAATTTTTATCATTTTTCACAGTTTCTTTTCAATCCTGAGACTAGCATTTATTATTCAAAGTTCTTTCTCTTCTTATTGCTGTGCCAATATCTATCTGGCTTAAAGTATCAGAGCAAATGGTGGTTCCTTTCTGAAGTCTCTCCAGAACTCTCCAAGGTCGACTTGGATTTTTTTTTTTTTTTTTTTATGTTTCCACTATACTTTGTAGTTTCTTTAATGGCATTTACATGATTGTAATTGTTTCTGTATTATTGAAAGAACTGGTGTAGTAAGAGATAAGAAAGAGGTTACTGAGTTGTGGGGAAAAAGTTGTCCTTGAGGGATAGGTGGAATTTGAATAACCAAAGAAGAGGACCTTCCTGGTAAGAGAAGAGTACTAGCAGAGGGATAGGGATGGGGATGAGCATGGTATGTGAACAGTGAAGATACTTGTTTCATTGGAACGTGTTTGTTTATTCTTGTATTCATCACATCTTTACTGTGTATCTACTGTATGAAAGGCCCTGGTTAGGTGATATAAACCACAGATTTTTAAAACTTGTTACTTCGGGGGAAAGTAGTTCCAAGTAAGACTAGGAAGGTAAAGAGGAGCAGGGTTTTAGAGGGCACTGAGACAAAGGCATAGGTGTTGGGCTTGATACAGATGATAGGAGGTGGCAAGTGAAGGATCTACTGGAAGCTGTTATTTCCCTGATGTTTTTGTGAAGGAGGCACATGGTGTGGACGGGGAAGGAGAGTCCTAGAAAATGATATTGAGCCTATCATGATTTCATGCGTATGTGGAATTTAAGAAACAAAACAGATAAACATAGGGGAAGAGGAGGAAACATAAGGTAAAAAGAGAGAGGGAGGTAGACCGTAAGAGAATCTTAAATACAGAGAACAAACTGGGGGTTGCTGGAGGGGTGTTGGGTGGGGGGATGGGCTAAATGAGTGATGGGCATTAAGGAAGGCACTTGTTGGGATGAGCACTGGGTGTTATATGTAAGTGATGAATCACTAAATTTACTCCTGGAACCATTATTACACTATATGTTAACTAACTTGGATTTAAATAATATTTAAAAATTAAAAAAAAAATGATATTGAGCCTGAGGGGATGAGGGTACTTACAACTTGAGACCTGTACGACAGCTAGGAATTGGCCAGATGGGCAAGCAAAAGGAAGGATGTTCACAGAAAGAGAGAAAAGAATATAGAGAACTATAAACAATTGTGGTTTAAGGTTAGATAAAGGGAGAAATGGAAGATGAGACTGGACAAGTGAGTGTGGATTAGATTTGTGATTTTCATACCTGAGCATATCAGAATGAACATTTCATAACTTCTGAGAAATAGACCTATACCCCTTGCTTGTTCCTATTAAATTAGGATGTTTCCAAAGAAGCTGAGAGTTTCTCCCGTGATGAGAAACTATTGAAGAATTTTGAGAGGGGCTTAACATTATTCCATCTTGGATCATCCTGATATTGCAGTAGATGGAGTTGAAGGGTGGGAAAATTAGAGATGAGGAGGCAAATTCTGAGGCCATTAAAACAATACAGAGAAATGATAATAAGACCTCAGCTGTGGCAGAGGATATGAGATTATAGAAATGGGGTGAAGAGTGAGAAACTATGATAGTGTCGATGGAACTCTGTTTTTCAGGAACTCTGAACTTCAGGCACTCTTCATGTTAGATTGTTTGTGTGGGCGTTAGGGTAGCTTACTTAGCTAAGCATAGTTTCCTCTGTCAGGAAAACGTGTTTAGTTTGGGACATGTACTTCTCCTGCTGCACTTTTCCCTATCCCATTTAATGGCTATTCCTGTGTACTCTGACTGCTATCTTTGGATTCATTCTTGATTCTTTATCTCACATCCACATCCAAATTGCTATTAAATCTTGTCCATTTACCTTTAGAATATATCCAACAGTTGGCCACTTTTCACTCTCTCCAGAACCTACCACTTTGGTCCTAACCACTATCATTTCTCACCTAAGTATTATAGTAGCTTCCTAACTGATCTCCCTGTTTCTGCCCTTGTCCCCTTGTCTGTTCTCAACCCAGCTTCTTTTTTTTTTTTTAATTTTCTTTTTTCTTTTTTAAAATTTACATCCAAATTAGTTAGCATATCGTGCAAGAATGATTTCAGGAGTAGATTTCTTAGTGCCCCTTACCCATTTATCCCATCCCTCCTCCCACAACCCCTCCCGTAACCCTCAGTTTGTTCTCCATATTTATGAGTCTCTTCTGTTTTGTCCCCCTCCCTGTTTTTATATTATTTTTGTTTCCCTTCCCTTATGTTCATCTGTTTTGCCTCTTAAAGTCCTCATATGAACAAAGTCATATGATTTTTGTCTTTCTCTGACTAATTTCACTTAGCATAATATCCTCCAGTTCCATCCATGTAGTTGCAAATGGCAATCAACCCAGCTTCTTAATGATTCTTGTAATAATCAAGTCATCTCTCTGTATAAAACTCTCCTTCTCCCTGGAGTAAAAGTCACAGTCCTCAAAGAGGGCCTACATAGCCCCCTCCCCTTAACTCTCTATCATCTTCTGTTCTTTCTTCCTCTTGCTCATTTCACTCCAGCCATATTGGCCTCCTTGAACTAGTGAGGCATACTCCGCCCTGAAGATACTGCATTTCCCTTTCCTTCAACTACAGGACTCTTCCCCCAGTCATTGTCACAGCTTACTTCCTACTTTCAGGTCTTTATTCATGTCAGTTTTCTAGTGAATTCTTTTTTGACCACCTAACTTGGAATTATAGTTCTCTTCCCTGCTGAATATTCTTTCTCTTTGGTTCATTTGTCTCCTTAGCCTTTATCACTATCTATGTGCATGCTAAACATATTTTGTTTATTTTCATCTTTTCCTGCTGGAATTTAAGACCCATAAGAATGAGGACTTTTCCTTTATTCACCGCTACACCTCTAACCCTGAAAACTGATAATATAATAGGTGCTCAGTATTTACTGAACGACTGGATCAATTAATGGAGTGCCTGGGATATCCTGGAACAGATGCTTACTGTTTATTTACACCCTACTTAATTTCACAAAGAAGTAGAGGCAAGGAAGTGTCTAGTAGACAAACTGGAGCCCATAAAATAGTTTAGATTGGAAGAGAGATTTTCGTGAAGTCATAGCAGTATATGAGGTAGTAAGAAAGAGTATAAAGAATCAGAAGAAAATTAGGGATGAGATCCTGAAAACACCTCCACGTAAGGGCTGACCAGAGAAGTAACACTGTTGTTTGACTTCACAAAGCAGGAACCCTGCTCCAGGCCCTGTGCTTTAGAGGTCCAAATCTAGCCTTTGTCCAGCTATAACCCTTCTGGTAGAATGAGGATTTGGTGGGCAGGGGTGGGGGAGGGGGAACGCGCAAGGGAACTAGTCCATCTGGTACCCATTTCTAGATTAAGCTCTGAGTATTTGAACCCCAGAATTCCCTGCCCATGTGGCCCTTCAGAAGCTTCTTTCCTGATTCTCTCCTCTCTTGACTGAACACATGTATGGGGTTCTTTAGGCCCAAGGGATGACCAAGCTGCAGCTGTTTGCAGGCATGTGGCCAGAATTTGGACATGTGGGATGGGATGTCTACATGTGTGTGTATGTATATATGTATGTGTACATATATACATATATATATACATACACATACATATATACATATATATATGTACACATACATATATATGTATATATATGTATATATATATATATGTATATGTATATATGTGTATATATATATATGAATGAGTGATTCCCATGCTCCTGTAGAACTTCAGGGAGAATTCCAAATCAGAATTCCAAATCAACCTTTTAGGTTGTTATAGAAGTATTTATGTAAATATAGGAGGATAGAATAATAATTTACCAGCTTGTTAGCTTGATTTATAACTTTAAAATATTTAGGCATGTGGACTATAGGCTTCCATTTGTACTCTTGCTCCGAGCCCCTTGAAAATTAGGGGTGGGCCTACAGAAGGGAATTGAAAAAGAGTAGCTAGAGAGGGAGAAGATAAATTCCAGATGGAGTTTCAAGGATGGAATGATCAATAGTATCAAATACTTCAGAGACATTAAGTCCTATGAAAACAGAAATGTATCCATTGGATTTGAATGACAATTAGAGTTTAGAGTAAAACTTTCAGTTGGTGGTGATGGATGCCAAACCTCCATAAAAGGAGGAATACCTGAGGAATTAGGAAGTAGAGACAGAAGATAGATGTTTTTTTCTAGAACCGTCTCTGAGAAAAGAAGGAACTAGAATAGTAGGTGGAGGGGTATGCAGAGTCATGGAGGAGGACTTTTCTATGTTTAAGATGAAAGAGTCTTACAGATGTTTAGATATTGAGGGAAAGGACCCAAAGTTAAGTAAGAGAAGGTTAAGGAAAAGGAGGGAATAATCGATGGAGCAAGGCCTAACATCTAGTGCATAGGTCCAGAGATTAGCCTTTGAAGGGAAGAGGGCTATTTGAGAAGGCTTGGGTTGTTTGGAAGTGTATGCAAGCTAAATTTGGAGGGTGAGAGAACAGGAAAGTGACTTATTAGGCAATATGATATATCATTAGTGTTGTTTTACAGTAGTTTTCTGGGTTAGTCTTTTTAAACTTGATTTTAAACTCCTGGGCATCAAGGGTTATACCTGCAGCCATGTGTTAAAATCCTATTGGTTTATTGAAATATAGCCCATAATATGAGGCATAGGCCACACATGTTGGATCTGTCATTATTCAGTAATTTGACACTTTAGTGGTGAATTAAAATTTTAAGTTTGATAAACACTTTTGATTCTCAATAGCCTAGAAATAACTTCTTTATTATGTCCATTATATAATGTGTGTTATCAGGATTTGCAGATGGTTTGTTGTAATAAGTACATATTGTCTGAATCATACCTGTTTTGAGCAAAATATTTTTAAATAGAATTATATTAATACTGTCTTCTTTCCCCCCAAATAGTAGTTCCAAAGAACTGCTGGTTTGTATTTTAGCTCTTGCCAAGTTGTGAAAATAGTGAAGGATGCTTAGACTACTTAACATTCAAATTGTAAGTAAACTTTATTTCTGCCAATATTACCTATATGTTAAGAAAAAAGAAATTGAAAATAGTTGTTACCTTATAATAATGAGCTTTAGTGTGATGTATACTGTGGATTTTTACTAATTTTTGTTAAGATACATATATGTCCTATCCCATTTTCTGTTGATAAGATCAAAAAGAATACTCATAGTCCTGAATGAATCTTAGGAGGTAGGGTGAAATTTTTTTCCAGGTATTTCTTTTATTGTATAAATTTATAGAAATTCTTTATTATTTTATTTCCATATCTGTATGGTAGCAGTAGTCAAAATTAATGTAGGACATAATATTAATGGAATGATTTATTAGAAATATATGTTCATTTCTCTTTAAATATGCTTAATTTCTCTGAATTATTTAATTGTTATGTGAAAAAATTCTTTAAGAAGTAAATCTTACAAGGTGCCTGGGTGGTTCAGTTGGTTAAGCATCAGACTCTTGATCTCAGCTCAGGTCTTGATTTTAGGGTCTTGAGTTTGAGCCCTGCGTTGGGCTTCACCTGGGCATGGAGTCTACTTAAAAAAAAAAAAAAAAAAAAAAAAAAAGCTTTAATTTAACATACATAAAATCAAGTAAAATATAAGCTTTTAGAAATAATCTAAAGCATAAATCTGGATGATGTATATATTGACAGTCATCTCTACTAGGGGAAAAAAAGCTTGGATTATGTGTCCTTGAAACCATTTGCTATATTGAATATTTAACCAGTAGCAAAAAAAAATATTGATGAAAGAATGATAGAATGATAAAGTAATACTAAAGGCATTATAAGTGATTTACTACTTTATTTTTAAACTATTTGAAAGTATAAACAACTCAAATTAATCTGTTTTTAGTCCTAGTATTCAAAATGTGAACACAGAATAAGATTGCTACGATAAGCAAAAGACAAGTCTAATTATATTATTTAGGTAAATAAACCAAATGAGCCAAAGAAGAAGAATGAAATATTTGCAAACCAGTAAATCTTTTAATTTGTTAAACAGGAATATAATTTTACTTTATTTTGTATATTTTGTTACCAACGCATAAAAGGTTTTAAAAATGTCTACTAAAATATTTCAGGAATAAAAGTACATCTTCATAAAAGGAGAAAGTTATAACATTTTCTCTCTTAAAATAAGAAACAAATATCATAAGGTCATCCATGTGCAATAGCTTGGTTGTAATAGATTGCTTATGAGCTTGACATTTCTGAGAAGTAGAATGCTCATTACTGCCCTCTTTTGACACAGGGCTGTATAAGCCAAGTTCCTTTTTCTTAGTTTACAAAAATGTCAAAGATTAGATTGTAAAATAGGTTGTGCTTTATATCCTTCCTGTGTATTTTTAATAATTTTTCAAATTCTTCCTCTTTTTAGGCTCTCTGGTTAATCATCTTTAGAAGACTGGATTTCTGGATATCTACTTCACTCCATGTTTATTGACTTTTAAAACATGATAATGCAAATCTATAACATTGGCAATCATCCATGAACCTTTACATTATATTGGTTAATAGCGTTTGAAGCTTCCTCAGGGAATAAACAATGACATCAGCAGTGGTTGACAGTGGAGGTTCTGTTTTGGAGCTTTCCAGCAATGGAGTAGAAAATCAAGAGGTTAGGCATCCAATGTATATTACATTTCTGTTTTGTTCATAGAAATCAATACGTGAAATAATTTTGAAATTAATGGGAAACAGGTATTTGAGGGTATAAATGTACAATGCATGAAACTGTACATGTATGTGTCATGTGCCCTTATATAATTTAGGTAATAGAAGGTTGAGATAATTACTGCCAGGCTCACCTCAGTTGTTGGAACATGCATATATTGGAATGAACTGTGAGGAAGAAATTGAAAGGAAGAACACAAAGTATTAGAGATAGCTTTTAATTCCTGATAAAATCCATTGTTTTGGATTACAGAATTTATAGATATATAATGTACCTAAATACATAAATTAAATTCATCTTAAATTAGAATTTTGTATTTCCTTTAGTTGTCATCTTTGCTTCCTTTGTTATTCTATCATTTCTAATTCAGCAGGGGGATCTATTATATTTTAATCCTATATGTATACTTAAGAATTTGGATGATTTGTAAATCAGAAAAGAAAGGTTTTGAAATTTTATACATATAGAACTCTGTAGCATATTTGGTTATTTTCTTGTTATGATAACATTAAAGAATAGGAGATAGGAGTAGAAAAATTACAGTACCAGAAACATATGGACTTCCATGGCCTGGCTTCTGGTCCCGCCATTCAGTAAAGACTGAATACTGAAAAGGATCTAAATTATAATTTGTCACAATATTTGGTCAGAGATGAGGTGGACAAATGGAGAGTTGACTGTCTTTAAAAAATCTGTTTTCTCTGTATTCTATGAAAGATATTGCTGTTACTGGTCCTTAGTAGCAGCATAGTGGTGTAGTGATGGGACCAAGAAACAAGTTAGGATATCAGGCTGTGTGTTCTAGAGTCTGCCTCTTTTTCTTGCTTGTTTGTGTCTGTTTAGTCTTCCAAGGTAGCTATGGTTAAATTCAGTGGGAAGGGGATAAAATGAAGGTACTGCTTTTCCTTTGTTCTCAGTGGACTTGGTAACCAGAATGTTCCTGTTATATTTGAATCTAAAACTGGTTCAAAGCCCATTAAGAGAAGCCCCAGCTACAGAACAATCGATGTCTACTTCTTCCTTGAAGATTCACTTTCTGTATGATCACTTCTAGGTGTGATTCACCAAAGAGTTCAGGGACTCGGGGGACTTCTATCCCCTCCACATCACCCAGGCCAACTATTGCTTCTTTTTACAATGCTTTCCCTTTGTTGTATAGTCTTCCTTTGTTATGTTTAACCCTAAGAAGGGAGCCACCAAGAACAATAGGCAGAATATATTTACCTTGTGTTGGTTTGGTATCATTATTATTTGGGAAAAAGAATACAACAGTTTGTTTCTGGAAGACTCTTTATTTTTCTTCTTTTATGTGGAACCCAGGCGTTCATGGCCTGGAGAACTGATTATTATGGAAGAAAGAATCTGATAAGTGAAATCATTTTGCCAAGGCATTACTAATGATTTATGTGGTAGCGTTATGGGTAGTCACAGGCATTTTAGGTAATATGGCACCAGAAAGGGGGAAATTATTCTTGGGGAACTTTTTCTTCAAATTATGCTATGTAGAAACCCACTTACTTTCATTCATTTGTTCCTTCAGCAAATATTAATTGACCACTTACTGCCAATTGTCAAGTACGTTTCTAGGCACTGGGAATAAATTATGTCAGAATGGCTATAAAGAATAAGTCAGGGCTGGATTTTAGTAAACAAAGAGATGTGCTTTGTACTTGGATAGGAGAATGGAAAGAGTCAATATTGTGGAGGATGTCAGTTTCTTCCAGTTAATCTATATATTCCACCTCTATAAAATGTTAGGGCAAGTTTGGGGGGAAATTGATTATATGACCTAAAGATTGTATGGAAGAGTATACATTCAGGAATAGCCAGAGCAGTTTTCTGAAACAGAAATGTAGAACAGGTAAGTCTCATAGAAATGAGAATTAATGCAGGAAAAAATTAAAAGAGGATTTAAATAGAGTTTAAAAAAAATTGTTTTTTGATGTTTATTTATTTTTGAAGGAGAGAGAGAGCGTGAGCATGGGAGGGGAGCAGAGAGAGGGAGACACAGAATCCGAAGCAGGCTCCAGGCTCTGAGCTGTCAGCACAGAGCCCGACGCGGGGCTCAAATCCATAAACCATGGGATCATGACCTGAGCCGAAGTTGGAGGCTTAACCGACTCAGCCACCCAGGAGCCCCTAAATAGAGTTTTTAAAACACAGCAAATACGGTTTTAGAGAGCATCTTCTTTCAGACAAACAAAGTTAGGAGTTCTTCTACTTCAGATTGTGATGGGATAACTGAGACCAGATTTTTAAAAAAAATTTTTTTAAGTTTATTTATTTTTGAGAGAGAGAGAGAGAGACAGAGCATGAGAAGGGGAGAGACAGAGAGAGAGAGAGAGAGAGAGAGAGAGAGGGAGACACAGAATCTGAAGCAGGTTCCAGGCTGAGCTGTCATCACAGACCCTGATGTGGGGCTTGCACCCATGAAGCATAAGATCATGACCTGAGCTGAAGTCGGATGCTCAACAGACTGAGCTAGTCAGGTGTGCCTATACATCTCAATACTTTTTAAAGGATTGAAATCATACAGAGAAAGCTGTGTGACAAAAGCAGAAATATGTTAGAAATTAACAACAAAAAACACTTTCAGAATCCTCAAACATTTGGATATTAAACAGCTCATTTTATATAACTCATGGATTAAAAAGAAATCACAAGAGAAATTAGAGAATATCCTAACTGAATGAAAATGAAAATACAATATATCAAAATTTGAAGGATGCAGCTAAAACAGTGCTTAAAGGTAAATTTATAGTTTCAAATACTTATGTTAGAAAAGTCTAAAATCATTTGAGCTTTCAATAAACTAGAATATGAAGATCAAATTAAATCCAAAGTAGAAGGAAGGAAGTAAAAAAAATAAGTCAGTGAAGTAAAAAGTAGACAAATAGAAATTATCTGCTAGCTGGTCCTTTGAAAAGATTAAGAAAATTGATAAATCTCTCAGTAGACTGCACAAGAAAAAAAACCACAGAAGGCAAAAATTACTAATATAAGGAATGAAAGGGTTGAACAACTTTATGCCAATAAGTTGGCAACTCAGATGAAGTGGACAAAATCCTTGAAAGTCATTCTAAGAGGAATAGAAAATCTGAATAGCACTGTATCTTAAAATAAATTGAATTCCTAGTCAAAATCTTTTCCACAAAGAAACCTCCAGGGCTAAGTGGCATTATTGATGATCTAACAAACATTGAGGAAAGAAATAATACTAATTTTACATAACTCTTTCAGAAAATAGACAAGGTAGCATGTCCTAACTCATTTTGAGGCCAGCATTATCTTGATACCAAGACCAGACAGAGATATGTAGGAAAAGAAATCCTCAAACAATATCCTTCACGGGCATAGGTAAAAACATTCTTGATTAAATACTAGCAATTAAATCCAGTAATGTATAAAAGGGATCATATGACCCAAATAAGGTTTATCCCAGGAAGGTAGGTTTAATCAATCAATGTAATTCATCACAGTAACAAAATAAAAAGAAAAAAAATCATTTGATCCTATCAATGACTACAGAAAACCCATTTGCCAAAATTCAACACCTATTTATTATACAAGTTCCCTAAATTAGGAATAAGGGCATCTTCTTCAACCTAATAAGTACATCTGTGAAAAACTCACAGGCAACATCATGTTTAAAGGTGACAAAGGGAATGTTTTCCTTTCAAGGTTGGTAGTAAAGCAAAGATGTCTGCTCTAACCACTTCTGTTCAACATTGCACTGGAAACATTGCTACAGGGTAAGAAAAATAAAAAGACGTATGGATTGGAAAAGAGGTCGTAAAACTATTTCTAAATGATACAATCATGTTTATAGAAATTCCCAAGAAATCTACACAACTGTTAGAACTAACAAATTTAGAACAAGTGACTATGTAAAAATTAGTTGTATTTATATATCTTAGCAAAATAGGAAATTTAGCAAAATAGGAAATTTAAAAAGCAGTACTGTTGAGCAGCATCAAAATGACACAGGGGTATGTTTAATGAAGTAAATAAAAGATGTATATGCAAACACAGCATCTTATGAGAAATTAAAGACCTGAATAAATGAAGAGTTATACCATGTTTATGGATTAGAGAATTTATGTTAAAACAGAGTTGGAGGGCCTACGCACCTGATTTAAAGACTTACCGTGAAGTTCCAGTAATTAAGACAGTGTGGAATTGATATGCCAACAGACATGTAGATCAGTGGAACATAATATAGATCCATCTGAGGCTAATTAATTTTCTTTTTTAACGTTTATTTTGAGAGAGAAAGCACTCGTGCATGCACACAAGTGCGGGGGGGGGGGGGGCGGGGAGAAGAGAGAATCCCAAGCAGGCTCCATGCTGTCAGCACGGAGCCCAACGCAGAGCTCAATCTCATGACTGTGAGATCATGACCTGAGCCAAAATCAAGAGTTGGACACTTAACCAATTGAGCCACCCAGGCACCCCAAGGCTGATTAATTTTCAGTAATGGTGGTAATGTAATTCGGTGGAGAAAGGATAGTCTTTTAAACAAATAATGGTGGAATAACTGGATATCATATGCAAATGAACTCAGTCCTTTCTCACATCATACATAATGAATAACTCAAAATTGATCATAGAAAATTTTTCAATCTTAAAATAGGCCATGGTTTCTTAGATTGAACACAAAAGCATGACAACACTTTAAAAGAAAAAAAATGATGAATTGAAGTTCATTTAAATTAAAAACTGTTCTTGAAAAAAAATTCCATTAAGAAAATGAAAAGATGAAGCAAAGATTGGAAAAAAACCTTTACAATACATATACTGACAAAGAATTTATATCCAGAATATATAAAATAATAAATTGGAGATAATCCATTAAAATAGGAAAAAGATTTGAACAGATAATAAAATGAATGGCCAATAAGTGCATATAAAAATGCCCAACGGGGCACCTGGGTGGCTCAGTCGGTTAGCGTCTGACTCTTGGTTTTGGCTCGGGTCACGATCTCCGGGTTGGTGAGTTTGAGCCCTGCATGGGGTTCTGTGCTGATGATGTGAAGCCTGCTTGGGATTTTCTCTCTCTCTGCCCACCAAATAAATCAGTGAACTTTAAAAAATGCCCACTATTACTCACCATCAGGGAAACACAAAACCACAGAGAGATACTACTACATACTTACGCAGAATGGCAAATAAGAGGGATACCATGTGTTGGAAAGGATGCAGAGCAGTGGAACTCTCATACACTTATAGTGGGAATGTAAAATAATATAATTTGATAGTCCTTTTAAGATGAAGTGCACAGTTACTGGGTGTTCTGGTAAATTGACTCCTAGGCAAACATGGAATAGAATAGAACAGAAGGGGGAGGAAGA
Organism: Panthera tigris; assembly: GCF_018350195.1. Taxonomy (NCBI): domain Eukaryota; kingdom Metazoa; phylum Chordata; class Mammalia; order Carnivora; family Felidae; genus Panthera; species Panthera tigris. The sequence goes on from NC_056663.1 coordinate 86,476,167, forward strand.
GCAGGGACAGTAACAGGAATATTATAGCCTAGTTTATGAGTTTATGATAATTTGTGACAGCAGCTCCAAGAAATTAATATACCACCTTTGCAGCCTTATTTCCTACATTACCTCACATAGCTCTTAATTGCTTTGCCCCTCATTCCCAAATGTGAGAGTCTCCATGAGTTTTGTTCATGTTCATTTTGTACCTGAAATTGCCTTCCACATCTGTCCAAATCCTTTTCATCCATTCAGGGCCCAGTTCTAGGAAGTCTTCTGTAGTTCCTCAGTCTGAATCAATTCAATACCTAACAGGGTTGAGGGTTATATTTCAAAGAGTCTTAAAAATCATTGTTTAGTATGTTCAGTTTTCCTTTTAGACAAATGGGGAGTCATGAAAGCTTTTTGTACAAAGAAGTAATACAGATAATTCTGATTGTAGTGTGAAGACATGCCCTCCTCACTCACTGAGTATTTACTCCTTTCTAAACACTGTACTAAGTAACTCCGTTACTCATTGAGTATTTACTTCATTCTAAACACTGTACTAAGTACTTTGTGGATATTTAATTTTCAAGGGAATTTGAGAGATATAAACATTTATAATCTCTCTTTTTTTGTTAAATATGAAGACACGTGTAGAGAAGAACACAGGGTGAGGGCACAGGGAAAGATGTTAATAATTTGTTCCATTTAAACACGTTAAGCTCAGAGTATTAGCTGATTATTCCTGTAGTGATGTTAAATTGGTAGTTTAAAAGTTGGTTCTGGAGTTCAGAAGGTGCTCGGAGAAGAAGGCAAATATTTAGTAATCATCAGCATAGAGGTGCTGTTTTTAACCATAACAATGGGTGGCATTGCCAGGGAAGGTAATATAGAGTAAAAAGGAAATGCTGAGAACAGAACCTTAGTAGGTTGGCTATATTTCTGACACTGGAGATGGAGGAAGAGTCAAAGGATATACTTAAAAGTAGATTGGTAGAAAGAGAAAAAAAAGATTGAAGAAGCAATTTTTTAAATGAGGGAACTGTGTGTAAGTATATGAGTCTGCAGAAGGATAAAGGAGGAAGAAAACTGAAATAGAGTTTAATCCTTACTGACATTTAAGAGAATAGTTTCATTGGAGTGGTAGAATCCAGATTACAAGGTATATGTAGATAATGAGTCAAAGAGTTAGACTATCTTTTGAGAATGTATACAGGTATAAGATGCAAAGATCTGGAGTTCACTTGAAAGAAGAGTTGAATTTTTTAAATAAAGATTTTGGCTTTTTTATAGTTAATAAGAAGGAGCCGTTGAAATATTAAAACTCAGCTAAGGTATACAAGAGAGAAGAGTGGGTCGAGAATCCTAATTGGTGGGGGGAAGAGACTATAGATGGGGGAATTGGCCTTGTCCAGAATTCTACATCTAAAGTATTTCATAGTTTAGAAAATTTGAATTATTTCCTACTGGTAAGATGGAGGTGGAGAGTTCACAGTATAAAATAATTTCAGGTTAATGTTACTATTAAAGATACTATTAGATTTCAGAGGAATGAAAGAAGTTATCAGTCCTTTGGGTTCTGTATAAATAAGGTATTTACTGCTTGGGTCAGTACCAGCTCAAATGCCACTTACGATGTTGCTTTCTTAATTTATGAGTGGGGACCTCATCAGTCTTTACCTATCGCATGCTTCTCATTAACATCTATTTTATAGCTAGGTGATGTTGCCTGTAGGTTGTGGTTATAAAGCTGAGCAAGAAGAATGGAGATTCAACTGTTAGTATATCTAATTTGTGGGGAAGGATTTTTTTTTTTCTTCACGCATGCAGAGAGGGAGGAAGAGAGGATCCCAAGCAGGGCTCCATGTGCAGTTGGAGCCGGCCAGGGTGCTCAATCCCATAACTGTGAGATCATGACCCCAGCCGAAATCAAAAGTCAGCCACCCAACTGACAGCCACCCACGTGGCCCAAGGATATTTTTTTTTAACGTTAAAAATGTTTTGCCTTATACAGAGTAGGAAATTCAGTGTTACTGTTCAGCATGTGCTTGCTTGTTTTCCTTTTCTTTTTCTTTTTTTTAATTTTAATTTTTTTTTTTTTTTAATTTAGAGAGAGTGTGTGTGTGTGAGCAGGGGAAAGGGGCAGAGGGAGAGAGAATGTTAAGTAGTCTCCACTCTCAGCCCGATGAAGGGATCCATCCCACGACCCTGGGATCACGACCTGAGCTGAAATCAAGAATCAGAGGCTCAACTGACTGAGCCACCCAGACACCCTTATGCTTTCTTATTTTTAATTTATCATGCCTTTGTTTTGTAATTTATTTAAAGGGCTTTTTTTGTGCAGTATTTGATACAATATGAAGACTGCGTTTATATATATGTGTGTACATATGTGTGTATATATATATATATATACACATATATATTAGTTTAAGAACAACAAAAAGAATAAATATTACCTATGAACCAGGTTAAAAAATATAAATTACTAGTATTTTACAATATTAACTGTGCCCCTCTCTTACTACCCCAGAGGTGCCATTATCCTGACTTATGGGGTAATATTTCTTTACTTTTCTTTATTGTTTTATTGTTTGTGGATATATTCATAAACAACACGGTGTTTACTTTGAAAATATGAATAATGTCCCAAGCTAACTGAGTTAGGGAAGGATAGCATTACCATAGTTAGATTAAAGCTTCCAGGAAAAGGAGGACTAGTTTGGCATCAAGTTCACTGCATTTCAAGAAGTTCTACTCAGGCAATCAATAAGCAATGTCATGAGTTGGTTCTTGGAAACATAGGGCCATCTTGGTCAGGTTTCAGGCAGTGGTATGACCTGGTGATGCAGGTTTGTTCAGCAGGTACATATATATATATATACAGTCCCATGGAGAGAATGCTGTTCTTCTTGTTTTTGTTTCTTAACTTTTTGTGGTTTTCTTTCAACACTTGAGAGTAGATCAAAGCAGAACACATCTGGGAGGTGAAAGGAGTGTTCTTAGCTAATCCAGGTAGCAAGGCAAGGTGGAGTGAATAGGTACATCAAAGCAAGCCAGATATCAGATATGAATAAAAACCTGGAATAGGCTTATCTGGACACTCTGTCCTTAGGAACCATGCCAGGGGTTGTCTTGGTGACAGTTTATCGTGCTGTCTCAGGAGTCCTGGTCGTATAATCCAGACTGGTTGCCCTTTAAATCCAGTGTGTAGCTGGCATCCTGGAATCTCTCTTGCCAATCCTCCCAAAGATTACTATTGTCTCTTTCCCATGGTGGGTCTCCTATATTCTGTATCCTAAGTTGTGGTCTTTATTAAAATTTTACTTTTGATGAAATCAAAATTTGCTTCTTGAGAAAGGATGTATGCAAAGTAAATGTTTTGAGATCTTTCATATCTGAGAAAACTCCTTATTTTCTTAAGTTGATTTGACTAGCTAAAGCATTCTAGGTTAGAAATGATGTTCCTTTATAATTTGAAGAAATGGCTCCCTTGTCATTTTCCTTCTAATGTGACTGTTGAGAAGACTGAAGTCTGAATCCATTTCTTTGTATGTGACCTGTATTTTCTCTCTAGAAACTTGCAGAATCTTCCGTTTTATCTCCAGTATTGTGATATTTCACAATGGTGTGCCTCAGCTTAGGTCTCCCTTAATTTTTTATATTAAATATCTGGTAGGTCCTTTCAAATGGGCAGCTCATATCCTTCAACTCTAGAAAATTTTCTGGAACTCTTTCATTTCTTTCCAATCTGTTTTTTCCCCCTCCCCTATTTTGTTCTTCTGGAACTTTATTATTCAGATGTTGGACCTCCTGGACTGGTTCTCTAGTATTATTCTATTTTCTCTCCTATTTTTTATAACCTCATCTTTTTTTCTCTGGTTTCTGGAAGACTGCCTCAATTTTATCTTCCAAGCCTCTTTTTTTTTTTTTTTTTTTTTTTTTAATTTCAGCTATCATGTTTTTAACTTTTTTTTTTCCTCTTTTTTTTCTTTTTTTTCTTTTAATTTTTTTTTTAACGTTTATTTATTTTTGAGACAGAGAGAGACAGAGCATGAACAGGGGAGGGGCAGAGAGAGAGGGAGACACAGAATCTGAAACAGGCTCCAGGCTTTGAGCTGTCAGCAGAGAGCCCGACGCGGGGCTCAAACTCACGGACCGTGAGATCATGACCTGAGCCGAAGTCGGACGCTTAACCGACCAAGCCACTCAGGCGCCCCACATGTTTTTAACTTCTAAGAACTCTTTATTTTTAAATGTCTTTATTAAATTGTATTCTGTTCTTGTTATGGATATAATATCCCTGAGGAATAGGACTATAGATGTATGTATGTATGTATGTATGTGTGTATATGTATGTATTCTGTGTTAAAGGCTTTTCTGTAAATTATTAGTAATACTTGACTGTTAGCTTATGATTAAAAGTGGAGGACTAAAAAGCTGATTGAACAATCTATTTTGGGGCGGTGCCTCGGTGGCTCAGTTGGTTAAGCCACCGCTCTTGATTTTGGTTCAGGTTATGATCTCATAGTTGTAGGATCAGGCTCCATGTCGGGCTCTGCACTGAGTGTGGAACCTGCTTGGAATTCTCTCTCTCTCTCTCTCTCTCTCTCTTTCTCTTTCTGCCCCTCCCCTGCTTGTGCATGCTCTCTCTCAAAATAAATAAATGTTAAAAAAAAAACCCTCTATTTTTGGTACATTATCAATACTAACAAATATGCCTAATATACCTTGAAAATGCTCCTGTTATTCCCTCACCAGAAAGTTAATTCTCCAGTCTTCTGCTGAAATGAGGGCCAGTTGCTTAACATAATGGAGGAGGAACAGGTCTAGGAATCAGAGTGCTTTTCAAACAGCTTTGATGGAATTTTCCTGTTTGAACCCCTCCTCTTTCTGTACCACCTGCTACTCCATTTTCAGGGGTAATGGGTACTGCCTTCTGTGGGTTTTCCAGTGTAAGGTGTGTTGTTTCTCAGCTTCTTTTTGCTGCCAGGTTGATTTGGCTTTCCTGGATCTCCTTAACAACTTCATAACACTTACCCATCCACTTTTAATCTTCTAAGATTTTGTTGCTCTTATCTCTTCTCCTTTGTTGCACTTATCTCTTCTCCTTATGGGTTTGTGTTGAAAAGTCTTTTACTTCGGTTTAGTGGGTTTCATGAGATAGTGCAATTATATGCATGGTTTTAATTTGTCATTTTAATCCTGAAGCCGATTATTTAAAAAGTTTAATCTAAGACTCACTTCCTGAGACTTGAAAACATTATTAAAGTTCCCTTTTCATCTCTTGTTTTAGTTTTTATGTTCATATTTATATGTAATCCATGAAACTCATTATGTAATATACATAAAACTCATTGTGTAATATGTGAAACTCATTGTGTAATACATGAAACCCCTTGAGACTATGTGAACTCAAGTATTTAGGAGTAAATCCAGAATTTGTGAATAAAAAAGTTGATTGTTTTCTAAATTTTCTCTTGCAGGAAAGTGAAAAGGTTTCTGAGTATCCAGCAGTGATTGTGGAGCCGGTCCCAAGTGCCAGATTAGAGCAGGGCTATGCAGCCCAGGTTCTGGTGTATGATGATGAGACTTACATGATGCACGATGTGGCAGAGGAACAAGAAGTTGAGACCGAGAATGTGGAAACAGGTAGACATCTCACAAAATGTTCATTATTTGTGACTTTCTCATTTTATAAGTGTCAATGTTACTATTGCCAACTGAATGATACATACGAAAGAACCTCTTTTTGCTTAGAAACCAGTGAAACATCTCTTATTTACGGGACTTTAGTATATATATACTATATATATATATATATATATATAGTATATATATACACAAAGTCCTACATCACAGTTCTTTGAAGTATAACAGGTCTCATACAATGGACCCTAAGGACAAAATTACAGGCCTGCAATAATAGAATTATCTTTAGCATTTTTTTTTTTTTTTGAGAGTGTGACTAGTTATTTAGATATAGAAGTCCATAGGCTAGTATATGAGGGTAACTTTTTAATTCAAAAATCTGTAGAGTACTCTCATTTTATAACAGATTCAGAGTTTCTTTGAATCAATATTGGTGGAGCAGTATGATTCCTTTTTTCTTAGGTCAGACGCGTCTTTGTAGCAGTCGGTCAGCATCTTCTTCCCTTTTTGTCTTCTGAGGAATTTTGGTGTTTGAGTCTGTCTGCATTTAATTGGAGATTAATAATATGCAATCCTTGGAAACCTTTTCATTTTTGCCATTGACCATAAAGAGAATAGAGTATTTCACCAGAAAGATGGTATGACTGTTGTGTAATAATAAACGTTAAAATTTATCTTTAGCTCTTAATGGAGAAAAAAATCCTTATACTTGGCTTGCAATTCTCATAAACTTTCTTACATATTTAGATAAATTTCTACAAATGTAGTTACATCTCATGATTAACATTTTTGAATATTCTGTTGAGGCCCACTAGCACCCCTCAGACCACTAGCTCCTTCTAGCTTAAGGCTGTTCTTCCTCCAGTTTTATTTCTTACTGAGCCGAAGGATTAAAAGTTACCTTGCTCTTCAGAGCAGTGATGGCAACAAGGCCAGCAAACTCTGCTTGAAGTGATAATTCCTTCTCTCAAAATAGGTAGTTAAGCACTTCATACAGGCTTCGTGACCTTGGACTGAAGTCGTACTTGATTTACACAGTAGATAATGCAAGTGGCAGGAAGATACATGTGTGGTTTTTTGAGGGTTTTGGAGAATTTTCCAGTCTGAAGCGAGACGCATGGGGGCAGAGATTAATTTTCTTCTTGAGAAAAAGAATAGGCAGAACAGCAGGATGATAGTTTGAAGTAGATATTGTAACTGATTTTATTACAGGAGCATAACTAAGCAGAAAACTAATGGCACAAGAAAAAAAGTATGATAGCTTAAGTTGAATGGAAAAAAACAAAAAAAAGAACCTGTTTGAAATTCCTGGAAATTGTTTTGATCAAAAAAATAAGGAAGACACACTATCTGCTAACTAATTTGGATGTAAATTTAAAAAATAAAAAATAAAATTAAAAAAATAAGGAAGACTATGATTTTGGTAGCAAATCGGAAACTTTGTAAACTATGAAAACTACAGTGCCAAATTTGCATAAGTAGAAAATTATGGATATTTATCACATTAAAATACCACAGCAGATCAGCCAGATCTTATTGGTTGTATAATTGATGATTGCTGCTTCATTAATTTCAATTACTCAGGTAAAAACAATTCCAAATAGGAAGTGGATATAATCTGTTCAAGGGATTTTATTTTCTTAGTCATCTTAAACTCTGAGGGTGATGATAATCATTTATAGGGCAGAGATATGAACGATCGTGATATTGGAAAAGGGAATATACATAGTCTGGGTAAAAGAACATTTATTTTTGTGATATTTTGAAAGCAGTTTTTGACTAGCTGATAATATTTTTTAGATTTTTTTTTTCTTCAACATGAAAAGGAAGTATTAGTAAATAACTTGTATTATCCTAAAATAGTCTAAAAGTACCAGAGAAGTTCATCTTAAACATTTTTAATTCTATTCTGGCTCATGTTTCTGTTTTTTTTTTAAATCTATGCTTGCTCTATTACTTCAAAAAATAAAGAATAGTATCATATAGCTATTTTTGTCTCTCACAGAATAACACAGTAAAACTTAGAATTCATTTATAACTCTTTTAAAGGCAATGCCAAATTGAGACTGAAAACTGCTGGCTCATACATCTTATACATCTATAATTAGAACAATTTAAAACACTCCAATTTATTCATCATAAGGCATGCAGAACTTGAAACTACAACATACTAAGTTATTTGAAAATACTATGGCTCATGGGTTTTTAATGTAACTTTATAAGAATTGTTAATATATATACATTAGTTTAGAATCAGCTAATCCAAACCTAATTTTGTTTTTATTTAAGGAATAAAACGCATTGTTAAAAAGATTTTATTTTTAAGTAATCCCTACACCCAACATGGGGCTCGAACTTAAAACCCTGAGATCAAGAGTCCCATGCTTTACCTACTGAGCCAGCCAGGTGCCCCAATAAAGAATAAAATGCATTTTTTTAAGTTTATTTATTTATTTTGAGAGAGAGAGAAAGAGAGCAGGGGAGGGGCCGAGAGAGAGGAAGAGAGAGAAAGAGAAAGAGACAGAGTCCCAAGCAGGCTCCTCACTGTGAGCACAGAGCCTGACGTTAACCAAGAGATCGTGTGTGACCTGAGCCAAAATCAAGAGTCGGACGCTTAATTGACTGAGCCACCCAGGTGCCCCAAGAATAAAATGCATTTTTAAACAAGTAAAAATATGAATAAATTTTCATTCTTCTGATACCTAGAACATATACAGATAAATAAAGTTGTTATGACTTATCCTAATGTATGTTTCCTTTTAGGTAGTGGATTAAGATCAGGTTCATTTTGTAGTGCTATAAATTTTTAACTTAAATTCCAGAAATGTGTAGGTTTTGGAGAAGAAGTTGGGAAAAAAGGGAAAGGAATATTTATGTCTACAGAGGTTTTCATTTGGTGAATTGGTGGAAATGAGATCTGTATAGAATAAGATTTCCTTTTGTACATCTAGGAAATACTTTCTGGAATGCTCCTATGTTATAACTTAGGTTATATTCATAATTCATAATTCAGTATTCATATATTCATATTCATATATTCATAATTCAATATTCATAATTATTCATATTTATTGACCTGATATAGCAATTCTCTGCATGTGTACATTAAAGTTTTTCTTTTATTGCTATATAACCATATGTATATGTTTATACCAGAAACCATGTTCATGATGAAATCTAGGCAGGAGTACTAAAATTATATAGTGAAGTACAGTTAGCCATCTTAATTATTTTGTGTATAAAATGATTTCTCATTTTGTTAGTAGTAACCATAGGCTATTTTGCTTCACCTTTTTATAGACAAAAAAAGTCTACATTTCTCTCAAAGAGCTTATGTGCAATAGTAATCCTCTCTTAAATTTTATAGGAAAAGCCAAATATATGTTTTGAGACTTTAAAAATAGGCATATTCATCTAAACCTATAAATTGCCTTTTGATGATAACTGGAGATCAGTAATCATAAGGAGTCTTTGGGGAATAGTAATGAAGTATGAGTGCCGTCTTGAGTCTGGCAGGCTGGAAATACCGTTGCCAGTGGCTGCAGACTCCACTCCACTCCAGTTCTGGGGGCCTGCTAGGTAGACTGATGTGGCACATTGGGGATGGAAAGGGGTCTCTGGGATTCCCTACTGAGATTTGAGGTAGATAGATAGATAGGTAGATAGAGAACACATGAATTTTAAAAGGTTATTACAGATTACCATTTAAAAAGTAACAAGTTTATACCAATACAATCAATAGCAGATAAGTTTTGATAGAAATCTTTTAAGGCTCGGCTGAGAAGATTGAACTGTTTAGGATCTGCTTCTTCATCTTGCACCTTAACTCTATTTATCCTCTTAACCTTCCACTTTAATTTATGAGAATATATTACAGATACTTTGCATTTCTTACGTGCAAAGGTACTGCTTTCAACATGTTTCTTTCCCTCAAGGGGTTAATCATTTAGTTTTAACATATATAATATATACTGTATTGGAAATGTAAAGCAGTATAGAATCAATTGGGTGCTGCTTACAAGTTCAAAGAGATTTTCAGAAGAACGTTCAATTTACAGGATTAGGGAATGTTTAGAGAAAGTAAAGAAGGAGGACAGATGGTAGGATTTGGATGGGCAGATAGGAGGTAAGTGAAAGACACTGTAGACTGAGGACAATATAATTAATAATGGGTAGAATATTGAAGTTCAAGGCATGTTTAGAAGATATTGTGAGTAAACGAGACCTTGACAGGAGGTCCCATTAAGAGTTGTGACTATATTATGATTTGAACCCGAGAGTGAGTGATAAGGCTTGTAAGAAGCAGAAAAATTTGGAAGGTTTTGAGTAGAAAGTACTATGTAATTAGTATCTCAGGATCTGATGTTTGTAGAGGAAGGGATGAGGCAGGCAGACTCGTTGTTGTGGTTATGAGTTAAGGGTTGACTTGAGAACTATTAAAACAAGGTAGAAGCAACAGGAACAGAAGGGGCTTATGTAAGCAATACTACTATGCAAGATCTAACAATACTTGACATGGCAAATTAGGGGGAGAGGCATAGTTAGGGAAGATATTACTCGGTTTTTTTGACCCTAACTTGATGGCCGTAATATACAAGAATTCGAAGAAGGCAAGACTGTTTTGGGAAACAGGTAAGTTTGGTAGTAGGTGTGTTGATTTTGAGTTGAAGCAGAGCAGATCTGAAGAGAAATATTTGGGTATTTAAAGATGTACAAATGTGTAGTCAGGGTCCCACTGCAAAAGTGATGGCATATTCAAATTAGGATAATTTTTAGAATGTTTTAATAAATGGCTAGTTACAAATGTGTGGGCAAGCATAGGGTGCCCATAAGAAATAGGGCAGTAGTCCAGAGGTGGCAGCAGCAGAGCTCCTTCTGTCCTTTGGTCTGAGGCCCAAAGGGAGGGCATGGTTACTGGAACCCAGAAGAAGAGAGCCCTGGAAAGAGGGTCACCTTGGGAGAATCTGGGACCTTTGGTCAAAGGATGCAGCTGGCTTGAGGGTGATGCTACAGGGAAGGAGCCAGGGAATAAGGACCCTGATTTTGTTCTCCTTCTTCCCTCTAATTCCCTGCCAAGGCTCTCCACTGATCAAATGCAATCTAAAGCTATGGGAGTCCTGTTGAAGTCAGCCTTCTGGGACAGAGAGCAGCATTAAGAAGGGTGGAGAATAGACCTGGAGGGGCAAAGGGAACATATCTAGTACAGTTGAAGCTTATAAAAGAAAGATCAAGGAGAGACTGATTTGGGAATCATCATCATCGATGCCATGGAAACATATGGAATCTCCAGAAGGAAAGGTGTTTGAGAGATTTCTCTAAGGGAGAAGGTATTTATATTCTGTGTTTGTCTTCCTGTGATCAAGAACAAAGGACACAGAATTAAAGAATTGACCTTAGGGAATGTTTACATTAAAAAAACTTTTTTTCTAATGTTTATTCATTTTTGAGAGATGGAGAGAGACAGAGCATGAGTGGGGGAGGGACAGAGAGAGAGGGAGACACAGAATTAGAAGCAGGCTCCAGGCTGGGAGCTGTCAGCACAGAGCCTTCGGGGCTCGAAACCATGGACCGTGAGATCATGACCTGAGTTGAAGTCGGATGCTCAACTGACTGAGCAACTCAGGTGCCCCCGGGGAATGTTTACATTTTGAGAAACCTGAAGAAGAGCCAAGAGTAATCAATTAATGATAGAAAATCCTATTCCTGAGATTAATATTTTTTTTCTTCTAGCCTTTTAAGTAGTTCTCTTTAGTAGAAAAAGGAAGAATATTGATTGGGTTAGTTAGTCTTGGTTTCAGACTTCTAATTTATCACTTACTTATCAGTATTTAACTTTTTGGGGGCCTGTTTCACTGTCATGAAATAGTAATGTGAGGACTACATAAAATAAATATATAAAACACAGTGCTTGTGATGTAGTAAGTGCTCCGTAAGTATCCCTTTAACTTCATTAGGTCCTTTCCCGTGCCTTCAAATATATAGAAGGTCTTTTATACATTAAAACAACATTTGTTTACTTTTCCATTGTGTTTTTCTCTTTCCTTTCACTTCACTTTTTGTAAAAAAACAAGTGCTCTATACCTTCAGTGTGTACTTTTTCCTTGTCATTCCTTCCTTAGCTTACTGTGCTTTGGCACCTACCTTTATCATTCTCCAGAAGCTCTTTGTTTATCAGATTTCAAAAGACACTTCTCTGCGAAATTCAGTGACCCACAGAATCATCCAGAAGTAGGTCCTTCCTGTTCTGTCCTTCTTATCTACTGAAACATTATACTCTAGCTGTTTTCCTTATTGCCCCTTGCATGGACTGTTTATGCTTCTGAACTTTTGCTCAAATACATTTTTCTATCAACCTGTGTTCAGGTATTATCCATTTTTTTAAGGCCCAGCTACACGAAACTTTCCTCAGTGATTCTGGCCTGCATTAAATGCTCCCTTTCCTGATCTTCTGTTAGACCATCTGGACTTAGGCACTTGATCATTGCTTTCTTATACTGTTCTTGTGTGTATACATATTCCTTTTGTTTTCAAAGTAAACATTAGAAGTCCCTTGAAGACATACTTTTTTATTTTGTTGAATACAGTGTACAATATAGTATTTAACACATAACTGTTAGGAAATACAGATTGAAACAAATTGAGTTTTGACTTAGTATTGCAGTGTAATCAAGAACCATCTATGTAAAATCTTAAATATATTTTCTTTTTTTGGTACCGAATTAAATGTTGAATACCTTAGGGTTATTTAAAATATAAAAAGGTAGTCATCCAAAAACATAAATATGGCTATCCAAAATATATCAAAGCCCATAATGTTGTCATACTAGATTAACTTCATCTTAAAATCACAGTAGGTTTTATGTGATTACACCTAAATTTGATTTTTTTTACAATAAAATCAATACATTCCCATTGGAGAAATTGGGAAGTATTGCAAAGAGAAACAGTGAAAATCACTCATAATCTTACCAGCAAGGGAACAGTAACTATTGCTTTTTATATATCCTGCTGGCCTTGTTTAAATGTTATGTAATACAAGTGGATTTATTAATCTTTACTAACAAACTGGCTGAAAGCAGTCTGGTAGCTTCTTACTCCTCTCTTCTGATCATTGGGAGCAGGACTTTGGTTTTTAACTAGGTATCAAAACATAAAAATTTTGTGTTAATAAAGAAATGATCAGGAAAAATTAGAAAACTTAGGCATCTACATTTATGAACAAAATTGTGTTTAGGGGTTAGTTGAAAAGATAGACGAATGATCAGAATTTTTACATAACTCAACAAGAAAGCGCTGCTTTTAAAAAAAATACATGGAAGTTTAGCTTTTTTAAATGCAGTTTAAAAGAAGAAATGAGATTTCTGTCTTGAAAAATAAGTTCAGGAGCCAAATTTCTTTTCTTGAAAAGTCTCAAGACTAGGTTGACTTCATGATGAGCTGTGATAACTTTTGTATTTGTTATACCATCAGAAATCCTCCCTGTGGCACAAAAGGACTCTTTTAATTAGAAAATATTGTTGCCACAGGGAGGTAGAAGATCGACATGAAAAACTGGGGATCTGAAAAGGAGCCCCTATCCTAGGATTACCTGAAGGTGAAACAGATTGAGCCAGAAGGAAGACAATGCTGGTAGGTTGGTTTTTCATTTACTAAGAATGTTTACAATTTTCCATTTAATTACAATTATTTCAATATACCTATACCATATTTTTGTTTCAAGAGTGACAATGATTTCTCCTTAAGGAGGGAGAAATAATGTAACAGTATCTTTCCTCCTAAACAATTTGTTACCTGTGCTAACCCCTGCCATGTTCCTAATATTTGTTTCTTTTTATAGATTAAGCTCTAGGGCTGTTTCATGCCTCCACTTACTTAGATGCTACTACTGATCAACATCTTCCAGTCCTTTTTTCTGCATTTCTGTTATTTCTGTTGCTTCTAATCTAGACTTTTCCTATATTTTTTTAAAGAAGTGTTTTCTTCCAGTTATCCATTTTGTTGAGTTTAGCCTAGTCACTAGTTTTCTAAAAAGGTAAAATGTGAATCTGAAGTTCCTTTCGTTTTTATTCTAGAACTGTTTGAATTATAATTGTACTGTGATTTGGATCAGTTAGAAAGCATTATTAGAGAAAAGTTTTTAATATTTTAGTAAGTATATTTCATTTAGCCTAAGATGCCATCTATTGTAAGAAACATTTTTAGATCACTAAAAGAAAAAAACGCTGCCAATTATAAATTTTAGGATACCATCAATTGTAAGATACATCCTAGTTTCAGAGATGTTAAAATGTGAAAAAGCGTACATCTTAGAATTAATGAAATATGGTATCATGCAATTATTAATCTTCCTGAAATTCCCATTTACTGGGCATTGGACATTAAAATATCAGGTTTTTAAAAACTGGAGGTGAGTTGTGGTTGTGGAAGTCCCTAAATGTGTTGAGTAAGGTCTCTAAGTAGAGGGTGTTTAAGTGGAAAATCATTTAACTGTATTGTTTAAAAGTATACAAAGTAGCTAGAAGGTATTAAATTATGAAGAGTATAGAAGATGAAAAGTTTTAATATGACACATTTACTTAAATCAATAAATAGAGTTTTATCATAATTGTTACTTTATAATTGGACTTTATGATCCAAAAGGAAAATGAAGTGAAGCTTCTGCTTTCTAAACTGTTATTTTATTTTTTTAATGTTTATTTTATTTTCGCGCGCGCGTGCGCGAGAGAGAGCGAGAGAGAGAGAGAGAGAGAGAGTGTCCACATAGGGGAGGGGCAGAGTGAGAGAGGGAGACACAGAATCCGAAGCAGGCTCCAGGCTCTGAGCTGTCAGCACAGAGCCCAATGTGGGGCTCGAACCCACGTACCATGAGATCATGACCGGAGCCAAAGTTGGTTGCTTAATGACTGAGCCACCCAGGTGTCCCTTTAAGGGCTCTTTAAAATATCTGCCAATTTTTAGTTCGCTCGAATGTATGTTTTACAGATTATTACGTGAAGGAAAAAATAGTGGCCAAAAGTAAAGAACTACCCTGTCAGTTAATAAAGGAGAAATGAAAAGGAATGATTTTAAATGGTATTTGTATGCTGTAAGAAACATTTTATATAAACAGAAAGAGAAGTATATCTAGAAAGTAGATCATTAAAGGATGCTTACTTTTGGAAACTAGTAGCATTCATTCCTTTGCACTCAAACTTTTTACGTTTTAATTTTTAATTTTCAAACTTTTATTATTTTTTTATAAGTTTTTAAATGCTTATTTATTTTGAGAAAGAGCAGAGGAGGGGCAGACAGTGAGAGAGAGAATCTTAAGCAGGCTCTGCACTATCAGCATGGACATGACCACAAGGTCATGACCTGAGCTGAAATCCAGAGTTGGATGCACTTAACCGACTGAACCGTCCAGGTGCCTCCAAATTTTTAATTTTTTAAAGCACTAGTTAACTTTCAATTTTGCTGTATAACAATGTGTCTGAGTAATAAATTTTTTAATTTTTATTTTGTAATAGTTTTTTATTTTTTTATGTTAGCAAGAGAGAAGGAGAACATGAGCAGGGGAGAGGGGCAGAGAGAGAGAGAATCTTAAGCAAGCCACATACTCAGTGCAGAGCCTGATGTGGGACTCGATCTCACCATCATGGGATCATGACCTGAGCCAAAATCAAGAGTCAGATGCTCAAAAGAACTGAGCCACTCAGGCACCCCAGTAATAAATTTTAGACTGAGGAGAGGGCTAAATTTGGATTGTATAGAATTTTAAATGAGTGAGGCACCTGGGTGGCTCAGTTGGTTAAGTGTCCAATTTCAGCTCAGGTCATGATCTCACAGCTTGTGAGTTCGAGCCCTGTGTCGGGCGCTGTGCTGACAGCTCAGAGCCTGGAGCCTGCTTAGGATTCTGTCTTTCTCCCCTCCCGCACTTATGTTCTGTCTCTCTGTTCTCAAAAACAAAAAAAAAAACATTAAAAAAAAAAAAAAGAATTTTAAATGAGTAGCACACAAGGTTATGAATGTTGCCAAGTAGGGATAGCTGAAGGTTCTTAACTGTAGGAATGCTTTAAAACATCTCTGGATAAATTCATCCTCTACCAGCTCTTCCTAAGGGCTGATGCATGTTGGGCTCAGAGCCGAGTATCTTGTGGTAAACAAGACCTTGTCTTTGCTCTCACCATGCTTTCAGCTTTGTGGGCAATGAACAGTTAAACATATTATTATAACTAACTGTGATGGCTGTTATGATAGGATTAATGAAAAGTTTAGGGAGTATACAGCTAGGGAATGCCTAGGAGGACAGAGAATGCCTCCCTGAGAAGTGACATCTGAACAGATTTGAAGGGTTTGAAGTAATTAGCCAGGCAGAGAATAGCGTGGTTGAAAGTCTGGGAGGAAGGAGAACATAGCCTATTTGAGTTGCAGAAGGGAATTCAGTATGGCTAGAATATGGATTATGAAAGGGAAAGGGAATTAAAATGAAGCTAATGAGGTAAAAAAAATCTTATTGCTGAGGACTTTGTAAAGACTGTATCTTGTAAGGCTGAGGACTTTGTAAGATTTGTATCTGTTTGTTGGGCCTTACCTAAAGCCCAATAGGAAGCCTTTTAAGACTTTTTTAAAAAGTATGTTTTTTTATACAAATTTAGTTGTTTCCCAAACAGTACTGTAAATGAGAAGTAAAACAAGACAATCAAAGCATTACCGAAAATGACGAAAATGACGTCTGAACTCCGTAGCTTCTCATTCGGAGCTCCCTAATAGTTAGCTATTTTTATTCACCTGCCACTAAATTGTCTGCCTCTGTAGATTTGAGCTTTAGGTGTGCTCATCGCCTATACTAAGCTAAAAATTACAGAGATTAAAGTAGTTGCACATCTAGCCTTTCTTTTTGGAATTCAAAGCTGGGTGCTTTGGTACAATGCTGTTTCAGGAGGAGGAATCATTGTCCCTTGTGCATCCTCCATGACCATTTGTAAACTGGGAAAGAGACCCATGAGTTTTCTCAGGTTCATGAAGGCGCCCATCATTGAAAGGAGGTCAAGAACATTTTCAACGCAACTATTAACTTTTATAGAGTTGTTTCATCTTGTGTCATATACCTCTTTGATCACATGGTAAATTCAGCCTGTGGACCTTCTCACGGAACAACTTTTTAAAATATATAAAATACAATAACTAGGATTACAAAGGAAACAAATATATTAAAATATAGCTTTTGAACTATTTTTAATTGTGATATATTAATGCATATGGTTCTTTAATAATGAATCATAAAATGAGATCTGGTGGCAGATCTAATTTATGTCGATAGATAGTTTTGACCATAAATTACATTTTGAGATATCTGTAACAACTATAATATGAAAATATTTATGATATTTATTGGCCATGAAGTCACAAAACTGCCCAAACTATTGTGATTTGTGCCATTATTTAAAATTAAAATGCTTAATTTCAGTTAAAATCTAAAAAACAGTTTTTCTAGGTTTCATCCATATATTATTATTTTAGCTGTCATCTACCTTTTTCTCATCCTTTCTTGCCTATATTCTGCCCTACTGCTATTCTCTTTTTCCTAACAAGTCATAGTGGGGATCTGGAAGCCATTTTATTATTTTTTTTAATATTTTTTGTAAATTTTTTTAATGTTTATTTATTTTTGAGAGAGAGAGAGAAGGAGAACGGGGGAGGGACAGAGAAAGAGGGAGACACAGAATTAAGATCAGGCTCCAGGCTCTGAGACGTCAGCACAGAGCCCAACGCAGGGGTCAAACTCACGAACCATGAGATCATGAGCTGAGTTGAAGTCGGACACTTAATCGACTGGGCTACCCAGGCACCCCTGAAAGCCATTGAATACACTTTTATGATCCTTGTTAAGAAAAAAAAAAAAGCCTCTCAACTATGTAGTGGTTGATTGATTGACCTAATTTAACTTATTCTAAAACATTCTAATATTTGAGCATTTAGTATATTTCTTTAAAGGCTCATTTAATATTTTATGACCTATTTGTCAGTTTGAGATCCATCTATTTCTGTGACAAAAATTTCTGTGGCCAGTGGTTCTCAAACTTGACCATACATCAGAATCATCTGAAGCACTTGTTAAAATACAGATTGCTAGGCCCACCTCCAGAATTTCTGATTCAGTGGATCAGGGATGGGACTTGAGAATTTGCATGTTTCACAAGTTCACAGGTGATGCTGATGCTGATGCTGTTGGCCCAGGGATCATACTTTGAGAACCATTATCTAAACTATTGGGAATGACAGCACTGAAGGAGAGCTTCTGCCATTGTGAAAACCCAGTTAATACAGTAGCTTCTTACCATGTTGTGTTATTTCCATCACAGAAGATTGATATTGGGGGTGAAAAGATACCAAAATTCTTTCAGGTCTATATGAGATGATGTAATGAATTACTATTAATTAATTCATCAATAAATATTCATGGAGCACCTACCATATGCCAGGCACTATTTTAGGCATGGGCTAGCCGGGTAGACAAGACAGGCAATGTATCTACATTCCTAGTGCTTAGAATTTAGTGAAGAAAGCATGTAAGTTTGCCGTACTGTAAAACTGTTTTGTCACAAATCAGATTATACAAATTAACATCTCCCAAACTGGTTTTTTGTAGATTTAATATTTGCAATTAAGCTAAGATCATTTCTTTTCAAGCATTTGAAGCAGCAGATAAATTCTCCCTCTTCCACCTTCATGTGACAGTTATTAAATACAGGTGAGATACTGGTAAACTTAACATTTATCATGCACAAAGTACCTATTATATACAAACAACATCATGGCTCCTAGGGAGTAAGTGATTCAAAGTCGAAAAAGACATGGTGCCTGGCCTTAAGGAAGCTTACCACCTAAATTGAGGAAAACTAGCATTCAAGGAAATAATACCGTGGTGTAGGTACAGTTGCGGAAAGGTGAGGAAGCACAAAGAATTGCCAAGTATGGTAGCTAATCTAAAAGTTCCAGATTGCATTATAGCTATATGGTGGTTCATTTTAAATTTCATCATAAAGGCATAGCTGACAGTTAAGGCCTCTGGCTTTAGGGGCAGAGGAGCAGGTCAAATGGAATTAAGCATTCCTAAATCTCACCATTTTAATTTTTTTATGTGTGGAAATAGTACCACAAAACACGAGTGACTTCTTTTTTCCCATTTTTATTTTTCCCATTCATAAATCAGGGGACATTGAAAGAACCCAGCCTGTTTGCTTAGCTACAATTTAGGAATGGGATTAGGAAATGGGATGGTACTAATTGTTATTTAAAAAAATTTTGTATGTTTCTATAATTTTTTTCATCAATATACCAGGGAAGAAAGAATGTAGCCCATTTCCTCTCTTTTGCTTAGGCATTATTAAGATGTAATGCCAGTTTTTATAAGAGATAACCCATATTCTCCTAATTTAAGGTCGGTGTTTGATCATAACCGGATGTTTGATTTCTTTTCACTTTGTAAATCAGTCAAAATACATATCCTACTTGAATGAACAGTTAAATTTTAAAATTTAACTGAAAATATTTTTCATATGTTTTATATTAGGTGGGTGGTGATCATAGGTAGTTATTCTCCAGGATAACTTATTTATTATTTTCTTCTTATTATTTATTTAAGAATATATTCAAACAAAACAAATTACTTGTTAGAACTTGGGAGAGATTTTCTTAAAACTAGACGACCTTGCAAAAGATCACTCTAGGAAGTTTTACATCAAAAAGGAAAGAGTTATAGCTCTAATTTAGTTAGTGAAAAGGTACTTCTTATACATGATGTTTGACAAGACTTTTAGGAAAACCAGAATTCTTTTGCTTCTTCTATATTACCTTTTTTTTTTACAACTTAATTCTCAGAAAATAGATAGAATAATAAGTTAGAATGAAAAAATTCTTTTCAAAGGAAACCAAGAATTCGTCTAAGAGGAAAAATAAATGGAAAGGTGCTGATTTCTTCCTGAGACATTTGCTTGCTTTTTTTTTTAAAAATTTTTAATGTTTATTTATTTTAAAGACAGAGAGAGAGCGTGAGTGAGGTAGGGGCAGAGAGAGAGAGAGAGAGGAAGACACAGAATCTGAAGCAGGCTCCAGGCTCTGAGCTGTCAGCCCAGAGCCTGATATGGGGCTCAAACCCACAAACTGTGAAATCATGACCTGAGCCGAAATTGGACGCTTAACCGACAGCCACCCAGGCGCCCCCAGGCTGAATTCTTATACCTCCTAAAGGAAGTAAAAGAGCATGAGGACCTGAGACCATTTGTGGAGTTATCTGAGATGGCCTGTTGTACACAGAGCATATTTGTGTGTGTGTGTGTGTGTGTGTGTGTGTGTGTGTGTGTGTGTGTGTTTGTTTGTGTGTTTGTGTGTGTGTGGCTAGAATAAGAAATTAGATATGGCCCTAACTGTAAAGGATGTTGCTTTTTATTGGGGAAAATATATAAGAAAACAACTCTTTAGGAGTGCCTGGGTGGCTTAGTCAGCTAAGCGGCCGCCTTTGGCTCAGGTCATGATCTCATGGTCTATGAGTTTGAGCCTTGTGTCAGGCTCTGTGCTGACAGCTCAGAGCCTGGAGCCTGCTTCTGTTTCTGTGTCTCCCTCTCTCTCTGCCCCTCCCCCACTCGCACTCTGTCTCTGTTTCTGTCTCTGTCTTTCAAAAATAAACATTTAAAAAAGAAAAGAAAAGAAAAGAAAACTCTTTATAACCGAAGGTTCAAAGAAAATCTGTGTTGTAAGAATGAGAGAGAGAGCTATTATTTATTTTGATGGAAAGTTCATATTTTAGCTGAGCCTGGGAGAATAAAATTTCATTTGAGAAATGTTAAAGAAAAAAAATCAATGATACTTGTTAAAGCACCATAAGGAAGACTTTATTCAAGAGGGGGGTACTATTATGATAAGGATAGAGACCACTGTTACATGATTTTGCAGTGAGGGAGAGAGAGAGTGGGCTCAACTCTGAATACAGCGTAAGCAAGTGGTAATTTATAGCCAAGGAGCAGAGTCATTGGATGGAAAATTTCTAAGAGAAAAGATCAGGAATGGAGGGGTGGGGGTTCTGGTTAAACAGATTCTTGCTAAAGACAGGCCAGGATGATCACACATTACCTGGGGATTTGGGAAGGATGAGGAACCCGATTAGATATGGAGAGTAATCAGATATGGAGGATGGGGGATTCTAAACAGACTAGCTAAACTGACTTAGAGTTCTTGTTAGAATGGGATTTTACAAGGAAGTACACAGACAGGCCTAGGAGAAGGTTCAGGAAGGAGCCTGACTAAAGAAAGTTTGGTAGACAAAGAATCTTTGTTCAGCAGCAAAAGATTTTCTGGTTGAGAAGTCATCATTTATACCTTCTTCTACCTTACCTCCTAGCCCAAAACCAGATCATGTCAGTTTTCAATTTTGCCTCCAAAATGTATCTTGAATCTACCAATTTCTTTCCATCGTCATTGCTCCTAGCCTAGACTAATCTGTAGTTATTTTATGTGAGTTATGACCATGGCCATTGGCCTTCTAACTGGTGTTCTTATTTTCACTCTTGGCCCTTCTCCCTTTTACTCCAAAGAATCCATTCTTTATATAGTAACCAAAGTGATTTAAAATATATATTTATAAATTTAATCATTACATTCCCTTCCCTAAAACCTTGTAGTGGGTTCTAATTGCACTTAGGATAATATTCATAATTTTTAACATGGCCTTCAAGACACTGAATATTTTGTCTGCTCTCATCCATCTAGAAACAATAACAACAATAAGAGCAACAAAAACAAAACCATAACATTTAAAATGTATTTGCCATATTGCCAGGAATAGTTCTTAGGTCTTTACATATTAATATATTTAATACTTTCAACAACCCTAGGCTGAATAACTTTTCCAAGGTTGGACAGCTATTTAAGTGGTGGAGCAAGGATTTAAATTCAGATTGTAAGCCCAAGCTCTGAAGCATTTATACTCTGATGAATTATATACATCCCCCTCCCCCCATTCGCACACTGTTGTCTTTTATATATATACACACATATATACACTGTTGTCTTTTTGCATTTCCATTAATCTAAAATTTACCTTCACATGGTACTCACATACACCATTTGCTTTCTGGGACAGAGTGCTTTCCATTTTTCAGTTTCTTACTCCTGGTCATCCTTTAGATCTCAGTTTATTTATTTATTTATTTATTTTTAATTTTTTTTTTAACGTTTTTATTTATTTTTGAGACAGAGAGAGACAGAGCATGAAGGGGGGAGGGGCAGAGAGAGAAGGAGACACAGAATTGGAAGCAGGCTCCAGGCTCTGAGCCATCAGCCCAGAGCCCGACGCGGGGCTCGAACTCACGGACCGCGAGATTGTGACCTGAGCTGAAGTCGGACGCTTAACCCACTGCGCCACCCAGGCGCCCCTAGATCTCAGTTTAAATGTCACTTTCTAAGAGAAATAATTGCGTTTAGCTGATAAAAAGTCAATCTCAATTAGGACTGTTCTGTTATTTTTGTCATAGCCCCCCATTTTTCTTTTTTGGTTAGCACCTACAACTTTGATACAGTAAACTCCCACAATGTGAGGGTAAATAATTCCCAAAACCTCAAATTGCATGGAACATGGCATTATTGTGAGTTTAATAAAATGGCCCGAGACAAGCTGTGTGGAGAAAGACGTGTGTGAAAGGGGTTCCAGGACTCAGACTATGGCATCCAGATCAGTCTAAGGTCCGGCTGTGGTTTGGTGCCACCTGGTGGGTAGTTGTGTACTCCAGTGACGGTTGTTTGAGGGTAGAGTGGAAGATGGGAGCCAATTACCATGTATTCATTATTCAGTACATTACCATGTATTCATGTATTCATTAAGTTCTGTTCTATTTATATTTACTTGTTTAATGTTTCCACATGATGCTTCATAAAACCAGAGGGCTTATCCTTTGTGTTTACTGGTATTGCTCAGAGCTAGGCACCAAATAGGTTTTCAATAAATTATTTATTGATGGGTGAGTGAATGAGAAACATCATGAACCAGAACAATGCCAGGAATTTTGGATTTTATTTAGATTAGGCTTTGTAGTGGCATATGGTAGAGAGAGAGATAAGGCTAGAAAGATAGAGTGGAACCAGATTATGGTAGCCCTTGAATAAAATAGTTAGGAACTGGGTGAAACGTGAGCTGGAGAAATTGAGAAGTGAAAAGAAGGACATTTATTTTAAGCAACTAGAACATACTGAAATAATAGAAATAGAAGGTATGGCTTCCAGAATACTAAGTTGGGGGTAGGAAATAAACTAAACGTGATGAAATCTAACAAAAGGCAACAAAGGAGAAAAAATGGAAATACAAATAATAAATCAAGATAGTAGAAGTAAGTCCAAAACATCAGAAATCATATTAAAATAACCTGTTGTGATCTTAACATGAGCCTGTGTTATTTTTAACAGATAACACAAAACAAAATGATGTAAATAATATAAAAAGGATAGAAAGAAAATATTTACCTGAAAAATGCTAACCAAAGGAAGCTGGTATAATAAAATAGAATTTAGGGTGAAAATTTTTAATTGCTATGGAGACTCTTCAGACTGCTAAAAGGAACAATCCAGAAAATATAATCATCATAAACCTATGTGCATCTAACAACATAGCTTTGAAATATCATTTAAAGCAAAACCTTTCAGAATTGCAAGGAGACGTAGACATTCCTACAAAACAATGGGACTTCAGTACACCTCAGCCAAAATTGCAAAATCAAGCAGATACAAAATTAAAAATGGGATCAAAGATTTGAACCATAGGACTTACAGACTTCATAAAGTAGAGATTTATAGAACATTTTTTAAAAAGTTTATTTACTCAGAAACTGACATGGGGCTCAGTGTCACAAACCGTGAGATCACGACCTGAGTTGAAATCAAGACTTGGGCGCTCAACCAACTGAGCCACCCAGGCGTATAGAACATTGTAGCTAACCTAATAAAATACAACCCCATACACTTTTTTCCAGATATATTTAGGTCGGTTTTTAACTGTGTACTAGGTCATAGAGGAATCTCAACGATGTCCAGAAAATCCATATCATTCAAAATTTATCATGTCATCCTAATACAAGATATATTAGAAACCAACAATGAAGTGAAAATCAAAATACTTTACACTGGCAACTAAAAACTCATTAACTGATGAAAGAGAAAATGAAAATTATAAAACATTTGCAACGAAATAACAATGAAAGCGTTGCATATAGAAATTTGAGATGTAATTTAAATAGAACTCACTGGAAAATTTAGTAGCTCTAAATGCATTTATTGGAGAATATGAAAGATTGATATAGTGAGCATTTAGATGTTAATAAAAGGCCAACAGAATAAATTAAGTAAATGAAATTATAAAGATAAAAGTCGATATTAATGAAATGGAAAATAAAATAGATTATTGATGAAACCATAAGTTTTAAAAAATGGATGAACCTCTGTAAAGACAGACCAAAGAAAAATGAGCACTATGAAGAAAAAAAAAATGACCAGTAGAATAGAGTTTGGGAATCATAAGAAAGTACTATGAATGACCTATTGCCAAGGATTTTGAAAACCTATGGACAATGAAAAAAATATATATATAAATTACAATTGATTCAAGAAGAAATAGAAAACATTCAAATCAACTTTTTAAGTTCTTTAATTTTACACATGTATTCCCTCATTCAAATAAAATCCACCAGACCGAGGTCTATTACTAAAATGTCAAGGGATACATACTCCCTATTATATACAAACTATTATGGAAACAGTAAAGACGGGAAAGCTTTCCAACTCATTTATGGAGGTAGTATAACTTTACTTTAAAACTGACCCAATATAAAAACAAGAACATTTCTTGCTGAATTTATGTATGATCATAGCTACAAATATTCTAAATAAATAATAGTAAATCTAGTGCTAATTAAAAAACACATAGTGACTAACTGCATACTAGGAAGGCAAAGGCTATTAGAAAATCTGTTGAAGCACTTTGTGGCTCAGTCAGTTAAGCGTCCAACTCTTGATTTCAGCTCAGGTCATGATCTCATGGTCCTGAGATCGAACCCCACTTGGGGCTCCGTGCTGAGTGTGGAGCCTGCTTGGGGTTCTCTCTCTCCCTTGCTGTCTGCCCCTGCCCCACTCATCCTCTCTCTCTCTCTCTCTTTCTCTCAAAATAAGTAAATAAACTTAAAAAAAATTAAGAAAAAGGAAAATCTGTTAATCTGCCATATGAATAGACTAAAAGAGAAAACCCGTACAATCATTTCAGTAGGTGTAAAAGCATTTGTTAAAATTCACCATCTTCTGAGACTTTTAATCTGGATTGGGGCTTAATGAGGTATCTATATTAAAAATTATGGCAAATACCATAATTAGTAGGGGAACAGGATGCCAGCTATCATCTCTACTAACTAACATTTTTTATGGGGGTCCTAGCAAATGTAAATAAGAAAAAGAAATAAAAAGTATGAAGATCAGAAGGGAAGAAACAAATCTGGTATTCACAAATGGTTTAATTAACACATAAAATTTAAGAAAATGCATAGATTTTAAATCTGCTTCAGAGAGTTCATCAGGGTTGCTGTATACAAGAACAATAATCAGAAAATAATAAAGATGTGGTATGCATGTGTGCATGCGTGAGCACTCACACACACACACACACACACACACACACACACACACACACACACACACACACACAGGAATAATACTCAGCCAAAAAAACAGAATGAGATCTTGCCATTTGTAACAACATGGCTCTAGGATGAACTTAGAGGGTATAATATGGCTCTAGGATGGACCTAGAGGGTATAACATGCTAAAATGAAATAAGTCAGACAGAGGAAGACAAATATCATCTGGTTCCATTTATAAATGTGTGTAACTTAAGAAAACAAATAAAAACCAGAAACAGATCCATAGATACAGAGAACAAAGTGTTGGTTGATAGAGGGGAGGGAAGGTGGGGGGATGGGCAAAATAGGTGAAGGGGATCAAGAAGTAGAGACCTCCAATTATAAAATATAAATAAGTCATGAGGCTATACATGCACATAGAATATAGTGAATAATAATATTGTAAAAACATTATCTGGTGATAAATGATGACCACACTTATCCTAGTAAGCACTGAGTAATATATAGAATTGTTGAATCACTGTGTTATACACCTGAAACTGATATAACCTTGTATGTCAGCTATACTTCAATAATAAAAATTTAAAAATAAAAAAATCAAAGTGAACAAAAAGATCCCATTCATAATAGTAAAAAAAACCTTAGGTATCTAGGAATAAATCTTTTTTAAAGATGTTCATCCATTTATTTTGAGAGAGAGAGAATGTTTGTGCACACACGCAAGCAGGGCAGAGAGAGAGAGAGAGAGGGAGGGAGGGAGAGGGAGAGAGAGGGAGAGAGAGAGAGAGAGAGAGAAGAGAGGAGCCCAAGCAGGCTCCTTGTTCACAGCGTGGCTCAATCCCATGAACCAGGAGATCATGAGCTGAGCCAAAATCAAGAGTCAGACACTCAACTGACTGAGCCACCCAGGCACCCCTAGGGATAAATCTTAACAATAATACGCAATACTTCCATGAAAATAAGAATATAACTTTATTGAGGAGCATAAATAAATGAAGAGATATATAACTTAGGAGGAAATTCCTTTCGTCTTTAACCCACAAACACACATGGAAAGATGGACAAGGTAAAACTGTTAATTCTTCCCCAATCTATAAATTTAGCACAATTCCAGTCAAAATCTTAACAGGTATTGTTTTTGGTGGAGTTGATAAACTCTTAGATAAAGATCAAAAATAATCTAGACAATTCTGCTGAAGAGCAAAGTGTAGAGTACTTGCTCTCCTATCTTTAAGGAATGATTATATAGCCCTAGAAAAAATTTAAATGTGTTATTGGCCCACAGACAAATAGTTCATTAGGATAGAATAGAATAGAAACCCCAGAAACCGAGTAAGCATGTATTTATAAGCCTGGTATATAATAGACATAGATTTATAAATCGGTGGGAAAGGATGGGCTATCAATCAATTATATTAAGATAGTTGGCTTTTTACATAGAAAAAAAAAGTAAGAGGGTACTTCACACCCTCGTTTTATTGTTTCAATTGATCTATTCCTTTCTATCCTTTTTATGTGTACGACAATCACATCTCCCTTCCTTATAAGCATCGACTTTAATTTGATCAAGCCATATTTTGTAACATATTGTGTATATCCTATTGTACATATTTAACATTTATATAAATGGTATTATGTATCTGTTTGCTACATTTTTTAGTAAGTACTGTTCTTAATATCCATGCATGTTGCTTTGTGTATTTGTAATATGTTGCCACACAATATTCCAGGATAGATACCCATTACATTTTACCTTTATAAGTTAACCAGTAACGGATACCCATCACTCCTTACTTGTATCAGCTATTGTTGCATAGCAAACCAACCCCAAATTTATTGGCCTGAAACAAGAACTAGTTATTGATTTTCCTGAGACTGTGGGTTAGCTATGTGGTTCTGCTGAGATGGCTGGACTGAGATGGCTGGACCACCTATTTGTGGTCATCTGTGGATCATTTGGGAGCTTACTGGTCTAGGAGGGTCTCAGCTGTTACAACTCAGCCCTCTTCTCTTTTTTCTGCTTATCTCACATCTTTTTCTTTTCTTATAATGTCGGTAAAGAACTCTTATATGTTGAAGGGTAGTGATACTAATTGGCATCCCTGTTTTGTTCCTAATCTTGAAGGGAGTGTAGCTAAAGTTGCAATCTAAAGTATAATGTTTGTTGTAGGTTTTAGTGTATAAAGAATTCCCATCTGTGCTTTTGGTTTTATCTTTGTATTAGTTATACATAAATATGGAGTCTTATCCAATGCTTTTTCTGCATTTTTTGGTAAGTTACAATTTTTCTCCTTTAATCTTTCGATGTGGTCAGTTAATTGATGGATTCTCCATGCTCTGTTTTAAGTTTAGGACTTTTCACAAATAATATGGAGAGGAGGTTGTGGACTACATTTTAATTTCTCTACTACTTACTATTCATTTTTTCTTTATATAATTTATACAGTTTCTTTATATAATTCATCCACATTTAAGCCTAACATACAATTGTTTAGAATACTGATTTCTTATTTTCTATATCTATTGTACTTATGGTTATTTCTCCTGTTTTGTTTTATATTTGCACCTTCTTTTCTTGATGACTCTTGCTGAGGTCTATTTTATTAATCTTTTCAAAACCATCTTTTGGTTTTGTGAATCTTTTCTGTTTTTTAAAATTATTGTTCTCTATTTCATTTTTCCTACTCTTTTTTATGTCTTTCCTTCTGTTTCTTTGGTTTTGTTCTGTTGACTTTTCCATCTTTATGAGTTGAATGCTTAGCTTATTTTTAAACCTTTTCATCTCCTGACCTCTGAAGTACTGTTTTAGCTATGCCACACCTAGTTTGACACGTTATATTTTAATTGTAATTCATTTCTAAATATTTCTTAATTTATTTATGATTTCCTTTTTATTCCAGGGACTATTTAACATACATTAAAACACATATTAATTTTACTACATCAAAATGTAAAGTTTTTGTAGGACAAAGGATACTATAGACCAACCAAATTAAAAGTCAGACAGCAGGTTGGCAGAAGATATTTGCAACACATATCTGAATTATTATCTATGATATGTTGACATTCTATACCTCAGTAAGACAGAAAGTATCCTAGAAAAATGACAATGGATACGACTAGGCAATTTATAGGGGGCCAGTAAGTATATGAAAAAGTATCCCCAGTACTTATTAAGTATATGGAAATTAATACAACAATGAAAATTTTCTTGTCACCCAATAGACTTTTTAAAGTCTGATTATATCTTGTATTGACAAGAATTTGAGAAAAATGGAAACTTTTACCACATCACTGATGGGATTTTAGACTTGCATAGATACTTCGGATAGAGTAACATATAAAATTAAAAATGTACCTATTCTATTCTATAAAAATTCTATTTGTAGGTATATACAGTGAACTAACTCTAGCGTACATGTTTTTTTTTAATGTTTAGTTTTGCGAGAGAGGGAGAGAGACAGAGAGTGCAAGCCGGGGAGGGGCAGAGAGAGAGAGAGAGAGGGAGACAGAATCAGAAGCAGGCTCCAGGCTCTGAGCTGTCAGCACAGACCCTGATGCAGGGCTTGAACCCACGAACCATGAGATCATAACCTGAGCCGAAGTCGGATGTCCAACAGACTGAGCCACCCAGACACCCCTAGCATACGTGTTTAGATAAGAATTTTTTGCAGCATTGTTCATTAATGTGAAAAATGGAAATAAATTTATTTGCCTACCAGTAGATAATTTGATGAATAAAATGGGGAAAATTCATGCATTGGAATATTTTGCAGCATCTAAAAAGCATAGCAATATTTATTTATGCCGGCATGGATAGAATGTAAATCTTGAATGAAAAAAAGTAAATTTTAGAATGGTGTATATAGAATAATGTCATTTATGTACCCAAAGCATGCAAAATAATAGTATAAATTATTCTGGGACACACACACACACACACACAAAATGTAAAAAATAGACTAGAAGAATATACATAAAACTTAATGATAGTGGTTTCTTTGGAAATGAAATGGTGAATGAGAACTGAGAGTAGTACTGAAAGATGTTATCTTACCCTGTAATGTGTTATTTCTTAGGGGGAAAAAGCATCTTCAGGCATAAATAACAAAATGTTAACAGTTGTTGTTCTGGATGTTGGAAAGATAAATGTTTGTTACATTATGTTTTATAATTTCGCGTAGGTTTTGAATCCTTTTCAAAAATTGTATAATACATGAATACCTAAACTAGGATCATAGATGATGCAGATTTCTAGCCTGGGAAGATGGTAATGTTGTTGATAGGAGATTTGTAGATAAAAAATCTTTAGGGGTGCTTGGGTGGCTCAGTTGGTTAAGCGTCCATCTGACTCTTGATTTCAGCTCAGGTCATGATCTCACAGTTTGTGAGTTCGAGCCCTGCGTCCAGCTCTGTTCTGATAGTGTGGAGGAGCCTGTTTGGGATTCTCTCTCTCCTTCTCTCTCTCTCTGCCTCCCTGCCCCACCTCTCTCAAAATAAATAAATAAATATTAAAAAAAAAAAAGACCTTTAGGTACCAGTGGGTTAGCCCAATAAAGATGTTTACCATAACATTGGAAATTAGCGCCTAGAGCTAAAAAAAATAATAAGTCAGGCCTTGAGATACTGATTTTTGATCAGTAGAGAAATAATATTGAAAACACTAGTGTTGGATGGGTAATAACATTCTTGAGAGAGTGAAGAATGAAGAGAGAAGATGGTTAAGGATCACACTTTGGGAGGACAGCCACCTTTAAGGGTTGTGGAGAAATGGGTGAAATCAGTTGAAAAGAAACAAATAGGAAAAAAAACAAAGCCAGCCAGTTAATACTCATGAAAATCAAACGAAGGGAAGGATTTCGTTAAGGGGTGGCCAATAATGTCATTCATTTGGAGGACTAAAAGGAGTTGGCTGGGTTTGGCAATTAAAAGCTCAGTGTTGACCTCTGAGGAATTTTTTGGTAGGTAGCACGCAGAAGCTGTATTGTGAGAGGGGAAGAAATTAGTTAATCCGAATATTCCTTTTGGAATCACTCAAGATAGAATTTAACTTAGAGTTGCAATAGATCTTAGTTAAGAACTCCGTTGTTAATTTTTTCATAAACATGCTAAATGGGAATTATGTATTAGCTCTTAGAAAGTTTCATAAGAATTGAAAAAGATTTTTCCAGAGTATTCAAGATTCTACAAATTCTTTAATGACAATAAAGAACCCAAACCCTTGAAATCAGTTGTCATAAATGTTATCTGAAATACAGAGATCGTTAACTATTTAAACTCATTTTGCAGGGTGTCATGTACATATGGGCACTTAGTAAATGCTATTTGGAAAGAGTTGTTTCTATAATATCCATTAGAAAAAACCAGCTACAATAATCAATTGACGGTCTTCTAGGAGTGGCTTCTAAGAATCCGAAGCTGTGTGTCACCCAGTGTAAACTATAGAGTGTAGAGACAGCAAGCTCAAGGAAGAGTCGGGCCCGGGAATAACTTAAGTAAAATGCAGAAAACCTAAACCAAACCATCCGCCTTCAAAACGGTACATACTGAGTCCTTACTCACTGTAGGGTTTTCGTGGTCCTTAAATGCATACGGCAAGATAATTTATGATGAAATAACTGTTAGGAGTCATAGATTTCTTTGAGAGTCTAAAAATAGCCATGGCTCTTCTCCTTAGAAAAATGCACATTGTACTAACAAAATTTTGCCTTTGTGAACCCCTCATTAAAAATGTATGCTTTATGAAGGCTTTATACATACATATAAATAATTTAACTTTCCTGGGTGGTAGTTAAAAATGTAGTATATACTCACTCTTCCCTAATTTCATGTATAAGCAATTTTGTACATCATACTGTCTCTAAGGACTTCACCATTAGTGGGAGTTCTATGTGAATTAGGAAGGCTTAATTCTTTTCTTTTGTTAATATAACGTAGTGTTACCAGGTGTGATAATAGGTACCTATGATAGAAACTTGCTCAAAGTAAGTGCTAGATAATTATTTGTTGAATAAATGAATATGTGACTTTGAGTTCAAACGCCTTCATTTTAATAATACTTTATGGATGTTTATTTATTTATTTTGAGAGAGTGACAGAGCGTGAGCAGGGGAGGGGCAGAGAGAGAGGGAGACAGAGGATCTGAAGTGGACTCTGTGCTGACAGCATAGAGCCTGATGCGGGACTCATATTCCCCAGCCAAACTGTGAGATCACAACCTTAGCTGAAGTCAGATGTTTAACCAACTGAGCTGCCCAAGGGCCTGGGTAGTTTTTAAGGTTAAGGATTGGGGAGTGGCTTCTTCGCATGGTTCTAGCTCAGGGATTTTCGTGAGGCTGCAGTCCCCTGAAGGCTTGATTAGGGCTGGGGGGTAGGGGAGAGGGGTCTGTCTTCTAGATAGCTAAGACACCAGACTGTTGGCAAGATGCCCGTTTTCTTGCCTGAAAGGCCTCTCTGCATACTTGAGTGTACTTATGACATGGTGGTTGGGTTCCTTGGAGAGAGTGACCCAAGAGGAAGAGATCAAGCAGACAGTTTCTGAAGTTCTACATCATCACTTCAGTTTTATGCTATTTGTTATAAGTGAGTCATTAAGTCCAGCCCACACACAAAGGGAGAGGGGAATTAGGTTCCACCTTTTGAAGGGAGGAATGTAAACTAGTTTTCAGCCAAGAAAGAAAATGGACAGGTACTAAATGCATTGTAACAGATAAGAAGGCCTTGTTACTTTGGTGCTTGGGTAGCGTTTGAGAGTAAGGGCTCTTAGAGTCAGTGTTTGGGTTCAAACCCTGGCCCTGCCTCCCATTAACTCGATGACCTTGCTCACGGAACCTTAGATTCCACATCTATAAAATGAGCACAATGGTAATATACATTTCACAGAAATGTAGAGAGGAATATGTGAAAAAAGCGAAGGTAAAGCATTTATTTATTTATTTATTTATTTATTTTTATTTAAATATTAAAAAAAAATTTTTTTTTTAATGTTTATTTATTTTTGAGACAGAGAGACCGAGCATGAACAGGGGAGGGGCAGAGAGAGAGGGAGACACAGAATTGGAAGCAGGCTCCAGGCTCCGAGCCATCAGCCCAGAGCCCGACGCGGGGCTCGAACTCACGGACTGCGAGATCGTGACCTGAGCTGAAGTTGGACGCTTAACCGACTGAGCCACCCAGGTGCCCCAAAAGCATTTAGCATAGTAGCTTTTATTTCAGAGTCTGGAGTGCTAACCATTACACCATGGAACCACTAGCTTTTATTTCAATAAGAGCTATTTATCGGGGGCCTGGGGCGCCTGGATGGCTCAGTTGGTTAAGCATCCAGCTTCAGCTCAGGTCATGATGTCCCTGGTTGTGCGTTCAAGCCCTGCAGCAGGCTGTCAGGCTCTGTGCTGACAACTTATAGCTCGGAGCCTGGAGCCTGCTTTAGATTCTGTCCATCTCTCTCTCTCTCTAATATAAAAAATAAACATTAAAAAATTTTTACAAAAAAAGAGTTAGCTATTTATCTTTTTTCCCTTGCTAATATAGAGCAGTAACTTTAGTGTAGGAGATATCTTTCTGTAATGTTATTAGCAGAATGTGAATTTGCTCTAAAGTGTCTACCATGCTAACCTATCTATTCTTACTCAGTTTTTTATTCTGCTTATTAATACCTGCTTAATCTTGAAGACTTGAGAAATGCAGTTGAATGTGTGTGAATGTGTGTGTATACTATATATGTATACATACTGTATATACATACATTCACATGTACTACATGGTTTGGGTCATATTGTGTGGAACAAATATATATGTAATTAAATCTTGCCACATTTATATTTTTACTATTTTACTGTGTTGTTAAAAATTCTTCAAACGTGGCTCAGTTGGTTAGGTATCTGACTCTTGATTTCGGCTCAGGTTATGATCTCATGGTTTATGAGTCCAAGCCCTGCAACAGGCTCCGAGCTGACAGTGTGGAGAGCCTGCTTGGGATTCTGTCTCTTTCTCTCTCTCTGCCCCTCCTGTGCACGCTCTCTGTCTGTCTGTCTGTCTCTCAAAATAAGTAAACTTAAAAAAAAAAAGTACTAAATTTTAAAAAGAAAATAATAAAAAAATAAAAAATAAAAACAAATGGACCAAAAATAGTTAAGTGTTGGCAAAGATGTGGAGAAACTAGAACCTTCATACAGTGCTGGTTTGGGAATGTAAAATGGTACAGTCACCAGGAAAAACAGCTTGACAATTCCTTAAAAAAAAAAAAAAATTCTTCAAATCATTTTTAATGGAGCAATCAATCCATTGAGTGTCTTCCATTTCTTCAGGCTAGGCCCTGGAAATGAAACTCCTGGGTCAGAATACATGAACCTCTTTTAGATTCTTGATATATAATGCCACACTGCTTTCCTGAAAGTTTGTACCAATTTATATTTCCAGCAGCAGCTTTTCCTTACTTGCTATTTCCAATATAGTATTTTTAGTTTGCAAAAAATATTGGTGGCTCTTGAAAGTCTGGTTTCAGTAGCAAGGCAGAATTGCATTAAAGCCCAAGGAATTGTGTTTTTACAAGAACTTTAAATATGTAGGAATACTTTACAGTCTTTCTGAATTGATTTCTGTTATTACACACACACACACACACACACACACACACACACACACACACACACAGGAATACTGTGAAGTATTAGGTAGGAATAGATACAGCTTCTCTTCTCTTGGAACTTAAAATATAAGGCGAGGTAAATACATATAATTAAGATGTACAAAGAGTAAAATACACACTATTGACTTCTTAAGATATATCTCAGGATGCAAATCGTGAGGTAAAAGTTATATATCATACTTCAAACTGACTCTTCTGTTGTGTATTCCTCCTTGAGCCCAAGTTAACCTGTTGCCTCCAGAAAAAATAAGCTTCTCTTTCTTTTTAAATACATGAAAAACTACTGATTGGTAGGAGTAGACATTCAAATTTATTATCAATTTCAGTGATTTGCCTAAAGCCAGGAATTACTTCTTGGGTTTCCTTATCATCCCCCACCTGGAAACTGTCTCAGTTTAAGACACTGCTTATCAGTAGATGATCCTTGTTTTAAATTGACTAGAGATTTACAAAGCTACCACTCATATAGTCCCTTTTGTCCAACAGGTGAAAGTTTACCTAATGCAAGAAAGATCCTTATTGAGTTTAAGGGGAGTTGTACTCTGGAAATGGCATATAAGTTCTTTTATGGGAGGGTGGGTATCATGGTGGAAGGGCTAGGACAAAGCTCCAAGAGAATAAATGAGTATATAAATGAAAAAAAAAAAAAAGTCATGGGCTGTGCAAGTCTATTCTAAAATTGCACTGACATTTTGGGCAAACTTTTGCCAAATATTGCATTAATATTACCACTGGAAAACTTTTTTTTCCCTCGGATTATCAGCACAGTTCATTCGATTCAGATCATAAAAATTGTATCTTAAATTTGTAACTGCCAAATTTTTTTTGGTGGGTATTTAGCCAATACTTATTGAGCACTTACTCTGTAGGAGGCACTGTTTTATGTAAATTTTATGTAGAAACAACTTCAGGGCAACATTTTGTTTCAAACTTAGGTTATGAAATTTTGAAACCAGGGAAGCATTTTTTGTTGCTGTTTTAATGAAGATTCATCTGAGTCATTTTATTGGTTTGATTTTGTGCTGTCAATAGATTTAAAATCACTAAATGGCAATTTATCTCGCTCTTCTATTGTATTTTAGCATGTACTTATTTGTTTCTATGAAAAAGATTTTTAAAAGTAGATGATACAAATGAATACGTTTGTTTCCAAATGAACCAAACAGAAATGAAAGGGTAAGAAGAGAATTTCATGACTAGCAAATTGGGGAAGGATAATCTAATCTCCCAGAGGTTGGCAAATTCTGTTGTTTACTAATAAATACCTGTTTAGTGTGCTCTTTAACACTGCTGTAGAGGAAAAAAGACGAAGCCAGCCTCTTAAAGTAGTTGTAAACTACTTAACTTTCCAAGTAAAGCTTTAGAATATTTTGTAGGTATGCCTTTTTTGTTGTTGGTATTCCTGTTTTAAAGTGCAGCTTTTTGAAGTGGACGGGTTACATGTTGCATAAGCTTTGAAACGGCCAAAACAAGTTAAATAGCCACCTTTATTTACAGCTGTTGGACTAGGTATTAGATCTCTTCCAGGAAGAAAATTTGATTAATGGCTTTTTTCCAAAGTGGGGACAATTGCAGACTTTTCTTCCGCAGAGCGTGAAATGTGCCTCTTCCTGCCGAGGGGCCTTGTCCTAGCCGCGGCTACCGGGGCGGTTTCCAGCCTCAGGTGTCTCTCGCCGTGGGCCGCGGCCGCTCTCCGGGGCGGGCGTCCGGGACTTCCTGTCTGAACGCGGGGCGGAAGGATCGCGTTGCCAGCCGAGGCGGCCGCCGCCGCCGCCGCCGCCCCTGCCGTTAGGTGGTGGGGTTTCTCAGCCCCGCGGCGGGAGGCGGGCCGGCCTCGGCTTCCTGTCGGAGGACGCGCAAGGATCCGGGCGTCTGAGTGTGTGCGAGTGCGTGAGTGTGTGTCGGTCGCACGGCGTGTATCTCCGGCCGTGGGTTCCGCCTCCTCCCCTGCTGCCGCTGCTCACGGTGTAAGTCAATGTGAAGCAGCAGCTCCAGCCCCGGGATAAACATGGCGACGTCTCTGCATGAGGGACCCACGAACCAGCTGGATCTGCTCATCCGGGCTGGTAAGGACAGGGAACTTTTCTCCTGTGCATCGGTGCAGCAGGAGAGGGGGTGCACAGAAGGCGGGGTGACTCCCCTGTGGCGGTCAGTGCAGGGGGTTCAGTGTCCACCTCAGTCACCGGGGCGGCCGGGGGAAAGGGGGGTAGTGAATGAAGTAATGGAGGCGACGAATCAGGAAGTGATCACCTTGGAGAGTAACCTGCCTCGAATCTGGCGCTGTCGCTTCAGGGTGTGTTCGGCGAGCAGCGGCGGCAGCTGCCGGGCGGAGCGCTGGCAGCGGGTGCCGGAGAACCGAGCCGCAGTTAAGTTGGGGACTCGGGGGCGGACGAGTTGTGCGCTTCACCCCAGTTGCTGAGGAACCAGGAAGTGAGTGAGGCTGTTGTCTCTCGGCTGCGCCTGCCACGCTGTCTGGCCGGAGAGGCCGCTACTGCCCGCGGTCGGGGGCGGCGGGCTTCTCCGGTGAACGCTCGCCACCCCCGCTCCGTTCTCCTTTGAGACTTGGTCCACAAATCCGTGACTTCCGCGTGGACGATGCAGCCCCGGGCCACGTCCGGTAGACCGATACCCGCCAAAAAAATGCTCTGCCCCTCCTCTTCACGTCCCCACCTTGTGCAGTCTCAGGAGTAACGGTTCTGGAAAGGGTCACTGAATAATGTGGAATAGCCCGGGTTGATGTTGCTCTCAGGGGCCCGCCTCCCTTTCCTCATTTAATGGGTGGCTGTGAAGAAGTAGGCTTATGCCCCTTCCCTCGTGGGTTGTTTTTTTAGGGGTAAGAATGGGAAGGACACGGAATATATTTTGTACCCCTGACCTGGACGGTTGAGGCATCAGAGAAGAACGGTTATTTTTGTAAACAGTGGGTGAATGTGAAGGAGTGGGGCGGGCGAGAGGGAGTCTTGGCCCTAGGGAAGTCTCAGCACGGAATTGCCCCCTTTTCCCCTCCCCCCCAAACCTCCCACCATAGCGGAAGCGCCTCGGAGAGGACAGAACGGGCGGGATTGACAGGCCTTTGGTTCCAATCTGCTCTCTAAGATGTTCCAAATAAGAACGTTGATTTCTGGGGGCGGGACTCTGGGCCCGCGCTGGGCCAATGAAGATTGGGCGGGAGTGAAGCTGACAATGTACGCATGGAATTGGAGGGAAGAGGAGTGTAAACACGGAAGTGGCCGCGGGGGTGGGGGATGTGCAGCGCCACTGCTGCAGCGGAAGGGCACGGACTTAAGTTACATAGAAAAAGCAGCTTTACTTAATAGCAGACAGCGCAGTCAGGGCCCTGAATCGATGTAGCAGTGCTTGAATATTATTTACTTATGCTAACAACAAAGCATACATGTTTCTTTTCCCCGGGTTCTGTTTCATATCGCCAGCTATGGGAGTTGGAAGATGGGAAATACCAAAGACTAATGTTGCAAAAAGATGTTACCCTTTGAGAGTGTGAAATTAGTAGTTCGGTTGGGGAGAATCATGAACATAAATGCGTATCTCTAAATTTAACGGAAGGGCTTTAAGTTGAAATAAAGTCTTGAATAATATAACTGTATTGTATAACACATAAGTGACTAGCCTTTTATCCTGTAAGATGTAATACACCTATCAAAAGTCCCAAAGAAAAATCACAGTTTACTGCGTGATGATTAAAACATATTTGACAGTTATTTTCTTGTAAGAGCAAGAACCTAAGTATCAGTAAATAAGAGGCAGAGTACAGCGAGAACTTGGTTCCTTTTCTGTATGTTCAGTCCGTTAATAATATGAAGGAATGGAATTTTAGGCCTCATGTTACTGGTACTAACAATACCTGTAATTGTGGGGGTCAGTGATATTTCTGTGAGTGTTAAACATTTCGAGAAATGTTTTCAGTGATTGTGAACATACCAGGAGAACCGTAGCATAGCCCCCACAGAATTTGGAAAAACATTGTTAATGTTAGAGGGCCTAATTTTCCCAGTGGAAGGTATTTCTTTCATAAGCTTTTGGAATTAGCGGAGCTGAACGAGACCTGTAGATATTTTGTTTGGAGTGGAAACATATAGGCAGTCTGCAATTTGAAAACACAAGTTTTATCTCCTTTGATAAGAGGTTTTTAAGTTATATGTTGTTTTCTAGTCTTACTGCATTTCTTTAGTATTTATGAATCTTACAATTGAAGTTTCCTTGTGAGTATAGTATTCTGTAAAGAATATGTTCTACATATAATTGTTTTTCAGATTATTTCCTCAATAATTTTCACGTAATCTGAAGCTCTTTTTCAAGCTCTGTTTTAGAAGGAAACTTGAGATAGGTTTGCTGATTTACCCAAGGATTATTCAGTGAGTTAAAAGTTGGGGAGGAAACGTGACCCATAAAATGAAGAATCATGGATCTAAATTAATAAAAATTTAGATTGCTGCCAATTTCCAGTGATGTTGGCGGAGTAATGTTTGTGAAGTTTGCATTTGTAAAATAGAATGATACTTTTTTATTCCCTTGAGGGAAGTCATCGAGTGTTAGACATAATTCTTCCTCATAAAGATTTTACAGTCTAATTGGGGAGACAGATGTAAATCTATGCAATACATAAATGTTAATGCTATAATAGGTTGATGATTAGTGTATAATAACTGATACTAATGAAAACTTGTAGAAGGAGGTAAGCTTTAAGTTGAATATTGTTAGCAAAACTGTTGTTTCTAAGTTTATAAAGCACTTAATATTACCACTACTATATTGTTATATGTTAAGGTACTGAGGATACACTTTTGCTTTTCCTCCTTTTGAAGTTATCAACTTTAGCTATCAACTTCAGCTTTAGT
Source organism: Panthera tigris (assembly GCF_018350195.1). Classification (NCBI taxonomy): domain Eukaryota; kingdom Metazoa; phylum Chordata; class Mammalia; order Carnivora; family Felidae; genus Panthera; species Panthera tigris. Next base: position 86,514,938 of record NC_056663.1, read on the forward strand.
TATTACCATTTATGCTGTCAGAGGAGTTTAAGAATGAAATAAATAAGCTTACTTATTAAAAATCACTTTTAACATAGAAAATATTTTTGTGGTAAAGACTTGACATACTTTATAAAACTTTCATTTACAGTGTGATGTATGAGAAAGAGCCTTGACCCTGAAGTCAGGAGATGAAGATCTGCATCTCACTGTCACTAACCTAATTGTGTGCTAGTGACTTGACTTCTCTAAGGCTTCACTTTCTGTAAGAGAACAAGACTGACTAGGGGATCTTTAATAATTTTTAAAGCTCTAAAATTATAAGTGGCTCAAATATTTAATGGACAGTGAAGGATTTTTTTGGGATTTTTTTTACATTACACCATGTGAATGAATATGTCTGTAAGGTTATTACATAATTGGGTTAATTTCTGCTAGCCAGTCTTTGTGTCACATTGGAACTTGAGGCCAGGTCTTTATGTTGAATGAGACTATGATATAGTTTAGGCTTATTTTCATGTATACATACATACATACATAGTATGTATATATACACACACATAAACGTATATAGCTAATTATAGGAAAAATAAATGTCTAGTCTATAGGAAAAATGAATGTTACTTTCTTAACATTTATGTGAAAGCACTGGGTGTGTATGGTCTATAGACTTTCTGGAAGATTTTCAATTTAAAATATTCTACCTTCTTGTTCTCAATTATACTTCCCTTGACTTGTTTCTACTTGTTTTAAGAAATTGAGAATTAAGAAATTGGAATTGAGAGATAAGGTCACCAGAACTTTTGCTCTACTTTAATGCTGTTAATAAATGGGGGGGGGGGCAGGAAGGGGGGGTTTCTGGAAATTTAGCTTAAGTATTTTCACTGACAAAACAAATCTGTCTAGTTTGTCAAAGGTTTGTGAAATTTGAACTTGAAAATCATTTCCAGTTTACTGTAAATTGAAATATCTGGTATCAATCTTGAAAAGATCAATTTGGAAACAATTTAGGATGTGAAAAACTGAAGCATGTGTTAAAATAAACCTGGAAAGATGGCATTCGTTAAAAAATTTTTATTTGGAAATGTGTTTAAGAAATTACTCTTCAGAATTCATTGCAGCATAAGTACTAAAATTCATATAAAAACTGAGTTGAAGAGTAACATCAATGTTTACTCAACCAGGATAATTTAACATAAAATCTTTAGAAACATGTGGTTGGTTGAAAAGGGCAGGCAGGAGAATGTTCTTGATAATTATTTAAACTCCCTGTGTTAATCTATAGCTTAAATGTTCATAGGGATGCAAAGAAGTATTTGTGAAAAACTTGCTAAGTCCTTTATGTGTCAGTGGACAAAATGCTGTTGTACTTACGGAAAATAGAATATAATTTTTCATCTATACACACTAGAAGCTAAAAGTTACAGAAACACTAAGATAGAATTTGGATGTTATTATGTTTGGCAACAGATTACAGTTGCAGTTCTTAAAAACTGAAATCTCTTATCTGAGGATCTGGGGAGTAACTAGGCTCAGGGAGTCTGTGAGGTCAAAGTTGTTTTCATAATAATGCTAAGACATTTGCCTTTTCACTTTCACAAGTGTTCAGAGTTTTCTAGAGGCTATGTGACTTGATATCACAACAAATTGAATGAAGAAGCAAATATGAATTCAACTGTGTTTCTATCATGTATTAACAAAAAGTTGCTACAATGTAAAACAAAGCTACTTACTGATTTTTGTTTGTGATATTTCTAAGTATTGGGTTTATTATTTTCAATGAACTTATAAATATTGTAATGTCTTCTTAATTTCAATTTCAAATAGAATAATATCTAAAAATAGGACTTGTATAGGGGCACCTGGGTGGCTCAGTGAATTAAGCAATTGACTTGGGTTCAGGTCACGATCTGATGGTCTGAGTTCGAGCCCCGCATCTGGCTCTGTGCTGACAGCTCAGAGCCTAGAGCCTGCTTTGGAGTCTGTGTATTCCTATCTCTCTGCCCCCCTCCCCCATAAATAGTAAAAAAAAAAAATTTTTTTTTTATAAAATAAATTCATAAAAATAGGACTTATATAAACAAAATCTCTTTGTGGTCTTCAGTAGTTTGAGTATAAAAGTTTCCCTTGACCAAAAAAGTTTGAGAATAGCTGTGTTACAGTTTTATTTAGTCCGCACTTTTCAGTACCATAGCCACTAGCCATATACGGCTATTGAGTACTTGAAATGTGACTGAGAAACTGAATTTTTAATTTTTTTAAATTTTAACTAATTTAAACAAACAGTGGAAAACTTTTATATTGATTTCGTGTTGAAATGACAATATATTGAATATACTGGGTTAAATGAAAGGCATTAATTTCAGTCTTACTTTTTAAAATCTGGCTGCAGGAATTTAAAAACTAAACGTGCCTCATGTTAAGTTTTCATCGAGTAGCTCTATTTTACAAAAATAATTTTAGTTCTTTTTCCCTTTTAAACTTTTAAATTGTAACTATAGTAATTAGAAAGTCAAAGAGGAACAAGAAAAGATGGAGTGTCCCAAAAGTTTTACCTTTTCCCCCCCTTTTTATTGCATTTCTTTTTATTCTTCACTCACCTGTTGACACCTTGGGGCATTAGGAGATAAGCTGTAGTAAGTCAGGTGCACAGTTGAGTGATGACCTTGTAATACTAGTTTATGGTCTTGCTTGTAGGGGCATACTACTATCATTTAAGGAAATGTTGTTGTTGTTTTTTCCCATTGCTCTCAAATTAAGTTGCTGTTAATTTTTATTTTTGACCTTAAGAACTTTCTTATGAACTAGATCCATTGCCAGCATTCTCTTCTGCAAAGCTGAGAGGTATGTCTCTTGTCAGACTTAATTACCAAGTTTGGTATTTTGTAACAGCTGTTGAGTGAGTCTGGAGTACTCTGCCATACAAACACCAGTTGATTACAAAGCTGGAAATGAAACAAGACTCTTACCAATACTAAAGGAGGGCATAAAAAAGCAAATTTGATTTTGGCACAATGATTAAAGTTGAAATTGTTTTGAAGTTTATTTGATACATTTATTTCTCCAAGAGGGATTAACCAGCAACACCACCTACTAGTCTTAGGTAGAAAATGATACCTTTCAGATTACTTTTGTCTTCATTGTTTCAATTTTTAAAATGTGTTGCTTATTTTTTTCCTCTCATTAATTTCATACACAGGTCTAGAAAGATGCCAGTAAATCAGGTTTTAAGTAAGAGATAAGGAGTTTTAAGCCCTTGCATGTAGTTTGGTTATTTGCTTACTTTGATTGTACAACACTGTTAAATTCATGTTTATCCTTAAGAATTGTGCATAATTCTAGTTTAAATTGTATTTGAATTACTGAGCTGAACCAAAGGAATTGAAAGGTTTTAAAAATTACAGAAACTTGAATAAGAGAAATATTTATTTTTTTTAAGTTTATTTTATTTATTTTGAGAGAGAAAACAGGGAAGGGAGGGAGGGAGGGAGGGAGAGAGAGAGAGAGAAAGAAAATCCCAAGCAGGCTGCTATCAGTACAGAGCCCTACACAGGGCTCAAGCCCATGAACTGGGAGCTCATGACCTGAGCTTAACCGACTGAGCCACCCAGGCACCCTGAGAAATATTTCTTAAATTTCTTTTATCAGAAACTACTTACAGACTTGTATCAACAAAAGAAAATTAAAAGGAGATAGTGCTTTCTTTTACAAAATGGTTAAGTATTCTTGGATACTGACGGGTACAATATTGCAAATTGATCTTAAGTATGAGCTCCTAGTGCTTAGAGTTATTTCAGTTAATAAAAATGACAAAAGGTAAAATTAGTAAGCATCAAAAAAAAAAAAAAAGAGAGAGAAATCAGTGTTCTACTTAATAAGCTGTTAGTTTACAGAGTAACTTTATTTTGTACTTTTCTTTAGTTTTGAAATATTTTATTTTCATTTATGTTTTTGATATTACCATTTATGTTTCTAAACTCTTAGTATAAGCTTCATGAGGCCAGAGATCTATTCACACTTGTATTTCAGATTTGTGGCACAGGATCTGGCTATGATAAGTGCTCAACAACCATTTGTTGACAGAACACAGAGTATTAGATCTTCTCTTTGATAATTCATAAAGAACATCTGCATTTTTTATATTCTTATCCTAAATTTAAAATATGAATTGGTAAATTTAATTCTTAAAGTTTGTTATGTAATGTTTTACTCTGTAAATGTAAAATATTTCTGGGAAATAATATGTTGAATTTGGGGGAGACGGGAGTTTGAGGTCAGAAATAGCAACATGACTAACATGAAATGTGCCTCAAACTGCATAAAAACTCAGAGCAGCACTATATGTAACCATTAGGCACATTTCATTGTTTATAAACTGAAAACATTAAACATTGGGTAAAATTCTGTTTCTGTATTATCAAGTGCTTTGAAGCTGTCATTTTAATATGGTAAGGTTTTTAGGGTGTGTCTTAATACAATTACATAAGGAATTAGTTTACCCAGGATAGTTTATTAATAGCACATAAGACAACACCTAAATTGCAACACAAGCAGACTCTAGAGAGAATGAAGTTCCTAGAATAAATTTTAAAAGCCTGAGAAACTGCTTTCCAAGGTTCTTTAATACATGTGAGTGTTGGGGGAGGCACTTTGAAAAAACTACTTGAGAATGGTAATATATTTTATACTTACTAAGTTTCTTAAAGTTGAGCTGGGACTGATTGAATCCTTTGCTTCAGTGAAGCTGCAGATAAAGAGTAAGCAGGGTCACCTAAAGATAGATTTACTTAGAGGTTTGGCTGCCTCTCTGGAACTGTTTAGCTTTGAGCAGATTTCCATAAATGGAAAGAGCAACTGGAGAGACTCAGTACCTTGCTTGAGAGTGTGGATGATGTGCAACAGGTGGTAAAACAGTCGCTGGATTTTTTTTTTTCCTTTAAGTAAATGCTCTCCAAATGACTACTGTTTAAGGCTAAAGCTTTAGCATTTGGTGAATTTTGAGATTAAGTGAATTTTTTTTTTCAATTCAGAGTTTCCTGAAAACAGTTTTAAAAGATTCATATCTTTAGTGTGTAGAATGTATGGATCTGTCATATGGTTTATGCAGCTTATACAAATATTTCGTTTTAGTTTTTCTATAGGACATACTGAGAAAAATCTATCAAATTAGAAACTGTTGCATATTCATGTTTCAGAAGCTCTTACCAAGTAGAATATTCAACATTTTAAGTCAGGGTGTGAAATTAATATGTCATTAATGCAAGTTTGTGCTTTGAATGGCCAATTTCCCTGTGAGGTCTGTGGGTTGTTTTTAACTTTAATATATAAAAGAAATACTTGCATGCCTGTTGTATTTAAAGTCTGTATTGGAAATTATAGCAGATATAAAGATGAATTAAGATAGCCCTCCTGACCTCAGGGAACATATAATCTTATAGGAGTGGTAAGAAATTATCATTTATTAAATACTTATCTATATGCCAGGCACTGTACATGTTTTTTATGGGTATTGCACGTCACTTAATTCTCACACCTATATGAGGTAAGTAATACACCTGTTTTGTGAAGGAGGAAACTGAGCTGGTCTAGGGTAACATATAAGTGGCAGAACCCAAGCTGTTGGACTTGAAAGCCCAAATGATTGGTGTATTATGTTTTACTGTTTCACAGGTATTTCAGTCAGCAAAGCATACAGTGCTAAAAAAGAGTTACAGAAGGTGGCAGAATTAGAAAAGGCTTCATGGGAAAACAAACACAGAAACTTTATTATTATTTTTAATGTTTGTTTATTTTTGAGAGAGACAGAGACAGAATGCGAGTGGGTTAGGGTGAGAGAGTGAGGGAGACACAGAATCCGAAGCAGGCTCCAGGCTCTGAGCCGTCAGCACAGAGCCCAACATGGGGCTCGAACTCACAAGCTGTGAGATCGTGACCTGAGCCGAAGTTGGACGCTCAGCCAACTGAGCCACCCAGGCGCCCCACAAACACAGAAACGTTAAAGACAAATTTATTGGGTAAAACCCAGAAAAGCCCAGTGAAGTCCTGAAGAAGAGACAAGGTTATTGGGAAGAAAGTTCCTAGTGTTCTGGTGCTATGTTAGAGTACTCACCTAGGAGGGTCTGTAAGAAACCAATTCATTAAACTAATGTAGAAATGTGTTTCCCACTGATTCTGCAAGGTATATCCCCTGATTTCAGTAGCAGTATGTCAAGATACAGAATTGACTTCCCCAATTGTTAAACTACAACTATCCACCCCCCTACCCCCAAGTTAGTTTTGTTCTAAAGTTGATGTAAGATTCAGATTTCAAGGGTCTGTCCTTGTTTTCCTTTCGATAAGATTCAAAAATTTCTTGGTAATTTCTAATCATTCTCAATAGTTGCTTTATAATTCAACACTTATTTTGCAAAGTATAGATACCAGATTGTTTTTTTAAATTATTTGTGTAAATAATTTATATGGACTAATATGTATCAATGACTTATTTATTCATATGAGAGTGAATTTGTTTCTCATAGACTAATATGTTTTAATTTAGTAATGTATTCAGTATATTTTTAATTGAGTAGAACTTATTTTCCCCCCAGTGGAAGCATCAGTTCATAGCAGTAATGCACACTGTACAGATAAGACCATTGAAGCTGCTGAAGCCCTGCTTCATATGGAATCTCCTACCTGCTTAAGGGATTCAAGAAGTCCTGGTATGTGAATTGTTCTGTTTTATATTAAACATGTCACATCACTCCACGTATCTAAAATAAAAGTTTCTTCTGTTTTTGTCTTTAATTAAAAAAAATTTGTTTTTATTTTGAGAGAGTGAGTGAGCAAGCAGGGAGCTGGAGAGGGGCAGAGAGGGAGGGAGAGAATCCCAAGAGTGCTCCATGCTGTCAGTGTGGAGCCTGACGCAGGGCTTGAACGCACGAACTGCGAGATCGTGATCTGAGCCAAAACCAAGAGTCGGTGGCTTAACTGACTAGGACACCCAGGTGCCCTGAAAGTTTCTTCTTAAATACATGGGGATTGTTGTTGTTCTCAAGGTTTATTATGCACGAATACCTGTGACAGCAATAATTGATCTTTGTCAAAGTTCCCAAGACTTAAATACTTGAAATACTTGATTTTTATAATAAATGATGCAGAAAATGCCCACTATAGACAGATAAATGTTCATTAAGTTTTTACTTCTCCTGTCATGTCTTATTTTCTTAGTTCTGGGTAAATTAGAGACCTTTGTAGTCCTTAAGGGAATGGCACGTGGGGTGGTGGAGTTGCCTCCCAAGACTGCTTTCTATCCTTTCTTCAGTGATAAATAGGCAGTAGCTCCAGGGAACCATCCGAGGTGGAAAGAGGAGATAGAGCTTCCACCATTTCCCCATACTCCCTCAGGCTACAAGTTTCTTTTTCTTTTGGTCCCGTTTTTTCTTTAAGACTGCCTTTGAGAGTCGTTTTGTCTTCCAATTTTAATGTCCAGGTGTTAAGTTGACTTAATACAATGATATTGGCCTTTCTTATTATAGGGATTTATAGTAAATCCTAAGAGCAAATGTCCTTTTTAATAATTGGAATCCCATGTATTATTTAGAGATGTGAGAAAAAAGTTAGGAAATGCTGGTCAATGTATTGATCCACAATAGTATGTATTAACTGTCTCCTAATTGAAATAGAAATGTCATATTCTGATTATTCATGCACATGGAAAGGAAACCAGAGCAACATTACTGTAATAGAACACCGAATGGCAGTCTGTATGTATTGGTTTAGTGACTCAAAACATCAGGACTGTTACATTAAATAAAATTTTAAATACTGAAAGATGATATTAATTGGGCTGTAATGAGGTTTTCCTTTTCCTCATATTTTGAAATGATGTGTAAGTGCTTTCTTTTCACTGCAGACACATTTATTAAATGGTTTTTAAAATATTTTTGTAACATTTTATTTTTGAGAGAGAAGAGAGCACAAGTGGGGGAGGGGCAGAGAGAGGGAGACAGACAACCTGAAGCAGGCTCTGCACTGTAAGCACAGAGCACGATGTGGGGCTTGATCTCAAGACCCGTGAGATCATGACCAGAGTCGAAATCAAGAGTTGACCGCTTAACTGACTGAGCCACCCAGGTGTCCCTTTATTAAATGTTTTTAATTTTATACCATGTGCATGTATTACCTAGTTAGAGCATAATGATGGGTACCAGGAAGGAAAGTAATTATTAAAGAACTCACTATTATATTATACTATTATTTTATTTTCAGATGTTTTCCCAATTGTCAAAATAATTCAGAGTCTTCTACAGTAAGCTCAAAAGCATGTAAAAATGTGAAGAAGGGGGGTGACCTCGTATGATCCCCACCTTTTTACCACCTTACCTTCAGCCTGATTTTCTTTGCATTCATTTCCTTACATACTTGAGATCATATTGCATATTCAGCACATTAACTTCAGGCATTTATCCTGTTTTGATGAATTGTTAATAAGTCTCACCTCTATCAAATATTGAATTGTCCGCATTAAAAAGTGTTAATGGGGGTGGGAAATTTTAATTTTTCAACTTTTCTTTATAGTGGAAGTGTTTGTCCCTCCTTGTGTATCAACTCCAGAATTTATCCATGCTGCTATGAGGCCAGATGTCATTACAGAAACTGTAGTGGAGGTGTCAACTGAAGAATCCGAACCAATGGATACCTCTCCTATTCCCACATCACCAGATAGCCATGAACCAATGAAAAAGAAAAAAGGTAGAGTATATTTATACATTTCTGGAAAAGTGGGTGAAATTTTTTCTGGTATTTTTTTTTCCCACATCAAGGGACATAGGAAATACATGCTGTAGATTTAAGATTGAAGTTATCTTTAACTAGATATTCTCAAAGAATCAACAAATTGAGATTAAAGTAGTGTTTTAACATATTCATACTGTTTAAAAGGAGTGTGTATTTGAGCTGTAAAGTAAGTTGCCTGCAAATAACAAGTGTTGGAAAACGGAAGATCAGAGATTCACTGCCTATTTGCTTTCTGTTTTTAAAAAAACTTTTATTTTCTCTATTTTTAATAATCTTATGTTCCCCTCTTTTGTGGGAATTAAAATAGAAAGCCCAATGCTATTTACCTTCTGTCTTAAAACACCAAGATTGCCAGTAAGGACTTTTAAGTGGAATAAACTCACCAATGGATAAAGAGCCTTTCTACTTACTATTTGACTCCTGCTGAAACTTCTGTTGACCTGATCTCAGTGGGTGAGGCACAAAGCCCCAGCACACCTCCAGCATCCCTAAGGGATGTGCAGCAACTGGGTCCTTTTCTTTCCTCTTCGGTCCAAAGGTAAAACTTGAAAAAAATGAAAAATCTGTATAAATGGGTACTCATCTAATTCCATTTTCTTCTGTATCTCTTCACATTTTAGAGTAGAAAAAAAGGCAAAAGTAAGAAAAACTTGTGTTAGAAATAATGGTAGCTTTTTCATCTATTAGAGGTATTTCAGATTGCTGTGATATTTATAGGTCTGTGCGCATTACTGTGAGGGACACAGTGAAGAATGAGTACCTTCAGTCATGTGTTACATGTAGATTACATGTATCTTGCGAGAGCTATGAATGAGAGAGAATTTAGAAAGAATTATTTCCTGCTGTAAATGTTTAAAAACAAAAGACATACATATAAATAGCCCTGTTTACCTACCTTCCCATTGTAGCCTTGGCTGGCTGTATTCACATGGGAGCTATTATTACAAAATACTTAAGGAATTTTTGGATTTAAAAGAAGATGGAAAAGACCATGAAAAATGGGATCATTTAGGGAACCAAAATGTGGTATGATATAAACCAGGAAATAATTTGCCAATTTAACACTAATTTTACGTATTTGAAAATAGATGGTCTTAATGACCATTTAAAATATAAATAATGTATTTGTAAATATATATACCTTGTATTTTGTGCTTAAGTTCATTTGGGACATACAGAGTTAGGTAGGGTTTTTTGTTTTTTTTTTTTTTAAGTTTATTTGTTTTGAGAGAGAGAGCACGTGCACGCACATGAGTGGGGGGGAGGGGCAGAGAGAGAGGGAGAGAGAGAATCCCAAGCATGCGGTGCTCTGTCAGCGCAGAGCTGGACACACGGGGATCAGTCTCACAAACCCATGAGATCATGACCTGTGCTGAAATCAAGTCGGATGCCTAACCAAGTGAGCCAGCCAGATGCCCCAAGTAGGTTGTTTTTTAATAACAGATCCTTCTGATATACTAATGTGTGTTATGAATCTCCAAGAGACGATTACATGCAATTCTAAAAATTAATTTGGAGAACCTTGTTTTCTACTGATGAATAAACTATTTCTTAAGGAGTATGATTTCACAAATACTACTTTATATGAAAACAAATTAAGCCTTTTTGGGCTTTTTAAATTATTATTTATTTTTAAGTAAACTCCACACCCAGCATGGAGCCCAACATGGAGTTTGACTCATGACCCTGAGATTGAGACCTGGGCTGAGATCAACAGTCGGATGCTTAACCGACTAAGGCACCCAGGCCACATCCCTGGGCTAACGTTTTGATTAAGGAAGTTGGTTTTGTTTTTTTTGTTTTTGCTTGAGACTTATTACTGATTGATTTATACATCTAAACATTATTTAAATTGAGAAATTAATCTCTGTTCTAATAAGGAGACCAGTGAACTTTCCATTTTAATTTTTGTCAGAGCAACTTCTTATTTATTAGTTTTACCATGATGAATTCTAGAATATAAAAGCTATGTAGTTTGAAATAAAACACTTTAATTTAGGTCTCTATTTAGCTCTAAATAATCCTTGCTAATGAAGAACAGAGTGACATCAGAAATCACAGATGTATGACAATCACCAAATTAGTAATATAATCTGTAAATATAGTATGCTTGGCTACTCCCAGCCTTTGTGGAGGCTTCCCCCTCATTTGCCAGAATTCTTCTGTCAGTGCTAAGGATTGGAAACAATGCATTTCAGCCTTACACGTTTAGTATAAAGTGCAGCTCTTGCTTTTCTTTCTGTTCACGGTGGATGCTAGTCTGTCTGAGAGAGCCTTATGGCAGAAGTGAGAAGCAAAAGGAAGGGCACCCTTATTAGACACACTAAATAATTATTTGGAAGGTTTTTTTTATCCTTATAATGTACCTACACGTTGAGGTGGGGAAATTTGGACACACATGCTTAAATTCTGGTGAATTGATTGGCTCAGAGCAATAGAGTGTTTAAAATAACACTTTTTACTTTTCCTCATTTGAGCTGAAAGGGCTTCGCAGATTACCACATCCTCTGCAATAGGTAGGTAAAGCTTTTTCTAACAATCCTGTAGAACAAAAAAGTGTATACTAGAATTCGTTTCCATTGCTACATTATTGGAAGAGGTTAGCAAATTGAGGCTCTGACCATATAAATAATAGGTTGGTAGTACCTGATTTGCCATATACACTGAAATTACTGCCAACTAACTGCTGTAATCTGAAATTGCAGAAGTGCTTTTAATGCTCCTTTTAAATGCAGTTTTTTATATACACTGCAGTATATTAATACACAAATTAGTGTCAATTTCATGAATAATGTGTTCTCACAGAGTCTGCTGATCGTGCTTCTGTTTTTCTTGTTTTCACTGTATGGTTTCAATCTTATTTTTTCAGTTGGCCGTAAACCAAAGACCCAGCAATCACCAATTTCCAATGGGTCTCCTGAGTTAGGTATAAAGAAGAAACCCAGAGAAGGCAAAGGTAATTTGGGGAGGGCTGTTTTGGAGGTGAGATGATTTTTTTTTTTTTTCAGTCGACATTTCTGCATTTGTAAGAAGATTATTTCTAGTACAAGCGTAAGGACAGTCTTTGGTAGTAGTTCTTAATCAGGGATGTATGAGCATCACCTGGGGAGCTTTTTTAATTTGTACCCAGTCCCTACCCCACTGAAATTCTGTAGCCATAGATAGGCTATGGGGGAGTAAAAGGCAGTAGGCATTTATGTTTGGGAAAGGTTGTCTTAAGTGCAGTCTTTGAGGGAGAGAGAATCCCAAACAGACTCTGCATCCTCAGCACAGAGCCCAGTGCAGGGCTCAAACTCGTGAACCGTGAGCTCACGACCTGAGCCGAAATCAAGAGTCGGAGCTTAACTGACTGAGCCACTCAGGTGCCCCTTAAGTGCAGCACACCCTTCTTAAGGGCCATTGTTCTTGATGGGGAGGTATGTGTAACAGCACTCATCCTCACACAGAGCCACTCAGAATTGAAAGAGTTTATAATGAAGACTTATTTCGGATACATCATTTATTAACTGATAGAGGTAATGCAAGAATTCCCAAGGCAAACTGGATTTAATTTCCTACTCAACCAATGTCAGTCCTGTCAGGAGTCAGAACAAAAACTTACCATATTTTTGCTTTAGAGTTGGCATATTTTCGTTAAAAACAAACTTTAACAAGACTTCTACATTCTGTTGTCTTAATATGTTAAGTAAGTTGATTTCAGGTAATTTTAATCATGGTTTTAGGTGTGTTCTGATTATCTGATAACCAAAATTTCTTACTTTCACGAATGTTTTCAGATCTATATTTAATAGCTGGATATATTTTGGTTTAATACATTCAAGTTTATTCCATCTTCAACAGGTGGTTTTACATCTAATTTTAAATAATTAAAGCAAAAAGTAAGTCTTTAGAAAAAAAAAAGTTCTCTAATAAGTTTGCCAGGAAATAAAGGCAAAAAAAAAAAAAATCCGTTACAAATCAAGTTACATTGAAATGTTATTTATTGAGGAACCAATAATAATTCAATTTAGGACGGATTTAGGATACTTATTTCCTTGTCTGTCTTTGGTCATTTTACATTTCTAACATCTTAGGTTTTATCTTTTAATTTATGTTGTATACAATTATTACTGTTTTTAAAATAATTCCCATCATCAGCAGTCTCCTGTACTCAAAGACCTTATGCTTAACACTGGAGAAAACCTTTGTGGTGACCTGTTTTTGCCAGTCAGAATCACTTTTTGTTAAAATTCCCATATTGTATTATTAAACTTGAGGCAGCATGGTAAATGTGAAGATTAAAGATTAAAAATCAGTTGGGAGCACCTGGCTGGCTCAGTCGGTAGAGCATGTGACTCTTGATCATGGGATTGTAAGTTTGAGTCCCACACTGGGTGTAGAGATTACTTAAAAATAAAATCTTGAGGGGCGCCTGGGTGGCTCAGTTGGTTAAGCGTCTGACTTCGGCTCAGGTCATGATCTCGCGGTTTGTGAGTTCGAGCCCCGCGTCGGGCTCTGTGCTGACCGCTCAGAGCCTGGAGCCTGCTTCGGATTCTGTGTCTCCCTCTCTCTCCGCCCACCCCTGCTTGTGCTCTGTCTCTCTCCATCTTCCAAAAATGAATAAACATTAAAAAATTTTTTTTAAATAAAAATAAAATCTTGAGATTACCTAGCAATAAAATCTTAAGGGGTGCCTGGGTGACTTTGTTGGTTAAATGTCCAACTTCAGCTCAGGTCTTGATCTCATGGTTTGTGGGTTTGAGCCCTGCATCAGGTTCTGCACTGACAGCTCAGAGCCTGGAGCCTGCTTCAGATTCTGTTCCTGTCTCTCAAAAATAAACATTAAAAAAAGATAAAAATAAAAATTTTAAGAAGTTCAGTGTTTCCTCTGTAAAATGTCATTGTAAATGCTGACAGTATGTCAGAGGCTTAATGAACTACCTTGTCTGATAAAGGCTTCCCTTTCCAAATTGTTTTCCTTAAAATGAGATGAAGACTTTTAAGTTTTAACTTGTGGTTGGGAACTGGGGTGGAGTGGTACCTAAAGGTAACCTGAGGAACGTTTATGAGTCTAGTTCAACAAACATGGAGGCACTCAAATCCCTACTATATAAAAGGCATTGTCTGTTATTCAAACATTTTTTTACAGAGTAAGTTCTCTGCACTTTTACTATATCCACTTCTGGGGCCTGATCACAAAGAAAATAAAAATGTCCCAAGTACTCATCTTGATGTGGTTGAAGGTTACCTATAGTTTATACATGTTGATGCTGGTGCAGTGGGGTTTCAGAGCCATAAATAACCTTGTAAAGTTGAAGGTTAATCTTTTCAAGTCAAGAGATGCACACTGGTCTCAACTGTGGCTTAATAAATTTATTGAATTTTCAGAGAATTCCAGAATGAAAATGAAATGCCTGAGGAAGAGCATCAGCATTTAGATTGAGTAGCAGTGGCTTAATTTGGAAGCCTCCCACCCTTAAAGGTTCTTCTCATGAAGGCTGTAATTTGGATCTAGATTTGATGAGAGTAAGGGGATAGTGAGTAGGAGCCTAGAGATGACCCAGTGACTCGTGGTGGTGTGTGTAATTTTCTTCTTCTCAGTGTTCTTTTCTGTTCTTTGATCAACTTAAGAACCTCTGGCCCTAGAGGCTTATGAGGGGAATAAAAGAAAATCAGCAGCCTGAAAAGCCTGATGATCTTATAAACACTGTCCACTACTTGTCTGCCCTCAAGAGTTCTCCAAAGGGGAAAAAAATATTGACTCTTCTTTGGGGGATTAAGTTCTTTACCTTACCTACCCAGTTTCTCTCCTTTTCCTCTATGCACATCTTAGTCATTTTCCAAGTCTTCATGCTTTATTGATCCACTTTATTTTCATTCCTGAAACCCCAGAAACTTTGTCAATTATTTGGAATATAATTATGCATTGCCTTGTGATAGATCTTAGGTCATTTCAAACCATTACTTCTTTTTTGTATTGTTAACTTGTCATTTACTTTTTCCCCCTTCCCAACTAGATTGTAAATTCCTTGAAGGACCACGTTTTAAATGCTCTTTTGTGTCCTACTATGTAGTGTGTGATGAATAAGTATTTTACTCTGCAGAAATATCCCATTTTCAAATTTTGTTAGTATATGATCAAATGTTGTATATAGTTAACATTTGATGAATACTTGACAGTTAAAGGAAATGCTAGAAATACTACTTAGTATTTCTATTTAAGGAGTTCATATTTTAAGACTGAAGCACAAATGTATTTACTAACTGAATTGTTCGTGTATAATGAAATCCTAATATACTGCTTATCTTCACTGAATCGGGTATCATCAGTAGAAAGAGATTAGCAGTTAAGGAAAAAAAACAACAACAACCCTATTTTTAGAGGCAGTAGCTCTCATTCATTGATAATCAAATCCAAATTGACTGGTAGTCCAGAGGAGTGATAAAAGAATGTTTAAAGGGTCATGGGTAATTTATACTTTATAAGACATGTACTTCAGAGTTCATGCATAAAGGTGAACCAAAGAAAAATATGTTTCGGGGAGCTTGGCTGGCTTAGGCAGTGGAGCATGCGACTCCTGATCTCAGGGTTGTGGGTTTGAGCCTCATGTTGGGTGTGCCATTATATAGCATATAGTATAGATCTTATAAAAGTATATATATAGATCTTATAAAAAGATCCTTGGACTAATGTCTAAAAGTTTTGCATATTTCATTGTGTACTACTTGCCTTTCCAGTAAATAAGTGCCTTTTGATGAATTTTGATCACGGAATTTGGGCTTATATGATAAACATACTGGTGCAAATTTATTCATGGTTTAAATCTATAAATAGATTAAATTAGATTATGTTTAATTCAGGTTCACTTTGTGCTATGCATTACGCATTTGCCTTTACTGAACTCAAAATTTAGGATAGGGTGATGTATAATAGTACAAAACCCAGGACCTCTATTATAGGAGTATCATAACTATAAATAGGATATTATTTTTGAAAACCAGCAAACAAGTGTATGTAGGACTTTTATAATGAAAGATAGTTTATATGTAATTGGGCGACACAATTTGACACTGTATAAGTGATTGCTCATATAGTCAAGTACTTATTGACAGACTCTTAGTACATTTGTTTTACCAGTAATAAATGAATTTTTATTCAGCATAATTAAATATTTGCTTTTAGTTATATTAAAGAATTTTTCACCAATGTCTTATCACTTTTTCAAAGGAAACACAACCTATTTGTGGGAGTTTCTCTTAGATCTACTTCAAGATAAAAATACTTGTCCTCGGTATATTAAGTGGACTCAGAGAGAAAAAGGCATATTCAAGCTTGTGGATTCCAAGGCTGTCTCTAAGCTTTGGGGGAAGCATAAGAATAAGCCAGATATGAACTATGAAACTATGGGACGAGCTCTGAGGTAAGAACACAAGAGTGAATTTTTAAACAAAACGTAATACCTCTGAACATTGTCTTAGTGGTTTAAAAAAGAGCTCTAGAAGCCCCTTATTATAACAATTTGGGGGATATTCTAGAGCAGTTTCTTGGATTTGGAGGTAGATAGGGAGAAAGATTTTGGTCTAGATGTCTAAAATTGCAGCATCACTGGAAACCCATCTTTGCAGAAAAATGTGCTTAATTTTAGGACCATTCTTTAATAGAAAAGTTGAAGACCTTTAAGAAAATTAAACGCAAACAAAATGGTTTCCAAATCGTTAATTTACTTTTTAGTTCCTGTGAATTTGTTACAATGGATTTATCTTAATATGAAAATTTCCCCTAAGTTTTGTCAATTTGGGAAACCCATAAAACTTTTCAGTATACATGCCTTCTTGTAATTAGGGGTGTTTGTAAATGGACATATAGTTTACGTGACAGTATTCACATACTCCAGATTCAGCCTTTTAAAGGAGTTCCTTCTGGTCTCTAACAGGAACAAGTGAATGTTTCTGTTACTATTCATTCTACATGGTGTTTCTTGGGGGGTAAAAAAAAAATGTAATGCACTTGATTCATGTAGTACTGTTTCCCTTACAGATATTATTACCAAAGGGGTATTCTTGCAAAGGTTGAAGGACAGAGGCTTGTATATCAGTTCAAGGATATGCCCAAAAACATAGTGGTCATAGACGACGACAAAAGTGAAACTTGTAATGAAGACTTAGCAGCAGCTACTGATGAAAAATCATTAGAACGAGTGTCACTGTCTGCAGAAAGTCTCCTAAAAGCAGCAACCTCTGTTCGTGGTGGGAAAAACTCCTCTCTAAACTGCTCCAGAGCAGAGAAGGGTGTAGCTAGAGTTGTGAATATCACTTCCCCTGGTCACGATGCTCCATCCAGGTCCCCTACTACTACCACATCTGTGTCAGCAACGGCAGCTCCAAGGTCAGTGAAGGAAACCATTACTCGTATTTATTTTAGAAAGTGCCTTAGCAAAAATATGTCCCCTTTTTAATGTTAGCAGCCTAAGAACCCACTGTCATCAAGACTTGGAAAATTGCCTGATCTTTTTTAAATGTGTTTTGTTGCTGTTAAAGTAGATGTCTCAACTAACTTGACTTGGTTTTTATGGTTTTGTAGATGGAACTTAGTGTGGGCTTTTGTTTTTAAAATGTATTTATTTCATGCTATTTCATACTGTAAATTGTCAGTACACCTGTAGAGTTTGAGAGCAATAGTTTTGTACATTTTAGATTTGCATTCATCTTTTTGCTCAAGAAACCTATTGTCTAACATTAAATCAATTTTTTTAATCTACTAGGACAGTTCGTGTCGCGATGCAAGTACCTGTTGTAATGACATCGTTGGGTCAGAAAATTTCAACTGTGGCAGTTCAGTCAGTTAATGCAGGTGCACCGTTAATAACCAGCACTAGTCCAACAACAGCAACCTCTCCAAAGGTAGTTATTCAGACAATCCCTACTGTGATGCCAGCCTCTTCTGAAAATGGAGACAAAATCACCATGCAGCCTGCCAAAATTATTACCATCCCAGCTACACAACTTGCACAGTGTCAACTTCAGACAAAGTCAAATCTGACTGGATCGGGAAGCATTAACATTGTTGGAACCCCGCTGGCTGTGAGAGCACTTACTCCTGTTTCCATAGCCCATGGTACACCTGTAATGAGACTATCGGTGCCTACTCAGCAGGCATCTGGCCAGACTCCTCCCCGAGTTATCAGTGCGGTCATAAAAGGGCCAGAGGTAAAATCGGAAGCAGTGGCAAAAAAGCAGGAACATGACGTGAAAACTTTGCAGCTGGTACAAGAAGAAAAACCAGCAGATGGAAATAAGACAGTGACCCACGTAGTGGTTGTCAGTGCACCTTCAGCTATTGCCCTTCCCGTAACTATGAAAACGGAAGGACTAGTGACGTGTGAGAAATAAAATAGCAGCCCTACCACGGACTTAAGACTGTTAGTAATAGTACTAACATAAATACTTGCAAGGGAGGTCATCAAGAAGAGTCAAAAGAAGACTTTAAAACATTTTTAATGCATATAAGAAAACAATCAAACTTACTGGAAGTAAATTACCTATCCCATGTTTCAGTGGGAAATGAACTACATACGGAGATGCTGACAGAAAACTGCCTCTTACAGTAGGAAACAACTGAACCCATCAATAAGAAAAAGGATTGAAAAGGGACCAAGCAACTCACTACAATATCAAGTTACACTAAGACTTGGAACACTAACATTCTGTAAGAGGTTATATAGTTTTCAGTGGGGAGGGGTTGGGATGGGTGATCTCATTGTTACATACAGCAATTTTTGATGCATTTTATATGCATACCAGCAATTATTACTGTGTTCACACAGAACTCACTTAACTGGTGCTACGTGAAGACTGCTAATATAGGTATTTTAGAATGTGAATTGAAAATGGATCCAAAAGCTTTTCAGAAAGATAGCAAAAAAGATCTAGTGCGATTTTTTTTTTTATATCATATAGCTTAAGCTGATTTAAAACAAAGGCCTTAGACTAATTTTCAGTTTTCTTTATCGAAATAAGCTAATGGCTTGTTTGTGTAAAGCTTTTTTATTAAAAGAAAAATTTTAAAAATCTTGTACCTAGCACAGTATTGTTATAGAATTTACATGTAACATTTTATATGGTAGTTTAAGTCTGTCAGTTTCCTAATTGTGGACAAATTAACAGTTGCTCTGGCCTTTTGCTGTAACCTGCCTGTGTCACTCACTTAGCCCTGGCATCTGTGCAGACATATCAGTTCCAGTTCTACTGTCACTTGGAAGTTCAGGCTCAGCATGAATTTTTGTCAGGTAGCTCTAATACCTGGTGTTTTTGTTTTTTTCCTTCCTTTCTTTTCTTTCTTTTTTTTTAGTTGAAGTTTAAGAGGGAAAGTACCAGTGTTCAGATTTGAACTATAATAGTTTGTATATTCAACATTTGAAGTATATTCTATTTTGTTGTACTCTTGTTTCAAAGTGTATTCAAGTAGGTTTTCTGAAATATAGAAATGAAATTTATGTTGTGGTTTGGTGTCTGGTGATATTTATAATATTCAAAAGCTAGTATAGAGACACTTTTAGTTAAGTAGTAGAAGTCTTATTTCTAGTTAAGTAGTAGGAGTCTTATTTCTCCTTCCCAACTACCGTGTGAAGAAATATTCCTTCTGTTTTGTTTCATTACATTAATATTTGCAAATATCTGCATGTTGCCACTTAATTTCTAATTACTGTCATGAACTATAATGTTCTACTTACCGTGATGAGTTTATTATTTTAATGTTGGCCACACGTAAAGAATTTCTATTTCAAATCAGACCAGTTATTTCTCAAACAGACCTTTTGAGGGTTAGGATGAACAAGTAATACTCTTGCCCTTTTGCAAATTAGGAAATGGAGGTAGGTACCAGAGGGATTACAGGAGTTTCCTAATTTCACACCAAACTAGGTCCTAGGACTCCACATCTTCATGTTCTTTCTACTACAAAGAAAAGTTGTCTATTTTTACATCTTTTAGAAATTTAAATAAACTGATACTTAATATTTTGTGGCCTTTAATTGTGCTTTTGATCAGATACTACTTAGGTCAACAAAGATTTTTATAACCGAACCCTTTGTAAGCATTGATCTTTTCCATAAATATACCTGATGGTACTTTTTTTAAAAATTTTTTTAACGTTTATTTATTTTTGAGACAGAGACAGAGCGTGAACGGGGGAGGGTCCGAGAGAGAGAGAGAGGGAAACACAGAATCTGAAACAGGCTCCAGGCTCTGAGCTGTCAGCACAGAGCCCGATGCGGGGCTCGAACTCACGGACTGCGAGATCATGACCTGAGCCGAAGTCGGACGCTTAGCCGACTGAGCCACCCAGGCGCCCCTACCTGATGGTACTTTTTAATAAAAGCTGAAAGAAAAACTCGCTTCTTATCCCATTTGGGAGTTAAGCTCAAATTCTGCCTACTTTTAAAACATTTCCTAAGTATTTCAGTTTTCTTTGGCACTTTCTTTTTTGCACTATAGTTTCATTTGTTGAGTCCTATCTTCTATATTTTTTGAGGGCAAAGAGTACATATATAGCTTATACCATACCTTCACCACTCCCAAAGTGCTAAGCATATTGGACACTCAGACACGTATTGGTTTTGGTAACACATTTGCTAAGAATCTAAGTCATGTACTGTGAATGACAGATAAGACTTAAATTTTCAACGAATAATATACCCCCCTCCCCGCTATATTATTAATTGGTTCTAACTGGGTCAAACCAGAACTACCTAGCTTATCTCTACCATTCTGCCTAGACATTTTTCTAGCTCTTTCAGAACAAGTACACCTAAGGTCTAGATCTGAAAACCTGTATGTAGACAGTATTACTGATCAGAATGTTTCTGCTGATTAAAATCACCAGTGGTATGGCTTTTAATCTCAACCCTTCCAAACTGTAACCTACATTTGTTTTTTGTGTCTGGTATATTGAGGAACCACATAACAATAGCTTGATGCCACTATGTTTTCCAGCCTCACTAGGGCTTTTGAACAATAATCAGCCGTCTGTCGTGAGCTGTGAACTCCCTCCATATCTGGATCCTTTGCTTTAAGAGTATCTACTTATACGGGCATCCTTCCTCACCCACCTGTCTCAAGGAGGTGGCAGGTGTGCCCTCCTCCTGGACTCTGCCTCTCCTCTCCTTTCACACCTCCTTGGTCTCCTTGTTCCAGCAGTTTAATAGCCTATCATTCTGTCTCTTTTTCTTCAGTGGCTGAATTCTGGCTTAGAAACAGTTCTCACTGGGGTCCAATAATACAGCAGTAAAATCAAACACACTTCATTTTTTTCATGTGACCTTGTGCCTTAGCCTGCTTCTTAAAAATTCTTTTGGTTTTCCATGACAACCTTCTACCTGACCAGTCAGTCCTCTTAGTCTGCTTTGCTGTCCTTCAGTTTTCCCATTTAGTGTTAACACTAAGGTTCTGTCAATGGGGCTCTTTTCTTCAGAGTAGTTGCAAGAATTAAATGAATTAATTTGTTAGAGTCAGTGCCTGGCATCTAGCAAGCACTCTAGTAAGTGCTTACTATTACGATTTTACTTCAACTGAATTGTAAGATAATTTCATCCATGCCTGTTGTTTTTACTGCCAAATGTGTTCTGGCCTAGAGTTTTCAGGCTCAGTTGGGTTTATCTAAATGCCTACGATTTACTCCTTGAATGTCCAGCTGAGCTCTGTTCTGAAATCTATTCTCAGCTCAGTAAATGACATAACCAGCAGCCCATTACTCAGGCCAGAAGAAACCATTCCAGACACCTTACTTCCTACCTCCAGCCGTTCACCAAATCCTCTTGACAGTACCTTGTAAGTAGCTTCCTTTCCCATCCTCCCTACCTTTACTGCTCATCTTGCCAAGCCTCTCTGTAGTCCATTTCTCTTGCTACTGCTTTAAATTCTTCAATGGCATCTCTTCCTGAAAACATAAAAGTTCAAAGCAGAACATTTAAGTCCTTTGATCTGGCCTCTGCCTACCTTCCCAAGCCTTATTCTCTTGCTTCTCTTTTGGTCATCTCTGGACTACAAACTTTCCAGGCACCGGTACCTCACTAGGCCCTTCCACAGATGGCTGCTCTCTAGACCTCCCTCTGCATTCACCCACATAGGAGTTCACTTTATTTATGGAGTTAGAAGTGACAGATATCAAAATAAAAATCTCTGAAATAGGCTGGGAAACCACCCAGGTTGGGAAGTGGTCTACTCTGAGTGAATTCTGAGGATAAAGACGGAAATGTGTAATGTATATAAAGACCAGGGTTAGGGGAGAGGAAAAAGAATAAGCAGTGGAAATGAAAGATGGTTCACAGAGAATTAAAAGGACGGATGAGGGAACATTTCCAGATATGGTGGGCAACACTATCAAGTGTAGCAGAAAGGGCTAAGCATAGGTGGCCAAAGAAAAAGCCAGAGATTGTTGATACAGTAAAAATAAAAGGGCAGTTCTAGTAGGCGGTGGCCTTGAAGGCAGAAAATAAGGGATGGGGCACCTG
Organism: Panthera tigris; assembly: GCF_018350195.1. Taxonomy (NCBI): domain Eukaryota; kingdom Metazoa; phylum Chordata; class Mammalia; order Carnivora; family Felidae; genus Panthera; species Panthera tigris. The sequence goes on from NC_056663.1 coordinate 86,537,182, forward strand.
AGACGTTACCAGTGGCCTCCCTCTGACAACCTGGCAATTACTTCACTACAGAGAAGGCATCTCTGATCACTGTGTATAAATCCGTCGTGTGTAATAATTAGACTTACACAGGAAGACAATTTTATTGTCTTTGGGGTTATTTACAGAGTATATCCTATGCTACTTTTACTTGAAGTCACCTGGCCTACTCCGAGGGCATGGACACAGCACATTGTTTTGGGGAGGCAAGAATAACCCTACTTTATTTTAGTTCCATAGCTGTCACTGTAACTTTTCCCTGTATTACAGCTTTTAACCATTCACAACCCAAGCCCTCTGTGGTTGTGATTTATTTGTACTTCAGCCCCTATGTTACAATCACCATACAATCTCCGTAATTAACACTTACAATATTCTGTAGGAAGTCGTACACAGTGATACATTCCTAAAGAGAATGAGAAGATACTATGCAACCCTTTGCAAGTGCACTGGTTTGCTTCCTTTGCGCATCACGCCTCCAAAGCCTTGAAAACTCAAGTCCTGCAAGGGAGACTGATCTGATTTGATTTTTATCTAGTTCTCGTTTTAAGCAACCGTAACTATCTTTTTGAACACTGCAACTCAGCAGTAATGTTGGGAGTTCAGGACTTAAACACAATATATCACAACTTCCACAGTGAGAACTTACAAACAACAAGACTGTTTAATACTTCTGTATCAAAAACAAAATAAAACTGAACTATAAATAGGCTGTAAAATAACAGTTGTCGTCTTCTCCCAAGAGATTTCTTCCCATCCCCTTATAGTAATATGTTTAACTTTGAGAAAGTGTTGTCTATTTCAGAAGACTTAAGTGACACCATCGCTATCATAACAGATGAAGTACTATTTACATAACCTGCAAATTATTTCTGAGTTACAGGATATTAATTCACTGTAACATGTACCTTTGCTGCCCATTAGAATCACTTGGGAAGACTGAACAATCCTGTTGCCCAGGTCACACTCCATACCAATTCAGTTACAACGTATGGCAGCGGGAGCCAGGCATCAGTATTAACTATGTCTAGGAGACTTCATTGTTGCTGCTGGCAAGTTGTATGGATACAATCAAAGAAAGCTTTATATTCAGGGATCTGCTCTATCTCAAGCTTTTCTAAATGTTCAGTAGAAAAAGGTAGTTTGACATAGGTGTATTAAGTATTACAACGGGCTTTTGAGGCACCTGGGTGGCTTAGTCGGTTGAGCGTCCAGTTTCAGCTCAGGTTATGATCTTCCGGTTCATGAGTTCAAGCCCCACATCAGGTTCACTGTTGTCAGCACAAAGCCTGCTTCAAATCCTCTGTCCCCCCTCTCTCTATCCCTCCACCATTTGCGTTCTCTCAAAAATAAATAGAACATTTTTTTAAAAGTATTAGAACAGGCTTTTGAAAAGCCTACATACTATATATTTCATCAATTCCAAAGCCTTTCTCATATTTAACAGCTCTTTAATTAAGGTGAGAAAGTCTTACAAAACAGTATATTATGTTAACGTGCCTTGTCCCTTCAAAGAAATTGTTTTGGAAAGCTATATACTAATGCCAACAATGCTACCATTGTTCGAAAAAAAAAATTTTTTTTTTTTTCCTAATTGCTTCCTGGAGCAGGGCCTAAAATTTAAAACATAATTAATAGAGGCAAGTTTTCTGAGGAAGATTTTAGTTTTAGAAACTGCCAAGTCACTTGAGGTAGATAAACTGATGTGAATCAAGCTAGGTAATGCCGTATTTGGTTCAAAACGAGACGTGGCTATAAAATTCACAGTACTTTTCTGGAGAGCACCCTAAAACTGGATATGGAAGCAGTTCCAAGAAATTGCAAAAATATTTTGTTTTAAAGGGACTTTTTTTAATTTTATTTAGAGAGAGGGAGAGAATCCCAAGCAGGCTCTGTACTGTCAGTGCAGAGCCAGATGTGGGGCTGAGACTCACGAACTGTGAGATCATGACCTGAGCCAAAACCAAGAGTCAGAGGCCCCCCTGCAAAAACAGTTTTGAGCAGTGTGAATAGAAACTCAAATTTTGTGGAGGTACCAGAGTTCAATGTTTTGAGAAACCTTAGAGATTTTCTGATCTATTGCCCGTGTTACAAATAAAGACACTAAGGTTTGAAAACAATGGACTCCTCAGTCGTAGTTAGGTTAGTCAGTGGCAGACCTAAAAACAACTTCTCTGCCTCTCAATTCAGTTTTAGCCTCAATCTCCATTCCCTCCCTTCCAAAAAAAAAAAAAGGCGGGGGGGGGGGGCGGCGGGTAGGTCAGTTTAGGAATAAGTCTGTACTATCATCTAATGATCCTTACTTTCTCACAAACTAAATCTTAAAACGTTGCAGAATTTTGCTGTGATGTTCTCTTCAGATTTACCAATCTGTGGAAACCAAAATGAGGTGTTGGACATATTCTTGGTGCCCAGTCTCCCATTATCTTTCTTTTCTTAGTTTTTTTTTTTTAATCTTAGAGACGGAGGGGCAGAAGGGGAGAATCCCCAGTAGGCTCCATGCTCAGCACGTAGCCCCACGCAGGGGCTTGATCCCATGATCCTTGGGATCATGACCTGAGCTAAAATCAAGTCGGACACTCAGCCAACTGAGCCACCCAGGTGCCCCCATTCCATCATAGTTCTTGATGTTTTTACATTATAGATAAGGATTCTGTAATCCTATTTCAACATTCTTGTACGCAAATTGTCCACATCTAGAAACCTGAATCTGTTTAATGTAGCAAGGTAATTTATACTCTGCTTTATTACCAAAAGAATTTCAGATAGTTTACATATTCTAAGAACAAGTGAAAGTCAAAAAATAGGTAAAAGAAAAAAGGATGGCAAAAGATGAAAGCATACAGAATACATGTTGTAAAATGTTACACAGTAATTAAAATTCAGCTACAAGGTTTGGTTTTGAATGTCTTGGAGGCCAAGGCAAAAAAGATGATCAGTAATGAGATTCAAAGAATCCAGTTTACCAGCTGCTTAGAAGCAACTAAGCTTTTCCTAGCATTTTGTCAAGAGGAATCGGGGGGCGCCTGGGTGGCTAAATCAGTTAAGCGTCCGACTTCGGCTCAGGTCAGGAGCTCACGGTCATGAGTTTGAGCCCCACATGGGGCTCTGTGCTGACAGCTCAGAGCCTGGAGCCTGCTTCCAATCCTGTGTCTCCCTGTCTCTCTGCCCCTTCCCCACTTGCACCTGTCTCTCTCTCCTTCATTCTAAGAAATAAACAACAAACAAAAAGGAATGGCCGTGTCTGCATGTCTAATCTTGCATGAGTGTTCTTAGATGTGGGCTTTACACAGAAATCTGGGGAACAAAGGCCTGGAATTGTGAGTATTCTGTTCATCACTCAAAGGCAGATATTTTTTTACTTTACAAATCAAAGTAGGGTTGACATTCTCTCATGAAATTTAAAAACCAGATCACCCACAACCTCACATATGCCTGGAAGAACAATTAGGAAAAAAAACCCTTGCCATTCATTCTATCAACCTCTCACATATTTGGGGCTTTATTTTCTATTACTGCTATTAGTTCTGCATTTTCAAACTGAAAGATTACTCTTCTTGGAATAGTAAGAGTGGGTTGTTACAACATCCATGAATATTTTAAGACATCAAGTACAGTGCCCTTCCCTTTCTTGCTCTGAACCTTTGAAGGAAGGTTCAGTGACTTACGTGTATAACAATTTACAGTATTGTTTTACAAACACCTCCGATATCTGTGGGGTTGACAGGACAGGTACAATGCAAAACTCTGTAGATGAGAAAACAGAGGCCCTGGAGATGGAGCAGCTCGTCCAGGGCCACGCCGGTCATGTGTCTTCGCTTGGAGCCTGGCCCCTTCTACTTGATATTGTTTGTTTTCTCCTCCCCTTGTTTCGTGAGCCCAACTCCAGTCCTCTACCATTCTGGGATCCATCCACTCTAGATAAAAGCTGGACTGTGCCATATTTTTATACATGTCATTTAAAAAAGCTCTTTCTGCAAGTACATTTGTTTTTTGGATGACTATCCTTCTCTAAAATTGAAATCAACTATGATTATGAACATGTGTTTTTATCTCTTTTTAGAATTTATATCTTGGATATAAGCTTCCTCAAGCCTAAAACACATTATCTAATTATATTCCCTTCACTATTATAAAACCTTGGATGGTTTAAAAATTCGCTCAAATAGAGAATACTGGCATCAATTTCCTCTAGTTTGAAACACTCCGAGTAGCTGTTCTCACTGCTTAAAAAAAAAAAAAAAGCTACCATCAAAGTATGCAAATAGTATTAGATATTCTACTTTTGAACTACTTCGCTGCCATCAGAATAACTGAAATCTACTCTTTCGGCCACTATTTGGCCTCTGTATCTCGCTTCTGTTCTATACTGCGTATGTACTACAAAGTATTTGACTCAGGTGTTTGACCATTTTTCATTGAACCGATCTCTTCCTCCTCCACATATCACTTTTCTCTCCAATTGTACTCACTTGGGGCCAAAGGAGCATGTTGGCAGGGGAAAGAAGCACGTACTCTGGAGTCAAGAACTATTAGCTGTCATGTCACTTTGGTCCACGTATTTGATGTTTTACATCCATTTTAAATTAAGAGTAGTTGTAGAAACATTAATAATAAAGAACAGCTGTAAGATCATATATGTAAAGCTCTTAGAGGCAAAGGTGTAAGGAGTTCAAATGTTAGTTTCTTTGTAAGTATACACCACCATGCTTTGCTTGAGTAAATGAGGTGGTCATTCCTATTCCTACCACCTTGTAGAGGGGCATCTACTGAAATAGGGCACGGAGGAGGAAAAAAAAATCCATCGCCCCTCATTCTCTCTTCAAATCGGCACAATTTTACCTTCTCTCCGAAGACTCTTACTATGACCACGACTAAAATATTATGTGATATAAAAAGAAAAGCCAAACCAAAAGGTACAGAGGGATGGAATAAGAGAAAATCGTTAAATGGAACATGCTTAAAAATTTAGAATACAGATTTGTTACTTACCATTCTGCCTTCCGGTTACTCGGATAGTCCGTAAGGCAAAGGTGTCTATAAAGACTTAAAAGGAAGAATAAAATATGAAGTATAATCCAACAAGATTTAATACACTACTAAGAAATTATTTACCTAAATGCTCCCATAATTACATTTTAAACAGACAAATACAAAAGCATCAAACACAAGCATACTGAAGTGTTTAGGCCTCCTGTCACGGTAACTCCACAAGACCACTCGTAACGAAGAGTTCCATTATAGGTTTTCCCCCATCTCCTTAATTTATGGGAACATTACAATCACAAGGTGTTTCCATTTTTTTTGTTCATTAGCATTCCCACCAACCCCTAGCCTAACACTCAACCCATTGCCCGTTAATTCATATATTGGTGGACATTTTAAATTCAGACATTATTTTGGCTTTCATACTCATCTGGAATTGTTTGCTTAAGGCTGTCGTGATAGTTTCTCTTCAGGCTGGTGTACTTTGGGGTAGGCAAACAATATTTAATGCTGGTACTAGTGAGTATTCTAATCAGTATTCTGTTTCTCAACAGCATATGATTACCATTATTGAACCGAATGACAGTTGGTATAGATGTTCTTCCTGCTTACCATTCCTTCCAGGCAGCCCTAAGATTTTGTGTGTGCAATGTACTGAAAACCTCATTTGTTTCCAAAGTAGCTCCAATGCAGAACATTTGGGTGAACCATTTTGGGGGACTCCAACCTTGATGCCTAGAGATACTACGTAAGCACAGCACAGATGCCTTTCATGTGCAGCTACAGACCCACCTTTGTCCGCTTTGAAAATGAAGGTCTGTGGGTAAATGGATACTGTCAGTCACCATGTTAACAGTATTCAAAGATCAAATCTACTCCCAGATTCTTTTTTGCACTAAAAAGACAAGATATTAAAAGCACTAGCTTTAAAAGACCATTTATTATTCTTAAATATTTACAACTCATGGGTTAAAATATTTACCAGTTTATTACCAATAGGTTATTTGTTGGGATTTTGTTTGGAGGGGGCTTCGCCTGTTATCTTTACCACTTTTATTTCCTATGGAAGAGAATTCCAGGTTATCTTTCAGACTTTTTATACTCTTCTTTCTAGACGTTTTGAACTAGTCACCTGGCTATCTTAGGAAATTTCAATGACAGCTTCGTTAATAGGCTTTCTACTTCCCCGTCTCTGAAAAGCAGGTCCCACTTACTTTCTTAGCTACTGCCACGTAACAGTTCCTAATTGTGAAAAGCACAGTCCAATACAAATAGACACTGGGTGACTTCAAATGTATATACCATAGCATTCCAATGGAAAACTATAAATGCAAAACAGTGATTAAATAATGAAGACTGACTGGCCATGGAATCTCTTTAAGAAACACAATTATGGGAACATGGAGGCATAGCAAGCATTACTTATGAAGAATGCATCAAGGAAACCTGATATTGTCACTTAAATAACAAAAAAATGCCTTCAGGCTAAATAGTCCCTTCGTACACGGCTACTGTTAGACCTGAAGTAAAAATATCTTAGAGATTTAAGAAAATCACTATAAATTACTCTATAACTTATGGTTTGCAAGGGTTTAAAATGTTCATAATGTTATTTACTTCATCTTACATGAAGATATACAAAAATAAATATTGCCATGCATATCTTGTTGGCATTCTAAAAACCCACAAATAAATAACTTGAAATGCTATCTAGAGAAATTGCTCCTGTATACTTATTATTATCTACGGAGGACTCAAGCAAGTCTGTTTTTATATAGCATCCTTAAACTGAAAAAGCTACAAAACAAGCCTAATTGAAATACCCTTAAATGATCAAAATGTAATGCTAAGGGAAAGAAAACAATACAAGCCAAAACTGGAGTGCAAACACCTTTTTTTGCTGTAGGTTTTAATGGAAAAGGTTTGTGGACTAATGGGATTCCTGGGTTCCCAAGGGCATGCTGGAAACACGGAAAATGATGTAAAAGAAATTGGGAATCCTTCCTCAGGCAACTTTTTATCCTATTTCAGTTTCCTGAAACATCCCTGGTTAAGACTTCTTGTGATGAAAAAGACACAGACGAGCATTTATAAAAGTCCATCAGGTTCCTCATTAAAGCTGAAGTCACACACTAGAGACAGATGGTCTGAAGGGTAATTAAAAGACGGCAGCCGGTTGGGTCCAATCTGTTCTTCGGTGAGCAAATCAAGAGCTGACCTCACACTCAGAGCATGTTTAGAATACCAGATATAATCCAGCGTGTGCCGGCACTCCCCTGAGGTCCGGATCTTCCAGGTAGTATACGGGGGCTCTGACTGCCCGTCAGCACTCAGCAGCTTGTAGGCACTGTTCAGGTTGAGGCTGGAGGAAGCAAAGTGTTTGTAGACCTCCTCTGTTGGCTCTGCGTTGAAGTCCCCACAGACGATAAGGGGAATCTTGGCTCCTTGAGTGATGTTTTGGAGGTTCTGGAGAAGGTCACAACCCTGAGCTGAGCGAAATCGTTCCCAGCCAGTGCGTGCTTTTAAGTGGGTGACAGCGATACAGAACTGTCTACTGGACTCCTTGCACTCTAGGGTCTGTGCAATGGCCACCTGATTGGTTTTCAGTGTCATGGCCGTCAGCCTGATATTGGCACTATTGACTAGCTTGAATCGGTTCTGGAGAAAAAACAAGGCACAGCCATCTGGTCCGTTGTTGTGTTCCACATCTAGACAAGGTGACCAGGGCTTGGGGAAAAATGTGCCTTGATAGCCCAGTCTACTGAGGAGTGGTTGGAAGGTGTCAAAATAATGGTCCACCTCTTGGAGGCACAATATATCAGGCTGGTAGGCCAGGATTTCTTCTAGGATGAGACATTTCCTTTCTTCCCACTTGAGTGCTTCCACAGGGCATTGCACAAAGTTGTCTTTTCCTTCTCCAAGAGCTGAAATAAAAAAGCCAGTCAGCTGTCAGCTACTACAGGACACATGACTTCTAAGTACCTGGAAGTCTCCTTAGGTCTGACAGTACTCAAGACCCTCAGAACGCTTCCTCTACTTCAGATGCTTTGGGTGATTCTTCTCTGTCTAATCTGCATTAACCTACCAAACTAAATAACCTCTTACTATCCAAATGAGGCAAGCAATTTCTTTTCTTTCATATTAGAACTGTTTCATGTAGGGGTGCCTGGGTGTCTCAGTTGGTTGGGCAGCCGACTACAGCTCAGGTCGTGATCTCGCGGTCTGTGAGTTTGAGCCCCGCGTTGGGCTCTGTCCTGAGAGCTCAGAGCCTGGAGTCTGCTTCCGATTCTGTGTCTCCCTCTCTTTCTCCCCTCCCCTGCTTGCTCTCAGTCTCTCTCTCAAAAATAATAAACAATAAAAAAAAAAGTAAAAACAAAACAAAACAACAAAACTGTTTCATGTAACTATATTCTAGGATATAAGATCTTAAGTTTTAGCTTGAAACAGTGTTCTTTACAATCCCTGGGATCTAACCTATGTCAGAGGAAGTAAATATTTAACTCTGTACACTAATTTTTTAAGGAAGATTTTATTTTTAAGTAATCTTTATACCCAACCTGGGCTTAAAACACAACTCCAAGATCAGGAGTCACATGCTCTACTGACAGCCAGCCAGGCACCCCATCTATACGTTGACACTAACTATAATGAACCATAAAGACTGATGCAGACACTACTTGGAATGAATGGAACCTATTTTAAATAGGCAGCTTTTCCAATCAAATACTGGGAAGTCAGGGTATACACCCTTCTTAAAAAAGCTGCCTTTGTTTCTTTTTCTTAAAATTTCAACTGCAACATGAAAGGCAATTCTACAGAGAGCCGACTGACACATTTTTTTAAATTCAGCAGACCTACGAAAGACAGGCCTTCTGCCATAACAAAGTAATATCTTAATGAACTAAAGCATTGTCTCCTTAGCCTTCGGTTACAGATGCATATGGGTGGGAATCTAGCTTCAAGAACACCCAGACTCGGGGAGCCTGGGTGGCTCAGTTGGTTAAGCATCTGACTTCGGCTCAGGTCATGATCTCGCGGTTCGTGGATTTGAGCCCTGACAGTGCCGAACCCACTTTGGATCTTCTGCCCCCCTCTCTGCCCTTCTCCTGCTTGTGCGTGTTCTCTCTCAAAAATAAACATTAAAAAAAAAAAAAAGAATATCCGGATTCACCACCATCCACAGAGGCCCCATTCCCTGCAGAAAAGTCCTATATGTTACCCATCCAGCAGACTTAGTTTCCGCCTTGCCAATGCTATCTTAGTGCTGTGGACTGAAAGTTGGAGGCAACGGAAAGTGTGAGAATGATAAAAGACAGGGTCCTTTAAATATGGATGTGCTAGGAAGCAGATATTGTATTTGGATAGCCTACAAACATGAGGTAAGGTATAAATCTGGAGTTGCTGGATTTGTTAGTGAAAATCAGATGGCTCCCTTTCTCACCCTCCCCATCTGGGAGCTCCTCATACTGCCCTGGTCACCCCGTCCTCCTACACCTCTATCTGCCCACGCCTCTTCCCTCCACGTAACACATCAGTGCTTTAGGTATGCGCAGAAACAGAAAGGTAGTCACAGCAAACTTAACTGCTCAGGCACAAAAGCATCAGGCATACCTTGGGCAAGGATGTTCCACTGCATGACCCTAATAGGTGGGTGGCTGCTGGGGTGATCCGTCCTCAGGTCCACAAAATCCCTCTGGAATCGGGGGGGTCGAGTGTGCAGGACAGCCCTGCATTCCTCAAGGAGTTCTTTAGGATCAATGGGCTCCAGATGTTCTGGATCAGGTGACACCAAATACTCCGGGTGCTGGGAGGCAGTGCTGCTGTTCAGTGTCTTGGCGAGAGCACTATAGAGCCTGCTCGTGCCGTGTCCCATGGAGCACACTGCAGGGAAGGAGAGCACAGTCACACGCCCCGCTCAACCAGAAGATAAAACATTCACCGTCCCTAGAAGCCAAGAACCCGACAGAGGGCAATGTTGCCATGTTCATGCAGAAAGCCATTGCCACAGAGGTGGATTAAAGGAGTTGCCAGGTTCTAGCTTTCTACTAGGACAGGTAACTTAAATACAAATGTTAAAGTCGGTTTCTGATTAACTGAGATAATTCTTTTAAGGGAAAAATATCTTCATCTTTATGGCCTCTTCTAATTTAGGATTTGTCTTTGTAATTTATAAACCCGGTCTTGAAAGCATGGCTCAACAAACTTCACATTCCTTTTTCTAAATATTTTACTAAAAATTTGGAGGCCAGTTTGGAAAAAGCCAGATGTTAGAAAGCCCATGTTAATCTGGAAGAGATTAGGTTATAGCAAGCTGTTGCTGTGGACACCTCATCTATATAGATCCCTCCGTTATGGAAAGTAACAGTTGGGTTAAATCCATATCCGTTTCTCTTAGGTGTCTACCATACATCAGGGCTCTGGCTTTCTGTAGGCTCTGGACATCGCTGAGCAATATTAGTCTATAATATCAATTGCCAGATTTTTTAAGAATCTAGAAAAGGGGTTGTAGGTAGAAGGGGTAAGAGAAGGTTGCCCACATCTCCTGGGATCCTGTGAGGAGAAATGGGGTGGAGAGGAGCAGAAAACATTTTCTAGTGCTCCACTTTTTATCCTGATAGATTATAATTCACCAAGGAGAGGAGAGCACAATCTCCCACTAATTAGCATGAGGGAAACCGTACTTGTAAGCAGGTGATGGCTCTTTTATTCTGTTCAGTTAAGCATAAATTAGGGTCAATTTTACTTGGAACAACCTTCAAGATTCTGTGTATGATGAATGTTGGTATGGACGAATCTGGATTTCCCTACCACATCCATATCCTTGCCTTCTCTTCAAAGACACAGTTTTCTAGGGTGCATGGGTGGCTCAGTAGGTTGAGTGTCAGACTTCAGCTCAGGTCATGCTCTCACGGTTCCTGAATTCGAGCCCCGCCTCGGGCTCTGTGCTGACAGCTTGGAGCCTGGACCTGCTGAAGATTCTGTGTCTCCCTCTCTCTCTGCACCTCCCCTGCTTGTGCTCTGTCTCTCTCTTTCTCTCTCTCTCAAAAATCAATAAACTTAAAAAAAAAAACAACACAGTTTTCTTATAAAATACATTATCTGGCAGGCTGACTGACTGCACCTGAAACCAGCAATCATATTCACTGTCGCAGGACACAAAGGCAAATTCAAATATTTACCACCAAATGTCCTTAAACATCAAGGTAAATAAGCATGCAAGCATGCTCTCTATTGTTCCTTTTCATCAACTCAACGTAGTTTTTTTTCCCCCAGCAAGAAAACTAAATAAAGGCAAAGAAACAAACACATCATACATTTAAGCAAGCCTGTTCTCTCTCACACATACATGCGCAAACACATGCACACACCTGTCTCCAAAGTGCTTGATTTGAATATATTAAAATATTTTTGTCAATTTGCTTGCCTATCTGAATGCATGGGTCCAAAGGAAGAGATTTTCTTCTGGGCTGGTAGTACAACTTTGAAAATCTTTCTTCTGTACTTCTAGTTTTTAAGAAAAAAGAAGTGAAAGGTCTTACTGGTTTTTCAAGTGTAGTCTCCAGAAGAGTAGCACCACCCAAACTGTAGACCGGAATGTCACAGGGCACCACAACAAACTCCCATGTTACCACGGGGTATTTTAAATTTGAAATGTACAGCAATATTTGACATATGTCAGGCTCTAAGCAAGCTACTAGCCTGATGTAGCTTAGTTTCATTTGTCAGGCTGAGTTTTGGGGTGGTTACTGTGATAAAAAAACAAGTGTGCAAAAATGAACATGAAAAAGAGAGTAATAGCGTCCAACAGGAGTCTAGGGTCGGAGGAGTTATGTGAAGCCAGAAAAACCATCTTGAACCACATTTCTTTTTAAAAAGTTAGGAACACCTTCACATAAAGAGAGTAACATCCATTTTCAGACAATGAATGCAAACCAGAAAGACATGCCCAGAAAGCAAATCAAAACTGTATCTCACTACAAATGCAAATGAGCTTTCTTATCATTAAGAAAATGATAGTACAGCCTAAATCAGAATTAAGAAACTCAGAAATGAGGCAAGAATCAGTAATTAAAAAAAAAAAAAAAAAGATCATTTGAGAGATAGTGGCAAATATTATGTGCTTATTTTAAGCAAAGACAGTTTTGTGCTTAAACTTAAGCAAAGACGATCCAACATATGGGTAAAAGGAATTCTTGAAGCAGGAAAACCAATGCAAGGAAATGAAACAAATACTGAAAACTATAAATCAAGAAAACTTTTGAGAGTACAAATCATGGAGGGTTGAATTAAGTTCTGGAGAGGTAATTTCAGCATGGTAACTATAGTTAATACTACTGTACTGTATACTTGAAATCTTCTAAGAGAGTAGACAGATCTTCAGTGATCTCAACACACACACACAAGGTAACTGTGAGGTGACAGATGTGTTAATTAGCTTGGTTGAGGTAACTATTTCACAGTGTATTCGTATACCAAAACATCATGTGGCATATACCTTAAATATATACTACTTTATTTGCTAATTATACCTCAATTAAGCTGGAAATAAATAAAATGGTTTAAAAGAAAAAAAACTATATGAGGTTAAAAAAAAGACGTATCATGGATATATTTAAACATTACATGCATAAAGGTCTACCTTCTCTTTGCTATTCTAAAAACAAAAAAAGAAAAAAAACCTTAAAAAAACAATATTTGAAACTACATATTGAAAAACACATCACATACCTGAGAATATCAACCCAGAATGAGCAACACCAACTGGACTGTAAAGAAAAAGAAAATCCCTTGGGCATCTAGGCAAAAACATCGAGTTAACTTGTAAGGAAAGTAAATTAAGAGTATCATCAGACTTCAATTGCAATGTTTTATGCCAGAAGAAAATGAAGTTGCATATTTGAAATATATAACTCAAACTTTATATATATGGCTCATCTACATGTGAGCAAGGAATTTATATCTAGCAACATGGGAATATTGACTGACTCCATCAGCCCTTCCTGAGCAAATGAGCGGGGCTGACAAACTAGCCAAAGGTACTTTTGCACAGTCCTCCAGCTAAGAATGGTTTTAAAGGTTGTTAAAAACATACACAGACACACACACAATATGGAATAGGATCACTTTTGGCTCTCAAAGCCTAGATGTTTACTATCCAGCCCTCTTCAGAAAAATTTTGCCACCTCTGGAACTAGAGCACTAACTTCAGACCAAAATGGTAGGACTTTGATATAAGATGGGTGGTAAGCATTAAACATACTGCTTAGAAAACCAAGTCTAGGGGCACCTGGGTGGCTCAGTTGGTTAAGCGGCCGACTTCGGCTCAGGTCATGATCTCACAGTCCGTGAGTTCGAGCCCCACATCGGGCTCTATGCTGACAGCTCAGAGCCTGGAGCCTGTTTCAGATTCTGTGTCTCCCTCTCTCTGACCCTCCCCCGTTCATGCTCTGTCTCTCTCTGTCTCAAAAATAAATAAACGTTAAAAAAAAAAGAAAATCAAGTCTAAATGGGGTTGAGAGAGTACATTATATAACGGCTATGTGATCCCACAATGAACTTACAAAGATTTAATACAGCTGAGAAAGGGGGCAGGGAGTAGGGACCACAATGACGAAAATATATTTATTTAATTTTTTTTTTTTTTTTTTTTTTTTTTAAATATATTCTAGGGGCATCTGGGTGGCTCAGTGGGTCAAGTGTCTGACTCAATTTCGGCTTAGGTCATGATCTCGTGGTTCATGAGTTCAAGTCCCGCGTCGGGCTCTACACTGACAGTGTGTAGCTTGCTTGGGATTCTTTCTGTCTTCCTCTCTCTCGCTCTCTCTCTCTCTCTCTCTCAAGAATAAATATTTAAAAATATATATTCAATTTAAAAATTTTAAACTGGGGTGCCTGGCTGGCTCGGTAGGAAGAGCACACAATTGATCTAGAGGTCATGGGTATGAGCCCCATGCTGGGTGCACAGATTACTAAAATTAAAATACACTAAAATTTAAAAACCTGTAAACTGTTTTCAGAGATCATAATTAGTAGTGGTAGTGTTTGTATTGTTATTATTGTGAGACTGTTGCGTAGGTATGAAACAAAGCAAATGGATATTCTAACTCCATCATTCTCTGTTGTCCTTTTTTGGGTTTAGTTTTGAAAATGCATTTATAGACTTTTAGCCACAACACTCAAGGAAAACACTCTTGTTAAAGCCAACCCATTTTGGACTAATTGCAATGATTAAATCTGATCACCTATCTGTTGACTCAGCCTCTCAAAGTCTTTCAGTGGTTTTCAAAAATTAAATCTGCCCTCGAAAGACAAAGCTTTATAGCAAACACAATGAAGGCGCCTTGTGGCACAGCCAAGTACTCAGGCCTGAACGGGACAGATGTCAACACACCAATTCCGCTCCTGGTTCCGTCAGTGTTTAACTGTGCCCAGCTCTCTATACCTGCTTACCCAGCTTTCAAATGAGGGCCTGTCAAAGGATCCTCATTTTCTCGAGATTTTTTTTGGAAAATGAATCAAGGTTAGAACTGGTGGCAACCTCAAAATAACATTTCTATTACTTGTACCAGAGACACACATATTTCTCTTGAGAAAACTTGCATGTACCATTCAGAATGACTTTTATTCCTCTCATATTTGAGGCCCAGAATGGACAATTTCACATATTAACAGAACAGCTGACCCTGAACAACACAGGTGGAACATGTGATTCAATTATATGTGGATTTTTCACAGTACAGCACTCTAAATGTATTTTTTCTCATGATTTTCTTAACATGTTCTTTTCTCTAGCTTGCTTTCCTGTATGAATACAGCATATAATACATTTAACAGACAAAATATGTGCTAATCGACTGTTTACATTAGCAGGAAGGTTTCCTGTCAACAGTAGGCTATTAGTAAAGTTTTGGGGAGTCAAAAGTCACATGCAAATTTTTTTTACATGCACATTTTTAACTGTGCAGGGGGTCGGTACTCTTAAACCCCCTGTGTTGTTCAAGAGTCAACTGTACCTGGGTATGGAATGCACTGAAAATAAGCCTTTAAAGAAGTTTTACTAGCGTAGACCTCTTGCTCTTATTTCACTGTGGATTCATTTAGCTGCAAAAGATGTCATTAGGCTAAACTGTGAAGATTCTAGGTAGAGGGAAATTGTTAGGGAGCATTATTATAGTCTTGTCTCTGCTCCTTAGATCTTAAAGGAAACTGAAAGATGGTCCCTAAGATGGACTGATGCAAGCGTGAATACCAAGTTCTATAATAACAGTGACCCAGCACATGCCTTCTAATGGTAAAGTACCTGGGAAGCTGACTAATCAATCAACCAACGTGCTGCACAGTGAGCCTGAACTAGAAGAGAGAACAGATGATGCTGAAAGATGTCTCTGAGGTCTACCCACTCCTGGAGGAGGGCGTCAGTCTATGCCTTCACTGTACACTATACAATTTAATCTTTTACTCTCTTGGGTGTGGTCTTGGAGAAAACTTTTTTTTTTTAATGTTCATTTTAGAGGGAGAGAGCATGAATGGGGGAGGGGCAGAGAGAGAGAGAGAGAGAGAGAGAGAGAGAGAGAGAGAGAGAGAAAGGGGGGGACAGAGACTCTGAAGCAGGGTCTGGGCAGACAGCATCGAGCCCCACACGGGGCTCAAACTCACAAACTGCAAGATAACGACCTGAGCCAAAGGCGGGCACTCAAGTGAGTCACCCAGGCACCCCAAAACTCTAATCTTCTTAATCTAATCTCTCAGTCCTCAGGGATAATCTGTTGACAGTACATTAATTTTACATTCTTATTTCCCTATTCCCTGAGTTTGGGGATGGGCACTCATACCAATAAGATGTGTGTTAGATCTTTTCTCTCAAGAAATTAACAAGTGTTTGGGGAAAGATTAATACACGTGAACTAATGAGAGAAAAACTGAGTACTTACTATGCGGAATGGGCTAGGGTAAATAAGGGTTAAAATAATCAGAATGGATAACAATACCCAGAAAAAGACTTAAAATATGGAGCTCTAATTGCTGACTAAAACACTTGGCCCATCACAGGTAGCCACCATAAAGTCCTGCTTCCCTCTCTCAAACACACACATACTGGACACTAGCCCACTGGAGACAGACCAGTGAACTGACTAAAATCTGTCTTCATGGAGCTTCTGCTGTAGTGGGGAAATACAAGGTGATGGTCATCTGGTGAAAACGGCTATGGAGAAAAAAATGAAGAAAGGGAGATAGGGAATGCTAGCAAGTGGGGAGCTGCTAATCCGTGTGGGATGCTCAAGGAGGTCTCACTAAAGGATGGAATTTGAGCAGAGAGGTGAAGATGGTAAGGCAATAAATTCATTAAGTCTTATGGAGATCCAATGGGAGAACAAACATTCTGGGCAGAGGGAACAGCAAATACAAGTCCTGAGAAAGGACCACGCTTGGCAGGGTTCATAAATAGCAAGGCACTGAAATGATACACTGAATGAATAAAGAGCTAAGTGAAGCAGTGAGGACAGGGGAGCAGATTATACAGGGCACTGTAGGCCATTCTAAGGACTTGAGCCTTTATCTGAGAGGGGAAGCCACTTGAAAATGTTAAGCAGGAGTAAGAATCTGATTTACAATTAAAAAAATCTCACTGGCTGATGTCTTAAAAATACACTACACCGTAGGGAAGTAAGGGCAGACATAGAAAAAGCCATCAGAGGACAATTACAATCATCCAGGTGAAAGACAGTGTCAGTGTCATAGCTTAGACTAGTCAGTGACAGCAGTTAAAGTGGCTGGATTATGAATACTAAAATTGGAGCCAATAAGTTTTGGTGATAAGCTGGATGTGGTCTAAGAGAGAAGAATGGTCAAAAAGGTCCTGAGCATTGCCAGCAGAGCAACCAGAAAGAGGAGGTTTCCAATACTAGCTAGGAAGATTTGATGGGGTTTGCAGAAAATAGGAGTTTAGCAATTAGATACGACTAGGGTTCAGGAGAGAGGTACACACTGGAAATAAACGTTTAGAAGTTAGTGGACACTTGAGACTAAAGTGAGTGTAGAGAGAAAACAGGTCAAAGGATTGAGCTCTGCAGCAAACCGGGAAAGATGTGGTGAAAATCTGAGGATGACAAGCCAGAGAAGTAGAATAAGGGGATCCTATTCTGGAATCTTCCTGGAAACAAAGCAAAGAAAGTGTTTCACCCATGAAGTAGTCCCCTCTTGTGCCAAATACTACTGACAGTTCAAGCAAAACAAAGACTGAGACCATCTGGATTTAGCAACATGGAAAACTTCAGTGACTTTAACAATAGCCATTTCCAATTTTTGGTGGAGTTGTGGGGAAAAAAGGAAACAGGAGAGAGTGGAGACATATTTTGAGGAAATTTCGCCCTGAAAGAGAGAGCAATGTAGTGGCTAGAGATGGAGGCAAGAGAATTTTTGGAGGCTATTATACATGTTTAGTTTGCTAATGGGGGGGGGGGGGGCGGGTACCAGAGGGAAAAACGCTGAAGCAGGAGACTTTGGACATGACAGGCATGAAGAAGCCCACATATCCTGTCCCCCCCAAAAGCACTATAAACCTGAACAGAACTGTCAAAACCAACTATGTCAATGCTCTGGATACAGACCAAAGGCATACAACAAACAGAAGCTTCTGTTCATGAAAGCTACCGAACCCTGCACCAGGGCTAGTCCCCCCTGCCCCTCAAGCTCAATGCAAGTAGTTCAACTAGGGCAGCAAGGATACCAAATTATCAAGCCCAGGCCCTGTTGGCCTCCCTGGTGAGCCTATCAAATATTTAAATAAGAAATGACACCAATTTTCACAAACTGCCATTTATTGCTTCCCACGTACAGCCCCTCTAGAAGACAGTCTGGCAGGTTTTTATAAAGCCTAGACTTACATATGGCCCATAACTCGTGCCCCTAGGTACTTTAGCTAAGTGAATTGAAAACTTCTGTTCCTGCAGAAAAATACACACACAAATGTTAAGCAGTCTTATTAATAATCATCCCAAACTGGAAGCAACTAAGATGCCCTTCACCATGGGAATGGATAAACAACTGAATAACACGGTATCCAGCCGTGAAAAGGATCAAGCTGTCGATTTGCAAGAGTCATCCTTGCAACACGGATGGATCTCAACTGCATTCTGGAAGTGAAAGAAGCCAGATCCTAAAACTTACCTATTATGTGACTGTGTTCACATGCCATTTTTGAAAAGGCAAAACTATAGATTAGTAGTTGCCAAGGGATGGAGTGGGGAAGCGGTGGCTGACTAGGGGAATATTTGGGGTGATGGAACCAATCTGCACAGTCCTAGAGTGGTAGAGACACAATCCTATGCATTTGTCAAAATCCAAACAACTGTCTGTCAAACTTTAATGTGTACAAATTTAAAATATCAACCAGGAGGTGGAACGATCTCAAGAGGGAATGCAGACTTTGACAAATGAATCTAACTTTTTACAAATAAATGTATGGCAATCTCACAGAAGGGGTTCAGTAAAAAGGGAGCTATTGATCTGAGTAATTTTGGAAAACACTGTTTAATGGGAAACCACATGGCTCAAGACGAAAGGAACAGTATTCTAGTTAGTAAAGTTTCTCACAGGTGTAGTAGGTGTTAATCTCAAAACTGCTTCATATATATTGGTGTTGAGCAAGTAAAGGGGTAGTGGATGATGGGAACCCTATTTCTCACAGAGACTGAAGTTAAGTTAAAGAGCAAAAAAGGCTACAATGAATCATGTGGTCAGAGACAGGATGAATTCATGTTTCGCTTACCATACACATAAGATGTACAGATACAGAAATAACTATAGATATGTGTAGGATTCTGATTTTCCACTTGCTGTATGCCATTAGCTAACAACTGAGTTATCTCTGCCATCAACCTGCTTTTATGCATTCTAAAAACATGCATTTTATATCTTTATATGTCCAGGATTATTGTAAGGATAAAAATAAAGATATGAGTCTAAAACATTTCTTATAAAATATAATCTCTCTCCGAGAGAGAGAGAGAGAGAGAGAGAGAGAGAGAGAGAGAGAGAAAGAGAGAGAGAGAGAGAGAGAGAGAGAGAGAGAGAGAGGCAGGCGCCTGGGTGGCTCAGTTGGTTAAGCATACCACTTCAGCTCAGGTCATGACCTCACTGTTCGTGAGTTCGAGTCCTGCATCGGGCTCTCTGCTGTCAGTGCGGAGCCTGCTTCAGATCCTGTCTCCCTCTCTCTCTCTGCTCCTCCCCGACCTGTGCCCTCTCTCAAAATTAAACATTAAAAATATGTTTTTTAAAGACAATATAAGAGGTTGAAAGCAGACATGTATACAATTCATACAAACACAGAGCACATAACTAAATTTGTTTTAAACTGTTTTTTTGTTTAAAAAAAATTTTTTTAACGTTTATTTATTTTTGAGACAGAGAGAGACAGAGCATGAACGGGGGAGGGTCAGAGAGAGAGGGAGATACAGAATCCGAAACAGGCTCCAGGCTCTGAGCTGCCAGCACAGAGCCCGACGCGGAGCTAGAACTCACGGACAGCGAGATCATGACCTGAGCCGAAGTCGGCCGCTTAACCGACTGAGCCACCCAGGCGCCCCATGTTTTAAACTGTTTTAAACTGGTAGCACATACGATCACAAAAGCTAGGAAGTCACTGCTGGAAAGTTGTCTCCGTGCTGCTCCAGAGACTTCAATTACCCCAAATTATGGATAATCTTCCCTGACGTCTGTCTTTATATTTCTGGTATCCAACCTAGATTTTCTATACTTCAAAAATATTCTTCTCAAAAAGTCATGAGACAGAAAGAAAAGAGGGATTTGGGGAAGTCCCAACTCATTTTTTCCCATGTGTTCGGTTTTTCTTTTCTGTTCCTAGTCCCAAGAACATATGAGCTTACTTAGTTATTTCTTAAGGCTGTATTTCCCAAAACTTTCTGGTAACATACAGACATGTCAAAGTAAGTGCAAAATCCCAAGCTAGGGAATTAATAACTAAAAGTGAACACATAAAGACTTCACATATGGCAGCTCTTTCTGCCCCGGGGCCCTGTCCCCATGCTTTAAGAAAACCTGTTCATTATGCACCAGGGGAAAAAACCCAAAACAACACTTCACATACTATTTTTGCACTTAAAACACAGTACCAGCCAAGACTTAGACCCACATAAGGACTACAATGTAGTAAGGCTACAAAAATTTCAAAACATAAGAAAACTAAAGATTATTGGGCACCTTTCTTTCTCCCCATCCTAAAAATGATGCCAGTGACCACTAAGGATTACTGAATACTTAACAGGCACCATTTACAAATTCTGGGGTGTCTGCGTGGCTCAGTCAGTTAAGCGTCCAACTGTTGATTTCTGCTCAGGTCATGATCTCACGGTTTCTAAGATGGAGCCCCACGTCATGCGATTCTCTCTCTACTTCTCTCTCTCACTCTCTCAAAATATATAAACTTAAAAAATAAACAAACAAAAACAGAGAAAACCCAGGAGCACCTGGGTGGCTCAGTCGGTTAAGCATCCCACTCCAGCTCAGGTCATGATCTCGTGGTTCCCGAGTTTGAGCCCTGCATCGGGCTCTGCACTGACAGTGTGGATCCTGCCTGGGATTCTCTCTCCCTCCCTCTCTGCCCCTCCCCAACTTGTGTGCACGTGCACTCGCTCTCCCTCTCTCAAAATAAACTTAAAAATAAACAAACAAACCTTACACCATTTACAAATTCTGCTTGCTCTAACTGCATTTTCAATTAACTCTCATAACAATCCTAGGACGTAGGGACTCTTATTATGCCCTTTTTACAATGAGGAAATGACTTGGTATCAATTCTCATTGTTTCTCACCTGTTTTTTAAAAATAGCATTCATTTTGTTCTTTTGGAGAATTAAAACAAAATTTCTTTCCATACATAAATACATGTCCAATTTCAAGATTTTAAGTCATCCTAGTTTAAGTCTTATGCCATAATAGGGGTTGCTATGTGGCACTTTAAAAAGATCTTCAAAGGTTCAGGATGCTCAACATCCAAAGCCAGTTTCCTCAGGTGAGACAGTATAAATAATTCGTCCCCGAAAACACTGAAATGTATGAAATATTGACAAAAACCTCTGCACTAAACTTTATTTGGCACTCATACTGGCTTGTAGGTGAGTTTTTTATGTATTTAGAGATGAGTATTTTCTTTTAAGTTCTTCTCAGTACAAGGAAGTCACCTTTTTTTTTTTTTGAATGTTTATTTATTTTGAGAGAGAGTGAGCATGAGCAGGGAAGGGGCAGAGAGAGAGAGAGAGAGAGAGAATTTCAAGCAGGCTCTGTGCTGCCAACGCAGAGCCCCATAAAGGGCTCGAACTCACGAAGCGTGTGTGAGATCATGACCCGAGCTGAACTCAAGAGTCAGATGCTTAACTGACTAAGCCACCCAAGCGCCCTGGAGATTGGTATTTTTGATTTGACCCCATATTGTATTTGTTCCCCCTCCCCACCCCCACCAGGCATTTTACTAGAAAAAGTATCAGCCATCATCCTCAGTGTGATACACATTATATAATTTATACAGGCAACAGGCAGATCAAAACAGATTTCTTATGACTAGTTATGATTTAGCAATACCATTCCTGCCTTTTTCTTTTTCTAAAAGCGTATTTCCATATACATTTGGAACTGGGTATCTTCACTCCTTGCGTAAATACCTCACTGCTATTCTACTTAATAGGAACAAATACTTCTTCCCTCCCTCATAATAGCCTTTAAAGAGTTGCCAGAGAATTCAGATTTAGGTTTCTGAAATACCCATTTAGTCATCCCTTTCCTAGAAAACAAGGCAAAAGTGAGCTAATCACTAAAATACAGAATACAAGTTTACTCTTCATATCACCAATTATACATACTTCTAAAGCAACAGGCAGACTACAGTATAAGTTCCTGAGTGCCAACCGTCAGAGGGAAGTGATGAAGACTTAATGAAACACCTTCACACCATAATCAGAATGCCGGATGAGAATCCTAACAGTTAGACCCAAACTGACTGGGCCTAACATTCCAAGCAGTCCTAACAGCACTCAGAAATCACAACAGAAAGACATCTCTCCACATAATGTTTCTCTAGTTACCCAGCAGTTGCATACTCTGGAGCTTGCCCAAATCAGTCTGCGAATAATTTCTCTCACAAGTTTAGTCTCCTGAAACTGTGGCTTGGCCAAAAAATGCTGATTAAACGCCAAAAACTAAACAAAAACCAGGATAATCTGCATACACACCTGGGAAGCTGCTGGAGCTCACCAACCCTGGGCCCAAGGAAACCTCAAAGAGCAGAGTATACACAAACTGCAAACGACCAACGTCACAGGAAGCCATCATGGAAAGAGCAATCCTGTGCTGCCATCTGCTGGCCATGTGTTGAAACCTCAGAAAATTTACTTCCCTTGTTCAGCAGCTAATTTTCATTAGGCTTCTTGGGGTAACTAACCAAATACACATACATACATACATACATACATACATACATACATACATACATTAGAAAAGATGCCAAGAGACAGCAAAGCCCCAAGGAATTCTGTCAAACACTGACGAAGAACTGCCTTACACTGGTAGTGCGTTTTATGGTATACTGAGCACTTTTACTTGTGATCTGTTACCCTCTCAAAAACTCCTTGGCTCTTTCATAGATGAGGACACTAAAGTTCATAAGCTTAAGTGACTTGTCCTGAGTCACTATGAAATGTAACTATCTAGAGTTTTGTGAGACTGCAGTTGGGACCCTCTCTCTGTGGTGGTCGGCAGGTCGACCTGGTAAACACACATAACCGCCTTCAAGTTTTGTGTAGGAGTGTGGACGTGTAGCACATTAAATCCTGGATTCTAGGGGCTGGATTCTAAGTGCCAATTTAGGAAGAGACGACTTTCCGGTGAGGGTTAAGTATTTTAGCCAACGTCCAGTCTTCAAATTTCTGTTGTTGAGCACCCCTGACTGAATGTGACAGGCATGCCTGGAGCACTCGGCAATCAGGTATGTTCTTACGTGAAACCCCTGCGGCCAAAGCTTCAACTTTTCTCAGTGAGGCCAGGCTATAGTTTAGCAGAGGCAGAAACAGTCGTGAACGCGGGGACTCAAGTGAGGCTGCCTCGCTTCAAATCCCAGTTCCTCCTTTTACTAACAGGACCCTGACCAAGTTAGCCACCATTTTGCGCCTCAGTTTCTTCATCTGGGCATCACTCTAATGTACTTCACTGTGTTACTATGAGGACTGAGTTAAACCAGATATACATCCTAACTGGTCAGTTAAAGCTTAGCTATTCTACGTAGTGAAGCTCACTTTCCGGGTTTAAAGGGAAGGCTGTTCACTTTTGAAAGCCTGGCATACGCCATACTGCTTCCGTGTGTTTTCATTACTCTTTCCAACAATCTGGCAAAGGAGGTTCTGTATTCACCATTTCACAAAAACTGATACTGAGGTTACGACATGAGGACACAGTTTTTTTTAAGATTGCACAATTACTGAGAGGTCTGGCTCCGGAGCAAGTTCCTCGCACCTTGGACTCTTGCTCATCAGCATCTCCGACAGCACGGACAGCCAGGACAACTGCCATGCTGCCTTGCCAGGGCACACACGGGAATAAACAGAGGTCGAATTCCACCTGCTCCATCTGCCAACGTCACTGCCGCCACGGCACATGCGCTGGCATGGCACACGGTGTACAAAGCAGTGTAACAGCCTGCACGGCAGTGCTAGAGACACAAGTGAAGGTCGGGACTCTCAACCGAACGCGTCTAAAAATACCAGCACCTAGACACAGTGGGACAATCCGGACGACCTTTCCTCTCCAGGCAGCAGGGTATACAAGAATGCCAAAACGTTTTCCAGGCTCAGCCACACCTTCAGCCATGCCAGATTCATCTAGAAAACCTCACCACGGAAGAAGAAATCTCTCCACAGTAAGAGCTTAGGTTGCCCATTTTAATTGGTGCTCAACTGTGAAGCTGGCTGACCAACCATTTTCACAAACTGGGCTTTTTCTAGCTCAAAGTGAAATGTGAAAAGGTAGAAAAACTAACAATGTGGTGGAACTGCTCCCCACTAAGACATGAAGTCTGTGTTACTACACCTTGCCCCCCAAATAGTGCATTTTTACAGTTATGAACGGAAACGTGAAAGCTAAAAGGAAAAATCTGCTGACAGTACAGACATTTTCCCTTGTGACCAGGAGTCCACAAACTACAGTCCATGAGCCAAATCTAGCTGGCACCCTGGTTTTGTGCTGCCTGTGGTCTTTCATTTTTTAATGTTTGAAAAAAAAATAATAATAGTTCATGACATGGGAAGACCGTATGAATTCAAATTTCGGTGTCCAATTAGTAAAGTTCATGTCCTGTCTATGGCTGCTTCTACACCACGACGGTAGAGTGAAATAGTTGTGACACTGACATATGGCCCACAAGGCCTAAGGTATTTCCTACCTGGCTCTTTACAGAGAAGGTTTGCAGACCCCTGTTCTAGATTCTATTGAAATGCAATTGTATAGCTAGTTTGTATACATTTCACAAAACCAATGAACGATTTTCAGTCACTTCAAATAGGGGAAAACAATTTGCACATATAAATTTCCATGGCCTTGCTTGAATAGTTAAAGGTATATGTAGGAAAAGAATGATCTTTCACCATTTGAACTGAAACTGTAAGTGGCTTTAAAATCTTTATTCATACCACTCAATTTTCAAGTGGGAATTGAAACAAATAATTAAAAATATATATAATAGGAATTGATATGTTAATACACTCAATAGGTCACTGGGCATGAAGTACAACATACATTTACCCTCTCCTTCATTAAGAGCTTTCAGGAATAAACTAAGTATATTCAAATTTTTAAAAAGGATGAAACGATAATATGGGAAGACAAGAAAGGATGCCATCAGTGGACCAAGAATTTGGAGGAATTCCAGGAAGACAGAAACAGATTTGCATTAACAGAGAAACCAGAGGGGAGGAAAATGTAGTACAAGTTACCAAAGGTGCATTAAATATGGTTCTTCCCAAGGGAGCTTTGAAGAAACTCCAAGTGGAGTCAACAAAGATAAAGGGCAGGAGAAGCTGAGGGGCAACTGTTAGGGTAATTCATTCAAGAATGGCTTTTGAAACAGCTGTGCTAATTCCCCCCACGTCCCCTGTCTTCCCCAGAAGCAAGGGTGGCTTCTGCCTGTGGGATAGAACCAGAGAACAGCTTCAAAGAAAAGGGGGAGATGTGCCTTGGAAGGGCTCCCAAGGATGACAGATCTAAAAGGAAAGTAGACCAGGAGCCCCTGGCTGGCTCAGTCAGAAGAGCATGAGACTCGATCTCAGGGTCATGAGTTTGAGCCCTATGCTGGGTGTATAGATTACCAAAAATAAAAACTCGAAAAAAAGAAAAAAAAAAAAAAAAGAAAAGCAGACCAGATCAAGGTCTAACTCTGACCTCAAAAATATTTTTATGGGAATGCAAGCTGGTGCAGCCACTCTGGAAAACAGTATGGAGGTTCCTCAAAAAAACTAAAAATAGAACTACCCTACGACCCAGCAATTGCACTACTAGGCATTTATCCACGGAATACAGGTGTGCTGTTTCAAAGGGACACATGCACCCCCATGTTTACAGCAGCACTATCAACAATAGCCAAAGTATGGAAAGAGCCCAACGGTCCATCAATGGATGAATGGATACAGAAAATGTGGTATATATACATATATACAATGGTGTATTTCTCGGCAATCAAAAAGAATGAAATCTTGCCATTTGCAACTACGTGGATGGAACTGTAGGGCATTATGCTTAGTGAAATTAGTCAGAGAAAAGACAAAAATCATATGACTTCACTCATATGAGGACTTTAAAGAGACAAAACAGATGAACATAAGGGAAGGGAAGTAATATAAAATAATATAAAAACAGGGAGGGGGACAAAACAGAAGAGACTCATAAATATGGAGAACAAACTGAGGGTTACTGGAGGGGTTGTGGAGTGGGGATGGGCTAAATGGGGAAGGGGCACTAAGGAATCTACTCCTGAAATCACTGTTGCACTATATGCTAACTAATTTGGATGTAAATTTGTAAAAATAAAAAATAAAATAAAAAAAAAAGAATACTTTTAAAAGTAGGGAGTTAAACAGATTAGTGAACACAGAAAGAAGACTTCCTAGCTTTGGCAAAGGTAGAGGTCTCCAACCTGCTCTTGGGAAACCTGCCTGTCCAACCACCACATAACCTTCTACTTACAGAACCGTGTAAACTGTTCTCCCCCTTAGGGGAGGCCTGTGGGAGAACCAGGCTTACATATCTGCATATATTTAAAGCTACAGGAGAGTATTATGGACACAAAACAAGCTTCTATGAAAAAAAGCCACAGAGAACTAGAAAGTGTCTAGAAAATTTTTTTTTAAGTTTATTTATTTGAGAGAGAGAGCAAGAGAGAGAATTCCAAGCAGGCTCTGTGCTGTCTGCACAGAGCCCAACATGGGGCTCGACTAGAAAATGTCTAGAAATTTTATTTTTTTTTAAATTTATTTGAGAGAGAGAGCGAGAGAGAGAATTCCAAGCAGACTCTGTGCTATCAGCACAGAGCCCAATGTGGGGCTTGATCTCAAAGCATGAGATCACAACCTGAGCCAATATCAAGAGCGATGCTTAACTGACTGAGCCACCCACGTTCCCCTAGAAATTTTAAATGACTGCAAAACAGAAATAGTCAGAAAAACTGACAAAATGGATGAGATAAAGACATTAAAAAATGACAGAAGAGACACAGGATAGATCCACATGGTCAACAATCTGTCTAACGGAGTTTAAGAACATGAGAATAGATGACAGAGTTGATAAAATAATCCAAAAAATAACAAAGTTTTCCTGTACTAAAGAAAGGTATGGCTTTAGATTAAATGGGCTTGCCCAATGCTGAGACATTTTTCCTGATGGAATTTTGGAACACAAAGTGTAAGAAAAATCCTGTAAGTTTCTGGAAATACTCATAAAGACATTTAAAGTTTTGAGGACAGAAGATTTTTATTGACGGGCATGCGTTATTCCAGTAATTTTCTAAAGACTTAATTTAAAAATTCATCATGACTTTTTTTCTAAATAAAATTCAGAACGAAGTACTTGAAAGAGAAACCAATTCCAGAATACGTCTCAGGACACCTATCTGACCTATTAAGATTTGAAAGATAAACTTCTTTCAGTAGTCCCTGGATGATGGCTAACATTCATGACAGCAAAACATAAAAAGGAAATACAAAACTATTATATTCCAGGTATCTTTAGAATCTGCAAAGTACTTTACTGTGTACCCTGTACTGCACGAGACACTCAGAGTCACAAGTGTGCCTGCAGACTAGCAACGACCTGCCCAAGGGCCGGAAGCGCAAAGAGCTGGGAGCAGGAAGATAGTGGGAACAGGCAGGGCAAGTGTGAGGAACTCTCTGGACATCCTGTGGAAACAATTCTTTACTGTACTTCTGTCTGCACTGTACCTTTTACTTTCCTGGACTTCCCACACTACTCTGATTCTGAAGATGGAACAAAAAAGGTTTTAAATTTTTCTTCTCTGCACAGTCCCTCATCATCTAACAGCAGAATCTAACTTTTGGAGGCATGAGAATCAATGCACTGGTAAGAAATTTCTAGCAGGCTGCTATGCATTTAGTAAAACAAATCTCCTCACTGGCAGTAAAACAAATCTGTGTGGTAACAGGCTCTCTGCCTGGGCTATGCATCAGAATCATCGGATGCTCAGGCCCCATGAGTTAAAATTCAGAAGATCTGAGTGGGCCCAGGTATTTTTAAAAATCAATTTATTTGAGAGAAAGCACAAGTGGGGGAAGGGCAGAGAGAGTCCCAAGCAGGCTCCACACTGTCAGCATGGAACCAAATGCAGGGCTCCATCCCATGAACCTTGAAATCATGACCTGGAGGGAAGTCAGAAGCTTAAGTGACTGAGCCACCCAGGTGCCCCACCCCTCCCCCAGGCATTTTTTGATACTGAAAGGAGAAAAAAGTATTTCTGGGGAGACATTCAAAGTAGTAATTTTCTTTATCCCTCTTTCCCCTGAGCACTCCTGCCCACAACAGATACTGAATTCTTGGTAACCGGTATCTTAAGTGTTGCTTTGACACCAGCTAAAATCATCCACTTGAGGTATTACTCCTTCCTGTGGGAAGGCTGGTTTTCACCTATTCTAAGAATAACAATAAATTCAAAATATTTTGGCTGCTTTTCATGAAAGTACAATTGAGTTTATTTAAAAAAAAAATTTTTTTTAACGTTTATTTATTTTTGAGACAGAGAGAGACAGAGCATGAACGGGGGAGGGGCAGAGAAAGAGGAAGACACAGAATCTGAAGCAGGCTCCAGGCTTCGAGCCATCAGCACAGAGCCCGAAGCGGGGCTCAAATTCACGGACCGCAAGATCGTGACCTGAGTTGAAGTCGGACGCTTAACCAACTGAGCCACCCAGGCGCCCCCAATTGAGTTTAGTACAGAGTCAAACACCCATGCACATTACCCTTGAATTTCTCAGTATTTATTCAAGTATGATAACCATTTTCAAGTATATAAATCCTGATTAGAATTTAAGCAAATGGGGCGCCTGGGTGGCTCAGTCGGTTGAGTGACTAACTTCAGCTCAGGTCATGATCTCACAGTTTGTGGGTTCGAGTCCCGTGTCAGGCTCTGTGCTGACAGCTCAGAGCCTGGAGCCTGTTTCGGATTCTGTGTCTCCCCCTCTCTCTGTTCCTCCCCTGCTCTGTCTCCCAAATATAAATAAATGTTAAAAAAAAAAAGAATTTAAGCAAATATAGGGGTGCCCAGGTGGCTCAATTGGTTAAGCGGCCGACTTTGGCTCAGGTCACGATCTTACATTCATGAGTTCGAGCTTGCGTCAAGCATAGTTCAGAGCCTGGAGCTTTAGATTCTGTGTCTCTTTCTCTCTGCCCCTCCCCCACTCACACTCTATCTCTCTCTCTCTCTCAAAAATAAGTAAACCTTAAAAAAAAAAAGAATTTAAGAAAATATAGACACTTCCTCTTTTCTTCCTCCTCCTTCCAAAAAAATTTGGAAATCGCCTCATTTATTCATTAGTAAACATCATTGAAATCTACATGATACTACATTTATCCACACTGCTACACTTCCATTACAATGTCAGTCTCAAATTTTTCCTCACTGAATTTTCTTAAATGCACCAATTCTTTCCTTTTTTTAAAAAATTTTTTAATGTTTGTTTATTTTTTGAGAGAGAGAGCCAGAGCGTGAGTGGGGGTGGGGGTGCAGAGAGAGAGAGGGAGACACAGAATCCGAAGCAGGCTCCAGACTCTGAGCTGTCAGCACAGAGCCCAACGCAAGCCCGAACTCATGAACTGTGAGATCATGACCTGAGCCAAAGTCAGACACTTAACTGACTGAGCCACCCAGGCACCCCTCCTTCCCTTTCTTAAAGCCTGTTTTTTGTTCAGGTAAATGTTCTTACTCAGAGGCCTCCTAAATTGCCTTGGAGCCCAAGTTCAAAGATCTTAACTCCTCCAGAATCCTCTCCCAGGTTTCTCAAATTTTCCAGAAATAAATACTTTTGAAAGGAGGAGTGGAGCTTATAAAATACTCGCCAAGTTTTCCAGAAAGAATCACCTGGGGCACTTGTTAAATATTCAACTTGGGGTGCTTGGGTGGCTCGGTCAGGTAAGCCTCCAAGTGTCCGACTCTGGATTTTGGGTCAGGTCATGATCTGGCAGTTCGTGGGTTTGAGCCCCATGTGTTTGAGCTCTGTGCTGACAGTGTGGAGCCTGCTTGGGCTATTCTCTCTCTCCCTCTCTCTCTCAAAATGAACACACACACACACACACACACCAGGCTTCTCCTAGGAGGAAATGATTCAAGTACATAGGTGAAAGACAAGAAATCTGTCTTTTAACAACTGTCCCAGATTCTAGAAGTACATCTTTTCTGATGGTATTCATTCATCACTGCTTCCATACCTGCCACCTTCTCATGTGGTCTTTTCGCCCTGCCTGTCATCACTGTGCTCCCTTCCAGGGATGTACCCTCCTTTCACCTATTCAAAAGCACTTTGCTTCCCAACAAATCCAGCCACACTGATTTCTCTTTCTTCTCAATTCCTGACACAATCAGTCATGTGATACAATATTTGGCCTTTTAAGTATACTGTATTCAGTAAAACTTGTGGACTGAATGATGTCAATTTATCTTCTTTATTTTTTCTAGGTCAAGTCCAGTGTTGAGACAGTAAGCAAGATTAAATGCTTTGCAAAGGTTCATACGTAAATGTGTTGAATGTGATTCTGGAGCTATGGTTATTAACTCAAACACCCCCAATAGCTCACTATTTAAACTATTAGCACTGAATGCTACAGGAAAATGATACCTTAGTTCTCCCACAAGGAAAGCAATTTATTCTGTAGGAACTTGATAATTACAAGCTTTCCCATTTCTTCTCTCTCATCAACAGCTTACTCACAGAGTTAAGGGACATACTAAATAAAGCCACCTCTTGAAATGAGCTGGTATTTGCTTTTAAAATTGTCCCAAGAAAAAAAGCAACATGTTCCAGGGGTGGCAAACAGTCATTCAGCCAAACTCTTAATTATCTGAGGAGGAGGGATCTGGAAGATAGCACTTATAAACCCACAGATGACTCCCGATGGCATTTCATCCAGTACAGTAACCGTGGCAATTGCTGCTTCTTTATGGGGGTGCTGTCCTTGTGTGAGAAAAGACAGCAAAACACTGAAGTTGTTTCCAAGTTCCCCTTTAAATTCTAATAACCTAGGATGTGATGACTGTACTCGTCTTTCTAGTGACCTCTGATGGACTGCCAAGGGACCTACGTTATGAAGGAAACGATTACCAAATGGAGTCAAGGGTTGGGACTCATCACCTACCCCCAAGCCTCGACAAGAGACTCTCTGGAGGGAAGAGTAGCTTTCAGCTACCTGAGGACTTCTCTTGCCAGATGTCTAAACTTTGGGGCATGGAAGAATAATGGGGAGGTTTATTCTTATTGTTAGCTTGTTAAGTAATGTGGAATCTGTTAAGTAATGTGGAACCAATTCTTTTAATAGGTCTCTAGTAGGATCCATTAGTCTGCCATTTTTAAAAGCACTGAATGCTGGTTCTGGGGCTCTTTGGAAAACATTTTACTGGGGGTTTCTTCTCTCACCCTGCCAGCTGCTTCCATGCTTCATGCTTTTCCCTTTTTGTTCCTGCCTTTTCCCAAATAAAATGATTTAATTTCTTTCAATCTTAACCATGCTTCAAGGCCCAGCTCAAATACCAATTACTTCTTGAAGGCTAAAAAGATCACCTTTGCTGAAAGGGACCTCCCCATCTCTGGCACCCTTGTGTCATGAGCAAACCTCTAACTGTAAGAGAATAAAAGGTGTTTCATTTCATTCAACAGTTATTTCTTTTTGTAAGTTCTTCTCTCTTATTAGGCAGTAAACTCTATAAAGGCAGACTAAGGCTCACATTCTTTTACTTCCTGTAATAAAGCACCTACAGCGTGTGTAAGGCATTCTGCAAAGACTTCCTGAATGAATGAGTGATCCAGCAATGAGTAAATGAATGTATTCACATTTCTTAACAAGTAGCTGAAGCTAAAACTGCATGAAAAAGGAAAACTGCCTATTTATAGTAACTGTCTATGATATTATAAGCATCCTAAAGCCTTTCAGTTTCTTTATTTGTAAAACTAGGGGGTTTCAGAGACTTTTTAAAAAGTTCATTAAATACCTGTATCAAAAGCCTAATGTTCCAAATACTCTAACCTGACCTTTTTTCCTCAGCCAACACCACAGCTATCTGTATCACACAAGCTATCTGTATTCCCAAGATGTAACTACGGACAAACTCTGCCTAAGGGACTTTGAGATCTGAGCTGGTTCTGGAGAAGACACTAACTGGCTTTCTCTTTTACCTCTTCTTCTTCAAACCAAACAACATTCCTCTTGAAAATTTCCAGCAAGAAAAAACACTAACAGTTATTAGGTGGCACCCATCCTAACAGCTATTTTCACACAATGTGCCAAATTCCTACAGAGTGGGGGGTGGGGGGGTGGGGGAAGAAACCCTGTGAATTTCATGTAATCGACATGTTCATCACACTACAAAAAACAAAAAACCAAAAAAACTCAATAGGACTGTCAAGTTCACCCTTTGTAAAGAATAATATGGAGTTGAGTCTAAAGTAACCAGTTTAGCATCCTAATTTTAAAGGTACATCTCAGCCTAAACATCTGCTAATAATCTGAGAAGAGTTTAAAGTCTTTTTTTTTTAATGTTTATTTGTTTTTTGAGAGAGACAGAGTGCAAGTGGGGGATGGGCAGAGAGAGGGAGACAGACTCCCAAGCAGGCTCCTGGCTCCTAGCTGTCAGCAGAGTCCCAAGCAGGGCTCGAACTCAAGAAACAGATCATGCATGACCTGAACTGAAGTCGGAGGCTTAACCTACAGAGCCACCCAGGAACCCCGAAGAGTTTAAAGTCTTGGCTTCAATCACGTTTAGATTTTAGATTATCACTTTCATTAATAAAAGAAAGTCCCATTAAACATATTTTTTCTACTGCTCAGTTCTTAAATCAATCCAAAACTTTCTGAGGAAAATGCATTTATAACCTAGGATGGCTATACAAAGGTCTTAAACAGCAATAACCTAACTTGAGCATGGCCAAGATACACTTTTTAGTGTGATGTAGTAATTGCCAGATTTGAAAGAGAACCTTCATTCTTATTTAAAACAGTATCATTACTTTGTAGGTAATTTTTAGCTTCAGCAATGTGTCCTCAGGCAGAAACGGAGGTGGCAAAAAAGGTAAAGTCCAGGGTATGTATGTGATGTATCACACTGGTTCTTGACAAACGAAGGCATCGCCTTTACAAGATCTTAACCCAGGTATACAGTACACAGATTGACCTAAGTAGTAAGAGTGGAAGACTCCGGAAAAATCCAAATACGTAAATGTAAAACCAGTCAATGTGTGTTATAATGTAGTCAGCATAACTTTAAAGAAATTCATAACATCTAAATCATGCAAGCTCCATGATCAAAAAATACCACTTTCGATGGCTTTTTTTTTTGCACAAAATTTGCTTAATTAGCGCAATAGGAAGTAAAACAGACACAAGTTAATTTGCGGCCTTGGAAGGGGCAGATTTAGCGTTAAGAGCGAGAAATACCAAAGGCACCGCATCCAAGGATCAAACGGGACCCTGAAAGGTGTTCCAGTTCTTTCTGGACGCAAATCCCAGGATAGGCAGGGCAAGGGGAAAGCGGAAAACGGGAAGAGTCGTCTGTTCGGGGAGAGGAGGGCCGGCTTCCTGGCCAGAACCCCACACCCTGGCAGCCCCGGGCTTCCCATTCATTCCGCGCCGTCCCCAGGAGGCGGCCGCGGGTCGGCGGCCGCGGGGTTCTCCGCCCGGTACCGCGCACTCACCTGTTCGGGAACACGACCTCGCGGCGCCCGAGGCCGCTGAGGCCGCCGCCAGGAGCCGGGGGGACGCGGGCCGGGGGGCGGCCGCCGGCGGAGGCGACTGGCGGCGCAGCCCGGGGGTGGGCAGGCGGCGCAGGCCGGACGCGTCCCTCTGCAGCAGGGCGGAGCAGAGCCGCCGCGGGCTCTGATACATGCCGGGCGCCGCCGCCACAACCGCCGAGGCCCCTCGCGCGCGGGAGGAGCGGAGCCTGGCCGAGGCCGAGGCGGGCGAAACGAGCAGACTCTCGGGGACCTTCTGAGCGGATGCTCCCAGGCTCCTAGTCGCCCAGCCCAGGCCTGAGGGCAGTGCTGAGCAGACCAGCCCGAGAGGGAGACGCGGGAGCTACGACAGCTCAGGGAGCAGCAGCTCGGTCTGCCGCCGGCCGGCGAGAGCTGGAGGGTAACCGGCTAGCGCAGCGCGCTGACAAAGCGGGCGCGACCAAACGGGACCAGGAGGGGGGATCCATGGGACCGGACCCTGGCGCGACCAGGCTGCGGCTCCCTGACTCGGAATAATAGTATTTTGAAAGGAAGGGGATCTTAAGCTCTTCGTAGGGCGGAGGCTGTAGAAGATCTAAAGTAACAAGTATCTGTTAGAGTGTTTTAAAGGAATGAGCCTCCCCTTCCGCTGGCTGGAATGGAAGCGCCCACAGGCGGAGGATCCCGAGACAGTTCAGGGCTGTGGCCCTAGGGACACGTGTGTGTCCAGGTGGAAGACAGCATCTGTATGTGCGTGTGAGTGTATGTGTGAATACGGCAAAGGGCGTTCGCCTCCGGTCCCTTCGGAAGTATGTGTTTCATTAAACGAAATTGAGCGTGTAAAGCACCGACTGTGTGCGAAGGCCATGATGGATAAGACAATGTCCCTTTCTTCAAGGGTGCTCTACTCAGGCAAAGGGGGCAGAAGATGGCAAGAGAAATCAGACCATAAAGCTCTACAAGGTAGATTAAAATCAGTGCCACAAGATCCACAAGCGTGACAATCGAGGTTATAACCGGCTTGGGTGTTCTAGGTTTATTAGAATTGGCATTTGAGTTGGGCCATGACTAGGAGGTCTAGAATTCAACACATGTGGAATTTGGGAGGGGAGCGGTGGTGATTTATACACGAAGAAAGGAAGTAAGCAGAAAGCCCTGGTTGTATTTGTGGAAACAACTCCTCTTGGTTATGTAGGATGGAAGCTAAGGAGTAAGAAGACAGATGCTTAGATAGGTTATAGTGTGGATGGCAGAGATTATACCAGACTTAGTATAAGTCTGAGAGTGGTTGATGTTTTGTGAACTAGGCAAAGATATGAATTAGGGTCATGTTTTAATTGGAGGTCGTGTATTCTTGGCACATGAAAAGGCAGGAGAGGGGCGCCTGTATGGCTCAGTCTGTTGAACATCCCACTCTAGATTTCTGCTCAGGTCATGATCTCATGGTTTGTGGGATGGAGCCTTTCATGGGGCTCTGTGCTGACAGTGTGAGCCTGCTTGGGATTCTCTCTCTCTCCCTCTCTCTGCCCTTCCCCCGCTCGCACTCTCTTTCTCTCTAAAAATAAATAAATAAACATTAAAAAAGAAAAGGCAGGAGAGAGTTGACCAGCTGAAATGAAAGATAATCTAGATCTGCATCTGGTACTAGAAAAGAATGGAAGAAACTTCTCCAATTGGGCTGGAAATGACTAACCAGGAATGAAGTGGGGGAGGGGAGGCACGTTAAGGGGGAAGAATATCCAAGATTGGATTCCTCTTTGAGTGACTTATGAGCTAGAAATGTTTTCTTGTTGGTTTTCCCATGATTTTGCTGATTCTCCTATCTTACAGAATTGGAAGCTTTTCATTAGCAAGAATATTCAAAATACTTTTCAGAGGAGGGTTATTTATCTAACACCCAGTAAGGATGAGTCAGCTGGCACAAGTTGATCATAACTCCAGGAAATAATCTCCTTAGGAAGTCATTAAGCCCTCTTGGTCTCAGTTTCCTTATCTATAAAACATAGAATCATACCTTAGTCATTACATGAAATAAAAGGTGATAACAAAATTAGCCCATAAAAAGTATTCTGCAAATATAAAAATATGTCAAATTAGAATCTAGGTGATGGGTGCATGGGTGTTCACTTACAATTCTTTTTCTTTTCCATATGTTTGGAAATACTTGTAATAAGTGTTGGGGGAAAGGTGCTTTGAAAAGTTAAAAGTACTGTTTAAATATAAACTGTTATCATTAAAAGGGTTTTAGAGGGCAATTCTATCCTGAGAATGGGTCAGTAGTATTATTTAAGATATATTAAACACTGTGTACTTTAAGAAATCAGAAAAATATAAAACTTACTCATTTCAAAATTTCATTCAGTCAACATTTTGTTGAGTACATATTCTGTGCCAGGCTCTACGTTAGGGCACGTACAACAATGAACTGAACAGTCCGTTCACAGTTTAGTGGGTGAGACGTTGTATAAACACAAATATAATTATCCGATAATAAATATAGAATCATGATATGAACGAGGTACTGTGGAAACACAGAGAATTCCTATTTGCCTGGAGAAATCAGGAGAGGCTTTTGGAACAAGGTGACTTCTAAGTAGGAAGGAATGAGGGGTGATATCCACCGAGAACAGCAAGGCAAAGAAGGACAGATGTTCCAGGAACAGCAAGTACCACACTTTGATAAGGCTTGAGTGCAGGGTGCCCAGGAGGGAGTGACAAGAGATGAGGTGGAAGCTACTGGTAAGAACCAAAGCGTGAAGGGTTTCCAGAGGAGTTTGGACTTTATTCTTCAGGATAAAGAACCTGAAGGTTCTGAAGAACCTTTGAAAAAATAAGCAGACAGTTTGCAGTATAATCAAGGTTGCATTTTTGAAAAGATCATTCTGGGTGGCTCAGTCGGTTGAACGTCTGATTTCGGCTCAGATCACGATCTCGAAATTTGTGAGTTCCAGCCCCACATTGGGCTCTCTTCTGTCAGCGCAGAGCCTGCTTCTGATCCTCTGTCCTCTTTTCTCTGCCCCTGTCCGACTTGTGCTCGCTCTCAGAAACATTTTTTAAAAAATTTTGAAAAGAAAGGTCTTTCTGTCAGCCGTGTGGGAGATGGACTGGAGATCAGGGAAGAATAAGAACAATGCAGGTAAGGAAGAGTATATGTTGGTTCAGATCTCTGGAGGAGGGGCATAACACACACACACACACACACACACACACACACACACACGTGATTCTGATGCACATCTCTAATCCTCTCTCAGTGAATAAAGTGGGGGCAGTGATGGTGGAAAAGAATCATGAAGGAGACAGAAACCATAGGGTTGAGTGACAGATTAAATCTAAGGGTCGAAGGAGGGAGGAGAGTACAGAGTCTAGGGATGACTCCTGTGACTGGTGGATAACAGTACCAAATAAGGAAAACAGGTGCAAATGCTGCTCTCAGGAACACAAAACACTGAGTTAAGGTCAGAACATATAATTGTGATGTGCCCGTGGAACCCCCAGGGGGAGTCACTTTGTAGACAAATAAAATGGTGGACCTGGAGTTCATAGTAGGGTCAGGGCCAAACACTTAAGAGCCCAGGAGTTGAAGCCATAGATGGTGAGATCACCCACAGAAAGCCTTTTGAGTGAGATAAGAAAAGCAGTAAGGATGAAATCCCCGTGAAACATGTACCTTTAAGGATTGGTGGAAGGGAAAGAGACTTGAGGCCTGGTCAGAGGAGAACAAGAGATTGGTGTCTTAGAAGCAAGGGGACAAATGGGGCACCTAGGTGGCTCAGTTGATTGAGTGTCCGAATCTTGATTTCTGCTTGGGTCATGGTCCCAGGGTCGTGGGGTTGAGCCTTGGCGGGCTGAGAGTGGAGTCTGTTTAAGATTAGCTTTCTCTATCCCTCTGCCCCTCTCTCCTGCTTGTGCACACACTCTCTCTAAAATAATAAAAAATATTATGTATATATATAAAAAAAAAGGGGGACAGTAAGTTTCTAGAAGGGTGTAGCAGTGATAACTGCTCCCAAGAGATCAAGGTGGGGACTGAATCCTTTGAGTTTGAGTTAGAAGGTGGCTCTTTAGCTCATTGTGAATAGTTGCAGGTAGGCATGGTGATGGTGGAAGAAACCAGAGTGCACTGATTACTGGGACTGGAAGGCTGGAGACCGATGAAAAACAATGGAATAAAGCCCCAGGTGAGCCTTTCCTTTTCTTGTAAGATTGGAGCAACCTCAAAATAGAAGTTGAGGAGAAGGAGCCCAATAAACGTAGGAGAAAGTGTAGTTTTTCTACTGTTGAGACTTCCTGCTTAGCACCACTGTTTGCCCAGCAGTTCTGCTAGTTCCCCTATTTACGTTAGCAGTCTGGGGCAAAGCTACATAAAAAGAGCACACAGACAGGCTGGGGGGCAAGGGAAATCTCTCTCTCTCTCTCTCTCTTGTGTTTTTTTTTTTTTTTTTTTTTTTAAGTAATCTCTATGCCCAAATTGGGGCTCAAGGTCACGACCCTTAGATCAAGAGTTGCATGCTCTACTGACTGAGCCAACTGGGCACCTCTCCCTTCTTATAAGCCTGATGAGGGAGATTGAGGCAAGCTGAGGGTGAAGTACAAGTTAGTACACATCCCCTCCCTCTGTGGGACATGCATGATATTCCTTGGACACTCCCAGCTACTCCAAAACAGGAAAGGACAAAAAAAAAAAAAAAAAACCAAATGGTTAAACTGGTAAGAGTCTCCACAAGTTTATGGGAAAAATGCAATCTCATCATAGCCTAAAGTCCAGGAACTCCCTACTGTCTTAATATTAATGCCTTGCTAGGGGGAAAAACAACCTTAGCTTGACAATAGCTAGGCCTCCAGTAAGTCTTTAGCATGTGAAAGTCTCTTTGGAAACTCCCTCTTGACTTTTCCTCCCTGGACTCCATAAAACAGTGCCCCCCCACCCCAACCTCAGTGCAGCTCTTCCTGCCCACAGGTCCTGTCCCCATGTTTTAATAAAATCACCTTTTTGCACCAATGATGTCTTCAAGAATTCTTTCTTGGCCGTTGGCTTGGGACCCCACGAACCCCCCATCACCCCATAACTTCCTCAAGCCTAATAATCCTTTTGGATTAGGGTGCCACCTTTATGACCTCATTTAACCTTTATTGCCTTCCTAAAGGTTCTATCTCCAAATACAGTCGCTTTGGGGGTTAGGGTTTCAACATATGAATTTGGGGAGACACAATTCAGCCCATAGCACTGTCAAAAGCTGGAAACATCAGTTGGTGAGTAATCAAACAAAATGAAAAAGTAATAAGGACTCTCAAATTCTATCACTCTAAATTATTCTAATTTTTCATAACTGAATAACTGATATTGTCTTTAGCATATTTAACAATGCAGAAAAACCCCAATTGTTTTCACTAGATTTTTATAGTTAATAAATTCATTCAAAAATCAACGTTAGTCTCCTTTGGAGTTTTCTCATTCATTATATGCTTGTTCTCAGAAGGTAACACTTTTTGCAAGTATCTTTTCAGAGGCTAGCTCATCAGGCATCCTGAGCTAGGAGAAATGTGTCTTTACATTTCCTACTGGGACTGCAAAGGTATGATTGCTCTAACACCCGTCACCACTGTGGTGCTGAGGCCTTGCTTCCCACAAAATGCGTCCAGCCACAGCTGATGTGCACTGAGCTCAACAGGGGCACCAAGGCAGTAGGGTTCCTGCAAAATGTAGGACTACTTTGAGGAATGATTGAATTTGACTCAGTAAGTCCCCACTGGCCTTATCAAATTCTCTGAAAACTGCACTGCTGCCTAACCTTCCTTCTCCCTTTCCTCCTTTCCAGCTTTCCCTGTATCCTGCCTCAGAACTTCTGAGGGCAACAGCTCCCTCCACCTCTTCCAGGTCCTTTCTGTTTCCTTCACTGACTTTGCCCTATCTTTTGCATGTATTAAATGCCAGTGCCCAAATATCACCACCACCAACAAGATAAAATTGAATTTATTGCTCCCTGTGTTGCACAGGAGAATTACCACCTCAAGAGAACTTTGTTGTGTCTCAAAGAAGGAAGGGCAGAGTCTGTTCTTACTGAGATTTTGAAGTTTGGTTTAAGACAGGTCCTTCAATGAGGAGTGACATAATAGTGATTTAGGATTGGTGGAAATAGCAAGAAAAGGATTAGGAGGCTCGGAGTCCCAAGAGTATTGGTAAGAAAAATGTTGATACCTTCTAATAAAGAGTTGATGATCTTTCTTTTTTTTTTTTTTTAATGTTTATTTATTTTTGAGAGAGGCAGAGCATGAGCAAGGGAGGGACAGAGAGAGGGAGACACAGAATCTGAAGCAGGCTCCAGGCTCTGAGCTGTCAGCACAGACTTGATGTGCTGGACGTGGGGTTTGATGTGCCTGACATGGGGCTCCCACTCATGAATGGGTGAGATCATGACCTGAGCTGAAGTTGGACGCTTAACCCCAACTGAGCCACGCAGGTGCCCCAAGAATTGATGATCTTTCAAACAAATTCCTGCAATGAACAATAAAGTTATTTGCCTGAGGGGCACCTGGGTGACTCAGTCAGTTAAGGGTCCGACTTTGGCTCAGGTCATGATCTCATGGTTCATGGGTTCGAGTCCTGCATGGGCTCTGTGCTGATGGCTCAGAGCCTGCAGCCTGCTTCGGATTCTCTCTCTGCCCCTCCCATGTTTGTGCTCTCTCTTTCTCTCTCAAAAATAAATAAACGTTAAAAAAATTTTTTTTAAAAAGCTATTTGTCTGAGCAGAAGTCTCCTGGAATAGTAAAGTTATGCAAGTGAAGACAATAGAATAGTAAATCAGGTTAATGCAGATGTGGGAGTGGCTGGTTTCAGTTTCGAAGTTAATTACCTCTCGGCATCTGCTTCTTGGAGGACAGATACGGGTACAAGTTTAAAAGCAAATTTCAAAAACCTTGTTTTCTTTGATGCAGTAATGAACACTCCAAACTCTTGTAGTTGTCCATGACCAGAAGTTAAATTTTAATCTCCTTTTCTGCATGGGCTCGAGGAACTCTCAAGATTTCCTCTTTATTCCTGCATTTATAACATCATCCAAAGGTATTTCATGGTCTTTCTCGTGGAAGGTCCGGTCCAATGATGCCATATGAAATTATTATTCCCCGCTTCCTGTCAATGGACCAAATGTTCTTTTTCATGATTAAAATTAAAACATGGCAATCAGCTCAGAATAAAAAGCCCATATTTTATTCTTTAAAAGAGAAGTACATAAAGCAAAAGATTTCTCATTTTTTTTTTTTTTTAAAGTCGCCAACTTTTGTTATAATTCCTGTATTTCATAGAAACAGGAGTGTAGCAGACAGGGTAATATGAAAAATGTGTTTTAAAACTGCAGGTGTAAGGGCGCCTGGGTGGCTCAGTCGGTTCAGGGTCCATCTCTTTGCTTCGGTTCAGGTCATGATCTCACGGTTTGTGGGTTTGAACCCCGCGTTGGGCTCCATGCTGCCCGTGTGGAACCTGCTTGGGATTCACTCTCCTTCTCTCTCTGCCCTTCCCACCCACTCAAAAATAAATAAATAAACTTAAACTAAAACTTTGCTCTTACAAAAATAAAATAGAAATGAAACTGCAGGTGCGTACCTGTTGCTCTCTCTCCATCTGGAACAGGCTCTCCCCCACATCAGGCACAGCAGCAGCACCATCAGGTGTCTCCTTGCGGATGCAGCCCTGGGCACACTTGGCACGGCCCACGGGGCAGCAGGAGCAGCAGCTGTCCCCGCAGGGGGTGTGTTTGCACACTTTACATGTACAGGAGCCGGCACAGGTGGAGGAGTCCCCGGTGGAACAGGAGCAGTTGGGGTCCATTTTGAGCCAAGGTGAGGACAGACTTCCAAAGCAGGCGACTCGGGAAGACACTTGATGTCTCATTGTTTTTAAAGAGCATTTATAGTATTACTGAAATCCTCAGGGACCCCTGGGTGACTCAGTTGGTTGAGGGTCTGACTTCGGCTCAGACCATGATCTCACAGTTTGCTCGTGAGTTCAAGCCCCCCCATCAGGCTTACTGCTTCGGAGACTGTATCGGATCCTCTGTCCCCATCCCTCTGCCCCTCCCCTGCTCTCTCTGTCTCAAACATAAATAAACCTTTCAAAACAAAAACAAAAAAAAAAAAAAAGAAAAGAAAAGAAAAGAAAAATCTTCCAAGATTTAGGAAGATGACAATCAGTATATGTGGTTTATCAGTTAGAAATTGTGTTTAGCTGATAAGAAATCTGAAATAACTGGATTACAACAGGATAGTGCTTTCTTTTTTTCTTATGTAAAATAGCATTTAAGAAGGCAGTCCAGGGTTGGTGTGGTCTATGTTGACCAAGAAAGAATTCACTGACAATATAAGCAAATGGGCATTTATTTGGGCAATTAAAATTGCAATTCAAGAGACACAGAGTCAGGTGACTTGTGTTCTGAGAAAGACAAAGAAAGGGCAGAGTTATAAAGAAAAAAGGTCATGAATGCAGTTCTCATTTAGGAACTCTGTGCAAAACGGAGATTGAAACTAAGTTACCTGGTATGGTTGGGTTAATATGCAAAAGAGGGATTGAAACTTGTCCTGGAAACTGGAGGGTATTATGCTAAGTGAAATTAATCAGTCAGAGAAAGACAAATATCATATGACTTCACTCATATGAGGACGTTAAGATACAAAACAGATGAACATAAGGGAAGGAAGCAAAAAAAAAAAATATAAAAACAGGGAAGGGGACAAACCATAAGACTTAAATATAGAGAACGAACAGAGGGTTGCTGGAGGGGTTGCGGGAGGGGGGATGGGCTAAATGGGTAAAGGGCTTAAGGAATCTACTCCTGAAATCATTGTTGCACCATATGCTAACTAACTAGGATGTAAATTAAACGATAAATACATTAAAATAAATAATAAATAAAAATAAAAAGTTCATGTCGAAAGAAAGAAAGAAAAAGAGAAAGAAAGAAGGAAAGAAAGAAGAAAGAAGACAGAAAGAAAGAAGGAAAGAAAGAAAGAAAGAAAGAAAGAAAGAAAGAGAAAGAAAAGAATGAAACTTGTCCTTGAATGGCGTTGGCTCCTTTGGAAGTGAAAAATGTGACTGATTCAGGTATCCTGGCGAGGACGGAGTTAAATCCAGGCTGAGTGTCTGTTGCTGGCAAAAAGTTCAAGGTTTCTTTGATGAGGACCTGCATAAATTCCTCCTCCCTCATGGCCCCCTGACCCCATTTAAACAAAACTCTTAGCTAGGCTTGCTTGTTCTATTTTGAAATCTCATTTTACATCTCCACATCACCAGAGATTCTGATTCCTTCTATCTTTCTGCTCTATCATCCACTGAACAGAGTTTCCATCCTTCAGTTTACCTCATTGTACAAGACAGGGTTGTTGGAACCATCATGTTCACATTAGAGGCAGGAGGCAGAAGGAAAACAACCATGCCAGCTATTTGTTCCCATTTCAAAGAGCTTTCCTAAAAGTACTTCCAACAGTTTCCATGTATATCTTACTAGTCATCTGACCACACCTGTCTGCAGGGAGATTAGAAATGTGGTCTTCTAGGGGCACCTGGGTGGCCTCGTTGGTTAAGTGTCCGACTCTTGATCTCGGCTCAGGTCACAATCTCATGGTTGGTAAGTTCAAGCCCTGCATCTCCTTCTGTCTGCTCCTCCCCCACTCGTGCTCTGGCACTCTCTCTCTCTCTCTTTCTCTTTGTCAAAATAAATAAACATTAAGAAAAAAAATGTAGTCTTCTGGATGAGCACATTGCCTTCAAAAAGCAAGAGAACCTGAAATTAGATTGGCAACTAGCAGTTTCTGCTGCATATGAGAACTGAGGAATGCAACTTTTATATTTGAAGTAAGCATGTGATAAACGGTTAAAGCTTAAATTGTGCCGTGATAAATAATGCCAGAGAATGGGATAAATATAGGAACATATCCACTTGCCAGTGTTGTTAAAACCTGCTACTGAATCTTGTCACTTCAGTGTTGGAACTGATAATAAGATTAAAAATAGGGACGCCTGGGTGGCTCAGTCGGTGAAGTGTCTGGCTTCAGCTCAGGTCATTATCTCGAGGTTCACGAGTTCGAGTCCCACGTTGGTCTCTATGCTGACAGCTCAGAGTCTGCAGCCTGTTTTGGATTCTGTGTCTCCCTCTCTCTCTGCCCCTCCCCCGCTCATTCTGTTTCTCTCTCTCAGAAATAAATAAAACATTACAAAAAGATTGAAAATAAAACTTTTCTCTATTTCATTTGTTCTTGAAACACATACTTAAATGTCTTCCATATATC
The DNA here is from genome assembly GCF_018350195.1 of Panthera tigris. Lineage (NCBI taxonomy): Eukaryota > Metazoa > Chordata > Mammalia > Carnivora > Felidae > Panthera > Panthera tigris. Next base: position 86,580,942 of record NC_056663.1, read on the forward strand.
AGGCACTGTTCTAGATGCTTGAGATATATCAGTAAACCAAGACTCCTGCCCTTGTGGAGCTTATATTCTAGCAGGGGTATATGGACAATGAACAATAAATAAATAAGTACTGTATTTCAATGATGAAGACCCAACTTAGAAATGTTAGGTCTTAAATACACTAAATCTATCTTAACTATCTCTGTCAAGTGACAAAACTACAACAACTGATTTTTTTAAGAACTTAAAAACAAATTATTTACTTTGAGAGTGAGTGAGCAGGGGAAGGGCACAGGAAGAGGGAGCGAGAGAGAGAATCCCAAGCAGTCCCCACACTATCAGCACGGAGCCCATTGCTGGGCTTGAACCCATGCACCTCGAGATCATGACCTGAGCCAAATCCAAGAGTCAGACTCTTAACTGACTGAGCCATCCGGGTGCCCCAAAACTGCAACAATTTAGTAACCAGTTGATGTTCTTTATTCAAGGAAAAACAATCTGTGTATGTCCAGGGAAGTACAGTGCCTCACAAGCTGGGGAGTGCTCTGCCTGAGGAACTTGGGGGCAGGAGCAAGTTTCACAGAGCCTTAGAAAAAGCAACCCAGAAACAGGCATGATTAGCTAGGAGGTCAGGGATCTCCTTATAAGGTTAGCAGGTCCTGGCATACCTGGGTGGCTCAGTTGGTTAAGCTTCCACTTTGGCTCAGGTCATGATCTCACGGTTCCTCTACACTGATAGTGAGGAGTCTGCCTGGGATTCTCTGTCTCTAGCCCTCTCTCTCTGCCCCTCCCCAACTCACACTTTCTCCGTCTCTCTCTCTCAAAATAAATAAGCTTAAAGGAAAAAAAAAAAAAAAAAAAAAGAAAGGCTAGCAGGTCCTATTTTCTAAGGTAAGGTAAAGTAGCTATGGCTGATTCGGATGATTATGATTGATGTGTATTTTGGGTTTTCTTGACAGGTGCTTCTGATCTGACTTCAGTTTAGATTTGTGACTTGGACTGGGCCCCTAGGTAACCTCCATTTGGTGGGTCTCCATATATGAATCAAAATAATTATACCACTTCTCAGTATAAACATACATTGGTACAACTTCTTTAAAAAAATTTTTTTTAAACATTTATTCATTTTTTTGAGAGACAGAGCATGAGCAGAGGAGGGGCAGAGAGAGAGGGAGACACAGAATCCAAAGCAGGCTCCAGGCTCTGGGCTGAAAGCTCAGAGCCCCATGTGGGGCTCGAACTCACGAACTGCGGGATCATGACCTGAGCTGAAGTTGGATGCTTAACCCACTGAGCCACCCAGGTGCCCCAAATTGGTACAACTTCTTGAAAAAAGCTATGAAATGGTCACATCCTTTGATTCATTCATTTTAATTCTTAGGAATCAGAATCGATCCAAAGAAATGATCCTAAATACCAAAAAGCTTTCTGTATAAAGATATTAATCTTTTTCCCATTTACTTCAGATAGGGGAAAACTGGAACCTGTCTGTCTGCCCAGTGATAGGGTAATGGTTAAACATACCATGATACCTCCATTGGCATTAAATGATGTTTATAAAAACAACTTAATGATGTGGAGAAACGCTTATAATATAATGTTAATGGAAAAAAACTGCAGTGCAAAATTATTGGAAGAAAACACACTGAAATATTAAGAGTGATTATCTTTGAAGGTTGGGCTCCTCCTCCTCCTCCTACGTGGATACATTTTTCTAATTTTCTTGATTGGTCATCTATTTTTTATTAAAATTTTTTTTGAAGTTTATTGATTTATTTTGAGAGACAGAGAGCACGAGCTGGGGAGGGACAGAGAGAAAGGGAGAGAGAGAATCCCAAGCAGACTCCCCACTATCAGCATGGAGCCTGATGTAGGGCTTGAACTCATGAACTGTGAGGTAGTGACCTGAGCTGAAACCAAGAACCAGACGCTTAACTGACTGAGCCACCCAGTAGCCCCTTGATTGATTATTTATAAACTAGGTAAAAATAAGAAGTGAACACAGCTACTGGAGACTTGATTTACTGTTCTAGTGTGAGTACTGGGTAACTGACCTCCACAAATGTTAAACTCACATTGTTATGCATATTTGCTTTTCTGTATATACAAAAATCTGCCAGAGGTTTTTCATAATTGGCCCTGCTGATCATCTAAGTAAATTGAAATCATACCAGATTTTGACTATTTGGTGCTGAGGAGAAAAAAACAAAACAAAACAGCAGTTCCACTGATGGGAGTCCAAGCTCTTTTAGTGTCACAGGAAGAACTTTCAGAGATCATCTGCACAATCTTTTTTATTCATAACGAGAAGACAGAGATCCATAGGTTTAAGATGTTGATAGCTAAACAGGGATTGGGAGTTAGGTTTACAGATTTTCTAAGAAATCAAACCTCTACAATCCAACCAGAGCCTTGTGATTCAAATCCCCAGTACTGGCTGTCATTTAAAAAAGAAAAGAAAAGACAAGCTCTCTGAGAATGCTGATGGTAAGGAGAAACAGAGTGACTAGTTGTCAACTGGCTATTTGGACAACATCTGCTTGAAAATATAAACAAAGAGGGGCGTTGTTAAGCATCTGACTTCTGCTCCAGTCATGATTTCACGGTTCGTGAGCTCGAGCCCTGCTTCTCTCTCTCTCTCTCTCTCTGTGCCCCTTGCTCACTTGCACCCTCCTCTCTCTTAAAAAAAAAAAAAAAAAGAAATAAAATATAAACAAAGAGACTATATAGGTTTTTTTTTAACAGCTTTATTGAGATAAATACCATATAGTTCACCTATTTAAAAATTTTTTTAAGTTTAAGTTTTTTAAGTTTTTACTTTTTTAAAAGTTTATTTACTGTGTGAGAGAGAGAGAGAGAGAGAAAGAGAGAGCGCATAAGTGGGGGAGGGTCTGAGCGAAGGAGATACAGAATCCCAAGCAGGTTTTGCGCCATCAGCGCAGGGCCCAATGTGGGGCTTGAAGTGATGAACCGGGGGGATCATTTCCTGAGCTGAGATCAAGAGTCTGACGCTTAACCGACTGAGCCCCCCAGGCGCCCCTACCGTACAATGGTTTTTAATACACTTGTAAGATTGTGTAACCATCACAGCAATCAATTGTAAAATATTTTGATAACCCTAAAAAGAAATCCCATAGCTACTAGCAGTCACTCTCCATTTCTCTGCAAACTTCCCATCCCTGGGCGACCGTGAATCTGCTTTCTGTCTCTGCAGATCTTCCAATCACGGAGGTTTCTTGTAAGTGGAGCCGTGCAGTTCGTGGTCTTTTGTGGCTGGCTTCTTTCATTGGGCATAATGTTTTCAAGATTCATCGGTGTTATAGCATGGATCACTACCTCATTCCTTGTCCTGGCCGAAAAATATTCTAAGGTCACACTGCATGTCGTTTACCATTCGTCAGTTGGGGTATTCACGTTTGGGCTATTGTGAAAAATGCTGTTTGAACATTTGTGTACAAGTTTTTGTGTGGACATATGTTTTCGTTTCTCTTGGATATATAACATAAGAGTAGAATGGCTGAGCCGTATGGTAACTCTATCTTTAGCCTTTTGATGGACTGTTGGACTGGTTTTCGAAGCAGCTGCACCATTTTACATTCCCACCAACAAGGTAGGAGAGTTTCCATTTTCCCCCTCCTTAGCAAGCACTTGTTATTTTTTATTTGCTTACAGCCATCTATAGTGGGTGTGAATTGATATTTCATTGTGTTTTTGATTTGCATTTCCTTAATTAGTAATGATGTTGGGGGAAATGTTTATTAAGATTATGTGCCCATTTAAGAAAAGTGGATGATTGGGGCGCCTGGGTGGCTCAGTCGGTTGAGCGTCCGACTTCAGCTCAGGTCACGATCTCACGGTTCGTGAGTTCGGTTCGTGAGTTCGAGCCCCGCATCAGGCTCTGGGCTGATGGCTCAGAGCCTGGAGCCTGCTTCCGATTCTGTGTCTCCCTCTCTCTCTGCCCCTCCCCCATTCATGCTCTGTCTCTCTCTGTCTCAAAAATAAATAAACATTAAAAAAAAATAAAAAAAAAAAAAAGAAAAGTGGATGATTTCTTTTTATTATTGCGTTATAAGAATTATTCTTATATTCTAGATGGAAGGCCTTTATCAGATATATAATTTTCATAAATTTTTTCCTATTCTGTGGGTTGTCTTGATGGTATTATTTAAAGCACAAAACTTTTAAATTCTGATTAAGTCAAAAGTATATTTTTATCACTTGTGCTACTGGTTTTGTGTCTAAAAAACCATTGCCTAACCCAAAGTCACAGAGATTTACCTCTACACTTTTTTCCTTTTTTAAAACAGTATTTATTTATTTATTCTGAGAGAGAGAGAGAGAGAACGAGCAAGGGAGGAGCAGAGAGAGAGAGAGAGAATCCAAAGCAGGCTGGGTGCTGACAGCACAGAACCTAATGTAGGGCTTGAACCCACAAAGTGTGAGATCATGACCTGAGCTGAAATCAAGAGTCAGACACGTAACTGACTGAGCCACCCAGGCACCCCCCCTGTACTTTTTTCTAAGACCTTTGTAATTTTAGTTTTTACACTTGGATCTATGATCTTTTTTTGTTTTTTGTTTGTTTTTTTGCTTTTAGTAATCTCTACCCCCAACTTGGATGGGGCTGGAACTCACAACCCTAAGATCAAGAGTCACACGCTCTTCCAAATAAGTCAGCCAGGTGCCCCTCCATGATCCATTCTGAGTTCATTTTTGTATATGGTGTTAGGTAAGGGTCCAGTTTTGAATCGTCTCAGCACTCTTCTTGAAAACCATTTCACCACAAACGTTAGTTAGGGTTTATTTCTGGATTTTCAATTCTATTCCATTAATTTGTGGATTTCAGTCCTTTTCCAGTGCCAGACTGAGTGATTACTGAAGCTTTGTGGTAAGTTTTGAAATTAGAAAGTATGTGAGTTCCTCAACTTTGTTCTTTTTCAAGATCATATTGGCGATTGTTGATTCCTTGACTCTCTTTTTGAATTTTAGGATCAACTTAACAATTTCTGCAAAAAAGCCAGCTGGGATTTTGAGAGGAAATGTGTGAATCTGCAGATCAATTTGGGTAGGATTGGCATTTTAACAATATTAAATCTTCTGCTCCATGAACATCGATATCTTTCCATTTATTTAGGTATTCTTTAATTTCTTTCAACAATATTTTGTGGCTTTTAGAGTACAAGGACTATTTGGTTTTGTGGAAACAACAATAGCTTTGCAATCAGTCAGGTCTGGATTTGAATCCCAGTTTTACTACTGAGAAACTGAGTGACATTGGGAAAGTTATATAATTTCATGAAACTATTTTCTTTCTTTTTTTTTTTTAAATCTTTTTTTTTAACGTTTATTTATTTTTGAGACAGAGAGAGACAGAGCATGAACAGGGGAGGGGCAGAGAGAGAGGGAGACACAGAATCTGAAACAGTCTCCAGGCTCTGAGCTGTCAGCACAGAGCCTGACGCGGGGCTCGAACTCCCGGACCGTGAGATCATGACCTGAGCCGAAGTCGGACGCTTAACCGACCGAGCCACCCAGGCGCCCCGAAACTATTTTCTTCATCTGAATAATGAGAGCTGCAGTACTTATTCTACAGTTAATGTTAGGGTTAGATGAGATAATCAAAATTCTAGCAATAGAGTCTAGCACATAGTAGGTATTCAACTATATATATATATATATATATTTAATGTTTATTTCTGAGACAGAGCATGAGTGGGGGAGGGGAAGAGAGAGAGGGTGACACAGAATCAGAAGCAGGCTCCATGCTCTGAGCTGTCAGCACAGAGCCAGAATCAGGGCTTGAACTCATAAACCGTGAGATCCTGACCCCAGCCGAAGTCGGTTGCTCAACTGACTGAGCCACCCAGGTGCCCCAGGTATTCAACAATATTAATCCCTTTGGGAACTTCCTCATAGCATTACATTATCTATCTTCCTTCCTTCCTTTTTAAAAGTAGTTTCCATGCCCAACATGGGGCTTAAACTCATGACCCTGAGATTAAGAATCCCATGCTCTACTGACTGAGCCAGCCAGGCACCCCTCACGGTATACTTTCTGATTGACTGATGTCACTGTTTGTTTTTGTGTGTACCTGTATTTATTTATTTATTTATTTATTTATTTATTTATTTAAGTTTATTTATTTTGAGAGACACAAAGATAACACAAGTAGGGGAGGGGCAGAGAGAGGGAGAGAGAGGGAATCCCAAGCAGGCTCCACACTGTTAGCACAGAGCCTGATGGGGAGGGGGCAGGTGGCTCAAACTCACGAACCATGAGTTCATGACCTGAGCTGAAACCAAGAGTCAGACAGTTAACTGACTGAGCCACCCAGGCATCCCTGTGTGGACGTGTTTTTAAACTGTAAGTTCCCTATGTACTCTATTTTCTGCACCATGGTAGGCAGACCAATTTCCTACCATACTGTTTCCAATTATATTATACTCTGTTGAATAGCCTGCAGTTTTATTCTGTTACTTTCTCTATAGTGTCTAAACATCTCTAACTTTCCAGGTCTCACACTACCCAGTCAGCATTCTTTTCTGTATAGTTTTTTCTATCTAGAAATTGGACCAGAGATTCCACGTTGTGTAATAAAGCAAAGAGAGTTGGGATGCCATCTTGGGCTTTCTGCCACAGACATCTGTTCCTCCATCCCAACAATATGTGCCCAACAAACCAGGTGTGGACAATGCAGACTGCTAGACAATCAAGAACATTCTATCTTTTAGGCTTCAGGTTGCATGATTCTATTATTAAGCAGAACTCCCCTTTACTGATAGCAAAGAAAATATAAACTGTCTCAGTTATACAGACAGTTGACAAGATTAGAAATTTAGAATGTTAAAACCAATAGCCCAAAGCCAATCATTCATAATATAAATAGAGAAAATATTACACTGTACTTATGAATATAAACAGGATAGAATCCTTTTGACTAGAGTTATCAGTCCCTAGCTGATAGAATTCCAAGGCTACCGTGGCAACCAAAATTTATTTAAATCCCCAGAGTCCATCAGTGAAACCTATAACAATAAACAACAACAACAACAAAAACCCTGTAACATATAAATTGATTTAATAACCATGTGGGTTCAACTTCCTTGGAGGTGTTTTTGGGGGAATAAGAAACCAATTGGAAAGTTTCTCCATGGATATCTAAGACTAATGCAGTAGGCTTGGAAGGAAGTGTGACTATTTCAGTACAAACTAATGACTTCATGGGGCCTAGATATTGACACAGATCTTCTTTGTAATGGACTCATGTATAATAATAGTCCTCCCACTCAGAGCTCCTAATTACTTTGGCCTACAGTTTGTTCTGAGCACGTACCCAGTTCTGAGTCTTGTCCTAACAATATTTTTGCCAACCTAAAACAATCGTCATTATGTTTTTACATACATTTCTCTTTGGCTTCTTTCCCAGTTGAGGAAATGTGTGCCTCAGTCCAGTCCTCATCTACCAAGCTATGTGTCATCAATGCTAAGATATGTGTTTGCTATTTTTTTTTTCCTTTTTACATTTTACCACCTTGGAATTTGAGGCGGTTTTTTAAATTCAATGGAATTCAATATTTACATTCATCAGAGGTGTAATTATAACCAACGTTTTCCTAGATCTTTTTTGAGATCTGCTTTTATTCACCTAAAACTGACTGGGAGGTTTATGATTTTCCTGCCTTATGCTAAATCCTGGTTGGGTGAGGTAGGCCCAACCACTCTAAGCTGTGTCAGAAACAGGGGCATCATAGAGCCAGAGTCTTGGATCCTAAAGGACAGAACTTGTATGACCTTCAGGATGTTCTTAGACATTTTTTCCCCCAATGTCTAAATATTCTGTGTTCCAGTGTAGCAAATGCAATGGCTCCAATCTTTCTTTTTGTTTGGCTTAAATATCATTTACAAGAGATCAAGGTATTAGAAAGTGCAATTTCCCACATCTGAGATTTCAGATGCTCCCTCTTCTCCCTTTTCCCCAACCAATCACCTCAGAAACCTGTATGTTAGCCTTAGGCAAATTTGATGAAGTTTTGGAGTGATGGGGGTTCTGGGTTGACAACCAAGAAAGAATTCTGGAAGATATCTTTGGTGCATAAAAGGTGATTTTATTAAAAGCACGGGAACAGGACCCGTGCAGAGAGAGCTGCGATGGCGTCCTGAAGAGTGACTGGTGATGTACTATGGAGTTGGGGGAGATAAAGTCAAGAAGAAGTTTCTTAAAGGGATTTCCATATGCTAAAGAGGATTTACAGATTACTAGAATCCTAGCTATTGTCAAACTAAGGTTGTTTGTCCCCCTAGCAAAGCATTATCATTAAGATAGTAGGAAGTTATTGGAGATTAGGCTATTGAATAGATATTTGTAAACTTATCAAGACTCTATCAGTTTAACCATGTTTTCTGTTTTTTCCTTTGTTCTTAGGCAGCCAGAAGTGCCTGAGGAAAGTCACACATAGCCCACCTTGGTGGGGTGTGTGTGTGGCCTATCGTCGTGCTTTATGCTCACTCATCAAACTGACCAAGCTGATTTTTGTTAACATTAGAAAGTCTCTGAGTTACTTGTCCATATAAATTAGAATCCATTTTTCTCATTATAGTCAAACTTTGGTATATTTTGATAAGCCGTTTTGTATCTGTGTCTTAAAAAAAGAAATGTTTTTTATGTATATCCTAAATCTTTCTACTCATTTGTGTACCCATCCATCAGAAGTCTGGAACCAATTTGATAGTCCTCCAAATTGTTTTCTCAAACTTCATTAGCTTGTATACTAACTGTAGGGAACAAACACCAAACTTGGTGGCATTCTACTAAAGCTTTATTTAAAACTGAACCACAACATTTAAGCAGACACCATAATAGGATCTCATCAGCCACATGAAGCTCTGCAGTTAAAAGTTCCACCCATGAACGATCCATTTGCGGGAAACTTTGTCTGGAAACTTAGCATCAAAGGAACTGTGAGAAATAAGCCCATTGACCCAATCAAAGGAGGGATGTGGAGACTGGAGCACAGTGAAGGGAGGTTTAATCAACTGTCTTGCAAAAGTGGGTGTCTCAGTGGACAGGCACGCCCAGGGCAGTTATAGCAGGCAACTTATTTCCTGGCATGCGGGTCCTTCCCCTGGTTCCTCATTGGCTGACTCCTACAGAAGTTACAGCCTTTCCTGGATGTCGCCGATGCCCATGCAAGGCAAAAAGTATTCTGAATGGAACAAAATGTACATTCCTTGAGGTGATGCAGACTCTCAGTCCTTCCTTTGTTCTTTGGCACATGCTCATTGCAAAGCCCGAGAAAATAACCTCATGAAACGGAGAGGGGAAGAAGAACTAGGAAGTGAAGTGTCTGAAAAGTTAGGACTCCATTATGGGGGTGGGGTGGTTTGTACACATTTCCAGTAGGTTGTAAACCTACTGTTAACTGGAGAGCACAGCTTTTATTTAGCATTTCTGAAAACGAATCATCTCTTTTACTTCTCACAGGAACTGCTAGGCTGTAAATGTAATCATGAGTTAAAATTGTGTGTCTTCAGGGTCACAAGGCCTTATTTGTCACGATTGAGACCCTTCCTGGGGTGCCTGGGTGGCTCAGTCGTTAAGCATCAGACTTCAGCTCAGGTCATGATCTCAGGGTTTGTGAGTTCCAGCCCCACCTTGGGTTCTCTGCTCTCAGCACAGAGCCCACTTCGGATCCTCTGTCCCCCTATCTCTCCCTGCCCCTCCCCAGCTGTGCAGTCTCTCAAAAAAAAAAAAAAAAACATTAAAAAAAAAAAAAGAATTGGGGCGCCTGGGTGGCTCAGTCGGTTAAGCGGCCGACTTCAGCTCAGGTCATGATCTCGCGGTCTGTGAGTTTGAGCCCCGCGTCAGGCTCTGTGCTGACAGCTCAGAGCCTGGAGCCTGTTTCGGATTCTGTGTCTCCCTCTCTCTCTGACCCTCCCCCGTTCATGCTCTGTCTCTCTCTGTCTCAAAAATAAATAAATGTTAAAAAAAAAAAAAAAAAGGATCAAGTCCCTTCTTTGCAAATCAGCAGATATTCTTTTTTTATCATTTCATTTCATTTTATTTTATTATTTATTTATTAATTTACATCCAAGTTAGTTAGCATATAGTGCAATAATGATTTTAGGAGTGGATCCAGTGGTTCATCCCCTATGTATAATACTCAGTGCCCATCCCAACAAGTTTCCTCCCTAATACCCCTTACCCATTTAGCCCATCCCCCCACCCACAACCCCTCCAGCACCCTCAGTTTGTTTTCTATATTTAAGATTCTCTTATGTTTTGTTCCCCTCTGGGTTTTTATATTATTTTTGCTTCCCTTCCCTTATGTCCATCTGTTTTGTATCTTATATTCCACGAGTGAGGTCATATGATACTTGTCTTTTTCTGAATGACGAATTTCACTTAGCATAATACACTCTAGTTCCATCCATGTAGTTGCAAATGGCAAGATTTCATTCTTTTTGATCGCTGAGTAATACTCCATTGTATATATATATATATATACCACATCTTCTTTCTCCGTTCATCTGTTGATGGACACTTGGGCCCTTTCCATACTTTGGCTATTCTCGATAGCGTTCAGCAGATATTCTTAAACCTGTGTGAAATGACTGGGAAATTATATTTTGTAGCAATAATATTGTTACATAGGGCCCCTATCCAAATGGGATCACCAGTCATTTTCCAGCTTTTAAAAGCATCAAAACATTTCTATTAAAAGTCAAAGTTAAAAAAAATCAATTGGAGTGTTAAAAAACAAAATTGAATCAGGCTAATTTTGAAGATCTAATTGGCTTTTTTTTTTTTTTTTTTTTTTTTTTTTTTTTTTTAAGTAGGCTCCATGCCCAGAGTGAAGCCTAATGTGGGGCTTGAACTCATGACCCTGAAATCAAGGCCTGAGCTGAGATCAAGAGTCTGACTGCTTAAAAGACTGAGCCACCCAGGCACTCCTGGCACTATTAAATGATTAATGAATTGGGCAGCATCCCATCAAGTAGAGTTGTACAAAATAGAACGTTTTAATAGGAAGGAGGGTGGGGCAAGAAAGTTATTAGCAAAAGAAAAGAAAGGCTTGTTTCAGGCAAGGTCACCTAACTTCCCTTATGGGGAGGGCAAGAGGTCCTATTATGCAGATGACCTCATCTTCCTTTGGGGGCTAGAGATGGGCAGGGGGACAGATTACCTTATTTCCTCATGGGAAAATTCCTGACTCACCCAATTAAGACTTACATTTCCGGGGGAGGTTGAAACTGTAATTAGGTTAGGTATTAAGCCCTGGTTTGGTGACTTGGCCAGGCCCAAGTGATACCATTTGGGGTCTTTAGTTTTCTTTTTCACAGCAGCCCATAAAAATCAATACTATGTAAGACGTGAGTACTATTGGGATATAGAGGCTACAGGTTCATAGTACAGTAAACTCTGCAATTGATAAGGTCAGAAGACAGTAAATAGAGTCAACATATAACACCAAGCTGGAGAGCACAGTGAAAACAGTGCAGGGCAGTGAGGGGCTTCTTAATCATGGCTAATCTTGGCCAGTCCACAAGGACTGACCCATTGTAAAATTTCTTCCAAGTCTTTTGTTTCATCATAAAAATAAGTGCAAATTTGGCCTTCTGTACCATAACGTATCTATGTTTGTTTCAGATAAATTTGCTTTATTCCTAAACCCTGGAGTAAAAGGTGTCTTACATGAATGTGCTATGTGTATTGTGTGGCTTCAGAGAACCTGGCCTGTTGCTGAGCACCAAACTCTTGTGCTGAGAGTGAGCCGGGCTAGAAGTGGGTGTTGAGAAGTCCACCAGCTTTGAAAGGAGATAGAGCTGAGGTGAAATTCCAGCTGCGTGAATTTGGGCAAGTTATTTAACCAGTCTGAGCTTCAGTTTCATCAACTATAAAATGGTTTTAGTAATGCCTATCTTAAGATGGCTATTCATTTTCCCCTTCCTTTTGAGCCACAGCATCCTGAGTTTTAGCAGGACCCGGTACCTCGAGTTAAAAGACTACATTTTCTAGACTGTTTTGCAAAAAGGTGGAGCCATATGACTAAATTTGGGTTAACAAGGAGTGGAAGTGTGAGAAGTGAGATGATTCATTTTCAGAAATACCAAATAAAAGCTGTGCTGTCTAGTTAATAGGCTTACCTCCTATGGAAATATGTACACCCCCCCCCCCCCCCCCGCCAATGGAGTCCCAAACCCCTAGATACTTCACTTCCTCGTTTTTTCTTCTCCTCTCCATTTCGTGGGCTTATTTTTTGCGAGCTTTGCCATGAGCATGTACTAAAGAACTGAAGTCTCTGGGTCACCTCAAGGAATGTCTTTTTGGCCTTACATGGGCACGGGCAGCTTCCAGGTAAGGCTGTAACCTCTGCAGTACTCAGCCAATGAGGAATCAGGGGAGGGACTTCATGCTAGGAGATAAATTGCCTGCTGTAACTGCCACAAGAGTGCCTATCCATCAGACACCTGCTCTTGCAAGAACGTTGATTAAAGCCTTGCTTCACTGTGCTATGAGTCTCTGCCTCCCTCTGTTGATTGTATCAGTGGGCTTATTTCTCAAAGAAGGAAGTGTTATATGGTACTTCTGAGAATTCTCCATGACGTTTGCTGGGATGTGGGTGTGATGACTGGAACTCTGGAAGCCATTATGAACCATGAGAATAAGGTGAACACTTCATAGAAGGTGAAACATGACTGGAAGGAGCCTGGGTCCTGGAGCATCTGGGAACATGTGACCTGGAGCAAACTCCCTCAGGCGTAAAGTTCCTCTTGAGAATGTAACAGACACCACCTACTCCCCCTCAGGTTTCCCTCAGGAATTTGACAAAAGACCTGACTAAAAATAAGTAGTAGACCATAAAATGTATGACCTGCAAGGAACATAAGGCCATAGACCACCCCTCATACAGTAGAAATGAGCCAATTGAGAAAGAATGACCAGGCCTTTAGAGTTACCTAGCCAATAAGGGTAGAACCTGAGAAAGAACAGGATAGAGGAGGAGGGAGCCAACCAAACCCCTGTAAAACAGATTCTCTTGCCTATAGTCGGGGGGTATTCACTTTCGAATGCCCCCTCTCTGCAAAGAGAGCTTTCATACTATTCTTTCTGACCTTATACTCTAATAAACCTTTGCCTGCTGCTCATTTTATTCTGTGTCCACCTCTTCATTCTTCGAAGAGGCAAGACAACGAACCCTGGTACTGAGGTAAAAAATCCTGCAACAATAGTGTATGTACAAGGAACCCACATAGACATGGAAATTCCAGAGACAGTCAAGCAAAATGAAGGATATAGGTCATCCTGAACTAAGGAAAAGGGAGTAGAGGTCTGGGACGTCAAAGGGAAGAAATACAATCTTCAGGAAGATGAAAAGGGAGAAATGTTTGGTAAACAAAAGTTTGCTGGGCCACTCAGAGACAATGGGGCACAGAGGACTTTGATCAAACAAGGTTCCTCCATATTCACCATACACCTAGTTCGTATCCTACTGTAGTTATCTATGGTGACAGGTCTCTTCTTCGAGCAAGTTCCATAAATTATTTTAGACAGTTGTGGAGAAAGTAGGTCCATCTTGGGATGGTCTGCTATTGACCCCTACAAAGGCGATATAGTAAAAAATCAGCCTCGGGGCACCTGGGTAACTCAGTTGTTTAAGCATCTGGCGACTCTTGATTTCGGTTCCAGTCATAATCTAATGGTCTGTGAGTTTGAGCCCAGTGTCGGGCTCTGTGCTGACAGTGCACAGCCTGCTTGGGATTCTCTCTCTCTGCCTTTTCCCTGATCTCTCTCTCTCTTTCTCTCTCAAAAATAAATAAAATAAGGGAGGGGGGATGGGCTAAATGGGTAAGGGGCATTAAGGAATTTACTCCTGAAATCATTGTTGCACTCTATGCTAACCAACTTGGATGTAAATTAAAAAAATGAATAAATTGAAAAAAAAGAAAAAATAAATAAAATAAAATAAAATAAATAAACATTAAAAAAAATTAGCCCCTTTTCATCCATTGTCCCCTCACTCACATGTGCGGCTCCTAACCCTAGAGACCATCCCTGTTACTGTTCTCTTGTGTTTCCTTCCAGATATTCCACACATAGACAAGCCACACATGTACACATTACTCTGTGCCTTGCTTTTTTTTTACTTTATGTATCTTGGAAATCGTTTTTGTAGCTTACCCTAATGCTATTTCTTCCATCCTGCTTTCTTGATCTATGATTATTGTTTCTTGACTGCACTATCTTAGAAGTACCCAGAATGACCTGTACCAATGACAAATATTAGTTAATACTACCAAACGCCTGTCCCATTTTTAAATTAATGAGCTGGCATTGCAGCTTATAGTGGATCTCTCGTGTGTTTGATTCTCCTCAAATTGTCATCTTTCCTCCAGATAATAGCATTATCAAGGATCATTTCATCCAATTCTGTAACCTGGCAATTACCCTTACCAGATTGGTAAATAAAAATGCAAGTGCTCAGTTAAATCAGAGTTTCAGATAAATTAAAAATACTTTTGGGGCGCCTGGGTGGCTCGGTCGGTTAAGCGTCCGACTTTGGCTCAGGTCATGGTCTCGCGGTCCGTGAGTTCAAGCCCCGCGTCAGGCTCTGTGCTGACTGCTCAGAGCCTGGAGCCTGTTTCAGATTCTGTGTCTCCCTCTCTCTCTGCCCTTCCCCCGTTCATGCTCTGTCTCTCTCTGTCTCAAAAATAAAGGTTAAAAAAAATTAAAAAAAAAATACTTTTTTTAGCATAAGTATGTCTCGTGTAATATTTGGGAATACTTATACCACAAAATTATTTATTTTTTCCCTTTGAAATTCAAATTTAACCAGGCATTTTCTCTTTTATCTGGCAGCCCTAATTTCTCAGAATCTCTCAAAGTAGCACAGACTGCTATTCGAGCTCCAGAATACTCTCTCTCTCTTTCTCCCAGTTTGCTTCCCAGCTTTACAACATTTCTCAGTCTCCCTTGGAGTTGGATAGAGCCAGGTGACTACGTGTTCTAAAGGAATATAAGCAGGGCATGATACATGCTACTTCTAAGCCTGATCTATAAAATATCCCACACACATTCCTTTATCTTCTTTCTTTCTTCCTCTCAGGGGCTAAATTGGCCTTTCCAGGGATGGCCAGAGTGGCTTGGGAAGCAATGTATTCAAGATGGTTGAGAGTCAGCCTGGGTCCCTGAATGACTATGTGAATCAGAGCCCTCACCAACTTGGGATCTCTGCCCCTGAATATTATTTGAAAAAAAAAAAAAAAAAAAAAAAAAAGTTTGGTTTTGAACCACTAAGTTTTAAACTCCATTTGTTAGTGCAGTTTGCCTTACCCTAACACATGCACATATTTCAACCATTTTTCTCAAATCTAACAAGGCCTTCTACCCTGTTGTGTGCTGGGGCTGGCTTGCACTGACTCATAAGGGCCAATTGTGAGCATCTCTTTTGTTTCTTACTGTTTATTTTAAGTTTACTTATTTTGAAAGAGAGAGAGGGAACACATGCATGCGTGCGTGGGATGGGGGGAGAGGCAGAGAGACAGGGAGAGATAGCATTCCAAACAGGCCTCCATGCCGCCAGAGGAGCCTGATGCGGGGCTCGATCTCAAGAACCTCAAGCTCATGACCTGAGCCAAAATCAAGAGTCACCCAGGCGCCCCGTGAGCATCTCTTTTCAAACCCTGTTCAGTAACATCACATTGGTAGCTTGAAAATAGCCATGGTGGGAATATTTATCCTGGGAAATGGGCAGATGTTACAAAATCAGGTCTTCCCCCACCCCCAGCTGTTTGTTAAACATTTACCACACACCACTGCCCTTACTTCACTGTATTTCACTAGTTCAGGCACTTAACAGCTTATACTTGGCATATTTCATTATCTCCTGAACAGTTTCCTTGCCTTTGTATTTACCTAAAAATCCCTTTTATATTTCCTTGATGACTTCCGGATTAGTTCGAATTCTTTAAACTTCTCACAGTCCAGTGTCTTCAAAATTTGCCTCCATTTTTAAGTGTGCAGTTCTGAGTTTTGACAAATGTATACACTTCTGTAATCACCAACACAATAAAGATGAGAACATTACTAATCCCCTGAAAAGTTCCCTTGTGCTCCTTCCTAGTAAATCCTTACTCCCAAATCCTGACCTCAGGCAACCACTGATCTCTTGTATATTGTTATATTTTCAGTTTGCTTTTTCTAGAGTTTTATATAAATGAAATATACACTATATATTCTTCAGCATACTGTTTTTGTGATTCATCCATGTTGTTGTGGGTGTCTCTTTTTAAAGAAAAATTTTAAAGTATTTATTTTGAGAGAGAATGAGCATGAGTGGGGGAGTTGCAGAGAGGGAGACAGAGAGAATTCCAAGGGGTCTCTGTGCCATCAACACAGAGCCCGATGTGAGGCTCAAACTCACCAACCGTGAGATCATGACCTGAGCCAAAATCAAGAGTTGGATGCTTAACCAACTGAGTCACCCAGGTGCCCCAACTCTTTTTTTTTTTTTAATGTTTATTTATTTTTGAGAGAGAGAGAGACAGAGAGTGAGCACGAGTAGGGAAGGGGCAGAGAGAGAGGGAAGCACAGAATCCAAAGCAGGTTCCAGGTTCTGAGCTGTCAGTGCAGAGCCCAATGTGGGGCTCGAACTCTGGAACTGTGAGATCATGACCTGAGCTGAAGTTGGATGCTTAATCAACTGAGCCACCCAGGTGCCCCCTCTCTTTCTCTCTCTTTTTCTTAATGTTTATTTTTTTTTATTTTTGAGAGACAAAGAGAGAGAAAGAGAGAGAGAGAGAGAGAGAGAGCACAAGTGGGGGGGGGCAGAGAGAGAGAATCTGAATCTGAAGCAGGCTCCAAGGTATGAGCTGTTTGATAGGGTCTGATGCAGGGCTCGAACCCACAAATTGTAAGATCATGACCTGAGCTGAAGTCAGCCACTTAACTGGCTGAGCCACCCAGGTACCCTTGTTGTGTGTCTCTTTAGTTCCCCTCATGTTATTACTGGAAAGTATTCCGTACATACCACAGTTTGTTTATTCACTCAGCTCTTATTGGGCATTTGAATTGTGTCCAGCTTTGGCTTTTAAGAATAAAGTCCTTTTGGAGCTCCTGGATGGCTCAGTTGGTTAAGTGTCCAACTCTTGGTTTCAGCTCAGGTCATGATCTCATGGTTTGTGAGTTTGATCCCTGCATCAGGCTCTGTACTGGTAGCTTGGAGCCTGCTTGGAATTCTCTCTCTCTCCCCTGCTCTCTCTCCCTCTCCCCCACTCACATTGTATCTGTCTCTCTCAAACAAGCTTAAAAAAAAAAAAAAAGAACCAAGTCCTTTGGACAGTCATGTACTAGTCTTTGTGTGGACTTGGATAAATGCCTAGGAGTACAGTTGCTGGATTGTGTGGTAAATGTACATTCATAAAAAGGATAAATTATTTTTCAAGTGGCTCTTACCCAGGAAGACAATCTCATTCTGAGAAGATAAATTAGAGGTTTGTTTTTAAAGTAAGGTTATTTTCTCTTTTTATGGTAATACATATATACAACCTCCCTTTAAGACATTTAATCATTCAAACAACAGAAGAACAGCCTTACTTGTGACTCCTCCTTCCTTTCCAGATAACTTTTTTTTTTTTTAGTTTTTATTTATTTATTTTGAGAGAGAGTGAAAGCACAAGTTGGGGGAGGGGCAGAGAGAGAGAGAGAGAGAGAGGGAGGGGCAACAAGAGAAACGGGGAGCGAGGATCCCAAGCAGGCTCTGCACTGTGAGTGCAGAGCCAGAAGTGGGGCTCCATCCCACAAACCTATGAGGTCATGACCCGAGTGGAAACCGAGTCGGATGTTTAAGTGGCTGAGCCACCCAGGTGTCCCTCTCCCAGGTAACTCTTACTCAGTTTCCTTGGAAGGAGCCTGCCCAAGGCACCTGGGCATCTGCCCAAGTGCCTGGGCCAGCAGAACAGAAGGAACAGGAGGTGCCTCAGCAGCATTGAGCAATTGGGTCCCTTTCTCAATGGCTCCTGGGCTTGCTAGCTATGAAAGGATTACTTTTCACTTTTGCAGAATAATTATAAAGAAGGACTGGTTATTAACCAGGTATGCTTTTCCCAAGAATACACAGTGTTTGAGAAACACAGGCAGATTCTTTCTTCTGGTACTCATTTTTTAAGACCCCATTTGAACCACAGCCCTCTAGGTACTTCTTAAAAAGAAGTTTAAGTTTCTTTGTGAGTGTGCATGTGTTCCAACACATTTTATTTACAAAAATAGGCAGCAGGGCAGATTTGGCCCAAGGATTGTAATTTGCCAACCACTGCCCTCCATGACCACTGAGTAGATGACCTGGCTGCCTGGGGGACTATGGTCCGTTCTGCTCCTCCGTGAGATGGAAACCTCTAAGGTCTGGTGCTTTGCTGAGTTGTACGTGCGTGCAGCACAGGATACTGCGTATGGGAATTTCTGACCAAGTGATGGCTGCAGAGGCCACCATGTAAGGGCCCCAACGGGACAGGTTGAGCCTCCTTCTTCATAAGAAACTGGTTTATTCCAGATCAGGCCCAACCCTCCCACCCGCATACACACATGGGCCCTGGGTGGGTACTGTCCTCACTGGGCACTTAAGAGCCCTTGTGCCGGGACCTGCCCAGCAGCCCCTCTCTGGTGATGGCCTGGTTGTAGCTCTTCTGGGAGTCCAGCGCTTCTTCCACCCCCACCTCCAGGTTGTCTTGGGTGATGAAATGTTTTTGCCTCCTCCTGCAGCTGCAGCACTTCCTGCTCCTTGAGCTGCACGGGCCGCCTTCTTCTGCACCTGCCGCTGCTTCTGCTCAGGCCCCTCCTGCCGCAGCCTCGCCAATCGCGCAGCCCGAGCAGCAGCTGGTTCTCCTCTTGGTTCCAGGCCCTCAGGTCACGGTGCTCAGCGGTATCCCGCAGCACCTTGCGCTCTGCCGGGACCGCGCCCGGGCCTCGTGCACCTTCTTCTGCATCTCGGAAGCGAAGCGAACTCCAGCCCGGGCGGAGACGCGCGCAAAGTCGGCGCCCTCTGGGCGCGCCCGCTTCGACACACCACCCACGGGGCTGACGGCAGCCTCTTCCCTGTCACACACACCTGAGGGCGCGCACCGTCTGGCGGGACTCAACCGGATCCACCACGGGCGCGTCGCCACGCACCCCCTTGCACTTGGCCGGCGGGTCCTGGCGGGTCTTGTGGCCGCGCATGGGCAGCAGCAGCGGGGCTCGGAGGCCCGTACAGGGGCCCCGCACCCAGGCCTCCAAGAAGCTTACGTATTGTAACATGTCTGTGCTCCAGTCATGTCTTCCCGAATATACACCCTAAGTGGAGATTTAGCAATCACCTGATCTTTTCTTAAGCTTTTTTTTTTTTTTTTTTTTTAAATATTTATTTATTCTTGAGAGAAGGGGAGAGACAGAGCATGAGCAGGGGAGGGGCAGAGCGAGAGAGCCGCACAGAATCCGAAGCAGGCTCCAGGCTCTGAGCTGTCGGCACAGAGCCCGATGGGGGCTTGAACCCACGAGCTGCGAGATCATGACCTGAGCTGAAGTCAGACGCTTAACCGACGAAGCCACCCAGGCGCCCCAAGCACCTGATCTTTTCAACACCTGGAAGATGTGGGTACTAGCCATTGGGCGTTCTCTTTTCAAACGGTAAATTTATCCCAATTTTATCTATTTTGGGGATGGGACCGAGACACTTTCTTAACTGTAATTCTTAGCACATTGAGTATTTGCCTTTTTCTCTGAGAAGAAACTTCAGACTGTAAATTCTTGGTTTGCATGTTACTTCTTTTCCTACAACGTGGTATGCTCAGTTTCATGGCCACTATGATTTGGGGCAGAGGGTATAGGGATTTTTAAGCACTCATTCATTTGTCTACCCAACACACACTTTTACTGAGCATCCCTTACTGCAGGCAGTGCTAGGTGCTTGGTGCACAACAGTGAGTGAACAAGACAGACAACAGAGCCTTATGAAGTTTACATTCTAGTTCAGGGAAAAGACACAGATTAATAGGTCAGCAAAATCAATGGGACAATTACACAGTGTGGTCAATGCTATGAAGAAGGTAAGACCATGTGATAGAAAGTAACATTTGATTTGAGACTGAAGGATGACAATGAGCCCCCATGCGGGAAGAGCTGGGGCAGGGTACTGCCAGGGTAATGAATGGCCTTGGGGTGGGAAAATCAATGACTTTGAGGGACAGAAGGAGCCAGTGTGATGAAAGCCACATCACAACTGTCGAATAAAGAATTTTGATATTATTCTAAGAGCAATAGAAAGCCATCGGAGGCTAAGCAACAAAGAAACAATATCTGATTGATGTTCTTAAATATAAAACACATTTAAAAACATAGCATATAAAACACAAAACATCTGGCTGGGTGGAGAAGGTGTTGTAAGGGGATATAGTATCAATGGAATCAGATTCTGTTGTTTCCCTAGTGACTTCCTAGCTGAAGGCAGCACCTTTTATGCAAACAGCAGGAGCAGGAAACTCCACTTTCTTTCTTTTTCTCTTCTCTTCTCTTTTCTTTTCTTCTCTTTTCTTTCTATTTCTTTCTTTCTTTCTTTCTTTCTTTCTTTCTTTCTTTCTTTCTTTCTTTTCTTTCTTTGTAAATTTACATCCAAATTAGTTAGCATATAGTGCAACAATGATTTCAGGAGTAGATTCCTTTATGCCCCTCACCCATTTAGCCCATCCCCCCTCCCACAACCCTTCCAGCAACCCTGTTTGTTCTCCATATTTAAGAGTCTCTTCTGTTTTGTCCCCCCACTGTTTTTATATTATGTTTGCTTCCCTTCCCTTATATTCATCTGTTTTGTATCTTAAATTCTTCATATGAATGAAGTCATATGATAATTGTCTTTCTCTAATTTTGCTTAGCATAATACCCTCCAGTTCCATTCACATAGTTGCAAACAGCAAGATTTCATTTTTTTTTTTTGATTGCTGAGTAATACTCCGCTGTATATATATACCACATCTTCTTTATCCATTCATCGTCGATGGACATTTGGGCTCTTTCCATACTTTGGCTATTGTTGATAGTGCTGCTATAAACATGGGGGTGCATGTGCCCCTTCGAAACAGCACACCCGTATTCCTTGGATAAATACCTAGTAGTGCAATTGCTGGGTTGTAGGGTAGTTGTATTTTCAGTTTTTTGAGGAACCTCCATACTGTTTTCCAGAGTGGCTGCACCAGTTTGCGTTCCCACCAGCAGTGCAAAAGAGATCCTCTTTCTCTGCATCCTTGCCAACATCTGTTTTTGCCTGAGTTGTTCATGTTAGCCATTCTGACAGGTGTAAGGTGGTATCTCGTTGTGGTTTTGGTTTGTATTTCCCTGATGATGAGTGATGTTGAGCATTTTTTCATGTGTCAGTTGGCCATCTGGATGTCTTCTTTGAAGAAGTATCTATTTATGTCTTTTGCTCATATCTTCACTGGGTTATTTGTTTTTTGGGTGTTGAGTTTGATAAGTTCTTTATAGATTTTGGATACTAAGCCTTTGTCTGATATGTCATTTGCAAATCTCTTCGCCCATTCCATTGGTTGCCTTCTACTTTTGCTGATTGTTTCCCTTGCTGTGTAGAAGCTTTTTATTTTGATGAGGTCCCAGTAGTTCATTTTTGCTTTTGTTTCCCTTGCCTCTGGAAACGTGTTGAGTAAGAAGTTGCTGCGGCCAAGCTCAAAGAGGTTTTTGCCTGCTTTCTCCTCAAGGATTTTGGTGCTTCCTGTCTTAACATTTAGGTCTTTCATCCATTTAAGTTTATTTTTGTGTATGGGGTAAGAAAGTGGTTCAGGTTCATTTTTCTGCATGCCGCTGTCCAGTTTTCCCAGCACCGCTTGCAGAAGAGACTGTGTTTATTCCATTGGATAGTCTTTCCTGCTTTGTCAAAGATTAGTTGGCCATACGTATGTGGGTCCATTTCTGGGTTCTCTATTCTGTTCCATTGATCTGTCTGTTTTGTGCCAGTACCACACCGTCTTGATGATTACAGCTGTGTAATACAGCTTGAAATCTGGAATTGTGATGCCTCCAGCTTCGGTTTTCTTTTTCAGGATTGCTTTGGCTATTTGGGGTCTTTTCTGGTTCCATACAAATTTTAGGATTGTTTTTTCTAGCTCTGTGAGGAATGCTAGTGTTATTTTGATAGGGATTTCTAGAAACTCTCCACTTTCAATTCCCCTCTTCATAACCGCAGGAGTCTTTTCTTTCTGGATCCCAGCGTTATGGAAAAGCCCCGTGTATGTGTGAGGAGAGCAGAGAGGTGATAGGAAGACTCGGGCTTCAGGGCCCTAAGGGCTGGGAGAGGTCTTACCTCCTTCTCCAGACTTTTCTAGACTTTGACCGTGGTTTACTGGGCTAATGGGAAGTGCCGGTTAATGGGTGATGACTTAATGATCCGGCCACAGGACCTGTGTCACAAGAACTGAGGAAATATCAGTTCATGGTATCAGTCCATGAAAATGACAGAGAATAGTGAAATATGAGCAAAATACCAGATGAAATTACCAAAAAAAAAAAAAAAATCAGCAAGTAGCAGGAAGAAGACCTCTAAGTCTTCTGAACCAGAAAAGAAGCATAAACGGAACTTAAAAAGCCTTGTCATCCCAAAAGTTTGATATAGAATAACTGTCTTCTCTGAAGTAAATTTACAGCAGTATCAGCAGTCTTTAGGATGAGAATATAATTTATTTATGTTTCTCTAATGTGCCCTCGCTTCCTGTCCAATTTATTCATGACAAGACTTTCTATTTTATAAACCTCAAAATAAAGATAGATTTAATCTTTTAAGAAGCCCATGTTTCTTAGAGTATTGAAAAGAAAAGTAAGATATTAGACATGTTTTCTTTACTCATTTTTTTTTCCTTTTGAGGAGAGTACATTGAGAACCAATCCTTTCATTATAAAGTAATAAAGTAAAAATTTATATAAGTGTATATATAAATTCTTATATATGTGTATGTGTATATAAGCATCACTGTCTTTGTGTCTGTGTCTGTATCTATCATCCCCAACTAGATTATATTTTAATTCTGATAAAATATACAGAATATAAAGTTTACTTTAGCTGCTTTTAAGTATACATTTCAGTGGCATTAAATATATTTGTATTGTTATGCAACCTTACCACCATCTATCCCCAACTGGGTTTTTATTATTATTTTTTTAATGAAGGAAATAAGAACAATGTTCAGTAAAATTATCACACTGCCATGGCATTTGGGACAGGTATTAAAGCTGGATCTTTTTAAAAAATTTTTTTATAAATATATTTTTTATCACCACTCAACTTATTTTTTTAGTGCTTATTTATTTTTTAGACAGAGAGAGTGTGTGTGGGAGGGGCAGACAGAAAGGGGAATAGAGGATCCGAAGTGGGCTCTGTGCTGATAGCAGAGAGCCTGATTTGGGGATCGAACTCAGGAACCATGAGATCGTGACCTGAGCCAAAGTCAAATGCTTAACCTACTGACCCGCCCAGGTGCCCTGGGATCTTATTTTCCATATTCTTAAAATTAACCCTCCAGAGTGTCAGATAAAACCATTTATTTAAAACCTACGTTGTCTAGGTGGCTCCTAAAGAAATACAAATGACAAGACAACCATGAGCACATCAACCTCATCAGTAATTAAAGAAGCAAGGCAATAACTACTACCAAAAAAAAAAAAAAAAAAGAAAATCCTGATCCTTTTTCACATATCAGATTGGCAAAGAGGGGAAAAAAAGAATGATAATATCCTGTGTATCCAACGTGATGGTGGAAAAATGCATTTTTGTGGGATGTGGTTTGACCCTATGTATCAGAATTTTAAATGAACACACCAGCCATCTTTCTCTTAGGACATAATTCTAAGGAGTTAATCACACAGATGTGGTAAGATACATATGCACAAGGATGTTCACCACAGTGTTGTTTATAGAATTAAAACACTGGAAACACTTTAGTTTTTTGTCTAACTAAAGTATCAGATTGAGCTACGTAAATTATGATATATTTACACCACAAAAGGTCTTGTCATTATAAATGAACATACAGATCTACATTGATGTAGAAAGATTTATATCACATATGGCTGAATGAAAGAGATGGTTACAGACAGGCATGCATAGTATGATTCAATTTTTATAAAAATGTGTATTTAAATATACATGTGTGTGTTTGTGTGTAGGTAGACAATGGATAGATATCTGAGCAGTTCTTCACTACAGTGTTAACAGTCTTGGTTGGTTAGATTTGCTTCCTATTTCTATTCTCTATTATATGATTTTTTTTTTTTTTTTACTACAAGTATGTTTTTAGTTTTTACTATAAGAAAAAAAACTCTTCCACTTTGGAATAAAATTAAATACATCATCAAGTTTAAAAATAAATAGAATAAAAGGAGAGGAATAAGTACAACTCTGCAAACACAAATTTGATAACGTAGATGGAACGACCATTCCTTAAAAAACACAAACAATCACAGTTCATCCAATCTGAAATAGGTAATTTGAATACCTCTATAACTATTAAGGAAGTTAAATTCATAATGTAAGTATTTACAAGAAAGAAATCTACAAACCTGGATAATTTCACTGGAGAATTCTACCAAACATTTAAAACGAATGAACACTGGGCACCTGGATGTCAGTCAGTTGAGGGTGGAGCCTGCTTGAGATTCTCTCTGTCTGCCCCTCTCTCCACTCACAAGCTCTCTCTCTCTCTCTCTAAAAAAAAAAAAAAAAAAAAAAAAAAGAATAAAAATTTTATGCAATTTCTTTTTTTTTTTTAAAGTATTTAATTTTGAGAGAGAGCAAGAGAGAAAGAGCTAGAGAGAGAACACGCAAGAGTGCTTGCTCAAGTGGATGAAGGGTAGCGAGAGGGAGAGAGGGAACCACAAGCAGGCTCTGAGCTGTCAGCACAGAGCCCTACTTGGGGCTCAATCTCACAAATGGTGATGGTGAGATCAAGACCTGAGCTGAAATCAAGAGTTGGGTGTTTAACTGACTTAGCTACCCAGGTGCCCCTCTTTTTTTTTTTTTTTTTTAAATTTTATGCATTTTCTTTAGAAGAAGAGGAAACACTTCATGATTCATTTTGTGAAGCTAGTATTATCTTATACCAGAACCAGATAAAGACAGTACAAAAAAGAAAAGTATAGACCCATATCCCTAATGAATATAAATGCAAAGCTCTTTTTTTTTCCCAAAATTTTATTTAAATTCAAGTTGGTTAACATATAGTATAATATTGGTTTCAGGAGTAGAATTTAGTGATTCATCACTTGCGTATAACATCCAGTGTTCATCATAACAAGTGCCCTCTTTAATACCCACTGCCCATTTAGCCCACCCCCCACCCACTTCCTTCCATCAACCCTCAGCTTGTTCTCTATCAGTAAGAGTCTCATGGTTTGCTTCTCTTTCTCTTTTTTTCCCTTCCCCTATGTTCATCTGTTTTGTTTCTTAAATTCCACATATGAGTGAAATAATATGGTATTTGTCTTTCTCTGACTGATTTTGCTTAGCATAATACATTGTAGCTCCATCCATGTTGTTGCAAATGGCAAGATTTCATTCTTTTTGATGGCTAATATTCCATTGCATATATATATATATATATATATATATATACACACACACACACACACACACACACACACACACATATATGCATATGTACATACATACCACATCTTCTTTATACATTCATCAGTCGATGAATGGGCTCTTTCCATAGTTTGGCTATTGTTGATAATGCTGCTGTAACCATCGGGGTGCATGTGCTCCTTCAAATCTGTATTTTTTATCCTTTGGGTAAATACCTAGCACTGCAGCTGCTAGGTCATACGGTAGTTCTATTTTTAACTTTTTGAGGAACCTCCATACTGTTTTCCAGAGTGCCTGCAGCAGTTTGCATTCCCACCAATATTGTAAGAGGGTTCCCCTTTCTCCACATCCTCACCAACACATGTTGTTTCCTGTGCTACTAATCTTAGCTATTCTGACAAGTGTGAGGTGTTATCTCATCATGGTTTTTATTTGTATTTCCTCAATGATGAGTGATGTTGAGCATCTCTTCAGGTGTCTGTTATCCATCTGAATGTCCTCTTTGGAAAAATGTCTATTCATGTCTTCTGCCCGTTTCTTAACTGGATTATTTGGTTTTTTTGGGTATTGAGCTTGATAAGTTCTTTATAAATTTTGGGTACTAACTCTTTATCCAATATGTCATTTGCAAATATCTTCTCTCGTTCTATAGGCTGCCTTTTAGTCTTATTGATTGTTTCCTTCACTGTGCAGAGTATTTTTATCTTGATGAAGTCCCAATAGTTCATTTTTGCTTTTGTTTCCCTTGTCTCCAAAGATATGTCTAGTGAGAAGTTGCTATGGCAGAGGTCAAAGAGATTGCGGCCTGTGTTCTCCTCTATGATTTTGATGGTTTCCTATCTTACATTTAGGTCTTTCATCCATTTTTAATTTATTTTTGTGTATGGTATAAAAACGTGGTCAGGTTTCATTCCTCTATAGATGTAAAACTCTTTTTTTTTTTTCTAAATTTTTTTTTAACGTTTATTTATTTTTGAGACAGAGAGAGACAGAGCATGAACGGGGGAGGGTAAGAGAGAAGGAGACACAGAATCCGAAACAGGCTCCAGGCTCCAAGCTGTCAGCACAGAGCCTGACATGGGGCTTGAACTCACGGACTGTGAGATCATGACCTGAGCCAAAGTCGGCTGCTTAACCGACTGAGCCACCCAGGCGCCCCTAGATGTAAAACTCTTTAACAAAATATTAGCAAATAGATTTCAGCAGTATATACAATATTGTACAAAGACTTATTTATTCTAGAGATGCAATGAGAATCATCTAGCGATGAAAATGAATCAAATATAATCTACCATGCTAACAAGCTAAAGAAAATCACATAATTACATTAATTGATGCAGAAAGAGCATTTCACAAAATTTAACACCCATTTATGATAAAAATTCTCAGAAAAAATAGGAATAGGTGAGAACTTCCTCAAGTGGATAAAGAACATCTACGAAAAACTTACAGCTAACATTATACATAATGGTGAAAAAGTGCATGCATGCTTTACCCCTGTATTAGTTTGCTAGAACTGCCATAACAAAGTACCAGACTCAGTGGCTTAAATAACAGAAACTTATTTTCTCACAATTCTAGAAGCTATAGCAAAGTGTTAACAGGGGCGATTTCTTATGAGGCCTCTCTCCTCGGCTTGCAGATGTCCATCTTCTATGGTGTCTTAACATAGTCTTGCCTCTATGAGTCTGTGTCCTGATCTCTTCTTAAAAAATTTTTTTTCCTAATGTTTATTTTTGAGAGAGAGAGAGACAGAGCACTAGCAAGGGTGGGGCAGAGAGAGAGGGAGACACAGAATCTGAAGCAAGCTCTAGGCTCTGAGCTGTAATCACAGAGCCCAACATGGGGCTTGAAGTCATGAACTGTGAGATCATGACCTGAGCTGAAGTCCTAACCGCTTAACCAACTGAGCCACCCAGGCACCTGTTGTCCTTAATCTCTCCTAATAAGGATATTAGTCATATTGGATTAGGGCCCACCCTAAGTATCTCATTTAATTTTTTTACAAATTTAAAGACCCTGTGTCCACATAAAGTCACATTCTGAGGTTCTGAAGATTAGGAATTTAGTATAGGAATTGTGGCGGGGGGGGACCACAATTTTGGCCCATAACACTCCCCAGTTTTGGGAACAAGGCAAATATACCTACTTTCACCACTTTTATTCAATTATAGTACTAGAAATTTCAGCCAGGACAATAAGAGAGGAGAAAGAAGTAAAATGCATACAGATGCAAAGGAAGAAATAAAATTGTCCCTATTTGCAAATAATATGATTTTCTCGGTCCTAAGAAATCTACAAAAAACCTCCTGGAACTAATAAATGAGTTTAAATATTTACATGATACAGTGTAAACACTCAAAAATCAATTGTATTTCTGTATGTGAGCAATGAACATGTAGACACTGAAATTAAAAATACTATGCCATTTACAGCTGCTTAGGAAAAAAAGTAATACTTAAGTGTAAATCTCATAAAACATGTACAGGATATGTATGCTGAAAACGACACAAAGCTGAAGAAAGAAGTCAAAACAAACCAAATAAATGGAGAGGCATGTGTTCATGGATTGGAAAACTCAGCATAGCAAAGATGACAATTCTCCCCAAACTGATAGAAAAATCTAATGCAATTCCTATCAAAATCTCATTGAGACTTACTTTTTTCAATACAGATAAGGTTATAATTTATGAGAAAAGGCAAAGAAATTGAAATAACTAAAGCAATTTTGGAAAAGAATACAGTGGGACAAATCAGTCTATCCAATTTCAAGACTTCTTATGTAGCGATATTAATCAAGACCGTACAGCACTGGTAGAAAGCAGACAATTGATTAAAGGAACAAAATGAAGAGCCCGGAATAAAACCCACAGGAAAATGTCAACTGATTTTTGACAAAGATGCAAAAGCAACTCAATAGAGTTAAGGTAGCTTTTTCAACAAATGATAGTAGAGGAATTGGATATCCATGGACAGAAAAACGAACCTTGACCTGCCTTACACCTTACATAAAAATCAACTCAAAATAGATCACAGACTTAAGTGTAAACTATACAATTATAACATTTTAGAAAAAAATAGGAGAAAATCTTCAAGATCTATGGCTAGGCAAAGGGTTCTTAGACTTGACAATAAAAATGCCATCCTGGAGAAGTAAGGTTGATAAATTGGACTTCATCAAAATTAAGACTTTTGTTCTATGAAAGATTCTGTTAAGAGGATGAAAAGACGAGCCCAGAATGGGAGAAAATACTTCCAAACCATATATCCTGCAAAGGACTAGTACCTAGAATACATAAAGAACTCTCAAAATTCAATTGTAAAAAAGCAAACAATCCAGTTAGAATATGGGCAGAATATATGAAGAAACAGGGGCGCCTGGGTGGCTCAGTCGGTTGGGCAACCAACTTCACTCAGGTCATGATCTCACGGATTGTGGGTTCGAGCCCTGCATCGGGTTCTGTGCTGACACCTCAGAGCCTGGAGCCTGCTTCAGATTCTGTGTCTCCCTGTCTCTCTGCCCCTCCCCCACTCATGTTCTATCTCTCTCTTTCAAGAGTAGAAAAACATTAAAAAATTTTTTAAAATATATATGAAGAAACATTTCACCAAAGAAGATATATAGATGGCAAATAAGCACATGAAAATATTGTCAATGGCATTGGCTATTAGGGAAATGCAAATTAAAATCACAATGAAATATCATTACATGCCTATTAGCATGGCTAAAATGGGGCACCTGGGTGTCTCAGTGGGTTAAGCGTCCAACATCGGCTCAGGTCATGATCTCGCAGTTCGTGGGTTTCCGCCCATGTCAGGCTCTGTGCTGACAGCTCAGAGCCTGGAGCCTGCTTCGGATTCTATGTCTCCCTCTCTCTGCCCCTCCCCTGCTTGCACTCTGTCTCTCTTTCAAAAATTAGCAAGTATTAAAAAGAAAAAAAAGAATGGCTAAAATAAAAACTAGTGGCAACACCCAATGTTGGCAAGGATGGGAAGAAGCTGGATCTCCCATACATTACTGGTGAGAATATAAAATATCACAGCCACTCATTCTGGAAAATCATATGGCAGTTTCTTGTAAAACTAAACATACAGCTGCCATACAAACCGGCAACAGTACTCCTGGGCATTTATTCCAGAGAAATGAAGACTTGTGTACAAAAATCTATACATGAATGATTACAGCAGCTTTATTAGTAATAGTCCAAATCTGGAAACAAGCCAGATGTTCTCCAAAAGGTAAATGGTTAAACACACAGTGATACATTCACACCATGGAATACTGCTTAGCAACACAAACAGAAAACTATTGATTCACACAACAACCTGGATGAAATCTCTAGAGAACTAAATCCCTAAAGATTATATACTGTGTGATTCCATTTACGTAGCATTCTGTACTGTTGTCCTTATAGAAATACCAGATTAATGGTTGCTAGGGGTTAAGGAGGGAGGGGAGTGGATGTGACTATAAAAGGCTACCATGAGGGACCCTTGTGGTGGTGCAGCTGTTCTGTATCTCGACGGCATCGTTGTCGGTATCCTGGTTGCGATATTGTAATTTAGTTTTGCAAGATGCTACCACTGGGGGAGCTGGGTAAAGGCCACACAAGGTCTCTGTGTATTATTTCCTACAACTGCATGTACATTTATAATTACCTCAAAAAGAAAAGTTTAATTAAAAAAAAAAAC
Source organism: Panthera tigris (assembly GCF_018350195.1). Classification (NCBI taxonomy): domain Eukaryota; kingdom Metazoa; phylum Chordata; class Mammalia; order Carnivora; family Felidae; genus Panthera; species Panthera tigris. The sequence goes on from NC_056663.1 coordinate 86,611,227, forward strand.
AAAAATCTGCTTGTTCTGTTCTCTGGTTCCCCTTTCGTGGCATTTGCTTTGACCTATGAGGGAGGCCTTGTTCTTATTTTCTTCCTGTGCCCCGGGAACTGTGTCAGTTCATCAGAAAGTGTTTCTGATGACTCTTCCAAATATGTCAGCCTGTATGGGAGGAAGCACAAACATTTCCGTAGCAGATTTCTGTGATTTCTGTGGTTAAAATTGACAACAGGGACGTTAACGAATTACAACATGAATTCTCAAGGGAGAATCCATGTGGAAAAAAATTAGAGTTTAGAGCTCTCTGTTATGTTCCCTACAGCTTGAGAGGAAGCCAGTGGAGAAGAAGTCAGTAAACAACTCTAAGTGGATTTGCAGCATTTTGCAAACTTACTATGGCTTCTTCTTCGTCCTCTCCCTTGCTCGTGCCCCACTGGAGGATGCATTTGAATTTAGATGGATATCTGTAAAAAATCTATCTTTCCAGCTCACTTTTGGATTGCTTCTTTGTATTCGTTGCCTTTTTTCTTTTTCTATCAGTATTTGAATTTTTAATAATTTTTTTTTACCTTTATTTTTGAGAGACAGAGAGAGATAGGGTGCAAGTGGGGGAGGGGCAGAGAGAGAAGGAGACACAGAATCTGAAGCAGGTTCCAGGCTCTGAGCTGTCAGCACAGAGCCTGACGTGGGGCTCGAACCCAAAAGCTGTGAGATTATGACCTGAGCTGAAGTTGGGCGGTTAACCACCTGAGCCACCCAGGCGCCCCCAGTATTTGAATTTTTAAAATTAAAGAATATATACGTACATATATGCATATATGTATTTTAATGTTTATTTATTTTTGAAGGGGGGGAGGGACAGAGAGCGATGGGGAGAGAGGATCTGAAGTGGGCTCTGTGCTGACATCAGAGAGTCCAATGTGGGGCTCGAACCCAAGAACCGTGAAATCATGACCTGAAGTTGGACGCTTCACCAACTGAGCCCCCTGGGCGCCCTGTTTGTTTGTTTTAATAACCAAAAAGGAATTCATGTTTATTGATTGCCAACATGTTGTGCTAAGCATTTTACGTTTGTTATTTAATTCTCTTGGCAGGGTAGTCACGATTTCTCCCATTTTTCTAGATGAAGAAATTCAAGCTCAGACAGGTTATGTGACTTCTCCAAAGGTCAGACGACCAGTAAACGTCAGAGGCAGCTTAATGACACAGGTCTACCCGGCTCCAGCGGGTAGAGTCGTAAGCGGTTTCTTTGATGAGGAAGAGTATCTATGGCCAAATGAAATTTTCTCTCCTGATTTGCTTATGGCATTTATACTGATGTGCTTTAAGTCATCGATTCTAGCACCAGAGCAAACCCAGGTGCAAGCTCTCTGGTTTACAGAGAAGGAAACTGAGTGCTCAACATTGCACAGTGAGAGTCAATTAGAGCTCAGAGCAACTGTTTCTAGTCCAGTGCCCTTTTTAGGTCAGCATGTTGCTACAGGAAGAATACTGGGTTTATTTTCCATGCTCATAACCTCTTTATGTAGAGGAAAGCCTGGCCTAGTGCTTAAGATCACAAACTCTGAAATCGCCTGGCTCCACCTCCAGGATATGTGACTTGAAACAAGCTGTTAGCTCCGTAAGGCCTGTTTCCTCTTCTGTAAACTGGGATAATAACAGTACCAACCTCCTAGGACCGTGGTGACAATTAGATGAAATATTGCAAGGAAGTTCTTAGGATAGAGTCCGGCCCACAGCAGACATCGGGTAAGCTTTAGCCAGTATAGTATTTAAGTAACGGGTTTGCCAGGGTGTCATAAAGAGGGGCCAAGTACTCATGGTGATGGTTTATTTCTAAGGCACTGGAGCCAGGTAGACCTGTGTCGTTAAGCCGCCTCTGACATTTACTGGTCGTCTGACCTTTGGAGAAGTCACATAACCTGTCTGAGCTTGAGTTTCTTCATCTAGAAAATGGGGGAAACAGTACCTACCTTGCCGAGAGAATTAAATAACGCACATAAAATGCTTAGCACGACGTACTTGCACTCAATAAATAGGAGTTCGTTTTCCCTTTTTGCTTGTTGAGACAGTTATGTAGCTTTCGGTTTGAAATGCTATCTTCTGAGGCACCTGGGTGGCTCAGTCGGTTAAACATCCAACTTCGGCTCGGGTCATGATCCCATGGTTGGTGAGTTCGAGCCCCGTGTGGGGCTCTGCTCTGACCACGGAGCCCGCTTTGGATTCTGTGTCTCCCTCTCTCTACCCCTCACCCGCTCACACTCTCTCTCTCAAAAAGACAAACATTAAAAAAAAAAAAAAAAAAAAAGAAATGCTGTCTTCTGGCTGCCAGGTGGCTTCAGGGTTCAGTCACTATGAATGTGGTCATGGTTTAATCTGGAACAAAAGTAGCTCCCAAACTCCCTCCAAAGAGGGGAACGTGTTTTATGTCAACCATGCTTTAGAACGTATGCGATATCCATCTCATAAGTGATGTTTTGGTTGTTGTTTTAATGCTTCAAGGGAAGCAGCTGCAACCACCTGAAAGGTCCAGCTGTAGACGAACGTCAGGGCTTTGGGCTCATAAAACATCGGGTTGGAGTGCTACAGAGATGTGCACTAGCTGTGGACTCTGGGGACTGTGGGACTCTAGTCACCGTTGCTCATTCAGGGGAGATTAGAGAGAAAAACATAGCCCTTGAAGGGCTGCTGTGAGTATCAAGCTGTATATAATACACGGAAAAGTGGGACACCTGGGCGGCTCAGTCTGTTAAGCATCTGACTTTGGCTCATGTCATGATCTCATGATCTCGAGTGTTTGAGCTCTGTGCTCGCAGCCTGGAGCCTGCTTCAGATTTTGTATCTCCATCTCTCTCTGCCCCTCCTAGACTCCCATTCTGTCTTTCTCTCTCTCAAAAATTAGTAAACGTTTAAAGAAATTAGAAAAAAACCACAGAAATGTAATTATAGCTACTATATATTGAGCATTTATTATGTGCCACACATTGTTCTAATTATTGCATTTAATTATCACGGACATTCTGGGGGTGTGTAGGTACAATCACCACCATTTTGTGGATTAAAAACTCAGGCACGAAGACTTTGTTACCTGCCCAAGATCACACAGCTGGTTAAGCTGTAGAGTCTGGATTTAAACACTATCATTGTGGTTCCAAAGTGTAAGCAATTAGCTGCCAGGCTTTACTGTCACATTGGCACATAATAAGTAATAAATAAATATTAGTTTCCCATTCTTTCACCAAAGATAAGCTTGTTGAACTGGGAACCACTTTCAGAGTTGGGGAAAATGGTGTCTCCCCTCAGCCCCCTCCTCATCAGAAGGAGTGAGCCCAGGAACTTACTAATTAATAAAGAGTGTACTTTTTTTGTATTTAATGGTGCAATAATAAACTCTAGGGGCACAGAAGAATTTTCAGCTGGTACTCAATAAAATATGTATTTCTAACATTTTTATGGAAAAATTTTAAACCAAAGCCAATGGGGAAGGAACGATTGTAAAAATCAAGGTAGATAAAAAAGTTACAGGAAAGGGAATGAATATTTTCTGAGCATCTGTTATATCCTGAGCCCTATGCAGGATGATTCCCAACCTGGTTTTGTTTAATTTTCATAACATTCCTAAGAGATGGAGATTGGGCTGGTATATGAATGAGGGAACTGTGGTTCATGAAGGTGGAGGAACTTGCCCAAGCTCACATATCTGAAGAGAGTTGGAGCCAAGATTCAAACCAGTCATGTCTGAGTCTTCAGCTAATGGCTTCCACTCCATGTCTGCCTCTGTTCCAGGAATCCCATGGCCATATTCCTAACGACTCTGCTAAGATTTGCAACTCATCAAGTGTCCTTGGCTGGAATTTTCAGTGCCTGTGCACGGGTTATTCCCAGAAGACCTTGCTCCTAAGTACAGCTGCTGAATGAATGGGTGCAGGAGAAAGTTCTCCTCCCCTCAGGGCCAGGACAAGGTCTTAGCTTGCACTGACATTCTACTGTTTCCTCTGAATTGAGCAGGGGTCCAACTTGGGACTTAGCTCTGTTCCTCTGAAATGCACACAGCCCGGGGTAAATGGAGGGCCCACCTGGAAGGCCGTACAGGGGACTATTTATATGAGCCACCAAGGAGGATTCTGGCAAAGAATTTGTCCTAAGGTTAGAGTCAAGGCATACCAGTGTGATCTAATCCTTTGCTTCCAGATCAGAGGGGAGAGATGTTTGTCTTTTTGCCAACCCCAAGCACTCTCATCTTGAGCCATAGGGAGCAAAGGCTGGGAGTAGAAATGGAAAGAATGATTTGACTAAAATTTCTGTGTTTGGGACCCATGTATTATGCATATCAACACCAAAGTGGGTCTGAGGAGTGTGGAGGCCTCAGCAGCACATTGCTGCAGGGCGCCAGCACCCAACAGGAAGAACTTGAGATATCTAAGGAGAGACAAGGAGCCTCAAGGGTGAGTACATGGGAAACACACCCTGGAATCCCCGGAGCCCTGGAAGGAGAGGGGAGGGGGGTGTGTTGAACTGAATTTGAAGGACCCACTCCAGCAAGTGGGGTAGATTCAAAGAAATAGTTTTGATATTATACTGATCCCATTTCTATTCCCAGGTTGGTATGTTGAAGAAACGTTGGGTTAGGATATGCTATTAGAATGCCTCTTATCTCCAGAGATATAATTTATGACCTCTCAATCTAATCTGGAGGAGACATCTCACAGATGCTAATTAAACAATTGGACAAATATGTAGTTTCAAACTGAGATAAGTCCTATGAATGGGAAGTTACAAGGTGCCCTGCTGGTGTATAAAGGAGAATCTGAGTGGCCTGGGGGAGGGGTGAGAGAATAAAAAGGAGATTTCCCAGGGGTGTGATGTATGCATGAGGAATGGTGCAAAGATCCTGAAGCAGATGTAAAGAGGTCAAATAAATTACAAACTATGAGAAGGGCAGCAGGACAGGATTCATGGGATGTTTCTTCTCTGATCTACATTTTAAGGCACAGAGTTGCATTTATAAAAACAGAAGCTTGTGCTTGAAGGGTCTGTCTTGAGTTGGTCAGCTTTGCCTTTCAATGTACATGGACTAGGGGCATCCAATAACCCAGACTCTATGCCTCATTTGCCATCAAGTTATATGAGTTTAAGCAGATTTCATAACCTCCATTCTTCTACATATAGAGAAGGGCAGAGAAAGGAGTGGAGTCTGCCAGATGGCGTCTACAAGTCGTTCTGGTGCTTAAAAAAAAAAAATCTAATAGCAGGTTTTAAAGAGGCCTCTGATATGTAACTTGTAGAGAAAGAAAGTTAAATTCCTTTAACTTCAGAATTCCTTAGAAGTATCCAGTCTTCCCTGTTGACTCTCCGAATTGACCTTAGGAGAATAGAGCTTGTTTTACAATCACGTGAGAGCTCATTCTTTGATTGAACACATGTTGTCATTCATCACTTCACATCTGGTCCAGGTGCTGAGTATTCAAAGGAGGGTAGGATGTGTCACTACCTCCACCAAATACCCAGTCCACCGTCAACTTGGAGGACAAACGTATTATCAGGTAATTACCATATAAAGTGATAAATGCTTTGCTGGAGATATACAGAAGGTGTTCAAAGCAACTGGAGGAAGGCCACCTGATGCACGTGTGACAATAATATAGGTGGTTACACTGGGGGTCTAAAAAATTGATGTGTCAAACATAGTAGATGCTTCATGAATAGATGTGATTGAACAATGAATAAATTGTATTGCTGTTATTTTACTTCAAATGGTTAGATGGCCGATTGTAAGACCCCTATTATTGTTCGTTCATCTCATAAAAGGAAAAAATTAATAATGGTTGCAATTGTTATGATTCTGAAGAGTACTCAGGTGCTTTACATACCCACATGGGTAATGTTTGCCTGCACCGTGTTTTTTCCCCTAACTTTTCATTAGGTGATTGTTTCTACTATGAATTTTTCCTCCCAGAGACTAGAAAGACTGCTCTTGGCCATTTTCAGCTTATTGCATTAAATTGTGTTAGAAAGGAATGAGTTCAATGTATATAACACAAGATACAGGTGGAAGACTAAAACCTGGGGGAGAGAAATTCAATAAAAGTTTCCTCCCCAAGGATGGGAGCACCAGAGGGGGTGATATGAGTCTGTGAAATGATGCAGTCATTACCGAGCTTGGAGATAGCAAGGTTGGAAAGATTGGAGTTTTTCCCTCGCCCTTTAATTTGTTCTGAACACTTGCTGTAGTAAAAAATGGGATTGGAAGCCCTAAGTGCAAATCATCAACTTCAGAAGAAAAATGTTACTTTTATGCTGTCCATTAAACCATTTACCTGCTCCATATGCTCCAGCGCTTACCAGAGAAAGAGGAATTTGCCCAATGAAAATTGAGAGCACATTTCTGAAAAATTGTTTTCCATAAATCTTGCAAATTACTGTGCTCAAATATTCTAGGTTGTAGCCAGACCGATCTCTGGGGAGCGATTATCAGGGAAATAACCATGAACAGCAATAAGATTTCGCACAGATCTGACTAGCAACACCAGCATGTGACCTTTCGGTGCAGAAGGCATTCATGTGGGCTCGTCTGAGTTGCCAGGAGCACTGTAATTAATGGGGCACCAGAGAATGGCTTCTTCTCTATGAGCTGCTAATTAGTCCTCCCAGAGACACATATCCTGAACCAGAGCTAGGGTGTCATGTTCTGATCCTGCTTGGGGAGTGGAATTGGATGAGTGTGTAGGGCTACACTGACTAAATCCCAGGACCACACTGCTGGGTCCCACTGGAGGAAAACTATGATTCCCATACTTGAGTAATACCGACAGTTTCTACTTTTCTCCTTTTGGATGGAGGGATGCATGATTTCATCAGCAATACCATGAGTATCAAATATACTGAATGGTTTTGCGCTCACAGATCATTTTGCTGCTTCTTCGTTTTTTGTTTTTTGTTTTTGTTTTCGTTTTGTTTTTCAAGTAGGCTCCACACCTAATGTGGGGATCAAACTCACAACCCTGAGATCAAGAGTTGCATGCTCTACCGACTAAGCCGGCCAGGGACCCCCAGTTTCCTTTTCACTACATGATGTTTTGGGTAGATAGTGTGACATGGAGAACGATACCAGCCACAGTCAGGGGGAGGTGGAAACCTACCTCCAGGGTTGCCATGAAAGGTTGGACAGGTTACGCCCTGCACAAGGATGCCAGTGGAAGGGTTGAGTGGAGCCTGAATCTAGCCCACTGTCCACCTACTCCGCATGTGTCTCTGTGCACATTGGAACCCAGCCATTCTGGCTCCAGAGTTTGAATTTAAATTCTTGACGACACTCCGTATGGCCCTTATAAACTGATAGTGTACTGGAAACCCTGGAAACCAGCTTTGTCATTTACCAGTTAGCAGTCATCAAAGCCTTAGGAGAATATGAAGGTTGAAGGAAACCTTTTATTCTTGTTATTTTTTTTATTTTATCATTAAAAAAATGTTTTAACATTTCTTTTTGAGAGACAGAGACAGAATGTGAGCGGGGGAGGGGCAGAGAGAGAGAGGGAGACACAGAAGCCGAAGCAGGCTCCAGGCTCTGAGCTTTCAGCACAGAGCTCCATGCAGGGCTCAAACCTACGAACTATAAGATCATGACCTGAGCCAAAGTCGGACGCTTAACTGACGGAGCCAACCAGGTGCCCCTTATTATTATTTTATTATTTATTATTTTTATTTGAGAGAGAGAGAGGGAGGGAGAGAGTGGGGGAGGGGCAGAGAGAGAGGTGGACAGAGGATCTGAAGAGGGCTCTGTGCTGATAGCAGACAACCTGAAGCGGGGCTCAAACTCACAAATGTCCTGAGCTGAAGTCCGATGCTTAACCGACTGAGCCACCCAGGTGCCCCTGAAAGAAACCTTTTAAAACCAAAAAGTGAGTTAGATACTAGGATAGTGCCTGTGACTGGTATTTCCTGAAGAAAGAATCATCCACCCTAGTATGCATACCATGTTTTCCTTCTCCCATTCAGTAAAAAGGTCTATAAGTAAACAGATGGGATTGTTTATTCACATATCTTCCAGGGAGACGTGAAGATCTGGTTCACCCGGGTAAAGGTTGCATCGTAACTGATGTTTAGCATGAGCGAGAGCAAATTCTGCCGAATCAGTCTTCTTAGAACAACGCCGTGTCCTTGGCAAGCCTGCGCTGGAGACACTGTGGGCTTTCGAAGCAGAGCCTTAGCCTCAGCCCTTTCCCTCTGAGGGAACTTCAGCTTATTACTTAGCTTCTGAGCTGCAATTTCCTTATCTGTAATATGCCTTCTTCTCAGAGTTGTTAGAATTAAATAAACAGGTAAAACCTCTAGCACAGAGCCTGGAGCCACATAATAGGCTCTCAATCAATGTTAGTCTTCCCACCCCCTCTTAAAATTCTTTAATGATTTCTTGGGATGCCTGGGTGGCTCAGTCAGTTAAATGTCTAACTCTTGATTTTAGCTCAGGTCATGATCTCACGGTCCATGAGTTCAGGCTCTATGCTGACGGTGAGGACCCTGCATGGGATTCTCTCTTCTCTTCCCCAGTGCTCTCTCTCTCTCTCTCTGTCTCACTCAAAATAAATAAACTTAAAAAAAATCTTGAATGATTTCTGTATTAGTTTCCTAAAACTGCCATAACAAAGTACCACAAACTCAATGGCTTAAAACAACAACTTATTCTTACAGTTTTGGAGGCCAGAAGTCCAGAATCAAGGTATAGGCCATGTTCCGTCTAACGCCTTCCTCGCCTTTTCCAGCTCCTGCTGACCTCGGATGTTGCTTGGGCTGTGGCAGCAAAACTCTGTCTCATCACAGTCCTCCCTCAGTGCCTGTATCTTCACTTGATCTTGTCTCTGTGTGTCTGTATCCAGATTTTCCTTTTCTTTGACGAGGTCAGTCATAGTGGGTTAGGGCTCATCCTAATAACCTCATCTTCACTTGATTACATCTGCAAAGACCCTATTTCTGAATTGGGTCACATTTGTAGGTCCCAGGGGGGTTGAGTGTCAACACCTCTTTTTGGAGGACACAATTCAAGCCATGCCCTTTTCGCGTCATTGTAGGAAAATCATAATTTATAGTTGTTTAATGACTTTAGAGTTATTTCTACCCTCGGAGATAGGACTTTATATTTTTTGTAAAGGGGGGACATTTCCATTAAATCTAGGTGGCGGTTTTGTTATAGGAGGTGAACATATCAACTTAGGTTTGGTGCAAAATTCTTTTGTTTTGGGAAATAACATGAGAAGGTACCATTTTTCTTTTAAGATTTCACCACAGTCACTTTTCCATGTTGGAACATGGGTTTTGTAGTTTTCATAATTGATATATGATCTAGTTGATGTACCATAATTTATTTTCTGCTTGCTGGATAAATTATAAGTGTCAAATCAAGAATGTCTGGATTGAGGGGCGCCTGGGTGGCTCAGTTGGTTGAACATCCAACTCTGGATTTCAGCTCAGGTCATGATCTCATGGTTCAGGGGGTTGAGCCCTGAGTGGAGCTCCATACTGACAGTGCGGAGCCTGCTTGGGATTCTCTCTCTCACTCTCTCTCTGCCCTCCCATGCTCGTGTGCATGTGTGCATGTGTGTGCACGCACACATACACTCTATCTCTAAAAAAAAAAGTCTGGATTGAATCAAGAATTCAACTGATGTCATACTATACACTACTGCTAGACCAGTCTTTTTTTGGGGGAGGGGCGGTGCAAGTGAGCAAGGAACAGAGAAAGAGAAAGAGAATCCCATGAGGGGCAGAGAGAGAGAGAGAAGCAGGGTTCACTAGGGGCTTGTGTTTTTGCCTGAAGTGGAGCATGAGCTCACCTGAGGTGGGGTTCCTGCTCACCTGATGTGGAGCTTGAACTCATGAACTGTGAGATCATGACCTGAGCTGAAGTTAGATGCTTAACAACTGAGCCACCCAGGGGCCCCTAGACCCAGTCTTCCCAAACTGGTGTCATGTTCTTGGCAACAGTGCATTGGAAACAAAGTGAGTTCTAGAGTCAGACCAAGAGTCACGTCTCAGTCCCAGACCTTTCCAGCTGTGTGAACTTGGCATATAAAAAAAAAAAAGTGGTATAATAATATGTAAAATAAACATAGATTTGTATTCATAGAAAAAACTGTATTTTATCTACTCAGAAAAGAATCTGGAAAGATCCATATAAAAACTGTTAAGCAAGGCAAGGCCTGAGAAGTGAAAGTAGAAATAAGGTGAGGGGAGAGAAGGACGTTTTATTACATGTACATTTGTATTAAAAATATTTTTTCCGGGTGCCTGGTTGGCTCAGTCAGTTGAGCATCCAGCTCAGGTCATGATCTTACAGCTCGTGAGTTCAAGCCCTGCGTCAGACTCTGTGCTGACAGCTCAGATCCTGGAACCTGCTTCAGATTCTGTGTCTCCCTCTCTCTCTGCCCCTAACCCACTCACATTCTGTCTCTGTCTCTCTCAAAAATAAATAAACATTAAAAAAAATTAAAAAAATTTTTTTTTCAACAACCATGTACTTTTCCTAATTTTTAAAGAAGCAATTCAAAACAAAGAGGGATGGGACACTTGGCTGGCTCAGTCAGTAGAGCAAGTGACTCCTGACCTTAGCTTGTGAGTTCAAGCCCCATGTTGGGCATGCAGCCTACTTAAAAACAAAACAAACAAAGAAAAGCACCTATTTTTTTTTTTTTTTTTTTAAGGTAGGCTTCACATCCAGCACAGAGCCCAACTCGAGGCTTGAACTCACAACCCTGGGATCAAGACCTGAACTGAGATGAAGAATGAGACACTTAACTGACTGAGCCACGCAGGCACCCCAGCACCTATTTTAAAAAGCAGGTAATTGTTGGGGCACCTGGGTGGCTCAGTGGGTTAAGCATCTGATTCTTGATTTTGGTTCAGGTCATGATCTCATGGTTCGTGGGCTGGAGCCCTGAGTTAGGCTCTGCGTTGACAGTGTGGAGCCTGCTTGGCGTTCTTTCTCCGCCCTCCCCGCCCCTCCCCTGCCCGGGCTCTCTATCTCAAAATAAAAAAAAAATAAACTTCAAAAAATAAAGCAGGTAATCTTTTGGGAACTAAGGGAATGTAACATTTTGAACTTACCTATACCAAGTGCTCTCTATCACTTACCAACTGGAAGAGATAATAAAGATAATCTTTATTCCTCTTACTGTTGTCTCCAATTATAATTTCTTTGTAACCCACCAATAGTCCACTCAGATATCTGAGTCTTTTTATTTGTCTTCCTTTTTTTTTTTTTTTAAACGTTTATTTATTTTTGAGACAGAGAGAGACAGAGCATGAACAGGGGAGGGGCAGAGAGAGAGGGAGACACAGAATCTGAAACAGGCTCCAGGCTCTGAGCTGTCAGCACAGAGCCCGACACGGGGCTCAAACTCACGGACCATATCATGACCTGAGCCGAAGTCAGACGCTTAACCGACCAAGCCACCCAGGCGCCCCTGTCTTCCTTTTTAGAGAAAAAAACCCAGAAGTATTTTTTTTAATTTTTAAAAACGAATATTTGCTTTTACTATAATTGCTGAAGAAATATTTGGAATTTTTGCTTTTGTTGATCTTGTTTTTTAATAGGCTTTATTTTATAGCTGAAATCTGATTTTGCATTGTAAACAAATGTTCTTGCTTTTCTAAAAAAAATTATCCTTTGTTTATAAAGTTCTGGAAAGTATATATTCAATAAAAATTTCAAAATGTTTGCAAGTCTCCTTGGTATAATAGTAATGATTCCTCAATTATTTTTTCTATAATTCTGTTCAATAAATTGTCTTCTGTAAGAATGCATATCATGTGTTATCTTTCCTTCCTTCCTCCCTTCCTTCCTTCCTTCCTCCCACCCTCCCTCTCTCTTTCTTTCTGTAAGCTCTAGGCCCAACATGGGGCTTGAACTTACAGCCTTGAGATCAAGAGTCTCATGCTCCGCTGACTGAGCCAGCCCGAGATGCCCCTATCATGTCTTACTTTTAATATCTGCTTTTGAAAAAGCAGTGTATACAGGCTTCAAAAGATGAAGATTCTTCCACTATACTCTCCTCACTATTCTAACTTATTGGAAATACTTACTGGAAAACTAGGAAATTAGTGATGTACCTAGGAAATGAAATGAATTTTAAAAAATGTAATTTCCTTGTCTTGTTTTCTTCAGTATCTTTCTATTATTATTCATTTAATTTCCAATTGGCTTAGAGAAAAGGTCTTTATGAGAGATCATTCCTGTTCGATTTATACTCGTTGAAAAGTTCCTAAAAATTGTCCTGAAAAAAATTGTATTTGGTTTATAAATTATGTATTAACCCAAACTAATAAGATCTGTTTCCAGGTAAGTATAAGAAGTTTCATCATCAATTATTGACAGTTTGAAATAGATCAGTTAATGTTATTTGAATACTTGACAGGTTCTAACGAGTAAAAACAAGAACTAAGTTCAGGTTGAGAGGTCATTGAGGATATTTCGAAACCATTCACACGTCACTGGTGAGAATACAAAGATGGTTTAAATGACCTTATGTACGTATATGGTCACACATTGATTTCTGTAATGCTTTGTGTGGCTGCCAGTTCTCATTATTCTTTAACACTTTTACCATTATCAACTTTATTTAAAGAGAATTGATTAGTCACCTTATCATGCGTGGATATTATGATGGCATGCACGGATGATACCCAGAGAGGTCCGTATGCACAAACAGAAATGATGGCTGCTGTTAACATCTGATATTGTGCCTTCTGTGAATTAGGTCGCATAAACAGGGCTTCTCTCTGAGTTTACAGATAAAAAGATGAGACCCAGATAATTCTGTGTTGCTTCAGTGGATCGAGGACTGACTGGTGCTTAGGCATTCTGAATCCCTTGTAACAGCAAACCCAGAAACTGGCACATGGAAGCTTGCTGAATTACAAGCTGACTTTCATCTGGGGTGCCTGGGTGGGTCAGTCGGTTAAGTGACTGACTCTTGATTTTGACTCAGATCACGATCTCATGGTTTGTGAGTTTGAGCCCTGTGACAGGCTCTGCACTGACAGTGTGAAGCCTGTTTGGAATTGTCTCTCCTGGCCCTCCTCCTCTTATGCCTGCTCGTGTGCACGCGCGTGCCCTCTCTCTCTCTCTCTCTCTCTCTCTCTCCCTGTCTCCTAAAACTAAACGTAAACCCCCCCCCAAAAAACAACAACAAAAAAACCCCACAAGATGACCTTCAACTGATGTGAATGAAAGCATATAGAAAAAAATCTCAGAAAAGTAATGCCTGGGCCACATGCTAGAATATCAAGTTGAGTATTTATTTTTCTAGAAACAAAAATAAAAACATATCCCTTTGTGTAACTAACAGGGTTTTGGAGATTGAAAAAGCAGAATGATTAGATTTTTAAAAAATATTTAATATTTAAATTATTTAAATTATTCTTTTAGAATAAGTGGGATAAATATGTAATTTCTTTTTGTGTCAGACAGACACATTGAAAATTTGAGAACTATAACTCCTAGGAAAATAATGAAATTTCAACATTAAGAAATCCAATAATGCAATTAATTAATTATTACTCAATCAGAATAATCAATGATCTCATTAGATGCTGACAAGACAGTTGATAAAATTCAATATGCTTTATTTTATTTATTTATTTTTAAAATTTATTTTTAAAAATTTTTTAAATGTTTTATTTATTTTTGAGACAGAGAGAGACAGAGCATGAGCAGGGGAGCGGCAGAGAGAGAGGGAGACACAGAATCCGAAGCAGGCTCCAGGCTCCGGGTTGTCAGCACAGGGCCCGACGTGGGGCTCGAACCCACAAACTGTGAGATCGTGACCTGAACCGAAGTTGGACGCTTAACCAACTGAGCCACCCAGGCGACCCCAATATGCTTTATTTTAAAAGAAACTATTAACAAGCTTAGATAAAGTCAGAACCCACTGCAAATATCATAATAATGAGACATTAGGAGAGTTCCATTAAAGATGGGAACAGGACAGAAATTCTGCCATCACCATGTTATTTGGGGTTTCTGTTTCATACCATACTCAGAAGCACATTCGCAATGAATTAAAAATCCAAACATTAAAAAACTTCCATAAAAGTACTGGAAGAAAGTATAGGAGTTTTTTGGTTTTGTTTTTTAAAAAATCATCTTGGAGGTGAAAATTGCCTTCCAAAGAAGTGTCAAACCTTAAAAGCCATAAAGCAGGGGCGCCTGGGTGGCCCAGTCGGTTGAGCATCCCACTTCAGCTCAAGTCATGATCTCAACGTTTGAGCCCTGTGCTGACAGCTCAGAGCCAGGAGCCTGCTTTGGATTCTGTGTCTCCCAATCTCTCTCTACCCCTCCCCTACCTGTGCACTCCCTATCTCCCCACCCCTGCAAAAAATAAATAAGTAAACATTTTTTTTTTTAAAAAGCCATAAAGGAAAGATTGACACACCTGTTATCAGAAATATTTTTTAAACTTCTATTTAATAAATGATGCATAAACAAAACTATATGTCCAACAGCAGAGAGAGGAAATGCTATCACAGACCCATATGAAAACCATAATATATAAAGAACTTTAAAAAAAATATTTATTTCTGGGGCGCCTGGGTGGCTCAGTCGGTTACGCGGCCGTCTTCGGCTCAGGTCATGATCTCACTCACGGTTCGTGAGTTCGAGTCCCGCGTCGGACTCTGTGCTGACAGCTCAGAACCTGGAGCTGCTTTGATTCTGTGTCTCCTTCTCTCTCTGCTGCTCTGTTTCTGGAGCTCTGTCTCTGTTTCTCTCTCTCAAAAAGAAATAAACATTAAAAAAAATTAAAAAAAAATATTTATTTCTCAGGGAGAGAGAGCAAGAAAGAGTGAGGGAGACAGAGAATCCCAAGTGAGCTCTGTGCCATCAGCACGGAGCCCAATGCGGGGCTCAAACCTACAAATGGTGAGATCATGACCTGAGCCAAAATCAAGAGTCAGAGGTTTAACCCACTGACCCACTCAGGTACCCCTATTAAAGAGCTTCTTGAAATCACAAGAAAAAGGAAGACTGCCATTCTGCAGACAAGGGCGAACATAAGGCAGTTTATAGATAAAGAAATACAAATGGCCAAGAAACATGAAAAGTTACTTAACCTCACAAAAGTCTGGAACATACAAATAGAAACAGCAATAATATGTGATTTTATCCCCTGAATGAACAAAAATAAATAAAAATAGACTCATATTCAATCAGCGGGAGTGTTCATAGTTATAAGCTTTTACGGAGAGCAATTTGGCAACATCTGACAAAACAGTAATGCTTCTAGACATTGATTCAGCAGTATATGTCACTGTACATGAATATTTATTGCAGCGTTATTTGCATTAAACAGCAAACTGGGGAGTAGTTGAACGTTTTATGGTACAGTGGTAACTCCATTTGCTAAGGAGGGTGAAGCAGTGTTACGTCTGTTGATATGGAAGATGTTTCTGACTCAACATTAAGCAACTTTCAGAACGATATGTTTAGCACAATCTAGTATGTGTAGAAAAATAAAAGTCATAATACCTGTATGTGTCAACAGATGCATATACATAAAAAAAATTCTAGAAGAGCACACTGTGAACATTCCTCTCTCAGGGATGATGTATGATGTAGAGTCCCCTGTGGGACCTAGGGGAGGAGAAAAATTGAGATTTTTAACTTTTTTACTCTATAGTCCTCTGAATAATTTGAATTTAAATTTTTTTTTTTAACGTTTATTTTTGAGACAGAGAGAGACAGAGCAGAACGGGGGAGGGGCAGAGAGAGAGGGAGGCACAGAATCTGAAGCAGGCTCCAGGCTCTGAGCCATCAGCCCAGAGCCCGATGCGGGGCTCGAACTCACGGACCGTGAGATCGTGACCTGAGCTGAAGCCAGACGCTTAACCGACTGAGCCACCCAGGCGCCCCAATAATTTGAATTTTAAAGCACAAATGCATATTTATAGTGTAAAAACTTAACTATAAAAAGAGAGAAATGTAATTCATATAATGTATAGATTGTTGTTTTTCATAAGCAGATGTTAGGATGTAAGCAAGGTGTAGGAAATTATGTAGGACTTAAAAAAATCACTTTTGACTTTTTTTTAAAATGTTTATTTTTGACAGAGAGCGAGAGAGACAGAGCATGAGCAGGGGACAGGCAGAGAGAGAGAGGGAGACACAGAATCAGAAGCAGGCTCTAGGCTCTGAGCTGTTAGCACAGAGCCCGATGTGGAGCTCGAACCCAGGAAGTTGAAGGCTTAACCAAATGAGTGGCCCAGGCGCCCCAAAATCACTTTCTTTCTTTTTTAATGTTTATTTATTTATTTGAGAGAGAGAGATAGAGAGAGAGAGAGAGAGAGAGAGAGAGAGAGAGAATCCCAAGCAGCCTCCATGCTGTGAGCGCAGAGCCTGATGCAGGGGGAGAGGCTCAATCTCATGAACCGTGAGATCATGACCTGAATAGAAATCAAGAATTGGATGCTCAGGGGAGCCTGGGTGGCTCAGTTGGTTAAACCCCTGACTCTTGATTTTGGCTCAGGTCATGATCTCACAGTTCATGAGTTCAAGCCCTGCTTCATTCAGGCTCTCTGCTCTCAGCACAGAGCCTGCCTCAGACACTCTGTCTCCCTGTCTCCCTACCCCTACCCCACTCGTGCACTCTTTCTCTCTCTCAAAAACGAATAAACATTTAAAAAAGAATAATGACAAGAAATAAAGGCATATCTTAAAAAAATGAGCCACCCAGGTACTCCCCAAAAGTCACTTTCATCATAAGCAGGGGAATTGTTTTCTCCTTGATAGAAGATTTTTATTTTCTTAAAATGTCAGTTAACATAATTTGCTATTTCTCACCTTGGAAAAGTGTCTTCTGGGCCTTTAACCTTGGCTGCTGAAAAGGAAATTTGAGTATAAGCAGAGCTCAGTTAAATGCAAAGTTTTTCTTACTGGAAATTTAGTATTAAGGGAAAAACTAAAAACAAAAAGAAAATTTCTTTCTTTCTTTCTTTCTTTCTTTCTTTCTTTCTTTCTTCCTCTTTCTTTCTTTCTTTCTTTCTTTCTTTCTTTCTTTCTTTCTTTCTCTGCTTGTATGTGCTTTTTTAAAGTTTTTATTTTTATTCTATTTAGTCAACATATAGTGTAATATTGGTTTCAGGAGTAGAATTTAGTGATTCATCATTTGCATACAATGCCTAGTGCTCATCACAAGAAGTACCCTCCTTAATACCCATCATCCATTTAACCCATCCCCCACCCACCTCCCTCCATCAACCCTCAGTTTGTTCTCTATAGTTAATAGTCTCTTGGGGTGCCTAGGTAGCTCAGTTGGTTGAGTGTCCAACTCTTGATTTTGGCTCAGGTTATGATACTGGTGTTGTGGGAATGAGCCCCGCATTGGGCTCCATGATGAGCATGAAGCCTGCTTAGGATTCTTTCTCTCTCTCCCTCTGTCCCTTTCCCCTGCTGGCATGCTCTCTCCCTTTAAAAAAAATTAAAAAATAACAACAAAAAAATAAATAAATCATCCTTAAAGAAAGAGTCTCTTATGGTTTGACTCCTTCTCTCTCTCTTTTGTTTTCTTCCTTCCCCTATGTTCATCTATTTCGTTTCTTAAATTCCACATATAAGTTCAGTCATATGGTATTTGTCTTTCTCTAACTTATTTCGTTTAGCATAATACAGTTCAGCTCCATCCATGTCGTTGTAAATGGCAAGATTTCATTCTTTTTGATGGCTGAGTAATATTCCAGTGTGTGTGTGTGTGTGTGTGTGTGTGTGTGTGTGTGTACCACATCTTCTTTATCCATTCATCAGTTGATGGACACTTGGGTTCTTTCCATAGTTTGGTTATGGTTGATAGTGCTGCTATCAACATTGGGGTGCATGTGCCCCTTCGAATCTGTATTTCTGTATCTTTTGGGTAAATACCTAGGAGTGCAATTGCTGGATCGTAGGGTAGTTCTATTTTTAACTTTTTGAGGAACCTCCATACTGTTTTCCAGAGTGCCTGCGGCAGTTTGCATTCCCACCAACATTGTAAGAGAGTTCCCCTTTCTCCACATCCTCGCCAACATCTGTTGTTTCCTGTGTTATTAGTTGTAGCCAAAAGAAAACCTTTTAAAGGTGTTGCTAGTTGGCTGAAGTCTGTTGTTGTGTATGATGGGCTATTGTGAGTTTTCAAACAACTAGAGGTTGATTCCTCCCCACCCTCTCTTTCCCTCCTTCCCTTCCTTCTTTCCTTCCTTTTTTCATCTCTTTTCAATATTTCTCGTCTTGGGCAGGCCAGGTAAACTGAAGTTATGCAATGAGATCCACATGTAGACGGTCAGAGGCCGGTCTCACAGTGTACTGCATATCCTTGAATTTCTAAGTTCCCTTGGGTGCACTGTACTCACTTCAGTCAGTCTCCAGGCAGCCAGCCAGGAGGTAAAGGGAAGAATCTGGGACTAGGAACAGGG
The DNA here is from genome assembly GCF_018350195.1 of Panthera tigris. Classification (NCBI taxonomy): domain Eukaryota; kingdom Metazoa; phylum Chordata; class Mammalia; order Carnivora; family Felidae; genus Panthera; species Panthera tigris. The sequence continues at coordinate 86,629,647 of NC_056663.1, forward strand.
AAAGCACATGGCTGAGACAGAACGCACTGCGGGTGCCCGGCTGACCGAATGCCAGGCTTCAGAGTGGGGAGGTGACGTGGAGCTGGCACAGCTGGTCCGTGACAGCAGGAGACTGAGCAAAACGGTATCTGGAACCAGGAGAGTGGCAGAAATCCCAAGCTTATATAATTTTCCAGAAAGATTCTTTTCTGCGAGGACTTCAAAAGAGACGTTATGAATGATTTCTCCAGAAGATGTTCTGGCTAATCAGAATCAGAGTCCAGAAACAAGAAAAAGAAGATACCCGTCTCTCCCCATTGAACAGATCACTTCCCTGATTATTAGCAATCCAGTTTGTACAACACTTTTGTACCACAAGAGTGAAATCCTTACTTTCTGAAGGCAGGCAGTTCACTGTTTCTAATGTCAAGTTACTTGTTACCTCGTATGTTTTTTTGTAGGTTACAAGCTCCCAATAACCGGGAGACAGGCCATCATCTTGTGTTCCTTGGAATGTTTTGTTCTATAGCACCGAAACATTAATCTCTTCTCTAACTTGAGTTTTATAACACCTCTGTCTCAGCATGTCTGTTCCCCTGGCACCCTATTTCCTATACATACAGGATTCTGAGAGTAAGGTTATTACTCTTAGCAGAATCTATTTATAATCCCACAGGGCTGGCAGGGATGTTGAAATACTGTTAGAACAATACTGAAGTATAAATCTTGCTCCCTCTATTGTCAAGCCTTCGGTACAGGTCAGTCATTTGCTATTGCTTGACCATGTATCGATGGCTTTTGGTATTGATCATAGTTCAGTTAGCTGGTTTCGGCCAACCCAGCATTTTTAGTATTGTGTGTGATTTTGGTTACCTACATTGGCTCATAGGGGAGGAGGTGTTCTGGAATCTGAAGATCCAAGGTGTTTATTCAAAACTCTCTCTTATCTCACTGTGATTGCATTTTTTGTTTGTTTTGTTTCAAATGATATGGCCCTGACCTAGAGCTCCAAAGTGTGGCTCTTTTTCCTTTCATTTTGATTGTCATTTACTTCCCAGGTGTTCTTGCTTAAAACCTTAAAAAACCCAACACCTCATGATATTTCTAATTTTGCACACATTTCTAAAGCACTGGGTTCTGACTTTTGCTTTGACTCTTACCGGTTTTGAGATCTTGAGATTCCTCCCTATGGAATCCTTGTTTCAGTCCACAAGGAAGAGAGTTAGTAGCAGAATATCCTTTTCTTTTTAATTTTTTTAAATATTTAGTTATTTTTAAGAGAGAGAGAGAGAGAGATAGAGAGAGAGGGAGACACAGCATCCGAAGCAGTCTCCAGGTTCAGAGCTGTGAGCACAGAGCCTCATGCGGGGCTTGAACCCATGAACCGTGAGATCATGACCTGAGCCAAAGTTGGACTGACTTAACTGACTGAGCCATGCAGGTGCCCCAGAAGATCCTTGACTGGGCTGAAATCTGCTTCCATACAGGATGCTTTTGATTTACCTAGACTTTAGAGAGAGAGAGAGAGACGCTGAGAGAGATTGACGTTTGGTTTCCTTTACCATGAAAGCGTAGGAGGCACAAGGGTAGCCCAAATGTGGGCTGCTGTGACTTGCTCTGTGATCACATCTGCTTTCTTGAGCAGAGCAGAGGGCTCTGGGCTCTCACACAGCACCTACTTCCTTGTTGGCTTTGAAAATGACAAGTGAGGCTGAGTTAAGTTAGGGTGGACACTCCACTAGTTGGGTAGAATTCAGAGTCATACTGGGTGAGACATCACACACACACACACACACACACACACACACACACACACACACACACACGATAAGATTCATCAGAGATCACGTACAGGTCAGAAACAGAGTGTAGTAACCATTTAATCTAGCAGCTCCATTCCTAGGGAGATACCCATGAGAAATGAAAACCTATGTCTGTGCAAAAACTTGCACATGGATGTTCATAGGAACCTTGTCTGATAATAGCCTCAAAGTGGAAATAACCAAAATACCATCAAAATACAGTATGTCCGTGCAATGGAATATTATTTGACAACAAAAAGGAGTGAAGTCTGGCATGTGCTACATGAATATGGATGAACCCTGAAGACATTATGTGAAGTGAGAGAAAAGCCAGACACAAAATGTCACATGTCATATGATTTCACCTCCATGGAATGTCCAGAACAGGCAAACCCACAGAGACAGAAAGTAGATTAGTGGTTGCTTAGGGCTGGGGAGTTAGGGGAGAATGGGGAGCAACTGCTAATGGGTATGAGGTTCCTTTTATGAAAATGTTCTAACATTAAATTGTGGTGATATTTGTACAACCAAGTGACCATACTTTTCCATACTAGTATGGAAATTTTATCTCAACGAAGCTATTTTTATTTTTATTTTTTTATTTGTTACTATTTTTTTAATATTTTATTTTATTTTTGAGAGAAAGAGAGAGAGCACGAGTGGGGGAAGGGCAGAGAGAAAGAAGGGGACAGATGATCTGAATCGGACCCTGTGCTGACAGCAGAGAGCCCGATGTGGGGCTCGAACTCATGAACAAGGAGATCATGACCTGAGCTGAAGTCGGTCACTTAATTCACTGAGCTACCCAGATGCCCCGTTTTTACTTTTAAAGAAAGAAACAGTATATTTGGAAGGAACTAGTAAACATCCAGCATTGGCAACAGACATTTAGCTGTGTGTGGCAATCCGGAAGCCACACCTTAACCCCATTTCCTTCTTTGCAGTGTCTCCTCCCTACCACCCTCCAACTGATCCTCCTAAAGTCCTGTGCGTCTTGCATCAGAACTGTTACTCAGAACTAACACCGATTCCCCACTGCCTAGTGGGTTCTGGGGCTCAAATCCACCTTTCAACCTTGTGTCCCATATGCATCCTTTGTTCCCAGTTACCTGGTCTCCTCACCTTCTGCCAAAGCCTTCACTTTCTATCTCCAAGAGAAACCAGCACGCATCCCACCATCTACCCTGAGGGCTCAAATCCCTTGAAGGATTCCTTTCTCCAATTCACATCTTCTTCATTGTCTGCCTCACTTCTTCGTCACAACATAGACACTGCCTGTGTGCATATAAAAGTGTCACACATTTTCTTGCATGCATATTTCTTTCTCCCTCTTCACTGGTCATATGCATTTATTTTGGGGCTGATGGAGGAGTAGGCTGGGCTTTGAAGAATCCCAGATGCTATTGCACCTGTCCCCAACTCACCACACAGTCAAATGATAACTTCCAACATATTAAAGAGTTAGGGATGGGGCGCCTGGGTGGCTCAGTCGGTTAAGCGTCCGACTTCAACTCAGGTCACGATCTCACAGTCCATGAGTTTGAGCCCCGCGTCGGGCTCTGGGCTGACGGCTCAGAGCCTGGAGCCTGCTTCAGATTCTGTGTCTCCCTCTCTCTCTGCCCCTCCCCCGTTCATGCTCTGTCTCTCTCTGTCTCAAAAATAAATAAACATTAAAAAAATTAAAAAAAAAAAAAAGAGGGATGATGAGAAACAAAATGGTCTTTTATTTATTTATTTTATTATTTTTTAAAGTTTGTTTATTTATTTATTTATAACCAACAGGGAAGTGGCAGAGAGAGGGGGCAGGGGATCCGAGCCACCCAGGTACCCCAGAATGGTCTTTTAAAAATATTGTTTTCCTCAGGACACCTGGGTGACTCAGTCGGTTAAGTGCTGGACTCTTGGTTTCAGCTCAGGTCATGATCTCACGGTTCGTGAGTTTGAGCCGTGCTACAGGTTGTGCACACACAGTATGAAGCCTGCGTGGGATTTTGTCTTTGCCCCTCCCCTGTGCATGCTCGCGCGCTCTCTCTCTCTCTCTCTCAAAATAAACTTAAAAAAATTAAAAATATTGTTTTCCTAATGCTAAAAGAAATACATTTCAATATAGAACACTTGGGAAATAGAGGAGAGCGCACAGGAAAGAAAAAAAATCGTCCTTAATTTCCCTGTCCAGAGGTGGCTAACATTAGCATTTTCTGGTATAGCATCATATACACATACACTTGTGTAGCAGTTTTAAAGCTCAAAGGGGCTGAAATGCATTTTTTTTTCTTTAATGGTTGGATTCAACCTGCTTGTCACCTTTCATTTCTGCTGATGAAGAGGGAAAACATTGTCTTTTGGTTAAATATTCACTCGGATTTAGGGATCTCCTTGTCCTTTCCTCTTGCCCTTGTTTCTATCCTGCCAGTTGCTCTTCATATTAACCTATCCTGCAGGCGGCTGATTTAGTGAAAGGATGGTCTTCCCAGCACACAGACTTCATCGTGCTGCTCCCTCTCCCCACTTAATGATCTTCAGTGGCTCCCATTACTCCCCAGAAAAAGCCCCAATTCCTTAGCAAGCCTCATAAAACCTTCACGGGCTTGTCCTGACCTCTTTTGCATCTTATCCCTTGCTACTTCTGCTAATGCATTCTGCCCTCTACACACCAGAGTATTTGCTTTTTCCTGAACGTACCAAATGCCTTCAGGCCTTTGGTTCACTCTGTTTCTTCTACAACTTCCATCATCAAACAAATATCCTTCTCAGTGCCCAGTATGAGTGTTACCTTCCCTGGGTAGTCTTGCTTGCCTCATTTATATCCAACTAATCCTTCCCTTAATGTACTCCCTTAGCACCTTGTATATGGCTCTATTCCTGAACTTACTACTCTGTTTTAGAATCTGTGAATCTATTCCCTCCTCTGGAATGTAAACTTATGAAGGCTTACTTTTATGTATATATATATATATATATATATATATATATATATATATATATATATATATTGCCTTCCTCAGTAATTATACCCAGAACATTGAAGGTACTAAATAATAGGTGAAAACAAAATGAACTAATATCTGTCAATACATATGTACTGGTTGGTTAAAAAAAATACCAAAAATAGGTAAGAGATATGGAAAGGAATGTAGAATGCCCAGGTGAGGAAAGAGGAAAGATAGACTGTGTTATTTGTTAGGGCGTTATTCACAAGGTGGCAATGAACAGGTAACTGGCCCTTTCTGACTTCTCATTGAACTCAGAAAGAGAAAGTCATTGAATCCTCACCTAGATGTGACTGACAAGGGGCCACTATTGCACACGCTGTACAACTAATTCTAAAGCAAGAACGTGGCTTTCCAAATGCATGCATTTCTCTTAAAATAAAAACAGGCACAAATGTTGATGGACAGACAAATGGATAAACAAAATATGGTATATACAGACAGCGAAATATTATTCAGCCTTCAAAAAGAAAGGAATCCTGTCACTTGCTACAACATGGATGAACCTTGAGGGCACTACACTGAGTGAAATAAGTCAGTCACAAGAAGACAAATACTACATGATTCCGCTCGCATGAGGTACCTGGGCGTAGTCAGATTCATAGCGGTAGAAAAAAAATGGTGGCTGCCAGGGGCTGGGGGCACAGGGAAGTGGGAGTTATTGCTTAACAGTTTACAGAGTTTCAGTTTTGTAAGATGAAAAAGTTCTGGATGTAAATGGTGGAGGTGGTTGCACAACAAGGTGAATGAGGGGTGCCTGGAGGGTTTGTCGGCATAGCGTGCAACTCTTGATCTTGGGGTTATGAAATAAAAAATAAAATAACATCTTATTGAAAATTAAAATCTTTCAAAAATTTTTATTATTTTAAAAATATTTTTAAGTTATTTTTTGAAAGAGAGCATAAGCAGGGGAGGGGTAGAGAGAGAGGGCGACAGAGGATCCTAAGCAGGTTCTCATTGACAGGCTGACAGCAGCAAGCCCAATGTGGGGCTTGAACTCATGAGCTGTGAGATCATGACCTGAGCCAAAGTCTGATGCTCAACCGACTGAGCCACCCAGGTGCCCCTAAAAAATACATACTTTCAATGTTTATTTATTTTATTTTTGAGAGAGAGAGAGAGAGAGAGTGAGCGGGAGGGGCAGAGAAAGAGAGAGAGAATCCCAAGTATGCTCTGTGCTGACTCGGGGTTCAAACTCACGAACTGTGAGATCATAACCTGAGCTAAGATCAAGAGTTGGATGCTTAACCGACTGAGCCACCCAGGTGTCCCCCAAAATAAAATCTTTAAAACAAAAAACAATATGAATGTACTTAATGCCACTGATCTGTATGCTTAAAAATGGTTAAAATGGTATATTTTATGTTGTGTTTTTTGACCACAATTAAAATGTAAAAAAAGTAGGGGGCGCCTGGGTGGCTGAGTCGGTTGAACACCTGACTCTTTATTTCGGCTCAGGTCATGATCCCAGGGTGGTAGTAGGCCTTGAGTTGGGCTCTGTGCTGATCATGGAGCCTGCTTAAGATTCTCTCTCCCTCTGCCCCTGTCCTCTGCTCACTCTCTCTCTCTCCCTCTCTAAAACAAAACAAAGCAAAATTTAAAAAGATAAAACAATGTAAGTGCACATGACCCACTGTTTTGCTTGCTGAGCAGAAAATCTAATTTTTGTGGAGTCTACCCCTTATAGAATTTAGTGACCATTTTGTAGAAAAAAAATTACAAAAGGAAGTTAGGTAAGAAAGCCAAGTATTTGTTTAGAATGAGACCGGGAAGGGATCGTGTCAGTGAGGGATCCCGAAGCCTAAGCTTCCTTAGCTTTAAGGAGAATCTATTCCTGCTGACCGTAAAAGGTTTATGTTTTATCCTGCTGTTCCTGGGTTGCTGGACACAGATGAGAGGCGTGGTTGTGGGCTGGGGCAGGGTGGCAGGGCGGGGGAGGGGAGGTGTTTACTGTATGTCAATGTGCACTGTGGACTGTAGGGCTCACCCCTCTCCCGGGCTCATTAATGGCTAGATATGGATGAGATTGAAGTAAACATAATAATCCACCCCCTCTTCCTGGAGAAACTAATTGTGCCTTTTGCCCGGGGTGGACCAGTTTTGTCTCTGTATGCCCATACACCGTTATAAGACTTCAGTCAACATAGCGAGTCTATTCTTTGTGTGTGAAGTTAATGCTTTGATACCTGTGCCTTTGGGTGTCTTTCTAGCAAGGCTGGCGTGTTTAAATTGGTAGATTGTCAGTCTTTTGGCTCCCGGGTAGGGACAACAAGTACAAACACAAAAACCAAGAATTGTCTTTCAGTCTTTCAGTTAATGCCTTTTTTGGAGAGAAAGAAGGCAGTATGGTGTGGGTGTGGGGTGCTGGACAGGCTCCCTCTGGGAGCCAGGAATTTGGCTTGGCACTTTTGGGGGCCCCAGCCTCCCTCACTCAGCACGGCCTACATTCTGCTCTGGAGCCCCCGAGGTGGTCGGCTCAGATCAGCACGTTGAGCTGTTTCCAATCTCCTGGCTTCACTTTCAGTTGCCAAGAACTCCCTGGAAAATGACAAAGTTAAAAATGCAGATGGGGAATTCCTCCAGGAGAGTTTCTGGGAAAAAAAAAAGCCTTCCTTTTTCCTTACAAAGTCTGAACCATAGAACTCCTCCTTCCTCTGACTCACGTTTAATTGTAACAGCCAAGCAGAACTATTCTTAAGAAATGTTGTTCACCGGTTATGTCTATTTTCAGGTTCTGTTTAAACTGTAAGACAGAGTTGATGAGAAGTTATTGCTTTGATATAATAAGAAAGGTCATGATATAATTTTTATATTTAACCCAAGATGCATGGTATGAAATGAAGTATAGAGTGGGTCACGGGTAAAGTACAACTTCAAGAATCAGATTTCTTAAATTACTCAGCTACCTTGAGTTATAGATGAATAAATCCCTCAACTAATGAAAGACAGGGCTAGAAGGCTGGGCTCTTGAAAAGAAATTTACTAGTTTATCTAATTAGAGGAGCAATGTACCTGCATTGGAGGAACATTTTAATCCACAGAAAAAAATGAAAGAAAAAAAAAGAAATATGTCCTGTAATTCTACTGTTCAGAAATGATCCCAGTAAACCTTTAGGTTGATGTTGGAATACATTTTGCTTAGGTGTTTGCTATAGATAATAATTTTTACTTATTTATTTTATTAAAAATTTTTATGTTTTATTGCTTTATCTATAAAATTTATTTATTTATTTTGAGAGAGGGGAGAGAGGGGCAGAGAGAGAGAGACAGAGAATCTCAAACAGGCTCCACACTGTCAATGCAGAGCCCAGCTCGGGGCTAGAACCCATGAACCATGAGATCATGATCTGAGCCGGAGTTGGATGCTCGACCTGCTGAGCCACCTAGGGGCCCTTCGGTAATAATTTTTATATAAAATAAACAATTTGAAAATCTAGAGAATGTGCTACATAGTAGACGCTTTGCATTCAACACTTTAACATTCAGAGTTTTGAATATATTTAGCAATCTGAAAGGTCTGTGACAGGTAGAAACATGGTTTTGCTGACAAGCTGGTGGGTAGGAGTGAGTCAATGGGCTAATGAGTCACATAGTGGCTGCCAGGTGTTGGTATCTGAATTTGGCTTTGTTGTTCTCTATAGGGGAAGAGCAACCAATTGGCAATTTGTGGTTAACACTGCCTAGTACCTCCCAGGCACATTCTCTCCTTCTTCAGTGGTTAGACATAATGTTGCTGAACTAAAGGAAAACATTCCTTATTTCCTTTAAATATGTGACTTAGTTTTGGCCATTGAGAAGTATATATAATTCCTGGGAAGTATTCTTTTCCCATTTCTCCTGGGTGGAATATGATTGCTGTGGCTGGAATTCAGCAGCCACCTTGGACCTTGAGGTTGAATGCCATTGAAGGCTGACTGAGCTGAAAAGTATGCTTGTTCCTGACAATTTTATGGGGCCACCGTTCTAGTCTTGGGCTGCCTACCCCCAGATTTCCTTTCTATGAAAGAGAGATATGTTTGTCTTGTTTATTTGTTTGTTTATTTATTTATTTATATAAATGTTTATTTATTTATTTTTGGGAGGGAGGGGCAGAGAGAGGGAGACAGAGGATCCAAAGTGAGCTCTGTCTGTACTGACAGCAGTGAGCCCAATGTGGGGCTCAAACTCAAGAACTTTGAGATCATGACCTGAGCCACCCAGGCATCCTTCTGTCTTGTTTAAGCCAAAGTAAAAAAAAGTTTTTTCTTTTCTTTTCTTTTTGGTTCTTATATTCAGCTAAATGTAATCCTAATTAACAGTCTTTTTCACTATTATTTACCTAATGTGGGGAGTTGTTGACTCACCTGTGGAAAAACCAGGAAAAAGTGACCTCATTGTGGAGGATAGAGCTGGAGGCATCCTGACCTTGGCTTAACGTTTATTCATGTCTATTCCTGCCTTGTGCTATCTCCCGGGACCTAGGTTCTGTGGACTCAGCTACAAGCACAACTCTTAAAGGCGGGGCCTTGCTCTGTGTTTCTGGGTGGATTTGGGCAAGAAGTCCCTCTGGCCTCACGAGGAAGGCCACTACTGGCCAGAGAGAAATAAAAGCCAAGAATAACCAGAAGTTAGAGGCATCAATAGAGAGGTAGGTTTTTTTTCCTAAGGCAGTTGTTCTTTTTTTTTTTTATGTTTATTTATTTATTTTGAGAGAGAGCGAGCATGAGCAGGGCAAGGGCAGAGAGAGAGAGAGGGAGAGAGGGAGAGAGAGAATCCCAAGCAGGTTCCTTGCTGTCAGTGCAGAGCCTGATGTGGGGCTCGAACTCACAAACTGTGAGATCATGACCTCCAATGCTTAATGGATTGAGCCACCCAGGTGCCCCCCTAAAGCAGTTGTTCTTAAAGTATGTCCAGGGATACCTAGAATTCCCTGAGACCCTTTCAGAGAGTCCATAAGGTCAAAATTATTTTCATAATACTAACATGTTATTTCCTTTTTCCCAAAAATCCGAGAGCCACTTTAAGGTTTTCCTGAAAGAGAGCTTCCCTCAACCACACTGACCCTCGCCAGCAGCTGGAGATGGTCATTGCATCAACAGGCTGTGAATGGTTCTACCAGAGTCTCTCTTCTGGGCCCAGTGATCTTCAGGGAAAATGGACTCAAGGACCTGAGAGTGGAGGAAAGAATGTCAAGTTCAGGCAGGTAGGTGTTATGGCTGAAGTGTGTCTGCTAAATTCACATGTTGAGTTCTAACCCCTTGTACCTAAAAGCGTGACTTTATTTGGGAGATAGGTGATTTTTTTTTTTTAAGGTTTTGGTTTGGCAGTATTTTTATTTTTTTTTTAAATTGGGGTAAAATTGACCTATGACATCATATCAGTTTCAGGTATATACAGCACAACGATTCATTATTTGTATATATTAGGAAATGATCATTACCATACATCTGGTTAACATCCTCACCATATATAGTTACAAAATATTTTTTTCTTGTGATAAGCACTTTTAAGATCTACTCTCTCAGGAACTTTCATCAATAGTATTATTAAAAATTTTTAACAATGTTTATTTATTTCTGAGAGAGAGAGAGAGGCAGAGATAGAGGGAGACACAGAATCCAAAGCAGGCTCCAGGCTCTGAGCTGTCAGCACAGAGCCTGACGTGGGGCTTGAACCCATGAACTGCAAGATCATGCTCTGAGCTGAAGTCGGATGCTTAAGTGGCTGAGCCACCCAGGTGCCCCAATGCAGTATAGTATTATTAACTATAGTCACCATGCTGTACCTTTTATTCCCATGGCTTATTTATTTTCTAACTGGAAGTTTGTTCTTTTTGGGCCCCTTCACCCATTTTGCCTACCTGGTGATTTAGATTACAGACGTGATTAAGTTTAAATGAGATAATTGGGGTGGGCCCTAACCCAATCTGACTGGTGTCTTTATAAGAAGAGGAAATTTAGACACAGACTTGTACTGAGGCAAGACCCTATCCAGACACAGGGAGAACATGCCATGTACAAGCCAAGGAGAGAGGCCCTCAGAAGAAACCAGCACCTTGACCTTGGTTGGATCTAGTCTCCGGTTTGTGGGATTTTGTCGTGGCAGGGCTAGCAAACGAGTACGGTGGGTTTTTCTCTGGTACCCTGCAGAGAGCTGCAGGCGGGAAGGGTGAGGTAGCGTGTTCATTACGAGTCACTTTCTACCCTCTGCGGCTTGTTTACTTAAACAAGCCTGACAGCTGTGGCTCCTCCTTTGAAAAACTTGTCTTGGGTTCCCCAGAATTTGAAAAAAAAAGTTCTGAAAAATTAAAGGGACAGAACTTCAAAGTTTAATTAAAGTTTAACTTTAGTTGTGCGAGAGTAAATAGTGCCCTAAGAGGAAGTCTCTGCCTCCCTCATTTTACAGGTAGGGTGACAGTACCAGATGTGATTCTCCTGCTTCCCCTCCTCCCCCCCTGGAGAGAGTATGGCTTCCTAATGAGGAAACAGGGCAGAAGCCCCTGCCTTCAGGTGCCTCACACCAAGCTGGATGTTTCTAAGGCCTTCCGGGCCACAAGGAGGGGTTTGGGGTGTGTCTGGGGTAGAAGAGAAAGAGACCCTTGGGAGTAGTTTTTTTCGATTCATCCCTCTGCCTCCTCTCCTCTCCCCCATAGAACCTTCTGACTGGAAGAATTGTTTCTTTGGTCTGATCCTTTTTGGTAGAATGGTCAGCCTCATGGCTGAGCCAAAGTGATCAACGTTCCTCATCTGCCTGGGATTCAGGGGTTTGCTGCGAAAACCAGAACAGTCCCTGGCAAACTGGGATGAGGTGGTCTCCGAGGCCTAGCTGTCTATGCCGACTGGCTTTTATTCTGCATACACCAAGAGGAAATGTGTGATGTGAGGCAGGTCCGACTTGAGCTTGTGCTGTGCTGAGGACGTGGAGGTCATGTACTCTTTAGCGTGGTGGTTCATAACTTCAGTGTGCTGTTGGCATTTATCGAGGTGGGGAAATTACCCATGACAGTCTCCACGCAGAACAATTGTGCTGCTGGAAATGTCAGTGGTGACCCATTGGGAACCTGAGCAGGATTGCCTAACCTTGTTTTTCAAGCTCAGAGTCTTGCTTGAAAGACTCTGCTATGAGGCTTCTTCTTCTTCTCTCTTGCTCTGGGGCTCCAAGTCTCAGTGACATGTCCTGTGACTGGAGGCTTCTAGAAGTTTGCTTGTTTGCTTATTTATTTATTTATTAATTAATTAATTTATTTATTTATCTTGAGAGTGCACGCACACATGGGGAAGGAGCAGAGAGATTGGGAGAGCGAGAATCCCATGCTCAGTGCACAACATGATGTCGTGGGGCTCAATCTCATGAACCGCGAGATCGAGACCTGGGTTGAAACGACGAGTTGGACCCTTAACCAATCGAGCCACCCAGGTGCCCCTAGAAGGTATAATTGAAAGGGGGAAATTACATGTAAAGATGTAATATTTGTAAAATATTACCTATTTATAAGACAAAGGTCTTGAGCTGTGTGACCAGCGGAGAAGGGCTCTGGACCAAGTAATACATATCTCACAGAGGACCGGAGCATGGGATAAGAACACTCTAAAATCCTGAGAAGGAAGATACAGGATGAAGCAGAATGAATCTCCCAGCCCTTGGGCTCAAGTTGTCATGACCGCCTCCTTGGTGACGAGAAACTGGAGGTTGAGTCCAGAAACTCCTGTATAATCTTTGTACAGATCATTGCATATGTACATAGTTCTCATTATAGAGCAAATCCATATGTCATCTTAATAAAATTCCAACTTAAAAATAAACCTGTCAGTGCATTGGGCTCTGTGCTGACAGCTCAGAGCCTAGAGCCTCCTTCGGATTCTGTGTCTCCCTCTCTCTCTGCCCCTCCCCCGCTCATGCTCTGTCTCAGCTTCTCAAAAATAAATCAAAATGGTAAGCAAACAAACAAACAAAACCAGTTAGGTATTGCTATGTAAACCTGTTGGATAGAACAAGTTCAGTGTGAAGGTTCTGAAGCTCCGATAGGCAAAAATGGAGCAGAATACCCCCTGATGGAATCCTGTCTTCATGAGGCTTTGTCCCCCTCCTAGGGTGCTTTATGTCATAGAAGCAGATGAGCCCCAGCAACAAAGACAGTTAAAACACTTTCCAGTTTACACAGAGGCTCTTTCTTTGCCTGTAACGAAGTTATTATAATGTTTATTTGATCACCTTTTTGGAATAAATATATCCATGAACTCTCTAATATTTACTCAATGCCTACTGCAATTGCCTTCTAGCCTGTTTTCCTGTACTACAGAGGCAGGAAAGTCAAGAATATGTCTCACACTCACTTGTAACTAGGGTTCTAGTTTCCACCCAGTACGACCAAATGTTTGTTTTTGTGAATCAGAGCTTTCTAGAAATATATGGGATATTTTGCGATGCCTGACAGTTTTAAAAACAATTTTTATAAAAATGTTTATTTATTTTTGAGAGAGGGAGACAGAGCACCAGCAGGGGAGGGGCAGAGAGTGAGGGAGACACAGAATCCGAAGCAGGCTCCAGGCTCCGAGCTGTCAGCACAGAGCCTGACATGGGGCTCAAAGTCACAGACTGCGAGATCACGATCTGAGTTGAAGTCGGATGCTTAACCGAGTGAGCCACCCAGGCACCCCAGGCCTGACAGTTTCTTAAAAACTATTACACATTCATATTCAGGGTCGTCGAAGATGTTCTGTGTCACTCACCTTCCACCCCTTGTTATATGTGAATTTCTCCCAACTCCTCCCTTTTTAAATCATAAAAAAAACTTTTATAAGATAAAATTGTTACATACCATTGTGTGTACGTGGTGTTAACTGCTTTCCCATGATGTGGTCCAGGATCAAACAGATGCAAGTAATTCTGCATGGCTACCATCCCCACCATTATCATCATCGATATTATCACCCAAAGTATTTAAGTGTGTATGTGATTATGCTGGGCTAAATGTCTGTCATCAAGTCTTACTGTTTTCGTTTCTGATGTATCTCTTGAATTTGATTCTTTCCGTTCCCACCGCCACCATTCTGGGCAAAGACTGGACTTTCTGTTAGGCAGGCAGTGAATACTCAGAGGAAGTTATTCAAATGTGGTCTAATTTATACTCTTAGGTTGATGAAGCCTGGGCATTCTAGGTACTTGTAGACTTGATTATGTTATGTTATTTGTTTATTTGCATAAGAAAAACCTTACTGTTTCCTCTTACTGCCAAAATAAAGTACAAACTCTTTTAAATAATAATACTCAAGGTTCCTTATGGACTGATTGTAACTAAGCCTTCCCATCATCTAATCTTTCCTCACCACCCTCCATGCTCTGGCTGCATTGTATTAATTACTCTCCTCCACATGTGATGGGCGTTTTCATACCTCTGTGCCTTTGCTCTTACTGTTTCATATGCCTGGAATGCCTTTCCTGTCCTGGATTGATCTTTTTTTTTTTTTTTTAATTTTTTTTTTAATGTTTATTTATTTTTGAGACAGAGAGAGACAGAGCATGAACGGGGGAGGGGCAGAGAGAGAGAGAGACACAGAATTGGAAGCAGGCTCCAGGCTCTGAGCCATCAGCCTGGAGCCCCACGCGGGGCTCGAACTCCTGGACCGCGAGATCGTGACCTGAGCTGCAGTCGGACGCTCAACTGACTGAGTGAGCCACCCAGGCGCCCCCTGGATTGTTTTTATTCATCCTTCAAGTCTTGTGGCAAGTAATAATAATGATGATAGCTAATAATTAAGCACTTGTTATATGCCTGGCACTGTTTTAAGCACTTTACATGGTTTATCTCTTAATTTTCACAACAGGTATGAGATAGGTATTATCTCACTTATGGAAGTGTGGCAGGACTTTGATAAAAACATCGTTACTTTTGGGGTGCCTGGGTGGCTCAGTCGGTTGGGCGGCCGACTTCGGTTCAGGTCATGGTCTCGAGGTCGGTGAGTTGGAGCCCCACGTCGGGCTCTGTGCTGATAGCTCGGAGCCTGGAGCCTGTTTCAGATTCTGTGTCTCCCTCTCTCTGGCCCTCCCCCGTTCATGCTCTGTCTCTCTCTGTCTCAAAAATAAATAAACTTAAAAAAAAAAAAATTAAAAAAAAAAAAAAACATCGTTACTTAAAAAAATTTTTTTTTTTAATGTTTACTTATTTTTGAGAGAGAGAGAGAGAGAGAGAGAGAGAGAGAGAGAGCATGAGCACGGGAGGGGCAGAGAGAGAGGAAGGGAGACACAGAATCCAAAGCAGGCTCCAGGCTCCAAGCTGTCACTAAGAGCCCTATGTGGGGCTCGAACTCAGGAGCTGTGAGGTCATGACCCGAGCTGAAGTCAGTCACTTAAGGAACTGAATCATCCGGGTGCCCCCATCAAGTTACTTTTCTAATTTTGGTGATTATGGTGTTTGACAGCTTTAAATAATCTATAATTTGTTGAGATTTCTTCTTTGGTTCTATACAGATATTTAAAAATTTCTTTTCTTGTAAAGGAGCCCAAACTGTAGGGTCATCAGGCTCCCCAAAACCTGTTTTTCAGCTTTCACTGATACTCTTTCTCTTATCTGTTGCCTTTTCCCCTGTAGGAACTAGAGAATAGACTTTCAGAATTTCAGAGAGTATGATGATGTGTAGAAAGTCACAGGTTGGACCTGAGACCAGGCTTAATTCAAATTTGTATCTCAGTAAAATGACAAATCATCACATATCATGAATCTTTGGAGCTGCTTGAGTGTAACTGGCACCCCAATTTTGAATTAGCAAATTACAAGAATTTAGCATAAAGGCTTTGTCCTTAGGGAGAGTTATCTGACCTCCTTTGAAAAAGTAATCCAATGCTAATGTTAGACTTCAGAATCCCCCACTACCTTTATTTTGTGGTTGGTTATCAGCTTTCAAATGTCTGGTTTCACTGCCTCCAAGAAAGGGCCTTCCGTCCTTTGGGACTAGAAAATACAAGTTAAGGTTTGACAGGGCCCTGCCATTTTTTAGTCAGTCAATAATTCTTGGCTCTTTTACTGTACTCAGAGAAGGCTTACTGAAAATGGAACTATTTTTCTTTTTTAATGTTTATTTTGAGAGAGAGAGAGTGAGCAGGGGAGGGGCAGAGAGAGGGGGAGAGAGAGAATTCTCGGCAGGCTCCACCCTCAGCACGAGGAGCCAGATGCGGGGCTTCATCTCAGGGCAGTGAGATCACGACCGTAGGCGATACCAAGAGTCTGGTGCTTAGCGACTGAGCCGCTGGCTGCCCCTAAACAGAACTATTTTTAATGATGTAATCCCTGTTTCAGCAGGCAGATATGGTCTGGCTATTGACATCTATCTATTTAGAAAAAATTTTGCCTCATTGACAGAGTAGACAAGGTCAAAGACGGTGGTAATCTCCTTTATGAAGAAATGCCCAAGTTCCTCCTGTGGAATATCTGATATATTTTTCTTTAAAAAAAATTTTTTTTAACGTTTATTTATTTTTGAGACAGAGAGAGACAGAGCATGAACGGGGGAGGGTCAGAGGGAGAGGGAGACACAGAATCTGAAACGGGCTCCAGGCTCTGAGCGGTCAGCACAGAGCCTGACGCGGGGCTCGAACTCACGGACCGTGAGATCATGACCTAAGCTGAAGTCGGCCGCTCAACCGACTGAGCCACCCAGGCGCCCCTGATATATTTTTCTATAAATCTGGAGGAGGGAAAGTGGGTGTGGGTGAGAAACTTCTCCGTATATTGCTCACTGTCAGTGACAGATGTTAACAGGGGATGCGGGGGCTCGGGAACGGCCTTGACAGGATAGGGCTGGCCTTACCTCTCATAATTGTCGTAGGGGACTGTATACCAGCTTTTCTGCTGTACTTCATGCCTCTTTGTGGGCTCTGTGGATCAGAGAACTTAGGCACGCATCCCTGATAAAGAGCAGTGATGCAAGGCACCAGTGACCCTGTACAGAAATCCCTCCGTTGGCAAGTGAGAGTCTGTGCGAGATGCCGCCGATCCGTATCTTCTGTTTCTCTTCCGTGTTTACCTTGCATCTGGGTCACAATGTACTCCCTGCTGCTCAATGGAAGCAGAATGGCACTCGGAAAGGGTCATGATCTTTGCTTTTGCTCAGGGCACTTCCTTGACCCGGAACGCCCCTCCTTTCCATTTTTGCGTGTCAGAGATTTTATTCATCATTTGATCATCCCAACCAAATAGTGACTGTTCCTTCTGTCAGATTGCCTCCTCTTTTGCGTCCCTTGCCTCAGCACTGTGTTTACATTCCAGTTAAGGGGTTTGCCTCGCCTTGCAGTCTCTGTAGCACAGACGTGTGCACGGTCGGTGTCTACACGTCCGTGAGATTGGCAGTGACCGTTTCCTCTTGCACGAGGTTTGAAAGCTCTCCTTGCAGAGCCTGGACGAATTCCTGGAATGACAAGCTCCTAGAGTTCAGAGGCGGTTGGTCATCACTGAGCCCTTTCACTTTCACTTTAAAGTGAAAATTACTTTTCTGACCTCAGGGAGAAGCCATACTTCATCTCTAAGGTGTTATGACCCTACCTGGTCCCCATACAAATTGCTTTTAGGATCAGCATGTCTCTTTGCACAAAATGTGCCATAAAACAGCCCAAATTTTCTATCTAAACAGAAAGCAACCTTCCTCATCCTTTCAAATCTTGAAACCTCTATCCTATCAGCCTTGCGTTTCCACTTGGCAATTATTAGCATATTAGAATGGAAGTATTTAAAAGTCATGGTTATTAACCTGGATCTTAGGCCCTGGCCCAAATTTCTGTATTTCAAGTTCTTTTATTACACACTAGATGTCACTCTCTACCCAGTGAATTCCAGAGCCAAGCGTTGTGGTGAGTTAATTAGAAAAGAAAGCTATTTGGAAAAGAGTTTGTAAGTGACTGCAAAACATATTTTCAATTACTTCCAAATAGGACATTTTTCTCCCACAGTTTACAAGGGACATTTATTATTTCTTTGGTAAAAAGAAACCCTTCAAAACTCACTGAAGGGAAGAGGAATAAAGTCAATGGCGGTCTTTTCTCCTTCTGGCCCTGTGGGGTTTGGACAGGTGGCGAAGCTGGGCTGAAATGCGGCTTGCCTCTGAAATTCTTCCCTCAGCAAGGACAGAGCTGCAGAGCGGTGTTGGCGTTGAGTTTATTTCTAGAGATTGGGGAATTCCCTCACCCATTCCCCTCGACACCACCTCAGAAAGAACCCTCTGAGTGTAGAGGAAGCATTCTTGACTTAATTTCACTTTCATGATTTACCTGACCTTTTCAGTCATGACACTTGTGTGTGAACCTTTGAGTTGGCTTGCCGGGGTGAGAGAAGCCTAAGGAGTTACAGCTGCATAAAGGAAGTTCTGTATTTTCAGGTTGTTTAGGCCGAAACAATAAGCAGTGTTTGCTGCATGATTGCCGTGGTCCCTGTATTCCAGAAGGTTGGCTAAAGAGCCATCGTCTTCGAACCATTGCCTTAGAAACAAAGAGTAAGGAAGAGTGAGGCTCTGTATTTTCAGGTTGTTTAGGCCGAAACAATAAGCAGTGTTTGCTGCATGATTGCCGTGGTCCCTGTATTCCAGAAGGTTGGCTAAAGAGCCATCGTCTTTGAACCATAGCCTTAGAAACGAAGAGTGAGGAAGAGTGAGGCAAGTGGGCGTGGTGTTACTTTAAGTTCTATCATGTAAAATTCTTTACGCCATGCCACCGTTGCCCCCTACAATTACAAAACTTCTTTACAATTTCGAAACTTCAAAGGGAAACAGGGAGCTTCTTTGTGGTTTGCTGGAGATATTACTCCACATGGCTTTGGTAAACCTTGGGTATGTGAATTGGCCAGTGATTCCAGAACCGCTTTTCATTAAAAAAATTTTTTACTGTTTATTTTATTTTATTTAAATAAAATAAATATATTTTTTTATAAATAAACATTTATTTATTATTTTTTATGTTTATTTTATTTCTGAGGGAGGGAGAGAGAGAGAGAGAGAGAGAGAGAGAGAGAGTGAGAGTGTGAGAGTGTGAGCAGGGGGAGGGCAGAAAGAGAGGGAGACACAGAATCCAAACCAGACTCTAGGCTTCAAGCTGTCAGCACAGAGACTGAGTCGGGGCTCGAACCCACGAGCTGTGAGATCATGACCTGAGCCGAAGTCGGACGCTCAACCGACTGAGCCACCCAGGTGCCCCCAGAACTGCTTTTCATTTTAAGTAACTGAAAGTTTTTGATTTAAAGGGACTCTCATCCCCAGCATTCCCCAAACAACAATATCACTAAAATGATAAAAATAAAGACGACGGTTTAAAGTATAGGCCTGAAATTTCAAGTGTGAACTGACTTGCTCTCTACTTGCTAGAAATCTGTGGGCCAACTTAGCTTGTAACCAGATCTCACCTAACATTTGCCACGTGTTTGACTGATGTGCCATCATTTTGCCAGAACTTTGAGATCTGGTTTGTACGTACATGTGTGTGCACACAAATGCACACACACAAACTTGTGAGGTTTTACCGAAAAAAATTCATGCTTATTAAATTTAATTAAAAAAAAATTTTTTTTTAACGTTTACTTATTTTTGAGACAGAGAGAGACAGAGCACGAATGGGGGAGGGTCAGAGAGAGGGAGACACAGAATCTGAAACAGGCTTCAGGCTCTGAGCTGTCAGCACAGAGCCCGACGTGGGGCTCGAACTCACGGACCGCGAGGTCATGACCTGAGCCGAAGTCGGCCGCCCAACCGACTGAGCCACCCAGGCGCCCCTTAAATTTAATTTTAGATGTTTATGTGTGGGGGAGGGGCGGAGAGATAGAAGGAGACACAGAATCTGAAGCAGGCTCCAGGCTCTGAGCTGTCAGCACAGAGCCTCACGTGGAGCTTGAACCCACGAACCATGAGACCATGACCTGAGCCGAAGTCAGACGTTTAACCGACTGAGTTACCCAGGTGCTCTGAAGTTTATGTGCTTTGAATTTAATAGAATACTCAGTCTTTGGTGAAACTGGGTTGCTTGTGGCTGTTCCCAAACCATTACTCCTAAACCATAATCTGACCACGTTTGGCTGCCATTAGAATGTGACACAGTCAATTTTCATGTGTATATGTGTGTGCGTGTTGACATTTTGAGAATAGTTCTTGCTGTTCTTGTTGAGGTCTCAGCGAGACTGGGTTTGAATTACACCTAAAGCTTTTCTTTTCTTTCCCAAATTACAAGTTTATATATGTAGAAAGTCCTCAAAGCAGAAGCAGTATATAAGGAGAGAAACTAAATTCATTTATTCCTCAAGTATTTAGAGAGTAATTACTATCTTTTAATAAAGAACTTTTTCTCATTATAAAAATAGTACAAGTACATTGTAGGGATTTGGAAAACAGATAAACACACAGAAGAATATACATCCCATTCATAATTCTACTATGCAGAGATTACAATATTTATATTTTGGTGATTTTCTAATACTTGGTTGATACATTTCTGGTTTTGGCATTAATCTGTTATCTATGTGATCATGTTGTGCGTACTATTTTATAAACTACTTCTCTCCCACTTGCATTCTAATTACATGTTTTTCTACAACATAATTTCTGAATTTCTTAAAAAATTTTTTTTTTTTTAATTTAGAGAAAGGGGTGGGGAGAGGAGCAGAGGGAGAGGGAGAATCACAAGCAAGCTCCACACTCAGCCTGATGTGGGCCTTGATCCCATGACCCTTGGATCATGACCTAAGCCCAAATCAAGAGTCAGAGGCTCAACTGACTGAGCTACCCAGGCACCCCTACAACATAATTTCTATAGACATAGAAGTGTTTTAGACAGTTTTAAAAACCAATCCTGCATGGTTGGACAGTCTCGTAGCTAAGCACATCATGTATATTCATGATTAGTTCTTTAGGATAAATGAAAGTCTTAGCGTCAAGGGCATGAATATTTTTAAGGCTCCACCATGTTGCAGATGACTTTCTTATCCTTTTTTTTTTTTTTTGACCATCTTTTAATTTTTTAAAGATTAAGTTTATTTATTTATTTTGAGAGAGAGAGTGAGTGGTGGAGGGGCAGAGAGAGAGGGAGAGAGAGAGAATCCCAAGCAGACTCCACACTGACAGCATGAAGCCTGATGTAGGGGCTCAAACTCACAAACGAGATCATGACCTGAGTTGAAAACAAAAGTTAGGCGCTGAACCGACTGAGCCACCCAGGCGCTCCTTTTTTTCACCTTCTTATCTTTTAAAAGTCAATTTGCTTTTATTTTTATTGATAATACACAAATGTTCCTGGATCTTTGTGCTGCTGATGAGGGAGCATGGGGCAAGCTGAGGACAAAGTAGAGGCTAATGGAACCCCCACCCCCACCCCAGGTGGAATATGTGTGATATTCTTCGGACACTCCTGGCTACCCAAGAACAAAGGAAAGGGGTTTAAGTGCTTGCCATGGTGATGTGGGAAACTAAGGCAAATGAAAAATTAAATTCCCTTACTGTCTACAGCTCATTGACAAGTCCTTGAAACCGGCAGAGTGACCTCCCTCTAGGAGCTCAGCTGCCTCTATGATGACACTTTGCTAGGGCAAAAGAGAACCTTAGTTTAACATTATCCCAATCTCAAGGATCCTGGGAATCTACTTCCTTTATCTCTACTGCCCCAAGATATATGCTGGTGATCATACTCCAAGCTTACCCGCTGCCTCCTCCCCCTGCCCCCCCCCCCCCCATACATCTGAAGGGTCTCATGACTGGGATTTTATTAAACGCTAATAAGTGACATTTCCCTAGCAACAGCTAGCCCCTCAAGGTCCTGGAAACCTTGCTTCCAAAATACCTTAGAGACTTACTCTATCTCTGACCCCCTTCCAACCTGCGGGTATATAAAGAGTTACCCGTTACAACCCCAGTGCTGCTCTTCCTGCCCACAGGTCCTGTCCCCATGCTTTAATAAAATCACCTATTTGCACCAAAGACATCTTTGAGAATTCTTTCTTGGTTGTCGGCTCCAGACCACCCCACCATCACCCCAAAACTTCATCACTGTTGCCTTAGAAATCTCTGTATAGTGACTTCCAATGCTAGTATTCGTAATAAAAACCAGTTTTGTTTAGTGTCAACCTTAAGATAAATGCCTTAGCACATTAAAAAAGGAAATGTTATGTTAGATTAAAGGGAGAGCAAATAAACAATAAAAAGTAATAGTATTGCATCTCTGTATGCATTTATTACAACAGGAACAGTTAGTTTTAATTACTGGTGATAAATACTTCATAGTCTACTAATAAACGTCTTGCAGTATATCTTGAAAAATGCAATAAACTCTTTGTCAGGTGAGAATTCACTATAGTTCTCGGCCTCTAAATCTCTGTTGAAAAGAAGGATAAAACTGCCATTTTTCCTACTGAGAGTTATTGGAAAGACTGATAAGGAAGTGAGACTTAGCCAGCTTCTGAAATAATTACTGCCATTGGGACAAAATTGGGAAAATATACCTGCACATTAAGGTAGCACTCATATTAGTTCAAGTCAGAACTTTGTGAAAAAAATTTTAAACATTAAGCACAGTGCTTAAGAGATAAATGGAAAAGTTAAGAATAAGTTGGTTTAGAAATCAAACCATTTTAATTCAAATAGCCACACTCGAAAATGTATTGCTGGATAAATAGATTAGGAATGAGTTGGCATGGGGGGGCTTTGACATACTGCTCTTAGTAAAGTTGGCAAAATTGAGGCAAAAATTAAAGTCAGAGTATAGGCAGGTTCTAATTTTTATTTGTACTGCCTTTAAGGATACTCTTGGGAATCAGGAAACATTCCTTTTTTGTTCATTTCGTGGAAATTTTTTACTCATGTTAATGAATTAAAACTGGAAATAGCTTTTTTTTTTTCTGATTTACAAGAAGGATACACACCCGTAAAAACAATTATACAACAGAGAAGAGCATAACGAAGGAAGGAAAATATCATTAAAAGTACCACTATACAAAGATAACTACTGTTCATATTTGGTGAACATCTTTTCAGAAAGTTGACTCTTCTCTCAAAAGACACAACATTTTATACAAATGTGATTGTGTAATATTTATTGCTCAATTGCCTCCTTGTCTTTTTATAGAAATATATGTTATGACTGTATTTTGGTGTGAATATGTGTAGATTCTCAGCATCACTTTACAAATTTTTTTATTTTTAGAGCGAGAGAGTGAGAGAGCACAGGCAAGTGGGGGAGAGGGGCAGAGAGAGAGAGAGAGAGAGAGAGAGAGAGAGAGAATTTTAAGCAGGCTCCATGCTCAGTGCAGTGCCCAGTGTGGGGCTTGATCCCATGATCCTGGGATCGTGGCTTGAGCAGAATCAAGAGTCAGATGCTCAACGGACTGAGCACCTGGGTGCTCCTACAGCATCATTTTTAATGGCTACTTAATATTCTATTGTAGAGATATGCACTAAATGATTTTAATTTACTCTCTTAACATTTGGGTTTTAAAAAATGACAACAAATATATATGCTTCTGTTATTTTTTTTCCCTTTAACATTGCAGAAGTGCACATGGTAAAGGGTGAGTCTCATTTATTTCTTCTCTTCTACAGTGAATTCCACCTCCCAAAGGTATCCCTGAAATATGATCTCCTCCAGAAAAATGTATAAGAATATGCAAACTTTTGGGGTACCTGGGTGGCTCAGTTGGTTGAACATCCTACTCTTGATTTCAGCTCAGGTCATGGTCCCAGGATGGTGGGATTGAGCCCCACATTGGGCTCTGTGCTGGTGCTGAATGTGGAGCCTGCATGGGATTCTCTCTCTCTGTCTCTCTCTCTCTCTCTCTCTTTCTCTCTTCCCCCTGCTCTCTCTCTCTCAAATAATGAAAGGAAAAAAATAATGAAAATAAGAATATATAAACTTTTATATACACATTTTCCCCCCAAATGGGGTCATTTTATGTTCTATAACTTAAAAAACCCCAACATACTGTGTACGTATTCAGATCATTATGTATAAAGTTATCTAATTCTTTTTTAAAATCTGCATATGCAGTATGGATTTACCATAATTGATTACACCTATACCCAATAGATAGATGTTTAGGTTATTATGATTGTTAGAGACTCTAAGTAATGCTATAGTGAACAACCTTGCATATATTCATCTTTATAAAAGTCCATTGTTAGGAATCTACTAGATTCCATTATTTAATATTTTGATCTGTATAGTCAAAGTATTCCCCAGTTACATTCTACTTCAAGCCTACACCAGCTGTGGCTATTTGCATTTTTATCTTTTCCAACTTTCTGGGTGGAAATTTATATATCATTGTTTTTATTGGCATTTCATTTATTAGTAAATTTTAAAACATTTTACAGTGCTTATCGTTGGTCATGTGAAGTTGTTTTGTGATGTGTTTGATCACATTTTTAAAAAAAATCAATTAATTTTTATTTATTTTTTAAATTTATACCCAAGTTAGTTAGCATATAGTGCAATAATGATTTCAGGAATAGATTCCTTAATGCCCCTTACCCATTTAGCCCACCCCCTCCCCCCACAACCCCTCCAGTATCCCACTATTTGTTATCCATATTTAAGAGTCTCTTATGTTTTGTCCCCTTCCCTGTTTTTATATTATTTTTGCTTCCCTTCCCTTGTGCTCATCTGTGTCTTAAAGTCTTCATATGAGTGAAGTCATATGATAGTTGTCTTTCTCTGACTAATTTCGCTTAGCCTAATGCCCTCTAGTTCCATCCATGTAGTTGCAAATGGCAAGATTTCATTCTTTTTGATTGCCAAGTAATACCCCATTGTGTGTGTGTGTGTGTGTGTGTGTGTGTGTGTGTGTGTGTGTGTATACCACCTCTTCTTTATCCATTCATCCATCGATGGACATTTGGGCTCTTCCCATATTTTGGCTATTGTTGATAGTGTTGATAGTGTGCTAAACATTGGTGTGCATGTGCCCCTTTGAAACAGCATATCTGTATCTCTTAGATAAATATTTAATAGTGCAATTGCTGGGTCATAGGGTAGTTCTATTTTTAGTTTTTTGAGGAACCTCCATACTGTTTTCCAGAGTGGCTGCACCAGTTTGCATTCCCACCAGCAGTGCAAAAGAGATCCTCTTTCTCTGCATCCTTACCAACATCTGTTGTTGCCTGAGTTGTTAATGTTAGCCATTCTGACAGTTGTGAGGTGGTATCTTATCGTGGTTTTGATTTGTATTTTCCTGATGATGAGTGATGTTGAGCATTTTTTCATGTGTTGGTTGGCCATCTGGATGTCTCCTTTGGAGAAGTGTCTATTCATGTCTTTTGCCCATTTCTTCACTGGATTATTTGTTTTTTGGGTGTTGAGTTTGATAAATTCTTTATAGATTTTGGATACTAAGCCTTTATCTGATATGTCATTTGCAAATATCTTCCCCCATTCTGTTGTTGCCTTTTAGTTTTGCTGATTGTTTCCTTTGCTGTGCAGAAGCTTTTTACTTTGATGAGATCCCAATCATTCATTTTTGGATCACATTTTTGATTTGAGTGTTTATCTTTCCCTTATTGTTTTGTTTTTATTCTTTTTTTTAATGTTTATTTATTTTTGAGTGAGAGAGAGGAGAGCGACAGAGACAGAGACAGAGACAGAGACAACGATGAGCATGGGAAGGGCAGAGAGAGAGGGAGACACAGAATCTGCAGCAGGCTTCAGGCTCCGAGCTGTCAGCATAGAGCCTGATGAGGGGCTTGAACTCAGCAACCACAAGACCATGACCTGAGCCAGAGTTGGATGCTTAGCTAACTGAGTCACCCAGGAAACCCATTGTTTTTATTCTTTTTTTAAAAAAAGTTTATTTATTTTTGAGAAAGTGCACATGTGTGCACACACACACACAGGGGAGGGGCAGAGGAAGAGGGAGAGAGAGAGAGTCCCAGGCAGGCTCTGTGTTGTCAGTTCAGAGCCCGACATGGGGATAGATCTCACCAACTGTGATACCCTGACCTAAGCTGAAATCGAGAGTCAGATGCTTAACTGACTGAGCCACCCAGGCACCCACTCTTATTGTTTCGTAAGAGCTTTTAACATGTTAAGGAAATTTCTTTCATGTATGTTATAAATATTTTTCAATCAGATTGTCATCTGCTTTTAGATTTTTGGGTGCTGTTAAAAAGTCATTCTAACGTTTAAAAAATATGATGTAATTAGGAACTTAAATCAGCTTTTTTGACTCCATGTAAAATTCTGACTTGATATGATGCATTCTACCAATCTCTCCCATCTGCTTGCTAAATAAGGAAAGACAGACAGGAAAAGGAACTATGGGTTGTTCTGTCTTTCCCTTTCCTTCTATGTCATCATTTTCAGCGTGGTTGGCTAAACAGATGTAACACGAGCGGGAAAGGATATGAAAGGGTTCCTTGCTTGTTCTTCTTGCTTGCTTACAACACTACGGACTTCTTTCTGCCCCGGAAAATTTATTTCCCTGGTTTTCAGAGACAATGTGGCTTCTTTTTGGGGGTGGTGTAAGGGAGGCACCACTTAGTCGTCATGTAACAGAGTCACGCTGGCCTCCCGTGCATCATCGGAACGCTGGAATTCTATGGATGGTCATTGCCAATGGTATATGTGCAGGGGTGGTATGGAATGGTGTAACCCTACATGAACGCGTATATCTCCTCTGCTCATACTCATACTCCATTGTCCCATTGGATTTCACTTACAAAACACAAGGTCAAGGATAAAAGTATTAGGAATATTTAGATGACAATAATGCAGCATGAAATCAAGTGCGAAGTCCTTTTGAGTGGGGGCCCTATGTGACTGCACAGGCTGTAGCCCATAAAGTTGGCCCTCTGGGGCCTTCATACTAGTTCCTGCTGGTGGCTGAGCCCAAGGATCCAGCCTGCTAGGGAGAAGAAAGGGACTCTGATCTGCCAGTTGGTGGTAAAAAGGACCCATGACTTTTATAATTAATAGGTGACACAGTCTTCATATCTCCAAAGAACATTGCCCCCTTTGCAACTCAGCTCTTCCCCTGCACGTGCACATACACTTCCAACTGCCTATGACATTTCCTTTAACACATTTTGGCTCATTTGAGCCATGTCTTCAGGGAGGGTGAAGGGTGTGGGTAGCACATCACATGCCCCAGCTTGCACCTACTGGAATAGTCCCAAGCCTTGTACCCACTACCCCATCTCTACTCTCATACAGAAATGCCTTGAAAAACAGAAAAAAAAACTAGAGAATTTCATAAACACACTTATAAAACAACGTTTCTTCCTGAAAACATATTCGCTTTCTGGCAGAGCAGCTGTCTTTATTCTACCCTAGATACAATTGCATTCCGATGACTGGTGAGGGACCCTTTATAAAAGTTTGTAAAATGCTGGAAAAAGCGTCCAGGAAAAAAGACACCATGCAAGCATAAGGCACTATTATCACTTGTTTGAAAGTCTGTTTTGTTACCGAATATTCTCCTCTGGTGACATATAGATCAGCATGGCTTATTATAAGCAAGACCATGTGTGGCTTCTCATATTCCCATCACTTGCCTGTAGAGGGTCCTAGCCTTACTGACTTTCCGTATCAGAACAAAACCATCCATAAAGCACGAGGAGGCAAACACTGAGGCTAGGGGGATTTGAGTATTCTTTATTTCCCCTACCAACAAGTGAAGAATCTAATGCCCTAATCCATCAGATCTCCCAGACAGAAGCCACAAATCTTTTTTGTTTTGTTCAGCATATTGCCACAGTGACAAGTTCATATTACACTCTGTCTGGAATCTCTCTTGTAACCTCCCCAATCCTCAACAAGTTCACAAAAAGGGCTGAAGCAAATAACCCTGGAATGCAGGTGACTGTTTATTTATGTATTTACCTTGTTACATACCAGTATATACCCAGGGCCCTTCCAGAAGAGCTTCATAAAAAATAATGGTAACTGACATTCATCACACGCTGAACTTCTCTTTCCATTTCCTGTGTCTTTAATAGATCCCTACAGAGGGTGGGGAAGAAAGCTCAGGCTATTGTCAGACAATTGTATTACTTCACTCTCTCCAAGCTCATCAAAAATTCTTTTGCTGCTGTTTGAGTGAAACGTATTTTTTGACAAAATGACATGGGTGTCATTTGTAGATATCTTTGCCAACATTCGACCACCATTTTCCTTGACCTCACATCATGCCAATCCATTCCTAACATGTGATGATTCTCCGGAGAGTGCCTTCTGGATCAGGGAAGAAGGCGGGGGATATAATAACACCTTTTTGCACTTAGCATCACTGCTCAGGAAACTTCGAAGCACTTAGCAGTGTAAGCTTTCTCCATTTCTCTGGTAAAAATAATGAAAAGTGCTTGGGTTTATGATGATAGGCTCTCTGTAAATTCTGATCAGGGTAGACAGATACATTTATGGGAAGAAAGTTTCTCTGTATAAAGGAACGTTTCCAGTTCCTTTCCGCTGGGGGACTTGTTCCGTCTCCTTCCCCCTCTCCCTCTCTGCTTCCTTTTTTCTTGTTATCTCAAGATACTTCAAAATATAAAAATGTTTTGAAAATTGATTACTGGATCATTTGGTTTGCTTCAATGTGACAATAGAGCAGTCTTCAGAGTGCTTGGAAGGTCTCAATTACAAACTCCCTTTCTTGGGTTTGGACATATTCAGTACCCAGGTTTAGTCATTCATTTCAAATATGGCCATGCATACAGATGGTCCCTGACCTATGATAGTTCCACTGACGATTTTTCAACTTTATGATGGGGTGTGGAAGTCCTGTGCATTCGGTTGACAGCCGTTCTTTGCATTTTGATCTTTTACCAGGCTGGTGATACGCCCTGTGAAACTCTCTTGTGGTGCTGGGCAGTGGTGGTGAGCCATGGCTTCCAGTCAGCCATACAAATGACTGGTACACTTGTAACCATTCTCTACCCACACAGCCATTCTGTTTGCACTTTCCACACAGTATTCAGTAAATTACACGAGTTATTCAGCACTTGATTACAAAATAGGCTCGGTGTTGGAGGGTTTTGCCCAACCGTAGGCTAATGGAAACGTTGTAAGCCCACTTAAGGTAGGCAAGGCCAAGCTGTGATGTTTGGTAGGTTACGTGCAGTAAATACGTTTTCGGCTTAATGGTGGGTTTATCAGGTTGATCCTAACAGAGTCTCTTCAGAGGCCAGCCTCTCTTCCCTTCTTCCCCTCCACATTTCCCACTGCTTCCACAACCCTTCACAGAGCTCAGTCATTGCACTGGCCACTTATTATTATTATTATTATTATTATTATTATTATTATTATTTGGAACTGGCTGTATTACCTGGCATTGCCAGGGCAATTTTTAATTATTGTTAAAGTTTAAATGGGAAGACTAAAAATAAATATTTCAATTGTAGTGATTTAAAAAAATGATAAGAATGAATTCAGAGCCATACTAATTTCCCGCCTTGCAGTAAAGCTGCTTTTTATACTACATTTTAAAATTCTGTTAGTAGGAACACACAGAAATCAATATTGGTAGGGGATCCCTTGTGGGAAGCAATTTGATAAAAAATCAGTGAGTGCAAACCTGAGTGCCTGCCTTGGTGGTTTTGAGAGAACGTACTAGTTCACTCACACACTTGGCAGCATGTGGGGTGATCTAAGGGAATTCCTGGGTCCAGGGACCAGTTACTGATTTCTCTAGTTGGCATCCTTTTAAGATGTACTATGTGCGTCTCTGTTGCTATTTTCTAAATGTTCTGGATTCTGGATGATAAGGTCCTGACTTTATCATTTAAATTGCCAATCCTTTAGACTTTCTATTTTAGGGCTCGACAAGCCAGATGAGTTTCAGATCTTGAACAAATATTAAATTCAGAACAGTCAATTTTGGGCTCACTCATTTGCAATCCTATTTGTATTTTCTCCCTGTGGCATAAATGGCATGGCTCTTCAGGTTGCCTCCAGATGGATCCCTTGGGTTGCTTCCTTGCACAGGGTTTCAGCTTCTGGGAGGATGCCACCCATCTCTGGGTGCTCAGGAGTGTACCTGCTGTTTGCCTCCCCTCCCTGGGGGTCCCCGTGTAGCCCCGAGTGGATACTTCTTGAAAGAGCCTGTCTTTTTTGATAGCCCTCGTGTTGTTACCTCTTTCTTTTTCTTTTTTTTTTTTGTGTTTTGTGAAGCAATTATTATTTATTATTTTTAATTATTTATTATTTTTTTTAAATTTACATCCAAGTTGGTTAGCATATGGTGCAACAATGATTTCAGGAGTAGATTCCTTAATGCCCCTTACCCATTTAGCCCTCTCCCCCTCCCACAACCCCTCCAGTAACCCTCTGTCTGTTCTCCATATTTAAGAGTCTCTTATGTTTTGTCCCCCTCCCTGTTTTTGTATTATTTTTGCTTCCCTTCCCTTGTGTTCATCTGTTTTGTTTCTTAAAGTCCTCATATGAGTGAATTCATATGATTTTTGTCTTTCTCTGACTAATTTCACTTAGCATAATGCCCTCCAGTTATATCCACGTGGTTGCAAATGGCAAGATTTCATTCTTTTTGATTGCCGAGTAATATTCCATTGTATATATATACCACCTCTTCTTTATCCATTCATCCATCGAGGGACATTTGGGCTCTTTCCATACTTTGGCTATTGTTGACAGTCCTGTTATAAACATGGGGGTGCATGTGTCTCTTCGAAACAGCACAGCTGTATCCCATGGATAAATGCCTAGCAGTGCAATTGCTGGGTCGTAGGGTAGTTCTATTTTTAGTTTTTTGAGGAACCTCTATACTGTTTTCCAGAGTGGCTGTCCCAGCTTGCATTCCCATGTTGTTACCTCTTTCTGTCATAAAAGACTGCTCAAACACCTATTCTATGTCAGATTTTGGATTAGACATTGAGGACACAACAGAGAAAAAGATTAGGACCTCTGGACTCAAAAAATTCTCAAATTTTCATAGCTCTTGCTGATGAGGGTCTAGGATTTGTTTATCTTCAAGATGATAGTTTTTTTTCTGAGCATTATTTCTTATATGAATGCATAGGGGAAAAAATAGAAAAATTAAAATGGACAACTGCAAAAAAAAATCATGAATATTTTGAGCCTTCTTTACCATCCCTAAAATTATAGTCACATTCAAAATACATAGACTTATAAATTTATACTTTCAGCATACTGTGTTACTCTGAACAAAATGATGTGCTGTAGTTACTTCGTATGTAGAGAAAAATAATTGTTGTTCCTTCCTACTCCTGGATATCCTTCCCCAAAGTGGATTTCATCTATGCCACATAGTCATACATGACACTGATTACTTTCATGCCAATAACAAAGAGACAACTAGAGACTAAGTTTTATTATATAGATTATTAATTTATGTGTTCTCTTCCTAGAGGGTGAGGATTCTGTTTTCACATTTGAGTAGCGAGAGCCTCCTGTAGTACCTAGAACATAGGAAGGATTTAATGAATGATTGCTGGATAAATAAATGAAGGCAAGCAGGATTATCCAGGAATCTTAAAATAGGATGATCCTTTTCTTGACTGTAGTGTATGGGATGGAAAGAAAGGAATGAAAATAGAAAGCTAAGGGTCTCATATGCATATTGCATGCTCATTGCACCCCTAGTTGTGCTAAGGACTTTGCATATGTGACATGCATGGACTCTCATATTTAATTTCATGAAAGAAGAAGCATCAGTTTCATTTTACAAACAAGGTAACTGAAGCTTCGTGAGTTTATGAGACATGTTCAAGTCACACACAGCTGATTACCTGTCAAAGCCACCGCAGGAAACCAGGTCAGGAGGCAAGATTCACTTCAGATTTAGTGCTCTTAATTATTAAAATGTACTGTACCTTACAGACATTACATGTTTCAGTGCTTTGGTTTATGCAAACCTGCTGGTAGGGTCCCTCCCTGATCCCCTCCCCCCCAGCACCCTCTGGCATATTTTGTGGTGTCCCCCACCCTCCCCCATTCGCCAGGATGCTGAGCCTGCAAATATTAGTGTTGGGTGAGAAAATATCAAGGTGTGAGTCTTCCTGGAAAGTCATATTTAGTTTGAGGAAAGGAAAGATGTAATTTGATGAATTCTCAATTTTATTTACTGTTAGGGTTTTTTTTTTTTTTTTCAACATCTGGTCATAGGTGTCTTTGTATTCAAACGTAAATCCTTAATGGTTAATTTGAAAATGAAGCTATTGCCTTATTTCAGCAGGATGGAGGGTATGTGGGTGTGGTGGGGTGGGGGGAGAGATAGGAGGTATGAAAGTTTTCTTTTGCTTGAGTGTAATATCAACCAAGTTTTTTATTTTAATGTTGGGTTTTAGAATAAAATCTCCTATTTATTTCTGAGAGTTTCTGCTGCTTCTTTGCTTTGAGCCTTATTCATTCATTCATTCATTCATTCATTCATTCATTCAAGGGTTACAGCATATATTCCTTAAATTCTGGATGATGGAAATAGTTGCCCTTTAAAAACAGGAGCCACTCTGGGTGCAGACTGATGTTTCCCTTCAAATATGGGTCAGAGAATTTTCTTCTTGAGGAAAGAGCCCCCTCCTACCTCCATCCAGTGCTTTTTGACTTTGAAACACGTCAAGGTGAAGGGCAATAATTAGCATACTTACTCAAATCAGGTCTGGCTACTACTTTCTGAATAGGGTGGGGGACATTTCCTCTCTCACCCGTTTGGGTTGGGAAGGACAGCCTACAATGGATATCATCTGCTCCTTGATGTAAGGAAGGGAGGCTAAAAAAAAGGCATTAAAAACATCTCCCTTATTTCACTCCCCTCCTTGCGTCTGTCACAGACCCTGCCGGACTGACAACATTACACAAATAACTCTTCTTCTTAAGCAGCGACGAGGTAGCAGTAGGCATTTTTTTCATTTAGAGTCTATCAACTGAGAATTGATAAAGTCATCACAGAACAACTGTAGTTTGACCCTGACCTGACAAAAGAGATCGAAAATGTCTCGTGTGGAGAGAAGCGAGGGGGCTGGGAATATCACTGGCTCAGAAAGGAGGGGCAAGTCGGTGAAGGGCTGACACCCAGGCACTCCGCCGAGTGTGTTTAATAACCGAAAAGTAAATAATGAAGGGGCAGTCAATAAACAATTGTGGTTTAATAAATTATTCATTTTAACAATACTTCCAGCGTTTGCCCAGAGAAGGCAGAACCGCCCGCGCGGTTTCTTCCAATCGGCTCGGCTGGTCTGAACCTGCCTGGATGCAGAGCTGTTCACATTCTGGACAGCAGAGGGCGCTCGCGTCACACCGAAGAAAGGGCGAGTCCAACCCCCTCCCGGTGCCTGTCTGCGCTCAGGAAAGAGAGAAAGGAAGAGGTAGGGAAATGTCGAGAAGAGGAACAGAGGAAGATAGAAAATGAGTGGATAGGCATGGAAATGAAAAAAGGTATTTTTCACAGGTAGATCAAATCCAACCCTGTACTCAAGCGAGGCATGAGAAAAGAAACAGAGAAGAATTGGTCTTTATTCCATGGTTAAAATGACTTATTTATTTGAAAACTATGGGATGACAGATTTGGAACAGTCAGGGCAAGGGCAAGGGGATATTTGAAAAATCCAACAGATTTATTTCCATCTTGAAAGCCAAACTCTGATTTTCAGGAAATACTCTCAGGAATCAAGTGGTTCTCTTGGGCTTCACTGCCAGTGAACAATCAAAAATGCCGTCCAGCTGCTGAGGGGCCCCAGGCCATTTGGAACAAAAACCTACCACACTTTATAGTATGCCCTGCATGGAAATGAATCCCAAATATCAGTCAAACTCTGTGTTCATTTTCTGTGCTTGTGGCGCTGCGCTACAGCCTTATTTTATTTATGAAACGGTGTTACATGAGGCAAGACTCCTCTTGTAGGTTGAGGAGGGCCATTGTACTCCCTGGGATATTTACTGTCTACCCAAGGCGCTGAGGTATAATCTGTCCTCTACAGTAATGCAGATGCTAAAGCGAATGGTATTTATTTATAATAACGCGCGAGGCAGCCCACGGGGAAGTGTCATCTTGTTTGTAATCAATCCCAGCACCAGGCTGCTGTTACAGCACAATCAGGCTCTGCATTAAGTGACAAATTGGCTTCGTCTTCGTATTCTGACTGTCATTTTTCTGCAGTGGAGATCCATCATCTCTGCTACAAGGCCTCGGAGCTCAGTACTGCACACAGACACACGTAAACGCATGCCCTGTGACTGTGCTCGGGGGAAAACACCCATCACTTCCCATATGCCCCCCGAGGAACCCCTTTTCCTACCACTGCCCGTGATGAGTGCTAAGATGTGGAAAGGGCAGGCAACGTGCAAGAGTGTGCTTGCGGTGAGGTAGACATTGATGCATCTAGTGAAGGTGGGTCATTATTGAACTAACATTGGTATTCTTTGATTGATTTCAGCTAGGAGCTTGGTGAGAGAGTGCATGTCTCATGCCACAAGACCAAGTATGCAAGAATATTTCAAAGGAGACTTTTTCACTTTAATTTCAGATGAGGTCTTCTCTCACCTTGAGGCAGACAGACTCTTAAGGTAGTCACACTCTTATGACTCTCTCCCCTTGAGTGTGGGAAGGACGTGTGACTTGCTTCTAACCAATAGAATGTGGCAAAAGTGACAAGATGTATGAGATTATGTGTACATGATTACATGATCCTGTCACAGGATCCCGTTTTGCTGGAATCTCTCTTCCTGGCTGGCTTTAAAGAAGCAAGAAGCCATGTAGGGAAACCCCACGTGGCAAGGAAATGCAGTTGGCCTGTAGAAACCGAGGGCTGCCTGCCTTGGGATCCAGGCAAAAACTAAACCCCACCGGTCCTACAACCACAAGGAGCTGCATTTTGGCAACAACCTGAGTGAGACTGAAAGCAGATCCTTCCCCAACTGAGTCTCAGATGAGATTGCAGCCCAGTCGACACCTTGATTGTAGCCCTTCTGGGACTCTAAGCAGATGACCCGGCAGAGCCGTGCTCAGGCTCCTGACCCACAGAAATTGTGAGATAACAACTGTATGTGTTTTTAAAGCTACTACCTTTGGGGTAACTGTTACACAGTAATAGATAATGACACTCAAAACTATATCCTCCCCCCCTTTTCCCCATCACTGTCCCATCAACCTGCCAAAAACTGAACTACTTCTAAAGTGAGCTGAATAAATGTTATTGCTTAATCAATATAAGCATACCTCGTTTTATTCTACTTTGCAGATATTGAGGTGTTTTTTTTGTGTTTGTTTGTTTGTTTGTTTGTTTGTTTTTACAAATTGAAGGTCTGTGGCCACGCTGTGTCAAGCATGTATGTTGGTGCTATTTTTCCAACAGTATTTTCTCACTTCATGTTTCTGTGTCACATTTTGGTACTCCTTGCTTCATTTTAAACTTTTGCATCATTGTTATATTTGTTATGGTTATCCATCACTAGTGATTATGATTTGCTGAAAGCTCAAATGATGTTTAGCAGTTTTTAGCAATAAAGTATTTTTAATTAGGGTATATAAATTTTTTTTAGACATAAGGTACAATTAAAAGACTATAGTATAGTGTAAACACAACTTATATAGGCACTGGGAAACCAAAAAATTCATTTGACTCACTCTACTGTGAGATTTGCTCCACTGAGGTGGTCTGGAATTGAAGCTGCAATCTCTCTGAGCTATGCCTGTATCCGCTTAGGTCTCTTTTTAAGTTTTAGTTTATATTCCAGTTAGGGTACGCCTGGGTGGCTCAGTCAGGTGTCCGACTCTTGGTTTCGGCTCAGATTATGATGTTGTGGTTTTGTGAGTTCAAGCTCTGGTACTGGCAGCATGGAGCCTACTTGGATTTCTCTCTCTCTCTCTCTCTCTCTCTCTCTCTCTTTGTCTCTCTCAAAATAAATAAATAACCTTGAAAAAAATAAATTCTGGTTAGTTAACATACAGCGTAATATTAGATTCAGATATACAATATAATGATTCAACACTTATCAATTTAGGTCTTAAAGGTAAATTAGCCAGACCATTTGGAATAGGACTTGCTTTCTACTTAGAATAAATCAGGGGCGCCTGGGTGGCTCAGTCGGTTAAGCATCCGACTTTGGCTCAGGTCAAGATCTCACAGCTCGTGGGTTCGAGCCCCGTGTCAGGCTCTGTGCTGACAGCTCAGAGCCTGGAGCCTGCTTTGGATTCTGTGTCTGCCTCTCTCTGTGTCCCTCCTCTGTTCATGCTCTGTCTGTCTGTCTCTTTCTCAAAAGTAAATAAGCATTAAAAAAAATAGAATAAATCAAACGTTAGGTAGAAAGTGAAAATAAATTGCAATGAAACTGACATTATGTAGTTAACCAGTGACAAGTGTTAGGACTGGATCTGGTTATAAATTAAATTATGGTTATTTGGCTAAAGGAAAAGTTCCCATAGAGCAGACAAAAGTGGGGAATATGCAGGTTGGGTGCACTTGGTTCTTTTTCTAGTGTCTACTTTATGTTAAGTGATTGACACATTTTACAATTGAGAGTCTTGATTGATGCTCTAGGCACATGCAGTAGTCCATCATTTACTGGAGAAAGACTACCCATAACAATGGAGGAGACAAAGAAGAGAAGTGGTAGGTGGTTCCAATCAATTAAGACACTGTAAAAAAAAAAAAAGGTGACTAAGTTCAGCCAAGTCACTGGGAGTGGAGCACAAGGATTCTGAGAGCTGTTACACCTTCAAGGCAACTTCTACAAAACAGGGGTAAAGCACCACAAGGGCATTCCTACCTTTGCTTGGATCATTCTTCTTTTCTGGAATGTTCTCACCGTATACCATACTATCCAGTTACTTTAAACCCAATCAGACATTCATATCCTCATGAAATCTCTCACCTCAGTTCTTCATTTCAAACCATAGAAACTCACTCAAATTGTCCTAAATAATAGAGAATGTTACTGGTTTACTGGTTCATGTCACTGCGTTGTTTATAGGTAAGCTAGTCTTTGTGTGAGGTTGAGCTGGAGGTATCATCATCATCACAAAATCGTCAGGACACTATTTTTTTTTTTTTTTAACATTTATTTAGTTTTGAAAGAGAGAGAGAGAGAGAACTAGCAGGGGAGGTGCAGAGAGAGAGGAGGACACAGGATCTGAAGCAGGCTCTGTGCTGTCAGCAGAGAGCTGGATATGGGGCTTGAACTGAGCCACCCAGGTGCCTTGTTTTTTTTTTTTTTTTTTTTTTTAATTTTAAAGTTCTGTTTCCTTCTGGTTCTCCTCATGACAGCACAAATGACTTTACTTCGTACTTTTCAGAGGGAGAGAAAATACCTTTATCCTAAAGTTCCAAGTAAGGCACTAATCATTGATCTGATGGACGTGCTTAGCTGACTGTGCTCACCTCTGAGCCTGCCATTTTGACCAGGGGTTGGTAAATGCTGACTGGTGTGGACTATGCATGAGGCTCTGTCTCTGGGATAGAATCCCCTCCCCTAGAACCACATGAATTCCCAAAGAGAGACCAGCATCCATTCAACCTTTATTAACTCCAGCCCATCCTTGTTTCTCTACCTCTGAAATAAAAGTTTAAGAAGGATGTTGAATGAATGAACAAATAATTAATGTTTTTGGCAAGATAGTATTGTTACATATTTTATCTAATTCCTCAATAAAGTTAGAATGTTTGTTTCCAATTTTGATCCTTCCACATTTCATGTGTGAATTGCAGGCCTTTCCTAATTAGAGTATATGCATATTGAAAGCGAGGACTACCCAGAACTCGTTAAGTACTTGCCCACCATAACCAATGGATGCAGGTCATTGGGTTGAGGCCTTGTTGACTATCCTCATACATTTTCATCGGTTATTCCCACTATCGCTTTGAAATTTTTGTTGTAGAAATGAATCTGATGGAACTCAAACATGTTTGCTTTTTTTTTTTAAGTTTATTTATTTATTATTTGAGAGAAACAGAGACAGCGCAGGTGGGGGAGGGGTAGAGAGAGAGAGGGAGAGAGAGAATCCTAAGCCGGCTCAGCACTCCCAGCACAGAGCTTGACGTAGGGCTCAAACCCAAAACGGTGAGATCATGACCTGAGCCAAAACCAAGAGTTGGATGCTTAACTGACTTAGCCAGTGCCCCATCTTTGCTTTTTTATGTCATACTTATTAAAAGATATTGAGAGACGACTGCAATCTCATTTTTGCATTCTTTCTGAACAAACAACTCCATTAATAGTTCCTTTGAAAAATAACGTAAGACAGTACAGATTGGTGGTTAAATTCTCAGGTTCTGGAACCAGACAGACCTGGGTTCCAATTCTGGCCTATCACTTCATGATTTTATTTCCTACAACAAGGTTTTATTTTCTCTAAGCCTCAGTGATCTTATTTTAAAAATAGGGGAAACAATAGAAATAGAAAAGAAAAAGGACAAATCATATGAAAAGAGAGCCCACCAAAAGGAGATATAAAAGTCTCTGCAAAACATGAAAAGATCTTGAACCTTACAAGAGAAAATTAAAGCTACGTGGAGATAACTGTTTGTAACCCACCAGATTGGATGAACTCAAAGCTTTGACAATATCTCTCTTGTCAAGGCCAACGGGAAAACAGGCACCCATGTATCGTTAGTGCTCCTGGTATATCTCCTATGGAGAGCAAATTGCCAGTACCTGTTTGCATTGCAAACCCATATATCCTTTGATCCAGCAATCCACTTTTGGGAATTTGTCGTGTAGATACTCTGGCATACGTACGAAATGGTATATGTTCAAAATCATTCACTGCAGTATTCTTAGTGACAAAAGATGGGGCACAATTCCACTGGCTATTAACACGGAACTGGCTAAATCAATTGTCATGTGTCAATACAACAGGATGCTAAGCAGTAGTGTGCTGCGGTATAAACGAAGAGGGAAGACTCTACGTATGGGAAGACTGACAAGTCTTTGGTTAAGTGGAAAATAAAACAAGGTGCAGAACAGGATGTCGAGTGCATTACCTTTGGTGACAAACAAGGAGGAAAAAAATGTGTATTCATACGTGCTTGTATTTGCATGAAGGAACTCTGAAGGATATTCTCAGAATTTGAGAAAGTGGTTACCTTTTTTAGAGAGCCGAGCAGGGATGGGGTGGGAATAAAGATGCGTCACTCTGTACCTCTGAAGATTGTTTGATTTTTGCAGCCTGTAAATGTTCTACCTATTCACACACACACACAAAAAACCACAAACTGAAAAAAATTCTGAGCATTTCCAATGCTTTTCCCTCTAGCCTGTCTGGGGAGCAGTGGTTGCAACACTTCTGTGGACTCATTTATCATTTATACGGCATGTGTACTGCCTCTTGCCTTAGGCTGGAGGGGACAGCTTGTAATGGGAAAGAGCATGCCTGGAATTTGGGCTCAGTCAAACCTGGATTCCTGTTTTGGATCCATTGCCTACTAGCTGTGTGATCAAGGCAGACGATTCCGTCTCTCTGAGCTCTGTTTCTTCACTTGGAAAATGAGGATGCACTTCAATTTCCAAGGGTTTGAAGCATCAATCAGGTGTTAGTATCATGCTTAGCGCAGTGGATGGCAGTTACTAAATACTCCCTAAATGATGGCTAATATTAAACCATAAGCTCCACATGTCAGAGGCTTTTTGATTTGTGTTTTTATTTTGTTAGTTGCTCCCTTCAAATCGGTTTTGAGAATGTTTTGTGCAAAACTCAGAGGGCTAGTCACGAACATGACATGATGTGGATGGTGACATAACTTGCCGTTTCTTGAGGGATTGCAGGGAGACAAGTATTTTCATTTTTAACTCGTAATTAAAAAGAATAAGTCCTCACCTAGAGCTGGAACACAAGGATAGAAATTGCTGCTTCTTTTTCCCCTCAGGGCATGACCTACCCTGCTTTCCAGCATCAGCAGGGAGTGACAGGACAGCCACTGTGAACTCAGATGCTCCCAGTGGGCTGGCTCCCGACAGGAGGGAGACGGTTGGAGGCTCAGCAGGTGAGCCTGAGGTGCAGGTAAGCGTTCTACAGACAATTCTTTTCACACTGATCCTGGGACCTGGGGAATATCATTAGTTTAACAAATAATTATGGGCGCCTAGCGTGTGTCTGGCAACCGGTTATGAATCTGGAGAAACAAAGACAAATGAGATTTGGTTTCTGATCGTAGGTAAAAGCAATCCTTAGAACAGGTATCCTTTGTTACTGTGCAGGTTTAAATATGTGGATTTTCCTCAGCTCCTTTCTTATCCTTTTAATTTAGACATTTTAGATTTAGCGAGACCCTCCTATTTTCTGGCTCACCTAAATGTAAAACATTTAAGAGCATTAACCTGACGGTTCAGATGCAAAGATATTCAGACAGGGAAGAACTTTGGGTGGCACAGGGGTACGTTTAGCTGACTCCATGCACAAGAGAAGTAACAGTAGGGCAGCCACATCTGAGAGCAGGGAGAATTTATTTTCATTCAACCCTCTGTGTCCATGCAGGGCCCGGAACCAGAGGCGTCATCAGCCTAGTGAGATGAGTTTGTGACTAGGATTCAGAGCTCCTGACCTCTCGCCCTCGTGCTGACACTTAGGACCTTTTGCAAACGTGAAACTTAATGGGACTTCTGATTTTTCCCCTTTGTCAGATTGAGGCTGTTATGATAACAGTAAGAGGATGGCGTACAAATAATTGAGGATTTCTAAATTAGAGGACTTCAACGCCCAAAATACTGCTGAGGCGCTTTGATGTTGTAATACCAAGAAATTGCTGGACTTCTTAGTGCCAGGGAGAACTCTGCTCCCTTTCCTGAGATGACTAGTTCAGTCTCTACCCAACAGATTAAAAGGGAAATAAAAGGGAATTTTAGGCCTATAATATACCGCATGACTCATACATAATGAATTTTTCCTCCATCCTTCCTCCTTCCTTCCTTTGTAGCAAGGAGTATTGGTCTGGCAAACAATGGGTCCAAACAGTGTCTTCCTGCAGTGCTCTCCAGGGCAAGGGGTGGAGGTTTGTTTGGTGTTCCCCACAGCCACTAACACAGAGGCATGGGGGACGATGCTCAGGGTCAGTGAGACCCCTCTGTAGTGCTCCTTCCGTGGTGGCCGCGTGGGTGACTGAGTAGCATGAGGCCAGGGTGGGGGGGGGGCGGTGTGGGTGCGGGAACAAAGGCTTTACAAGGTCCTGGGTGTAAGAGAAGAGCTGCACCCCCCTTCCACCCCTCACCCTGCCTGCCCAGGGGCTCTCAACCTTTTAACAGTGTTCTGAGTGCACTGCATGCTTTTCCAGAGGTCTGGGAAATGGAGCAGAGAGGCCCGGAGCTCCGGCCTCGGGTGGCTGGCCATGCTCAGCCAGGCACCGTGTTGGAAGGAGTTGTCAGTTTCCAGGCATCTCTTGAAAAGCATCCTTCCTCACCTCCACCGCTGCCTCACAAAGGGCAAAGTGTGCCCTGAGATCCCAGGCTCAGTACTGGGTTGCCTAGTGTCATTTCCTGCATCGTTTCTGCGGTTCGGTCCGTGTGCTTTGCCAGCTAGAACAAAACAGCGCTGCTATGGAAACTGCAAACACCAGGCAATCCTGGCCCCTGCACTTGGCAGCCCAGCCGGGAGAGAGATAATGGCTTTTGTTGTTATCTATTGGATGCTGATGCTCAGTCGCTTGTACCCTCAGGCCCTAACTAGGGACACGCTGACACTGCACCATCAGTGCTCGGTTGTAAACTTCCCCAGCCTCGTGATGCAGGCTGGAGATAACAGTGCAGCCAGGCCTGCTCATTATCCTGATGACAACCGGGGGGCTTTGTACTTTCCGGACAACTTCTGTGGTCTCTTCACTCCCAGGGGGCCTAGAGCTCTCACAGTAGCCTGCTGACCTGCAACTTGCCTAGCCCAGCCTACTGGCAAGTCTTACAGGCATTTCCCTTCTCCCCAGCCCTGAGACTATTAAATGCACAGTCCTGGAGAGGGCTGTGACTCAGATGCATTATGAGGGGGCTGGAGCCGGGGCGGGAATGCTCGTCCCAGCGGGAGGGGCCCATGATACTCAGAACAGGTGGCTGGACATTTTCCTTCCCAGACTGAATACAAACCACAGCCCTCTAAACACACATTTAATACGAAACTGCAAAAGATCGTTAAAACTTCTCTGTTGGCTGCAATATCTAAAAAGAGGTCAGTTTACTATATCCAGCATTAACCATAATAATGCTGGGAGAACAAGAATCTCAGAGATTAAATAATTGGATGCGAGAGCCTTTCACCCCCAGGTTGCCAGGTTCGATCAAACACAGCCTGGCGGGGAGTAGGTGTGGACAAACACAGCTGTGTTTAGAATGTGCTGATGTCTTGGTCTACTTTTCCAATATTTGCGCTTTGAAAAGAGCTTTCTGCTTGAAAGGCAGCCTTTCTTGTGCTTGAAGCTCACATGTGCTGTAGGAGAAAGTTATTCCATCTCTGTGTCTCAGATTCTCAGGGACTGGCTTTCTGATACTCTTAGAGTGTCCCTCCCCTTCCCCCGCAGCAACACCCATTCTCTCTGCTTTCAAACTGCTGTGTTCTGGAAGAGATAATCGTGGAAAAATCTTCTGACCCATTTGCTTGCAAATGCTTTCCCTGGGTAAGAAATATTTGATATTCTTAAAGCTCTTGCCATATAAAGTAGGGTGATTTTCAAATTCTATTTGATCCTTCTAAAAGCTAGCTAGCCTTGTTCTCAGAAAAATGGTAGTAGGCACACACACAAAAAATAGTTCTAATTCCTGACTGTTATTTCACCCTGGTAGGTTGCTGCTCACAAGGGCGTTTGGATGAGAGAGGTGGGTCAGTGAGAGGCGTAATCACTAATGGTACTCCTTTTTTTCCTGAGAATGGAGCAAGGACAGTCTTGGGCTCAAGAATTTAACAGAGTCCTTGCATATGGTAATTTAAAGCTTGGGGCAAGTCTTGGTGTAGTAAGAGAGCTGTAGTCAATGTGTGTATCTGTGTGTGTGTGTGTGTGTGTGTGTGTGTGTGTGTGTGTATTTATCAGTGGGTTGGATTCTTGCTGACCATAGAGGCACAATTTGAATTTGAGGATTTGGGGATGGGGGAGGATTGGTGATAAGAGAAAGGTATTGCTCTGCCTAGTTGTAGGATATTAACTTCACTGTGGGAGAACAGCCTTGCAAACTATAGGGCAGGATTCAAGGAATCATACTGTTACGGAACCTGGTCTGGATCACCTGGCGGAGGAACCAAGTGGCACTCGCAGATCTTGGAAGGCAGGAGGTTTATTTCCCACCGGGGGGCTCAGAGGAGATCACTCTCCAGAGGTCTGAGGCCTGAGCAAGCATGGGGGACAATTTATTGTCTGTTACTTCCGCATTAGTAATTTGGCTCATTCAGACAAGCGGGGCGAGAAGAAGAACCCGGAAGGGGAATGAGTCTTCAGTTGGGGCCTGGAGTTCCCCTATCAGTCCTGTCAGCCACCTTACCACGCAATTTTTTTCCCTATCAATACAGGTTAGAAAGAGGATGAAAAATGGGAATGTGACACGGCACAGGCCGATGTAGCGGGTGATTCAGTTTCGTTCGGTGTGCCAAGTGTTTGTCTTTAATTTGAAGTGGTTGACGAATTACAAAACTTTGGCGATTTTATATAGAAACCCAGATTTCTGTCTTCTTTTAAGTGACTGGAAGATCTGGCAACACTGGCCCACGGTCTGCATGGTACCTGTTGGGGAGATTGGTAGAAGCTGCTTCCTTTAGACAAGGCGTACCTTACTCAGTTTGCCATGGTTCTGTACCCAGCCTGCGCCACTCCTTGGCATCATCTGTGTGACTGATGTCCACTGTAGACATTTGAGTTTGTGAGTCCTGGTCTGAGATGATCTTGCTGGACAATTCTTTGGAACTTGAAGAGTCAAAGTCATCACCGACTGTTCTGATAAGGTCTGACTTCGTTCTTTGGGGTGTTATTTGAGATGATTAGCTCAGATTTGGTAGAGGAGGGAGGTAGATTCTGGAGTACCTGAGGGTAGGGGTGTCTTGCATGGTGAATGAAGAGTCTGAGTCTGAGGTGTATCTGTATGGGTGGTCGATGCTGTGCTGTGCTAACCCGTAAGTCCTGGATTCACAGTGGCTTCACACAATAAGGGTTTATGC
This sequence comes from Panthera tigris, assembly GCF_018350195.1. Taxonomy (NCBI): domain Eukaryota; kingdom Metazoa; phylum Chordata; class Mammalia; order Carnivora; family Felidae; genus Panthera; species Panthera tigris. The sequence goes on from NC_056663.1 coordinate 86,673,428, forward strand.
TTTGCTCTCCGCACACACTCCATGGACAGCGTTCCTCTGTCTTGGGCAGGCTTCTTCCATCATGTAGTGATGCCATATCTGAAACAAGGACTTTATGGCAGGAGAGGAGGAGGAGTGGAATTATCAGGCATGATGGTATGAAGGCCAGACGTGGCTGTGGAAGACACTTTTGGTCATGTCCCGTTGTCCAGACCCCAATCCTCTGCCCTAACGTTAACTGCAAGGTGGGTGGAGAGTGGAGTCTCCCTTTGTGCCCAGGAAGAGCCAGATGAGCAACGACTGGTTAACATGTAGTGTTTTCTCCCGCAGAGCGTAAAGGAAAGATGTTTTTGAGAGGTGGGCAGACCTGAGGCTGGGAGAGCAGTGTTAGGAAGTGGGCTGGGCCCCTTGTTCAGGGGGAGTTAGTTTTCTGGGTCCAGGGGAAACATTGTCTTTAGCATAGAACTTTGTGTTCTTTTCCAATGTTGTAATTCCCTTGAATTCCCCCAGCCTTTTAGGGCAATCTGATACGCGTCCCTGTGTGGCCTCAGGTTGAGGGATGCAGAGAATAAAGAGACAGCACAATAGAAGGAGCTGCTACCTGCACATGTCCCTCTCTGCTGGGTCCCTTAGAGAAGCTGCCGGAGCCCAGCTCCAGCAGGTCCAGGGGTTCCCGAAGGAAGAACGGTGTCGGTGAAGGTACAGCAAGACTAAACTAAAAAACGAAAATAAAAATGGACAACAGCAGTGCGTTGATCTGGCCGATTTATCGTAGCAAACGTGGCATTATATTTGCTAGTGATTTCCTCGTAGCATACGTCATCTATGTTTTTCTGACATTACCTAAGTTTGAAAATGTTCCTATGTGTAGTCAACCTTTAAGAAATAACGTGGCGATTTTCTCGTAATGTTCCCACATACCCTTTGATTATTGATTAATTTCTTACACTATTCCATTATGTATCTGCGTTTATCTATAATTATCTATAGTCTAGAAAGCATTTGCTTTGCTGTTCTTGTGAAAGCCCCTCCGTTTCTCCTCAAGTGGAACATGGGACTGTTCCAGGGACATGACCTCCTAACCACATGAGGCCAGAAGAACAATGTGTTTGCCTCAGTCCGAGGTGCCAGGAAGGGGCCAAAAAAGCCTTAGAAACCCATGCCTCATACATTCTCAGAGAGACCATGCACCTAGGAACGAATGAACCATTCTGTACTTTAACCGACTAGGTTCACTCATCATCTGGAATGCCTCCTGGGGGCCAAGTGGGCCTAGGGGTTAGAGTGACCTGTGTCCATAGATACACTCCTTAGTTACCAGAGTAGGGCTTTCAAATCCATATGTCTCTCCTTTATGGGCCTTCTTTGTTGGCAAATGCATAAGGCTATCCTTCCTGCAAGTAGAGGAGTCTCCATGGGGAATGGCAAGGGCTAAACGTAAGGCCGCACAATTCCTTGCGGAACCTTATTTTCTTCCCTAATGGTTCTTTTCCCAGGGGGCCTGTCGAGGGCAATTCCCCAACAGACAATACCCCAGGTACTTTAATAAGGCCAAATTACCTAAAAGCGGGAGTACAAGAAGCTTCACTGTCGATGGGCTGCCTTGAACTCACCAATCCGTCCACAGCCCGGGCCTTGCCATCAGGCTGGGATAGCTCAGCTTCCAGCAAGAAGCAGCAGCAGCCATTTGAAGTCCGTATCAGGAGTCCCAGACAGTGACCAGCCAGCCACAAGGTGAGCGGTGACCTGCCCTAGAGGAGGGAGCACTTCCCAGTAGAGATCTCAAGCAAGTGTAACTGAAGCCCTGCTTTGTCAATGCCTACCAAAGAAAGCTGACCTTTGAAAGAGGGATGCTAATTACTTGGGTTGTACTTTACCATGAAACTAGCTCAAAGCCCTGGTCTTAACGGTAGCCCTTAATATTGATTAGTACCATTGATTGAGAGCCTATTTGGCCAGACACTTTGCACCCTCACCTCATTAATCTTCACGACAATCTGCTGAGGTAGATGGACTTCTTCCCATTTTACAGGTGAGGAAATAGAGTCCGAGAGGTTTCTAAATCCAAGGCCACAAGCTGGTGAGTGGCAGAGCCAAGAGTTTCACCCAAGTCTGTTTGATTCCAAAGCCATTCCTATACTTTCCTTGCCAGCAAGGGGTCCATTGCAGCCTCTTCGTTTGTGAAGGACAACAGCCAAATGTTTTGTTTAGCAGGTAACACTCTTCAGGGGATCCTGAGTAAATGGTCCTCTGTCCGGGATTTTAGGCAATTGGGTTGCAGTGGGAATTGAGAGTCCTGCTTCGTGAAATGTTTTAGAGCTGGATATCCTACAATTGTGGGAGAGCTTAGACAGGAAGAGATCACAAGCCTGTGAGGAGTTTATATCACTCCTTGATAGTACAGATAGTGTCCTGGAGATTCTGGCCTAAAATAGATGAAAGAAAGAAAGGAGGAAGGAAGGAAAAGAAGGAGGGAAGGAAGGATGGAACGGGAAGGGGGCTACAGTATACAACACATGCACATATAAATCGCCTAAACACCATGATTCAGTTATTTAAATTTACACACACACACACACACACACACACACACATTTAAAGTATATATATATATATATACATTTAAAAAAAAATGTCTTTAATGTTTATTTATTTTTGAGAGCGAGATAGAGCGTGACCAGGGGAGGGGCAGAGACAGAGGGAGACAGAATCCAAAGCAGGCTCCAGGCTCTGCGCTGTCAGCACAGAGCCCGATACGGGGCTCGAACTCACAGACTGTGAGATCATAACCTGAGCCAAAGTCGGGCGCTTAACAAACTGTGCCACCCAGGCGCCCCAAAGTATATGTATTTTTTACATGGGCACCTGGGTGGCTCAGTTAGTTAAGCATCTGACTTCAGCTCAGGTCATAATCTCATGGTTCGCAAGTTCGAGCCCGGCATTGGGCTCTCTGCTGTCAGCACAGAGCCTGCTTCAGATCCTCTGTCCCCCTCGTTCTCTGCCCCTCCCCCCACTCATACTCCCATATGTGCCTGCACTCACATGCTCTCTCTCTCTCAAAAATAAACATTAAAAAAATAAAGTATATATTTTCTTTACAAAAATAATACTCAACTCTCATACTATTTTTGTAGCAGGTTTTGGGTATTCTTGTTAAAGGTGTTAGTGCTGTGGTGGGGGGGGTGGGGTGGGGGGAGCTGAGCATCAGTACTCATGTGCTAGTTGAGATCCAGGTCTATAATGAGATAAGACCTAGGAGGGGGAGCCCTCAGCTCAGAGGTGGGGAACAACCAGATGATCCCACAGGCCTCTGTGTGTGGAACGCTAGGGGCCCGCCCCTGAAAGGTAGTAAAACATGTATCTTCCTCATTCAGCTGTATAGATTCAACAGCTTAATAGGATGATGCCTTGGAATTACCTGGGTACTATTGGTGATTTTCCCTCTGCAGGAGCTGTTGTTCTATGTGGGTCTGTCTCATTTAAAAAAACCCCCAAAACTTTGCTTGGGCGGGAGTCCTGCAGATAATGCACAACTGGCCGTGCTGGACAGAGACCCAGAGCTGATGCCCCCTCCCCCACTCCCTCCTTCCCTCTTTAGTTCAGCCTCTTGGTCTTTGCAGCACCCAGGCTTTTACATTCAGAAATGGAGCAGTAAAAGTTTGGTTTCTTTGGCCTTGTATCTGAGGAGTGCCTATCGGAGTACCACGCAGGGCCTTAATGGTTTATAAATGAATAAAAATCAATGAGTGGATTAAACTGACACCGGAGGTTGAAGTTCAGTGAAGTACCAAGTTTTTCATAGTTTCCTCCAAGTACAACATTGAAATGACCTCTTTTCAGGTGCTGGTTTTGGGGCTTTTGCTTTTAAATAAAGGCTTCAACCCGTTCCATTAGGTAAGTCAGGCTGCATTACCTAAAATATGCTGTTTTCTGGCTGCAGGGGAAGGGAACAAAGGGCATGTTGGAAGTCAGAGAACATCCCTGACAGTTAAAGTGGAATCAATACCCATTTCTTCTTGAGACCCAAGTGTATCGTTTAATTTCTAGGCATGGAGAGAACCCAGGCATTCCAATTAACAACTCATCTTTTTTTTTCATACTGAGTGTAATAAAGTAAACACTGTAAACTTGAAAAAGGGAGAAGAAAGAAAAACCATGAAATAAAATGTAAAAGGCAGAAATCCTGTTGCCCTAAGGCGACTTAGGCACTTTTATTCAAAACAAAGGATAAGGTAAACTTGTTATCTAAAGTCTAAACTGAGAGGGTGAGGAGGAGGAGAGGAGGGAGGAGAGGAGGGTGCGGGGGTGGGGGGGTGCTGACAGGGAGGGGAACCAGGCTCAGTGGGGGAGGGGGGCTACAGGCAGGAGTTTCCACACCTCCTCCCCAGTGGATGAGAGTCCTTCATTGAGGAAGCTGGGACAAGGGACTCATTGACTCACTGGCACCTGTTATTTGAGGACCAATAATTCTCATTTATTGATGCTTACTAATTCCAGTGACTTTAGTAACCTTGAATCCTTACATGTCTTTTTTATTTTTTTTAATTAATTTTATTAACTTATTTTGAATCCTTACATTCCTCATTTTGTAAGAGTAGAAGTGAAGACTCAAGAGAGGTTAGGAAACTTTCCCACTTAATTGTTAACACAAATAGAGCACTTCTTATGCACCTGGTTATGTTCTAGGTACTCTATAGGTAGCAACTTACTTAATTTTCATGATGTTCCTATGATGTAGGCCACTCTTATTCTCCCCATTTTGCAGATGAAGAAACTGAGGCACCAAAAGTAAAGGGACTCATCCAAAGTCACATAATTAGTAAATGGGAGGACCAGGATTCAAACCAAGTCTGTCTGACTCCCCAATCTCTTTTTTTTTTCCCTATCTCACTATAGGGCCGCCCCAAAAGCTGAAAAATATCACAAACATCACACAATCCAGAAAATAACATACTATTTTATTAATATATTTTCTAGGATACTTTTATGTTTTTCCCCTCCTTTTTTTTGGCAGTACTCTTTGGGTGCCTCTTTACATGACAATGATTTTATAATATCAATTTTTATAGTGCTGATAGATAATTCGGTCCTTCCTTTAGCATGAAGGGTCAAAACTTTTTAATTTTATTTTCTTAGAGTTGAGAATATATAAATCATGTGATGTCACACACAAACTTGTCGTTTACTAGAACTATAGGATTTTGGCCTAGGATACAGGAGTTACAACAAATTCTGATTTGTACAATTCTCATCAAAAAAAGAGAAAATGTCTAGTGCATTTGTAACTGTATATCTTGCGTTATTGAGTATATTCCTGACAGAAACGAACTTTTGTTTGGACCAGGCTTCAGTGAGAATTGAATCCTGCAGTTATAATTTTACGTATCTGAAAATTAAGATAGTTTTCAATATACTGGCTTCTAGTTCCTTACCGTTCAGATCTTGTTTCTCTTCTGCTACCCACAAACTTCCGGCGGGTACCCACCTCCTGGCTGGGTGCTATAGATAGGGTGACAATATATTCTGGTTTATCTGGGTCAGTCCTAGTTTATACTTGTTGTCTTGGCATAATTGTTATTATTTTTATTTTAGACAGAGAGCTAGTGGCGGTGGGGAGAGGGGCAGAGGGAGAGAGAGAGAATCTTAAGCAGACTCCATGTTCAGCTTGGGGCTCGATCCCATGACCCCGGGATCATGACCTGAGCTGAAATCAAGAGTCAGACGTTCAACTGACTGAGCCACCTAGGCGCCCCTTGGCATAATTATTAATGGGGTCTTTCCATTCCCTCTCAAAAGCATCCTGGGGTGGAGGAGAAGGGAGTTAAAGCAGCTCACCTGTGCTCCATTTCTCCTCTGATTCCTGGAGGAATCCTTCCAAAAAAGTAAGGCAGTGGCCTTGTGCCATCTCCCTGTAAACATGCTGAATATTGGACTCCTGATAGGCTAATGATATTTGATAGGAGAGTCCTTATGTATGGAATGTTCTTACCTGAATATTTCTGATCTTTTTTTTTTTTAACGTTTATTTATTTTTGAGACAGAGAGAGACAGAGTATGAATGGGGGAGGGTCAGAGAGAGGGAGACACAGAATTGAAACAGGCTCCGGGCTCTGAGCTGTCAGCACAGGGGCCCGATGCGGGGCTCGAACTCACGGACCGCGAGATCGTGACCTGAGCCGAAGTCGGCACTCAACCGACTGAGCCACCCAGGCGCCCCTGAATATTTCTGATTTAAGGTTACGTATGGTCAAGAAACCTAGATGATATAGATTTATAAGGCATGATGCATGGAGAAGATCATGTTACTTGTACAACTACCTGGGTATTACACGGGGATGTTTCATAACCTAAAAATTCCCTACCGTGTGAGGGGGATGCATAAACCTCATCTAGAGACCCCATATGTTATTAATGTGGGCCAGAGGATATGTGTCCGATGTGGGAAGGAAGGACTTGGGTAGTCATGCAGACCTCACTCTGTTTTGTCTCCTATTTATTTATATCCTTAAAATTACTAGCACAGCTTGATTTGAGGGAAGTCTCTGATTTGAGTGGATCTGATTTGACAACCTGATCCTTTAGGCTAGCTCACCTAGTTGGAACAATAGCTTATAGGGCATCCTAGCTTTCGGACACATTCTCAGTGTCATATGACCTCTGGCTTTGCACCTCTGTGTTGTGATGTTGGGCGTGTCAGGGCAGAAGGAGTTTTTCTGGAATCCTGCCAACGACTTGACTAGGCACAGAAATAACTAACCACTTCCTGGGTGGTGCTGTTGTGCTGTTCTGGGTCCCATGTTTTGAGAACTCCTAGTTTAAACCCATTGATTGGACTCTCTGGGTCCCTGTCCCATTCTTGGGTTTTACTCTGACAACAGGAGTCTGGGAGTCTTTGATACCTCACTTCCCAAATGCTGCTATGATAGCTTTTGGGTCTGTCTTTTTTAGGACTCAGGTCTAAGTCTATTTGATTTCCCAGAACCTCTGCATCACCGCATTTTGTAGTCCCAGGCTCCCTCAATGTCTTTTAGCCTCGTTTAAACCAGGGACATTTAATTTCCAGGGGACCCAGTCAGAACAAGCACCCGACAGACCCTCAGCACATCTCTGCTGTTTAGAGATACTGATTATACCAAGGCTGTTGAGGACACAGAGGACCCAAGAAATCGCACTTCTTTCCCTTCAGCCCTGCTGTTCAGCATTGCATATCAGAGAATCCATGAGGAGATTAAGTGACCTAATAATAAAGTGCCAACAGTAGAGAGATCCTCCAAAGTTAGATATAAAGTCTTTCCCATTATCAAATTTCCAGGAAGAAATTAAAGTTCAATAATTAAATGTTCTTGAAGTTTCAAGTCCAGATATGGTAAAGTCCAAAGGATGTAAAATTAGAAACAAGTATCTTTGTCCTTCAGTTAAGAACTCTTATGATAAAAGCCCCAAATCATTGCCTCCAAGTTCTTATTCTGCTGCATCCCTAGAACCTCCACCTACCCCAGCACACATGCTAAGTACAATGACATCAGGTTGCGGTAGACGGTACCTCTTCTGCTGACACCTCCCTCATGGTCCGAGAGCTTTAGCGGAAGGTCAGATGGCCTAAGCCTTTCCCTAGTGGCTCGTTTGCCTTTGCCAGAATCTGGGGTCTGTGTAAGGCCAGAGTGCAGGGAGCATTTGCTAGAGGCCGCCATGCAGACAGCTTTCCTTCCAAGGAAGCAGTCACTGACATGAGGACAAAGGCACCATAATCTGCAGACAGGGAAGAAGCTTTTCCCATTAACGCATACCCGTGGGCTTTAATACTTGGTGTAGCCTCTGAAGCCCACAGACCTAAGGTTCCATTCCCAGAGAGTCTGATTAAGGTTTGGAGCAGGGCCTGGAAATCGGTATTTTAACAAGCACCTCAGGTGATTCCGATGAAACTTCGGTGTGCTGCATTTGATTGCAAATTCTTTGAATGTATTCCCAGTTTGTAGCACAGCATCTGGAACTTATTAGGAGCTCAATGAATATTTGCGTACTGAATAAATCACTTTGCATCTGAAAGGTGAGAAGGGATGGCAAAAAATCTGTGAAAGAATTTCCTACGGGTGTTAACTATACTGATGTTCTTTAGTGGCATTGTCAAGGAGAGAAGATTCCTCTTCCTCTTAAAATGTATTTGTTAGTAAATTTTTAGGTTTTGATTGAGGTGGGGCTGGGAATGAGGGGAAGAGGGCACAGTATAAAGTCCATTATAGAGTTACTGGGACTCTCTATATGTATCAAATTGTCACAATGTATCCTTGAAATATATTACAAGTTTACATGTAATTATACCTCAATAAGGCCAAAAAAATTTCTGGTACTGTAGGACCCAAAGTTATGTCCAACTGTTTGTCAATGAATGTCACCTTCTATAGTGAGTGGTGGGTACCATTAAATAGATGGAACCTGCACTGGATGTAGAATCTAACTTACTTTCCCATTACCTTATCGTCATAATTTTATGCAGCTACTTCTGATTTGACCTCCACTTTGACTTCCAACTGTATTCTGTTAGTCCTTATCACCTACGCCCCGATTTTTAAAAACTTAGGAATTATGTGTCAAATTCTTGTCTCCATGGAAGCTTCTGGCATTGTGTCATGCGTTACTCTTTCTCTCTACACATCTGCTGCACGTCTCTAACACAGATCATTAAATCTCTGCAGCCAATTTGATTTTCTAAGAAATCGCTGAAAATCCTTTGATTCAGGAACTTAACCAACAGCAACCTGTATAGAATGAATTTTAAACTTTTACGTGCCCGTACTATATATTTTTCAGAAAGGCACATTTCACTTACCTGGGCCTAGTAATGAGTTCTCAGACAAGTTAAGGCATGTTTTTCTACTGGTTGGAAAGTTGTCAGTAGACTTTAGATGAGTAGTTATGCAGCAAAATGTGATCTGAGTTGCTTGGCCTTGCGGTGTGGTAAAGGTTAATAAGGTAATCCTAGTTCACGTGAGAGTGTGTGAGAGCAGGTGTCCACCAGCAGCTCTCAGGGAGATCAGGTAAGGCTTCTGAGCCACCTAGCCACTGCTTTGCATGCCTGAACACCTGCAGGTGAGGCTGGCTGGGTCCTCTGTGATGTGAGTCATCGTGCAGTCAATGACTCTTCTTCCTTTTGTTTCCGGATCTCCCACTGTGAAGGGAAAACCCAAATTCTAACACTTTCATGCACTGCATTCTTTGGAGCATATTCTAAATCTTTCGGACTTTTCCCTTCCACCTGTGAAGGAAAAAGCCCAGCTCGAAAAATAATTCAGGGTGCTGACAGTATCACATTATAACACAGTCCCTATTCCCTTAGTTCCAGGGTAAACAGATGCATATCTTGTACCTTGGCCAATCACAGAAATTGGGTCTCAGCCACTGCACTCATCTGCTATCTCTGCTGGTCTTCTGCAAATCTATGCAAACCATAACCCAGGGATAGTTGATTTTCATCAAAAAACTTGTTTCCCATCTTGTATCTGCATTATCAGTTTATTTGCCCAGAAATGATTTCATTCCATCTCTTCACCAGAGGTTCTCAGACATCAGCATGCATCAGAATCACCTGAAGTCTGTTAACACATAGCCTGCTGGGCCCCACCCGTGAATTTTTGGGTTGGGGTCTGAGAATTTGCATTTTTAATAAGTCCCCAAGTGATCCTTCTGTGGTGCTAGCACTTTGAGGACCACTGCCCTAAACCAATTTTATTGATTCTGATTAACTTCTGTGATCAATTTAAAATATCATGTGGGTAATTTAAATAGCATCAGGTGAAATGATGTTTAATTAAATTAGATGAAATAAATTAAATAGATTAGATCCATTTAAAATGCCACCAGATAAATTTAAGTACCATTGGGTAAATTTAAAATATCATCAGTCAGAGATAATAGTTCACCCACGGATCCTATGAAAAGGGGCAAAAAATCATGAGCGAGTGAGAGCTTTGAGAGCCTCTTGCTCCTAGAGTTTCTTCAAAAATAGATAGGAAGTGGTTGAGGCAGAGAATTGTGCACATTTCTGTCTTGATACAAGTACAACAGAGCATAATAATGTCATGGTGACTTATTATTATTATTTTTAATTGTTGAAATTTATTTATTTATTTTGAGAAAGAGAGCGTGCACAGCAGGGGCAGAGACAGAGGGAGAAAGAGAGAATCCCAAGCAGGCTCCACGTTGTCACAGGGTGGAGCCTGATGCGGGGCTTGAATTCACAAACCATGAAATCATGATCTGAGCTGAAATCAAGAGTCAGTCGCTTAACCGACTGAGCCATCAGGTGCCCCACTGCTATGGTGAGTTCAGTTGGTGAGTTCAGTTCAGAAATGGTTCAGTTCAGAAAATGCATGATACTGGATTAAACATAACTGTGTAGGTTAGATGACAAGACCTGGTTCTGAGAGTTTGCAATCCAGGATGTGAGAACTACAATACAAGGCACGATATAAGTACTGTAAGACAAGCACAGATACATTATTTTGGATGTTCAAAGGAAGAAAGGATCATTTGGGGCTGGGTTGTATGATGGAGAATGAGAAAAAGTGTGATAGAAGGGGGGTCCTTTGAGGGGACAGTGAACTTCCCAGGATATGGACTGTGACTGTGTATTTGAGGGTATTGGTGTGGCGCCTGGGCAGGTAGGTGGTCACAGAGTGTTTGTGGGCACATGTCTTGAGGGATGAATATGACTTTGATAGGTGGAAAAGGGTGGGGGGGTCTTCATCAGAAGAACAGGGAGTTTTGAGGAGAAGGTCAAGAAAGAGGGCAGGTACAATCTGGTCAGATGTGAAGGGCCTTACATGCTAGGTTGAGAAATTTACTTTCAAAGTCTTTGGGGTAACTCCTGTGTTTTTCTGAACCGGACAAACAATCTGGTAAATAAGGAGGATGATTTGCTACAGGCTGAATAGAACGGGTTACGTTCAGTAAACATTCGCTAGCGTGCTAGGCTCTGTGCTAAATACTTCACGTGGAACGTACCATTTCATCCACATAACGACTCTGTTGGGTGAGTACATTATTGTTCTGATTTCACAGGTGAGGAAACAGGCATGAGAACCTGAAGGGAGTTGCCCAAGGTCTCATCATTACTAGTAGATGTTGGAGAAATACTGAGGTACTGAGGAGGGTGATGGCGTGAGTCCTCAGCAGGGGACACGCTCCGGGGATAAAGCAGTATTGCAGAGATAGTATCCATGGGGCTAGACAATGACCGATCATGAGAAGAAAAGGGGAAAGACAAAGGTGATTCAGAAGTTTTGAGGCTGGGCAACCTGGGGAGAAGTGTTAACCATTACCATGTTTTCCAGTCCTGACAATGTTCGTGTCATAAAGAGGCTATCTTATTTTTGAAAAAGGGCATAGAAAACAAAAGGGAGAGAGATGTGGTTGAAAAGGATGTGAAGAGAGTGAGAGTTATTAGCTGAAGGGGGGGTCATGCTTCCAGGCCATCGCTGACTGTGTGAGGGGCACAGACATAGCATCCACTTGGATCCTATTTTCAGCACCTCCAATGCTTCAGAATCTTCCCTTATCTCTGCCTCTCTGTGCCATGAAGTAGAATTGCAAATGGCCACAGTTTCTTTGCACCTCTGTCCATAAAGAGGTAGAGTCTATTTGCCGGTTCTTCGGATTTGGTCTGTCCTTGACCACATTTAATGTGGTTCGTATGACATTGTGCAAGTTCTAAGCCTGCTCCTTGAGACGGGTTGCACATTCTACTTGCTCTCTTTTTTTTTTAAATAAAAATTTTTTTTTAACGTTTATTTTATTCTTGAGAGAGAGAGAGGCAGAGCTCGAGAGGGGAAGGGCCAGAGAGAGAGGGAGACACAGAATCTGAAGCAGACTCCAGGCTCCAAGCTGTCAGCACAGAGCCCGACGTGGGGCTCGAACTCACAAACCGTGAGATCATGACCTGAGCCGAAGTTGGACGCTTAACCGACTGAGCCACCCAGGCACCCCACCACTTGCTCTCTTGAAGTGTAGCCCCCATGTAAGGAAGCCCCTGTAGTCTGCCAAGGAGGACCCTGGAGAGCAGAGATAAGCCAGCACCGGCTGAATCTCCAGACAGGTGAGTGAGGTCGCCCTAGCCCACTTGGCCTCACATGAGCCAGGTCAAAACCAGAAAACCACCCAACCAAATTTTGGAATCATGAGCGATTAAATGATTGTTATTTCAAGCCTCAAAGTTTTGGAGTGGTTTGTAACAAACTCTAGGTGATTCACCATGTCACCTGGTGGACCCCCTGGTCAATATCACCAATTGTGGCTTTCCGAGCTTCATGCAGACCCACAGGATGCTAGAGTTATTCTATTGCCCCCACTGCAAACACTTGACTTTTAAGTCCTAGAGAGCTTAAGTTCATTTCTTCATGTTTTGTTTTGTTTTCTTTTTTCTTTTCTTTTGTTTTCTTTTCCTTTTCTTTTTTCTTTCTTTCCTTTTCTTTCTTTCTTTCTTTCTTTCTTTCTTTCTTTCTTTCTTAATGTTTATTTATTTATTTTTAGAGAGAGAGAGAGAGAGAGAGAGAAAGAGAAAGAGAACCAGTGGGGAAGGGCCAGAGAGAGAGGGAAAGAGAGAGAATCCCAAGCAGGCTCTGCACTGTCACACTGTCAGCATAGAGCCTTACTCGGGGCTTGATCTCACCAACGGTGAGATCATGACCTGAGTCAAAATCAAGAGTTGGATGCTTAACTGACTGAGTCACCCAGATGCCCCTCTTTAACTCATATTTTAAAACAGAACAAAATAAGAAGCCTGACTTAGTTTGTCAACTCAATGATAAACCTGGAAAAAAATTTCTCCTGAGTTCAATTGTTAAACAACTAGATCACCTTGACTTAATCTTGATAAGAAAATTCCTCATACATGACAATTATTGTTGCCTACATTAGTGATTTCTAATTTTTAGTGAGTGTAGGTATAACCTGAAGAGCTTGTAAAGTGTATATTCCTGGGCCCCCTTCTCAGCGATGGGGCTCAGGAATCGATATTGGTGATAAGGGCCCAGGATAGTTATAATGCAGGCACTTCACTGGTCATACTTTGTAAATATTGGCCTGGATATTAAAGATTGACTCTGAACTAGTCTGTGTCTCCTTTCTGGGCTTGCTCTGTGATTTGCCTTTAATTACAGGGAATTGGAAACATTTCCTGAAACAGGCCAACTGGTAAACAAATATCAGTATGCCGAGAATGCCAATCTCTCACCCTTATGCCATATAGATGCCAGACTTACTCAAGTAATTCCCTCCGTTCTCTTTGGTATTTTTATTCTAAATGAGGTATATTGAGGGAATTAGTATAATGAGGGTCCTGTTCTGCAGGTGTCTTCTTTAACTTTCATCCATCACAGACATGCTCATTCCCACTTACCAAGGAGGCTTGAAAAGTTACATAGCAAGCAGGGGGCGAAATTAATTGGTGTCTAGACTTCCTTAACAGTTATGTCTTCCTTTCTCTTCGTGTCATTCCTGAAAAGTGTTTTTTGGATGAGAAGTATTCAAAATATGTATAGGAGAGAGAGGGAGGGAGAGAGAATTTGCATATAGTGTCAGTTTGCCTGGTTCATTTCTGACCAATTTCTCTCCACTGGGCAACTCAGTAGTTCCTGCAAGTTGGTGATAGTTGAAGTGAGAAGAGAGCTGGGAATCTCTAGAAGAGACAGATTTTCCCTGTGCCCAACCAGGACTTTTTAGATTCACCTTTTCGGGGGCGCCTGGGTGGCTCAGTCGGTTAAGCGTCCGACTTCAGCTCAGGTCACGATCTCGCGGTCCGTGAGTTCGAGCCCCGCGTCGGGCTCTGGGCTGATGGCTCAGAGCCTGGAGCCTGCTTCCGATTCTGTGTCTCCCTCTCTCTCTGTCCCTCCCCCGTTCATGCTCTGTCTCTCTCTGTCTCAAAAATAAAAAAAAAAACCAAAAAACCCAAAAAACCCTAGATTCACCTTTTCGTGCTTTTCTCCACCTAGCTAGTATACAGAACTTTTTCCCTGCCATTGGTGAATTTTTAGGCTTTTGATGGTATCTGTTGGCAGTGTTGTGAGGGTTTGAATGAAACAAACAAAAGTGGGGAGACCATGAAACAGGGGAAATACTGTGATTTTTTTTTTGTGGCCGAGGAATCAAGATATGTGGGCGAAAACGGGGAGAAAGAAAGCGAGTAACTTATCTGAGGCATGGGTCCTCCTACATCGAATCACATCCAAACTATTTCTAGAGGATTTCAAAATAATTAGTAACTTAGTTCATTTCAAACATACATTCAATTTAGTGAGAGAAGAATCAATCCATGTGATTGATTGGGTTAGCCTCTCAATTTGGCTAAAGCCATGGGTTTTCAACCTCAGGTGGTATGTTTTTTTGGGGGGGGGGTGGGTAGGAGGGAATTCCAGATCAGCATCTACAAGGGAAATTTCTTTTTTCCTTCAAAATACACATGCTCAGGCTTCCCTGTTTTGGATGCCTTTGGGGTTCTGAAGAGGCACCTTATTGAGACTCTTTGAGTTAAATAGCCACATTCAGGCAGTTTGAAAGGCCTAAGATAGTTCCCTGTCCTCCGCAGTTTTAATCAAAAAACGAGGGAACTGACGGCTGATTTTCTAAAAGAGAAAACACGAACGACACTATGCTGATCCTAAATGATTGGGGGATAATTTCTTTCCAGGAGGCTAACGCGGGCTGGGTGCTTCAGGTCACGTTTCAGGAAGGCATTGAAGCCTACAGCACAGACGTGAACTCTGGTTCATTGGAATCCTTTATTTCTCCTTCTGAACTTCTGCACTGAAGCCGTTTTCAGGCTGGCTCTGACAGTGAGGGGCTTTCTCTTTCGAATGTTTGTTTTATGATCTAAAAACCAGCCTCAACCGCAGAATAGTAACTCCCCTGCATGACAAGGCTGTGTGCCATCCGGGGATTTACTAATGGCTAAGCCGCATTATGAACCAAGATTTATGATCACCTTCCCAGTCAATTAAAATTCTAGATATTACTAAGGCAGAATTCAATTAAGGTTAATTGGGGCTTCTGAAAACTGCTTTTCCAAAGGGAAGCCGTGATGGGATTGTGACTCCTAGTGGGTTTCGATCAGTTTTAAATAACTTTCCGTGCCTTTCTTTTCTTGGCACAAGACCCATCCTCCCCCTGCTGCCTGGCTCCTGCGATTATCATTCGATTCAGATGTTGATTTTTCTGTCATAAGTTATCACGGTGACTTATTTGGTTTTGGCTTTGTCTTTTTCTTAAAAACCAAAAAACAAAAAACCGGAACAAAACCCTCAAGCCTCTCAGCAGACCAGAACCCTAACAAAACGGTAACCTGTGTTGTGCAGAGATCACAGTGGTCTGACATGAAAGAAATATAGTCATTTGCAAGATGGTGACGGCATTTCAGAAGCAATTATCCAAACTGGAAAAATAACCCATTTCTTTTCCTTTGTCATTAAGGTGGATGAAAAGGTTCGCAAACATTGTCAATGAGAGGGGAAAAGGAAGCAAGAGGGGGAGAAAACAGGTGCAAACAAGAATTACCATGCAAGTCAGGCTTTCCATCCTACCCTAAATTTTATTTTCTTGTCGTCAAGGGCTATTGTGACAGTTCTTAGCACAGTTGATTGAACTGGGAAAACACATGGGACGGGGCCTTAGTCACCGAATGCAGAACATGTATTCCGTAGCTCACAAGAGCAATCTGGAACAAGGAGTGCATAATAATTTCAGCAGTTTATTTTCTCAGAATTTCCAACCTATTGTTCATCACTGGAGGCTAATAACACAAAGCTAGAGAGAAATTTCGTTTTTGAAAAGAAGAAATGATAAGTGCGTGAATCGGGGAGAGACATCGCAACTGCTCAGATGTTCTGTTGTTCTCCCGACTAGCACAGCTATGCACTTGCCACAGGCAGATAGGAGCCCCGTCCGGGGCTGCCTCCTTCTTGAATTAGCACCTCCTTCCGTGTTTCTGACACCCATGCCTCTCACCGTACAACTGCTCGCAGGAGCACACATCCTGGGGACACTTTCGTACGGAGTGGCTTTGGAAATGGCCTCGCTTCTGTGGGAGCAGAGGAAGGATTTAGGGGAGGCAAGTAGTAAAGGCTGCCGATTTGTGTAATTTCCTCCTCAGTGCACCTCAGCAGACGGTGAAAACAGTGCCTTGGACAGGTTGTGACATGTGAAGTTATCTATACAGCTGGTAGATGTGGCAATTAACAGGTCTAGGTAGGGTCGCAGGTTTTAAGCGAACTTGATTTCAGTGTTTCTTTTATTCGTACCTAAGGGTGGCTTCAGATTTGGCTTCTGCTCCCTCCCAAGAAGGACACACATTGGAACTGTTTCCTAGGGATGGTGATGATGTCATTAGTATGGTTTCCCCACCCATTCCTTCTATCTGCGGAGGAAGTGCAATCTGGGAAGGAAGGTACCTTTCTTTGCCAATTTCCTATTTCCTCTCTTTTTCGAAGGCAGACTGGAGAAGCAGAGACTGGAAAAGGAGAGAGTCTAAAACTGTACAGAGGTTAAGGGGGGGAAATTTCTGTAATCAGAAATCTGGGGTATAATTATAAGATAGCCAGAAGAAAGAAACATGCAGGTGAAATGAGTCTCTAGAGTACAGTGCTAATGAATTCTCTCTGTTCCTTATGGAAAAGAGCCACATTTGTAAAATTAAAAGTCAATGCCTCTTTGATGAGAGGATTTGCTGGCTCTGCCGTCCTTTTTTCAAATATTGTGTGCTTGGAAAGATGAGTGAGGAAGCTAAACCTCTTGTCAAGGGCGTCAGAGCAGAGCAGACGGCTGGCCTTTCTCCCTTATTTCAAAGTCGTGTGAGCCTTTCTCAGAAAGAACCCAGTAGGTAATACGCGTGGCTGTTCTGTGCAATGTGGCCTCCTCTACGCGGCATCCACCTGTGCAGGCAATTCAGAGGGGAAAACGTTTTAGTTACGCCAGTCTTTTGGCATCGTATCGCCAAAGCAAGTGCTTGACTGGAATTTTCACTTTTTATTCCCGTGTTTGGGGGCCACGTTGAGTTGAGTTCGCGGATACGGATTTCAGCTGGCATGAAGCACAGGGTCAGCAGAGCACGAGGCCGTTATCGGTCTGGTGGTAGGGCGTCCACTGCAAAACGCTGGTACTTTGCTAGGACACCAAGAAACATCTACTTCATACGCCTGCAAAGGTACCTGCCAAAATTTCAACCTTTGTAGTTGATCCTTTGAGTTGCATAAGAAACGTCACCGATTAGCAGTCGCCTTGGCAAACCAGAAACAAGGCCTGAACGGGGAGTGCGTGGGGCAATGTGTGCTGCAGCCAGCTTCCGTGGGCTAGATAGAGCTGAGGGTTAAGTGTTCTGGATATTTGTGAGCTGGTTCTTAATCACAGCCACCATTATTATGAATTAAATTATATAAACTACAATTCAATAAATTTATGTTAGAGACAAAGGTACTAAATACTAAAAAGTCATCATTTTCTAATTATTTTACAATGATCTGTGCCTTGAAGCTATCTATGTCTACTGTGTCTGTATGGTGGAAATGCTGTATAAGGATGTACTATTTGGTATCTCTTCCCAGCTCCCCATTTGGTGGCATCAAGTTGGTTATTTGAAATGAGCCATGGTGGTAGTATTTGCATTATCGAAGCAGCAAATCTTACAAATCAGGGCGTTTTTTCTTTTAGAGACGGACTGATGAACGTTTACTAGTATAGTGTGTGTGTGTGTGTGTGTGTGTGTGTGCGCGTGCACACATGTGCATGCGTTGAGTTGGGGGTTGGGGATGGTGGTGGCTTAAGGACTTGTGTATTTGATAAACAAAAATGTTTGGTTTTAAGTTGGGTGAGTGTCTTAGTTCCAGCTGCTATAACAAAAATACCATAGGCTGAGTGACTCAAACAACAAACATTTATTTCTTGCAGTGCTGGAGGCTGGGAAGTCCGAGATCATGGCCAGCATTGTCAGGTTCTGGTAAGAATGTCTTCCTGGTTTCCTCACATGGGGATGATAGGGAGGGGGGGAGAGAGAGTGGAAGGGGGGAGAGTAGGAAAGAGGGAGGGAGGGGAGGAGGTGGGGTGGAGGGCGGGTAGGGAGGAGGAGGGAGTGAGCTCAAGCTCTGATGTCTCTCTTTTTATAAGGTCACTAATCCTACCATGGGGAACGCACCCTCATGATCTAATTCCCTCCTGAAGGTCCCACCTCCAATAACCATCACATTGGGGATTAGGGTTTTCAACATATGAATCTTGGGAGGACACAAACATTCTATCTATATTAGGGACAAAAAATCCTACCAGGGGCAGGCAGGGTGAGGTAGGCTATCAGGGACCCCAAGCTTCCCTGCTGAGAGATGCTATCCAAGGATCAGAGGCTTCTGAGAGAGGGGTGGAAGGGTCCAGGATAAACACTCCACACTTTGCAGTCCTGTAGGGGGCAGGCTGAGGTAGGAGGGAGCCTTCCAGAGCTCCTCTCTTCTGCTTTTCTACCCCCTTGCCCCTCCCCATCTCAGCGTTGGTCAATGGTCTTTACCAATACCTAGCCTAATTTCTGACAGACCCTGGATTCTGTGGTTCGGGTTACATCATAGACTAAATGGTTGTGTCCCCCAACAGTCGATGTTGGAGTCCTAATCCCCAATGTTTTGGTGTTTGGAGGTGAGGGCTTTGGGAGAGAATTAGGTTTAAATGAGGTCATGAGGGTGGAGCCCCATCAAATTGGTGTCCTTATAATAGAGGAAGAGACACGAGAGCTCTCTCTACAAGCACACATCAGGAAAGACCACACAAACACACCTGGAGAAAGAGGTGTCTACAAGCCAGGGAGAGAGCTCCCATTAGGCACCAAATCTGTTGGCAACTTGATCTTGATCTCCTCAGCCTTCAGAACTACAAGAAACAAATATCTGTTGTTTAAGCCACCCAGTCTATGGTAATTTGTTATAGCTGCCCAAGCAGACTCAGATTATAAGCACAATGTAGTACAGATGGAATAGGGGCGATTTCAAAGTATTTGCCTACCTGCCTCCACACAATGGAAGAAGCACGTGAGGATTTGGGGCCACTGTGCACCCCGGCTTCTTAATTCACAGGCCCAGCAGTGAGAGATTTTCCACATTTTGGAACCCACTGTACCTTTATCCTCATAGCCTTCATTTTCTTTTCATGATATTGAATTTTCCTCCTTTATGTCTTATTTTATTTTGATCTTCTTCCCTCTCTTTTTCTTCTGTCTGTTTTTCTCTGCCAGCCCTTATCTTCCTTTCTTTTCCCCCTAATTATATAATAGAATTAGAGTATTTTGAGTTCATCCTCTTGTTTAAAAATGTCAATATACCTTTTGTTATTTGTTCATTGAAAACTTACTCCTCCTGAATAGGTACCTTTTACTATGGAGGTGGGTGGGGGGGTGGTGGCTCGGTGATTTCCTGACTCAGGGGCCCTCATGTTCCTCACCCTGGGAGTAAGTTGTGGGAATTGCCGGGGGAATTCTTGTAGGGCAGGCAGGGTTGATGCTTTTGCAAAAGTAGTGCAGCTGAGGCTTGGAGTCCTCGCTTTCCTTGAAAGAAGGACGGCAATTAACCTTGGCAGTGGAGCAGAACTCACTTGAATTTGTACTTGTAAATCTGCATCTCTCCTTAAACAAGTATGATGGGAAGAATCCAGATTTTCATCAAAAATAAATTAAAAATAGAGTCCTCACATTATGAAAGAATTCACAGGGAGATTGCTTTAGTGAGCAACTCTGGCTCAGTGTATTTAAGCTGTGTTTTGATTCACATACACTCATTCCCGATAGAGCTTTCCCTAGCCGCACACCGGCCGGAAACGTGAGGCACAGCTGGGATAAGTTACAGAGGCGGTTCACGTTTTCAGTGCGTTTATTAACCGATATGAATCCTCATTTCTCATGGCATTTTACTGCTTTTCAAGTTTCTTCTGTTACGGGGCAGAGTGAAGCCCAGGTGAGCCTGTTGTGTTACTTCTGCTCGTGGGGGCTTCCGTACGTCACAACTCATTTCTTTGGACTCCTGGCTCTATTCTCTTCTCACTTTAGGCAGAGATTTGGGTTTCTGGAATGTGTGGAGTGCGAAAGTAGGTCACTAATGAAATGCTCCATGCAATGGATGAATGGTCTGCCATCTGAACAGCACACAAACAATGGTTACCAAAGGGACAGTCCAGACAGAGAACAAGAGGCAAAGCCAGGCGAGGAAGGCTTTCCAGGAATTGTGCAGGATGTCACTTGAGTCTGAGCGTCCTGGCCGGGCCGGGTGCCCGAACCGGGAGCTCTGGTCTGGCGGCACATTCACACTAATGTCCCAAGGGCACTGTTGACAGAGGTGGGTGGCTGCCATCTTCTTCGAGGCAGAGTTTCAAGAGGCTAACTGGGGGAGGGGGGGACTGGAGCTGTTGGAGCTGTTTTTCCAACTTTGTGTCTACCAGGCTTTATCTTTAGTATATCCTGCCACCTTCCGATGATCTGGAATGTTGGGCCCCAGGGAGACGGTGCAGATGGAAATGAGCCATGGAACCTCTGGAAGTCCTTTCTGTAGAGACCAAATTCCCCTTTGAAGATGTTCTCCATTCATTGCATTTACTTTCCCCTCACTGCCTGATTTGGGCTCCTGTTGCTACTGTGACAAATTACCACTGACTCGGTGGCTTGAGACCACAGAAATTTATTCTCTCACCGTTCTGGGGGGGCTAGACGTCTGAGATCAGTTTCCCTGGGCTGAATTCAGGGTGTCTGCCTGGCTATGTTTCGTCTGGAAGCTTAGGGGGAAATCTGTTACTTCTAGATTTTTAAAAAAAATTTTTTTAAAGTTTTCTTTATTTATTTTGAGAGAAAGAGCGAGCAAGAGAGGGGGCAGAGAGGAGGAGAGAGAGAATCCCAAGCAGGCTAGGTGTTGTCAGTGCAGAGCCCGATGTAGGGCTCAAACTCAGGAACTGTGAGATCATGACCTGAGCTGAAATCAAGAGTCGGATGCTTAACTGACTGAGCCAGCCAGGTGCCCACCTACTTCCAGATTCTGATGGCTGCTCAAAGCAGCCACATTGCCTTCTTTTCTGCCTGTGTCAAATATCCCTTTGCCTCTTTTTTTTTTTTTTTTTAATGAGGAGACTTATGATTGTATATAGGGCCCATTGAGATAATCCAAGATAATTTCTCTACCTCAAGATCCTTAACTCGATCACATCTGCAAAAGTTTTGCCAAGTAAGGTAATATTTACAGGCTCCAGATATTAAGACCTGATATCTTTGGGGCCTTCTTCACTACATCACCTTCCTTACATTTTCAGCAATACTGTGTTTCAATGTTAGTGTAGCACTAACCATTTGGAATTATTGAATGGCACTGGGAAGCTCTTCCATGGACTTCCTGCCCACTGAGGGCCCCATGTCCTCAGAGCAAACAGGTATGTGTGTATGTGCATGTGTGTGTGCATGTGTGTGTAATACAATAGTCTGACAAAGAGAAGCATTTTAGCATAGACGTTGCTTCCAATTGCCTTTGCAAGGAGATAATAAAAATAAATAGTAACAATAAAAAAGCAGAATGACTGAGCCAGTTTTATGACTGTATTAAAATTCTCTAATGATAATGCACTCCCCATTTCCTGCACTCTGGGCTAAACATTCCCACACCTGCCACCTTAGTACACCATTGCTCTGGCCAACTGCTTAGTAAAGAAGCGAACTCCAGCTTTACTGATCAGACTAGACCCAGAGAGGTAGAGAAGACTTGCCGACAGAGGTAGGTCCACAGTCACGACTGGTTCCTCACTCAACAGTTCAGGGCCGAGTTCAGTCCCTCAAGTCCCACAGCTGGCTTCCCGCTTACTGAGTTATGAAGACTCCAGAGGTTCAGCCTGACCCTCATGCTCCTCTTCTGAGCTGTCATCTTCTGCCCTTTTCCTCCTTCCTAATCTAAGTTGTAAAGTAGGTGGTTCCTTCTCTAACGTTCCTGGTTTCTGCAGCAAGGAACCAAGGAACATCTGGTCCAAGGTCTCCAGTGCTGCTCACCATGGGGAAACAGAACAAGGGAAAAGAAACAGCCACAGAAATGTAGCAAAGATTCTAGGCACCTTATAACAATCTTAGGGCAGTGAGTCCTATCCATAGTTCTGTGCTCCCTCTCTAAAATTGTGTGGGGAATTCCTCTGAGATGTTCTCAGATGTCCTTCTTATTCTATCTGGTCAGTCTTAGCTACCCTGGTCGGATTAGGCTGGATGCTGCCCTCACCCTAAACCCTAACCCTCAACTGCTCAGACCAATGGGGCTATGGATCTTCCTAGTTGTCTTTCCTAATCTTTTGAGGTTTGGAGGTCTTATATTGGCCTCAGAGTCCCTGAGATGGCTCTTGGGAATTGCTTTGCACGATTGCTTTGTGCAGGCTGCCTGTTCCTCTCTTGTGACATCCACTTCCTGGGACCTTCCTGCAAGCATATGCACGGAGCACAGAGCCGGGTAGAGGCCACTCCTCCTTGCTATTTGGGTTATAGCCCAACCCCAATGCAGTGGCTGGCAAGCTCAGGTAAAACGCTGAGGGACTCATTTTCCTGGGCTAGAAATAGACTTCTGTGGCCTTGGACACTAAGGGAAGACCAGGTGACTGTCGTTGCCCATTTAGCCTACTTCTGCGTACTCTCCTCTCCCCTGCCTAGACCATTCCTCCAGTTCCAAGCAGCTCTCAGGAGGGAACGCCCTCAGGCTTTCTTTCCTCTAGGATGTGGGTGAATCCAAAAAGAAACTAGCCATGTGTACTGCCCTGCCGAAATCTCCATGCTGTTGCTTCCATGGCCCAATTCGTGTTTTAAACTTTGATTCATCCATATGGACATTGCTTTTTGGGATGGGTGGAGTGGAGCAGGTGTTACCTTGTGGGCCATCTTGTTTCCAGATGCCTGCCTGCCTTCCTCCCTCCTGTGGTGATCTTGCAGGTTCTAGCCCAGGTAACTATCCTTTTCCTTTCTCCTTTGGAGACGTCAGACATTCCCAGATTGAAACCCAAAGCACCTTAAGATTTCATCTTTCGCCTTTGGGGAACACTCTCGCCTCTGGAACTCCTGCTGCCTTCTGTGTGGCCACTTTCTCTGCTTCTTTTCTTTTCTTTTCTTTTCTTTTCTTTTCTTTTCTTTTCTTTTTTTTTCTTTCCCTTCCCTTTCCTTCCTTCCTTCTTTCTTTCTTTCTTTCTTTCTTTCTTTCTTTCTTTCTTTCTTTCTTTCTTTCTTTCTTTCTTTCTTTCTTTCTTTCTTTCTTTCTTTCTTTCTTTCTTTCTTTCTTTCTTTCTTTCTTCTAGTTGCTCTTCACTGGCCAGTCCTTGAGTGGATTCTGTGTTGGCCAAATGTTGGCGTCTTTCCCTCCCACTTGAAGCCGACGGGCCTACCTTCTTGACACAGCCCGGCCCCACTGGGAGAGGCCATCTTGCTTTACAGAAACCCTCATCCTTTTTGTCTTCTCCCTTCTCGCTGCTCCTCACATCAGCTTCCCGTTGTCTCCACACAGATGTCTGGTTCACAGCTCTGTGAGGGCAGAGGCGGGCGGGCTGCTCGAGCTCATCCCAGCTCAGGTTGCTGCAGGCGGGAGCCACCCTTGCGTTATTTCCCCTCTGTTTTCTTCTCTCCCTACTCCCCTCTTCCCCATGCCCTCGACGGAGCAGTCTTTTAAAATTGCATCTTTAAAAAAAGACAATACTTCAAAATACAGAGACAATAAAAGACACGATACCCACCGAGGGACCAAGAGATAATTTCCTCGCATGCATTTTTGCACGGTGTTGGCAAAGCTGCTTTCCAAACAGCTGCATTAAATATTCCCCACCACAGGTGTGGGCTTAATGTGGTCGTCGAGTAAATAACACTCAGAATTGTAATTGCCGGGTGGCCTGGGACTAGCCAGGACGTCTACCTGGATTTACTTCTTGTGAATCCAGGGTGAAGAAGGCTTGTGACTGGGGCCTTGGGGCCGGAGCGGGTAGATAGGCTTCTGCTCAGCAGCGTGGACGAGGCAGCCTGGGCCCAGGGCTTCTGGAGGCAGCACGCGCTCTTTGACAACACAGTCTTGAATATCAACTTGTGGGTAATTTAGCCACTGTACTATCATTCTCTTGCTTCACAGATGAGAAAAACGAGGCACTGAGTAGTTGAAGATTAGATCCTAAGTACCTCAGTCCCCTCATCTCTGAGATGTAGAGGACGGACTAATGTTTCTCCTCATTCTAAAATGGTCTGATTCTATAAAATCACTCCTTCCAAATTTATACACTATTGCTGATGAGTGCGGCTGCCTCTCTAATTTCCGAGGGATGTGAAGGGTTTTCTAGCAATCTGCAGGCTGAGCTGAATGCCTCTTTGTGCCTTCCATCGCAGTCTAAAAGAAAATCTTTGGAATCGTAGCAGAAAAAAAAAACCATCTGAAAAAGTCTCAGAAAAAGAAAAGTGCCTTCACTGTAGCCTCTGTTCCACAAAAGGAAAAAGATCTTGACATTTTCCCAGGAGTGAATAAGCAGGTGCAGCAATTGTAAGAGTTAATGGCAAGGTTTCCTGAGAGCTCTGGGATAAGGACAGGATCATGACCGAACTTCTCAATGAGCTTTTAAAGAGATGATGTACAGGCTGGAATCTAGGATGCCATTGTGTTTCCGGGGCGAGGAACAAAAAGGCTGTATTCCGTGTCTCTCATTGTACCTTTCTCCTTAGTAGCCTGTGGATGTATGTATGTCTCTCTCTCTCTCCACCATTCCACGTATGAACGTATGCACATATATGTGTACCTATCAATCCTTCTTTGTGTGTATGTATATATGTATGTATCTGTCCATCCGTCCGTCAGTTCGTCCACCCATCCGTCTGCCTGCCTGTCTCATTTTCTCACTTGCTCGCTCTGTCTGCCTCTTCTCATTTTTGTCTCGTCAGGCTGAAATTACTTGTCTTCCCAGTAAGGATGAATAATGAAGCAGTTTTTCCCCACCCGTGGTATGTCAATCTTTCTCCTGAGTGGACTGTTCAGATAGTTTCATTGAATTAAAATTCCAAGCCTGTCCTGAAAGTTGAAGCGTACATCTATAATGCTTCCTAAGGGTTTTCAGAAATTCCAAGACGGGATCACAGCTGCTGGCAGTGGGACCCTCTTCTCTGAAGGGTCTCAGAGGCCATTGCGTGTGATCAGGGAGGCGTCCCCAGGCACCCGTGGGCAGTCCCCATCTTCCCATTCAAATTGTCCTGGTCTCCTGAGGTCTGCATGGAATTTGGAGGCTGAAGAGTCCCGTGGAACATTCTTTCTCCTCCTTATGGAGCTCGAGGTCTTGGCAAGAACACATGCATTTCCTAAAAACATCGTCATGCAACCTACAAAGAGCATTCGTGGAGAGCAAATCATCTATCTTAGCCCCTTGGCCCTGCTCATTTGAAGTGCTGGAATTAAGTAACTCTAGCTGACATTTATTGAGAGCACAGGTACTGTTCCAAGCCTTGTGCATGTATTAACACACTTAATTCTCACAGTCACCCAATGGGGCAGATACTATTAATAGCTCTGTCTTACAGGATGGGGGTTAATGAGGTAACTAATATCTTTTCAATGGTAAGGTGCACATTTTACTGGGGAATTAAATAGACACGGGAATATAAAAAGTGAATTTCTGTCTTACCCACATCTTACTTTTAAATTCCCTACTGACAGGCAAAAATAATTTCAAAATAATTTTAAAAATAGGGCAATAAGGATAAATAGGGCAGGGAAAAAAATAGAACCATGATTACTAGATTCATGGTCTGCCAGGGTCGAGATGGGTGGAAATGGTGGATGTCACCTCAGGATTGTCCTCACCTACCTGCCTGCTCTTGAGAACTTCTGGAAGGCAGATGGGGTGCTTAAGCTTTTTGTCACAGGCCTTTTGAACCCTGCAGTGCTGACGATGCCCCCTTTTCATCTCCGTCACCATCTCCTCCTGGAATACAGACTTGGTGGAGAAAATAGGATCTGGGTATCCATCTATGCCCAACTTCTGTTGACATTTACTCTTAAAATTTATCAGCCATGTAGTGGTTCCTGGGGTGGGGGGGGGGTGGAGCGGGGAGAAGGAAAAGGGAACCGTAAGGATGAGTTCTCCACGCCTCTGCCCATTTGCCTTTTGTGTCTGCTGGGTAGGTACAGGGTTGCAGAAAGGGAGGGGACTGACCCAGAGTCACCGCTGCTGTGAGGCTGGTGCCGTCTCCATTGCATTCAGTCAATAGCGTAAGCTGCTATTTGACATCCTTCTGGACAGCACCATTAAGTGCCAGCGCTTTCAAATGGGCTAAACTTGGCTTCTGTTTCTAAGCCTTTAAACCAGAGCAAGGAGAAAGAAGGCCCCTCTAGTGCAGGATATTGACAGCTTATCTAAATTTAGAGGCCATGTGGAGTGTGATTTCGCATATGTCCCTTCCTGATGCCAGTTGGCACCACAGAGCTCAGCGCAAGCCCTGAGCGTTTTCATGCTGCTCCCCCACAACACACACACGCGTGCAGACACTCCACCCCCCCCCCCCCCCCCCCCCCCCGTGTTCCAGACAGTGTGCTTCAAGCAGGTGACTAAGCAGACACAGCAAAAGCACTTTACAGATGGGTTTGAAAATGGCTCCTTTCAGAATGCCATGAGATCCGGTGGCAGCTCTCTCTCCGGGAATCTGTGAGGAAATGCCATGTACCCAGCACAGTGTTCTGAGGAACAACAGTTCCCGTGCTGGCCAAGTCTGTCCTCTGCCAAGCCTGTTTAGAGTGGGAGCTCTGGAGCTTTCGCGGCCAGAGCCTCTCATTCTCCTCAAATTCAGAGAGGAAAACGTTTGCGAGACCTGACAGCATATGGCCACTAGATGGGGCCAAAGGACCGTGAAAGATTCCCCCCCTTTTTTTTTGTGGCCACCTAAATCTGTAATTCCACCCTTAGCTGAAGAATCCTTGTAGAAGAGAGAGACCTTGATCATAAATCCCACACGCAATAGCAGGTTCATAATGCATCCTAGTGACTACATGTTGTATTTTTTTCTCCCTGAGAAATAAAATTTCTCTTTCAATGGAGAAGGATGTTCCTTAACATCTAACATGTGCTAATGTTAAATCTCTTTCCTACGAAGCCAGCAAACTAAGCCTTTAATGTGCGCTGACCAAGACATCTGGGCAATGTCTACAGTGAAATGCGGATTGATAGCTTGAGGGACAGAGAACACATAAGCCACAATCTTGGCAGCTTGGATAGAGAGGGTTATTTTTCCCCTAAAAAATGAACATTTGACTTGTCAAAAACATTTTCTTATTGATCCACTGAGACAGAATCTGCAGGTTAGAGACACAAGTTTACAGAAAATCTCCTTCACTTTGGAAGGGGAGTTCAGGAAAAAGCAGAGACCAATTTCTTCCATTTAAGGAGTATTTACCTATTTGAGAGGGAGTTTAAGAACAAAAGATGGGTGGACAGAAATACATTTCTTTGTTGCCCTCTTATGTTCCCACAGTCTCCCATATCCCCCGGGCAATAGGAATCACAGAACATGAGACACGTGGTTGCCAGGGGGGGATCAACAATAGAATCTATATAAAAACAGCACCATAGGTTTACCTACATCTCATATTTATTCCTAATATCAATTCTTTGGTTAGCAGTGCCTTACAACAAAAAGGACTGGAATTTCCCGATTATGACTGCACCTGTTTGGCCTTTACCAATGAACTCTTTGTGTGCTGATTATTTATCATGTACAAAATGTGTGGGCAGCCAAAAAACCCCCCAAACTCCCAAATCCCACATACCTAAACTTAATTTGATGTTGAGTTACAATTCCTTTGAAATCTCTACCTGTCACAGATTTCCAGCTAATTCTCCAAATTAATTTCCTGGAACTGCACGAGGAGGGTAGATGCCTTGTGTGTCTTTTTCACTCTTTTATGCGCAGCTCTTGGCATTGTGTTTGGCACAAGGTGGGTTCTCAGTCCACTTGCTCAAGGAAGGGATGGCATGAAGGCTTGACTTGGGCTCAGTATGGAGCGAACAGATTAGTTTCTGTGTTTTGTAGGGGTCACATTCTGAGATCTGCCTACAGCAGATGACTCTTTCACAGGTGGACATTTTACCTAGAGACTTTGCAAGCAAGCTTATGAATGGAAAAAGTTGGGTAAAAATCAGGACATCCTCATCACGAAAGTGGGGACTAACTCTGCTGCGTTTCAAAGCAATCAAATCAAGATTCCCAAAGTTGAATGTAGCACCGTTATTTTTAACAGGTGTGTTGTTTTTATTACTGTGTATCTTAAATAAGAGACACTTAGTCTGTCAATATTTTTTCCTCCCAGAGCTTAATGGTGTTTTATTGGTTTCCATCATGCTAAATAATCATTCCATATTTAGCCCGGGCCCGTGTGGCCATTTGCAAAAGTGATGCTGGTGAATAATAAGGCACACATTCATATGTAGGTCTTAAGACAACCCATGCAGAAACTCTCAATGAGGTGAGAGAAGGGTCTTTTCCATTGACACACATTTTGGTCAAACTTACATTTCCAGAAACAGAATAATACAGGAAGCAGATGGATGTATTCGAGGCTTTGTGTTTATCTTTGATATTTCCAAAGACTTTTTACCAGCAACGCCTTTCCTCCCCTTCTCTCTCCTTTGGCCTGCTGCGTCTCTTTCCCTCCCCTCCCCTCTTTTCTCTACGCAAGAAGATAGGTATCTGTCTTTCCCTTCAAGATGAGGTAAATCGTGGTCTTTGGTCTTCAAATGGGGAATGGTTCTGTCTCTTTGGGTTGCATCCCCATTCAGTGATGTGGAGCCACATGCTGGTCAAGGCTGCGGAATGTACCATCTGTTGCCCATCAACCGGGCCACAGACGTTGGGATATGAGCATAGTAGAACCCGAAACGTCTACCTCCTCCCCAGCTGCTGAGACCCCTGACCCGACAGGAGGGGAGCCAGAATTGGCCTGCAGCTCCTTCTCCAGCCGAATTCTTTCCCTTTTAGTCTTCTGTTGGCTGTCAGGCTCATGAAGCAAGCTGAATGCAGTGCACATCTCTACTGGTTTTTCACATTTCAACCACGCTTTCTTCTGAGAGTTATTCAATTTGGGCAGAATGTAGAGACAGCTGCATAGAACACATGCTCAGTGTGGTCACCTGAAGTCTTCTCAGTGCTCTGGGTAGCATCCCACTTGGTCCACAGGGGTTTTGTTGGCTACTCAGAGGACTCAGAACAGCATAGCTTTGTCTGAAGACATCTTTATGGATATTCTCATTCAAACAGTTCTCTCTCCTCCGTGCCCTCTTTTTTTTTTTAATGTTTATTTTTGAAGGAGAGAGAGACAGAGTGTGAGTGGGGGAGGGGCAGAGAGAGAGGGAGACACAGAATCTGAAGCAGGCTCCAGGCTCTGAGCTGTCAGCACAGAGCCCGACGTGGGGCTCAAACCCACAAACTGCGAGATCATGATCTGAGCTGAAGTTGGACGCTCAATCGATTGAGCCACCCAGGTGCCCCATCCATGCCCTCTTTTCATACCCTCACCAAAATATAGGGATCAAGAGTTGTGGAAGGGGTTCTGGGACCATCTCTGTGAGTCTGCTGGGAGTGGTCTGTCCCAGTCATCTTGACACCAGATGCCAATTTTGTGGCACCTCGGTTGAAATGGAGGCAGAAAGAATCTCATTCTAATATCCCATTCCTTGAGGACTGAATGAGATTCTGTGAGAAAACCACATGTGAAGAGATCTCTGTCAACTATAAATTTCTGTGTACATGTCACTTATTAGCATCACTGTTCTTTGTTAATCTGATGATGGAGTCCTATTTCAACCACCACCAGGAAGTATTAAAAACCATTTCTGGTCAGGAAATGTCCTTTCTTAATTTTTTTTTTTTTTACATTTATTTATTTTTGAGAGACAGAGACAGAGCACAAGCGGGTGAGGGGCAGAGAGAGAGGGAGACACAGAATCCAAAGCAGGTTCCAGGCTCTGAGCTGTCAGCACAGAGCCTGACACGGGGCTCGAACCCACAAACCGTGAGATCATGACCAGAGCTGAAGT
Organism: Panthera tigris; assembly: GCF_018350195.1. Classification (NCBI taxonomy): domain Eukaryota; kingdom Metazoa; phylum Chordata; class Mammalia; order Carnivora; family Felidae; genus Panthera; species Panthera tigris. Next base: position 86,703,467 of record NC_056663.1, read on the forward strand.
CGCACATCAACGGACCAAGCCACCCAGGCGCCCCTGAAAATGTACTTTCTAGAAACAGTGTTTAGCTTCCAGGTTTATTAGTGAGTGATCATATTTGGTTGAAGGGCAGTTTATTTCCAATCCTGTATCACAGGCAGTGGACAGTGGTGAGTCAGGTGCTATGATGCTAGAGTGAAAATGAACCATTGTTGCTGAGGAGACATCCCCACTTCACTTTGTGTGAGGACAAGCAGCAGCAGATCAAGTCACTGTGAACCAATGTGGCTATTTTCAAAAGCCAAAGAGAAATTCAGTCAGTGTTTAATAACTAAGGGAAAGAGAAGGGTGGAAGGAAGAGGGCCTCCCGGCAGAGAGCCTGGCAATGTGATGGAAAGAAGGGATCGCATGGGGCATACTCATGCACACACAGGCTTGTGTACCTGTAATGGGGAAAGGCGTCTTCAGGGCACGAGTTACATGCCGGATTGGTCTGACAGAAAGTTGACAGAAGGAAGGTCTTAAGAGCAAGTGTTGAGTTTAGATTTGATAAATAGTGAATGGTGAATCATATTGGCTTCTTTTAAAACATGTTTCTTCTTCTTCTTTTTTAAGATTTTATTTTTGAGTAATCTCTACACAACATGGGGCTCAAACTCACATCCCCCAGATGAAGATTCACACGCTCTTCTGACTGAGCCAGACGAATGTCCCTAAAACACGTTTCTGGTCGTCAAGTAGTACGTGCATGCAGCAAAAACTGAAAACATTATGAAATGTTCATATGACAGGGCTGGTATGTTCCCATTGCCATCCTGAAGTAATTTCAAGGTTGTTCCATCTAGACCGTAGCAAGGCTTTACTTCCTGCTGTTATCACTCTCTATTGCCCATGGTTCATCTGATTTGGGGTAAGGTGGTGGGTCATGAGTATTTAGTGTTGTTAAACTAGATACTGGGAGTTTTCCACTGGAGGTGGGTGGGAAGCAGCCATGGGGCAGTGCTGGGTACATGTGGAGGGGTGGGTAGATCAGTGGCATTCCAAGATCGACATCACTGGGTGGCAATCCACCCTTGGCCATCGGTGGTCCTCACCGAGGGACAAAGAGAAGATAACCCAGCCACTCTCAGCTTCCTGCAGTTCCCAGAAGCTGGAAAGATTTTCCTCCATGGGACCCACAACTTCTTCTTGTCAACCTCTCCTGTCTCTGGTGGTGCCCCCTGTGTGTCTTCTCTCCGGCCCATCGGGTCTTTGCTTCCAGTCTTGCTCAGTCTTAAACCTTTGTTCTGTCAGTATATGGCAGAATCTTCCTGCCTAGATTTAGAGCAGAAAACAAAAAACATTTTTTTCCTTAAAAGTCGAGTATTGACGGGGCGCCTGGGTGGCTCAGTCGGTTAAGCGTCCGGCTTCGGCTCAGGTCATGATCTCACGGTCTGTGAGTTCGAGCCCCGTGTCAGGCTCTGTGCTGACAGCTCAGAGCCTGGAGCCTGTTTCAGATTCTGTGTCTTCCTCTCTATATGCCCCTCCCCTGTTCACATTCTGTCTCTCTCTGTCTCAAAAATAAATAAATGTTAAAAAAAAAAATTAAAAAAAAAAAGTCGAGTATTGACAACGTTTTTCTTTTCTGTTGTGTGTGACTCATGCCAAGGTACCAGTAAAGGGTTGTGGTGAGTCTAATAAGAGGATGAAACATACTGATTAATAATTTGAAATATTCCCATAAATATACGTCAAGACATAAAGTGCTTCATAACACCATCCCTTAAAACCAGTGTTCATATTTGCTGTATGTTCTGCCATTTTATTCTAGGCATGTAATGATATGTGCAAATGTGACTTGTAATTATGGCTATATTATTATTATTATTATTATTATTATTATTATTTTAAAGTTTACTTATTTCTTTTGAGAGAGAGAGAGAGTTCAAGGGGTAGGGGCAGAGAGAGAGAATCCCAAGCAGGCTCTGCACTATTAGTACAGAGCCCAATGAAGGGTTCAAACCCAGGAACTGTGAGATCATGACCTGAGCCAAAACCAAGAGTCAGGACGCTTCACCCACTGAAACACCCAGGTACCCTATGGCTATATTATTTACAGAAATGGGATCTTACTAAATGGACTCTTTTGCATCTCGTGTTTTTTACTTAACGCATCTTGGACATCTTCCCAAATTGTTAGCTGTAGATCAACCTCAGATTCTCTAGGGGGAGGAGGAGAATGATATTCTGGCAAAGCTGCCCAGGCAATTCTGATAGCTAAGCCTCCCCCACTCCCTGGGTGCTGCCATGTGACCCCTCTGTGATTAATACCCTCCCTCCTCTGTGTGGTGACCATGAACACTATGCTTGATGACACAGTAGCATACTCATTGGCACGTCTTTGATTTTTTTTTAACATTTTTAATTTATTTTTTAAGAGACAGAGACAGAGCATGAGTGGAAGAGGGGCAGAGAGAGAGGGAGACACAGAATCCAAAGCAGGGTCCAGGCTCCAAGTTGTCAGCACAGAGCCTGATGTGGGGCTCCAACTCATGAGCCTTGAGATCATGACCTGAGCCGAAGTCAGACACCCAAGGGTCTGAGCCACCCCAGTGCCCCAATGGCACTTCTTTGATTTTGAAAGTGTTCTCTTACATCTTTCTCTCCCTTCTTACCTCCCTCCCTCCCTTCATCTCTTCCTTCCTTCCTTCCTTCCTCTGTTCCTTCCTTCCTTCCTCCCTGCCTTCCTACCTTCCTGCCTTCCTCCCTTCCTCCCTCCCTTCCTCCTCTCCCTTTTCATTCCTTCTCCTTTTGCTGTATTTCTTTCTCTCCTTACTGTTTAAAACACCACTTGAATATAAAGGATACCATTAGTGAACAAAAGCACGACAGAATGGCTTTTCTCTCCCTTTCCTCCCCTGTAGATAGAACTGTAACTGAATTTTGATCACCCTGAGGGGGGACACCCATTTAAAGCACCCACCAAGTAGCACATGGCCCTGCTGTCTATGGAATGTGACAGGCTGCTGCTGTTCTGGGGAAAAGCCTCTGGAGGAGCAGGGGTCCGGGAAGCAGGCTGTGCGGGGACCCTGAGGACTGAGCTGAGGCTCCTTTGATTCCTTTGAAAATAGCATTCCTCCTCTGCCCATGCTATTAAGTTTCTCACAAGATATATTTGCACTTCTGCCTAAGAGCATAGGTGGAGACAATGCAGGTAGAAGCAGAGCAGCTATGGGACTCCTGTGATTTCGTCACGAATCCTGTTGGTAGGGAGGGGAGCGGATCTGTACCTGGCTTCCCTGTCCTCCCCCAGCTCCCACTAACTTGATTGCCATTATTTTGCCTTTGATAATCAGGCTCATATTTCCAGGCTGGAGGGTAGTGCCTCTGACCCAGCCCTCCCTCCACCCTCACACAACCTGTACCAAAACCTTCATGGTAGAGGCACCGTTAGAATTTCAGGCTCTCCTTGAAATAAGGGAAGTGGTTCAGCAAATAGCTGTCTAACTTCAATATTCTGTCTCTGTCTGATCAATAAGGAAAAGTTTTTGACAAGTCTGATGTTCAGTTTTTAGGAGGAAAACAACCTTCTTGAGCTGACAGAGGAAAGATTTATGTGCCAGGGCAAGAAGATCTTGCCTTTCGCCCTGAGCCTGTGGAAGGAGGTTTTAGGGTAATGGGTGCTTGGCTTTCTTTTGCCTCTGTGACAACTTCTTTCTGTGAGGGTCTTTTTCTTAAGCTCAATTATCAAGGCTAGTAGTAAACATTACAAACCATGACACTGGCAATCACAAAGAAGAAGAAAGAAGATTCTTGAAGAGTGCATGGCATCCTTTGGGTTTCTTAGGAATAAGGGACACTTATATTACGAAGTTTCAGAAGGAGTTACTCTGACCCTCAAATGGGATTGCCATTCAGGAGAAGATTAATTCCCTTATATTCCCCTGTTTAGTGTTTTATTTGGTGACTCTTCCTTTCTATCTTACCAATGAGGAGTTTGAGGTACTGATAGGCTTGATAAGTAACAAGGAGCAAGTGGAATTTGAAACCTGTGGTCACCTGCTTGTTAAAATCTCTTAACCTCAATTTTCATACTCCTCCTGGGTTGGAGATCACAAGATATGGTAGATGCCTAGGAGAATTTCAGCACCAAGGCAGGAATCCCACCAAAGTTTGGGAGTGCCACCTAACAGGGGCCATTTGGCATGGCCTTACCCTCCCCTGGTAGTTCCCTGGGCAAAGAAGTCAGGTTTGATGCCTTAGGTGGACCATCCTGCTTCCTGCTTTCAAGGTTCATGGGACGCAGGACAGCAAGCCGTCGTCAGATAGGATCCTAATTGTGGGCTCCCAATTAAGTGGGATGTACACCAGGCATTTCTCACCCTTAGAACACATAGAAGGGAGACTCTATACACTGTTTGGAAGTCTGTACTTCCGAGAGGTTTGGGGAGGAGTCTTCTCTCTAGGGGAGACCAGTTTTAACTCTGAGCCAGATGTATTGAAATAATTGACTGGGAGTGTGGATATCTATTCAGGGTCTGAAAAAAGAAGGCTAGGGCTTAACAACCAAGGAACTAACTGAACCTTGTTAGAAATCAATGCCTTACGTGGAATTGAGCTGGTAGCTGGAGCCCCAGCCAGTCGGGTCCTGGGACTTGGGCACCTTTGTTTATCAGCTGTGAGTCTGGTTTTGTTCAATGGTGATCTGATAGCAATTCTGCATGCTGATTGGCTGGGGGAGGTTCTCTTCTCCTACAATGAGAAGATAATCAATCATGTCTTGGCTTTTGTCTTGGCGAAGGTATTTAGATTTCAGCCAGCTGGTTAGCTGCCTCAAGGCCACCTGCTTGACTGAAAAGTAAAGAATCAGTCCCTTTTCCTTTGCAAGGAGAAGGGAGGAAGTATTGACTTGTGTGATAATTTTAGGTGGATGATTAAATTTGGCCTCTTAGGCTCCAGCTGAAAATTCAATTCAGATGACTGGTTCTTCTTTTCATACATCGTTGAGCAATCCTGTGTACTGCCATGGCTAATGTTCCTGATGCTGATTGTCCCTTCACTTTAACAAAGCGCAGAATCCCAAACCCACTCTCTATTTCATGTGCCTCCCGGCTACAGGAACATAATGAGGAGATGCACTCTTTCTGCTTAAGTTAAGAATACTACTCTTATGCAGGCATGCTCAGAGGCTCTCTCGAGTAGCAAAATATCTCTGTATGAGTGAGTCAGAACAGTGATGATTTCTCTGATGACAGTTTATAAAATACACCAGCTTCCTCTGGTGCATTTCAAATTTACAGTGCAATTGGTCATGCTTCTGGTGCCATTTGGCTGGAACATCACAATCCCAGATGCCAAGAACAGTGAACAGG